>NC_083111.1:28206243-28897909 GCF_949774975.1 Lagenorhynchus albirostris
AAGGGAGTGAGGGAACAGCAAGTGCATTCTGGGAACCTCTACAAATTTCCTCATCCATAAAATAAATAATCAGACTAGATAATCGCTAAACTCCTTTTAGTTCTGAAGCACAATATATTATTGCAGTTTGTATCATTTCCTTCCTTCCAACCTCCTGGTGGCTTCCCTGTGCAATTAGTATAAAATCCTTCCCGGGGAAAAGGGTCTGAAAGGCTCTGCAAGTAGCTGCCCCTGCCTGCCTCTGATTTCACCTCCTTGTCTTCTGTTCCTCAATCACAGTGCTCCCATCACAAGTTTTTCTGTTCTAGAAATGTCCTTGTTCAGGGTCTTTACATTTACTTTTTCCTCTGCTTGAAATGTCCTTCCCCAGGTCTTTCCTTAATGGTTCCAGAAATGTCACTGCTTTCAATAGGTCTACCATAACCACTGCACCTATAATAACATCCACCCTGTTACTCATTACCTCACTGGAAATTCACTTTTCTTGTTGCTTATTCATTTATTGTATTCTACCCCCATCCATCCCCATGTAAGCTCCACGAAGGCAGGGACTCTGTGGATCTGGTGCATGGCTGCAGCTCGTGTGCTGCAGCCTGGCACATAACAGTACTTGACTGATTTATTGAATGAATGAATGGATAGATGACTACAGTTTTTATAGCCCACATAGTACCTAAAAAATAGTAAACACATAACAGGAGTTCAAAAAACATATAATAGTAGTAATGATAACTAGGATTTATCAAGTTCTAAATATTGGCACTGTGCTAAATCTTTTATACAAATTATGTACATTAGTCCTTGCCTACTCTAGCAGGTGGGTAATTTTATTATCCTAGTTTTTCAAATGAGGAAATTGGATCTTTGCAAGACCAAGCAATTTGCCCAAGGTCAGAGTGCTAGTAAATTAGCCCAGATTCAAAACCAAGTCTAATTTCAGCACAATGTTATTTGTTAACCGACTGGCTTCTGTACAGAGCAACTGCTGTTGCCTCCATTTGGATTAGTGACTTCATAATTTCAAACAGCATTACTTGGGTAGTTACTAGTTGCGTCCGGGGGCTCATGCCAGATAAAAGTCATAGATACCTAGGATTCGGAGGTGAATAATGTGATACAGTTCCCAGCCTCAGGTGGCTCAGTTTAATAAGAAAAACAAATATGCAAGTGTGCTAGAATGGACTTCTCCATAGCCCAAACACTCCTCCCTCCCCCCACAAAAAGCTGCATGCTGCGGAAAGCTCATTCTTCTTGTTTCCCTGAACCTTGCCCAGGTATTTAATTTTGCATTCATTACATTATATTCTAACGGTTTAGCACTGTCTGGGGTGAACTGAATAGCCATTTACTGAATGCCTTGATGTAGCAGATGATTTATACGTAGTCTCTAATTGAATCCTTATAATAACCCTGAGGTGGGTGTCATTATTCCTACTTCACAAATGAGCAGCCAGCAGCTTCTTGGGATGGTGAATTACAACTTGATGATCATAATAGTGTCTGATTAGAATGTGCTATCGAAAATACTTGGATGGATGAATATGTGTGCAAAGACCTACAGGAGCCCCAAGAAGGGATTGGCTCTTAGCCTGCATAGATATTTACTTGAAAACTATGATTGTAACAAACATGAGACTAGTTAACTTTTTATTATCTTATTAGTTCTGTAGTTAAATGTTTAATAAACTATGTATATTTCACCTTGTAAAATATATTAAAAATATCTTTACTTTGAGGGGGGAAAAGCAAATACTTTTCCATTTTATTTTATATTTTTAGCAAGATTAATATGTTAGAAGCCTTTTTATTATGATAATTAGAGTATGGACTTCAAGATTTTTATATTATGTTTCCCTAGTCTATAGCCTGCCATTTCTTCCTCCTGGGGCAGGAAAAAAGTGCCTTTCTTCAGATACTGTACAGTTTCTTTATTTAGAATTATTCTGAAATGAACAAGCCTTTCCCTCTAGTAGAAACATGGGGACAGGAAAATTAATATTTTTTATATTTAAAAATCCAATCTTAGAGTAGTCTTTTGAACATAACTGAATTATGACTGCCTGCTAAGAATGCCCTCAGTAAAATAAAGTTACATTCTGAATGTATCTACATGAAGGCACAAAGCCATCTCCAGCACTGAAAAAAAATGGACAGAAAAAAGTATTGACAATCACTGTAATAAAAAAAGTTAATAAAAAAATGTAGATCTCTACTGAATATCCAAAGGTGAGATATAATTTCTGCCCTGCAGTGAGCATGTGACATTCTCCCCAAGCACAGCTCTGTGGGGAGGGCCTGCTCCACTGAAAATGAGTTCATTTTCTAGAAGTGAGAGAGAAGGGAGAAACTCACTTGAATAATATGAATCTATTTTCTGAACTGCAGTTTGGTGGTGTTTGAAGTTTTAAAGATATTTAATAATCAAAATATACTCTTATTACTTCCATGTTAGTAAAGCCACAATCCAGCTCCACAGAAAATGAGAGAGACACAAGGATTCCAAGGATTCTGAAAGCCTAGCTAGCTTCACAGAATCTTTAGAACCCACTTTACATTCATAGACTTAGTATTCAACTCTTAGCACTTACCAACTTTTCATCCCCAGGGCCTAGTGAAGAGTCTCGTAGAAACTGCAAGGCCCTCTCCTTTTGAATTAAGTAAATATTTCAAAATTATGCAAAGAATCAAAATTATTTTACTGGGCTCCACAAGAGACTAGGCAGCTACAGAGGAATAAATAAAAGGTTCTTTGTAACTACAAACTACATTTTCTGATGTTACTAGAAATCAAAAATAGCTCATTGCCTAAGAATTCACGGTGACATCAACCAGAAGACCCCAACACAAAGAGGTATACACTTTTCTGGAGACTTAGGACAAAAACAAGTAAATCTAAATATGAATCATATTTGTGTAGAATTGACTGAAATAAATAGTAAATAATGATTTTGAGATCAACATTACAAAAATTTACACTAATATTATAATTTATCCTTTTATTTGTCTATAAGAGTAATATGATGTTAAGACTGATAGAACTGTGTAAAACTGTGTCTTGCTGCCCCAATTTTAACTCTAATACTATGCTCTCAAAGATCACAGAGATCCACAGGAAAGAAAATCCTTCTCCACTTTTTGTGGCAAAGTCCCCTGAGGGAAATGAATTCTGTCCCCACCTCAAAACAGTCCTGACTTACCCATTAGGTACAGGAAAAACAGTGACTCAGGCTCACAACACTTTTCAATATCCATGAAAATATTTTCTTTTAAAATCAGAAGAAAAAAATTGAACATTTAGATCAAAGAAAAAATTTAAATATATAATATTAAGGTATTAATCTTTATATCAATACAGCCATAAATACATGTATGTGTGTGTGAGCTTGTGCGTGTGTGTATGTTTATGAATAAGGGACCCATAAAGGCAAAATGCCTAGGGCCCAGGAAAGCTATAATGCTGCCTTGTCTCAAAAATATCCTGTCTTAAATTTCTTTCAATTGGTTTTTAGGTATGCCAGATGCCAAGTTTCCTTTGTCAGCCGAGGAAATTCTCATCTTTTTGCAAGAAATTCTTTCTTTTACCCAATTCCTGTTAGAAAAGTGATTCTTTAGAAGTTTTGATTGCTTTAAATTAATATGTACTCAACTAGGAAGTCTCTCCCGCAAAGTTAATTTTTTAAAGAGAAAAAAGAAGATGGGAGGTGATGAGCACTTTATATGAGACCTTGACAGCTCTCAAGGAAATGCATTCTCCCTTGCTCGCCTCAGTTTGGACTTATGCAAAAGAGACTCTCTCCTCTTTCTTGATTTATTCCCCGGCCTTCCAGCAGGGGGAGCGTGGTTCTCAGCCCTAAGCGGCTCGCTCCCCAGCGCCTCAAGGGACCGTATCCCTATTTGCCCCAAGGTCATAGCTCCTAACCGAGCTTGCCGGCCCAGGGCCGGGGATACCGGTCAGCAACCCTCCGGGCTGGAGACCTCGGCGCGGGTGGGGCCGATGGGGCTGGGCGGAAGGGCTCCGAGGCCAAGGATGCGGTCACAAAGGGGACAGGGGATGAAAGGCACCGGGCCCGGGTCCCGGGCTGTCAGCTCTGCCGCCAGCCTCAGCGCCCCGGAGGGGGATGGGGTGCACGTAGACGCTCCGCAGCCCAGTCCAACCCAGGAGCCCAGGAGCAGCTGCCGCCGCCGCCGCCGCCGCCACGCGCGCAGAGAGCTCGGAGCCTCTTGGCTGCCCAGGGACCGGGGACCCGGGCCGCGGGCCGAGGGAGCCGGGCGTTGGGAGAGGAGCTCTTGAACCTGGCCGAGCGCCCGCCGGGAGGGCGTTCTCCCCGCCCCCGGAGCCTCTCCAGCCCGGCCCGCCCCGAGCGCGGGGAGATCACCTCCGCCTGTCACCTCCTCCCCGCGTCGCCCAGGTCCACCCGGGGCCCCCTCCCCCGGGCCGCCCCCAAGCACGAAGTTGGCGGGAGCCTTATAAAAGCCGGCTACGGCGCGACCCGCGGACACACGTTGCAGGCGCCAGAGCAGCCGCCGTTTAGACCCGCGCCAACTCCTCTGCCCGGACCTACGGCGCGACCATGTCCCATCACTGGGGATACGGCAAGCACAACGGTGAGTGCGGCCGGCGGGCGGCGCGGCGCCCGGGGCCCCGGTACCCGCAGCGCCCGCACCTACTGTTTACCGCTGCCGTCCGGAGCACCCGAGGCTCAGGTGCGCCTCCGGCGCCCGCCCCGCCCGCCGCTCCCAGGCACAGGATGCCCCCAGCACAGATCCCTAGACCACCGTCGAGGAATCCCTGAGTCCCGCTGCGGCGCGCAGGGCCCGGGGAAAGGGGTGCGCAGCCGCAGCCGCGGGACCCACGGACAGCCACTCCAGGGTCACGAGCCGGAGACCATCCTATTCCGACCCAGGAATAAACTAGGAAGGGTTGTTAGGAAACATTTTAGTTGTTGATCGCAGAGAAATTAGGGAACCCCCTTCACCCACCCACCAGCAACTTCATCCTCAGCACCACCTGTGGCTAAGACTCTCAGCACGAACTGTTCCGGGGCATTTTCTTGGGCTGGTCTGAATCCTTTGCGTTGATTTCTGAGTTTTCCCTTCAGCTCTCGACTTCTTATGTTAAGAGGTCACCAGGAACCCGGTTTTATCAGGGCCGCAGATCTGGGTTCTCCCGGGCCAGCAAACGCAAGGGAAAGATGTGTCTGGCGCATCTTTGAACATCTTTAGGGGTTTGGGGATCCCCAGGTCATGGGGATCCTGACCATTAAAGGAGGGGTGCCCGGGCCTGAGCAGTTGACTCTGTCCTTACATCTAGTCCGAGGACTAGAGGAAGGAATTCCGATCTGCTGGAGTGTCCTAAGTGAGCTTGCATATCCCAAATCCTAATCACAAACCCAGTGTCAGTTGCTCAATTTCAGTAAAAGGAGCATAAAAATGGCTAATATTTATATGGCGCTCACTACTTGTTCTAAAAGCTTTACATGTATTGATTCTAATTCTCACACCAACCTTTATAAGCTAGATGTTATTATTACCCCCTAATACAAATGAGAAAACTAAGGTACAGATTAAATGTTTTCCCAAAGGTTATTCAGCTGTTCGGTGGTGCCGCCAAAACTGGAGCTGAGCAGTTTGGCTCCAGAGTCATTGCCCTTTTCTAGGGGTCTGCATGTGCCCTTCCCCACACTGGGGAGTTCACACGTCTGTTCTCAAACCCAGGACCCGAACAATGGCATAAGGACTTCCCCATCGCCAATGGAGAGCGCCAGTCCCCTGTTGACATCCACACCCAGGCAGCCGTTCATGACCCTACCCTGAAGCCTCTGTCTCTTCGCTATGAGCAAGCGACTTCCCGCAGAATTATCAACAACGGTCACTCTTTCAACGTGGAGTTTGATGACTCCCAGGACAAAGCAGGTCAGTGTTTAAAAAATAACTTGTGCAGTTCAGCCAGTAGCTGTTTTCCCAGCTTCACAGGAGCAGCAGCAGGACCCCTGTAATACTACACTCTGATAATCTTCATTAGGTTGCAGTCTCTGAGGAGTAGGCTAATTACTTTGAAGTGGCAGGGGCTGTCTCTCCCTGTAAAATTCCTGGTTTCTATGTAGGGCATTGAATAACTGTGATATGCCTGGGAAAAGTCACAAAAGGCAAGGTGCCCTGGCAACAGAGATCAGCAAAGATGAGATTTGCAAAACTTGAACTTTTAAGACTCTAAAATATTTGTTTCCCAGAATTGATGCCTATCCAAGAAAAAGCACATCCTAGGGTGATCTGCAAGGTAGCAGTGAGAAGAGTGATGGAAACCTAATACTTTAAAATCCTGACATTCTTGGAAACATTGTATTTACAAATACTTTCTCAGCATTGGGCTAGTGTGATAAAGGTGGTCGTGTATCTTGGTATCCACCCAGAAATTCATTCCACAAAGGAAAATGTTTTAGAGTTGGTTGGACATACCTGGTCCATTACTGACAAAACCAATTACCATAATTTATTTGTAGTGAGGCTGTTTACAGAGCGCCCTTTGAATTGTTCTTTTCTTCTTGCTTAGAAATAGGAGAACAATCCCCTTGATTTTGTTGCCAGTGTCCTATTTTCCTGAGTGCTTTCCTCTGAAGGGCACTGAGTGAATGGAGCTACAAACACATTATGTGTGGTGGTGTGGGAGTCTGGGGGTGGGGGGCAGGGAGCATTGGGGCAAAATGAGGGAAGATAGAGACAACATTCAATAATGCTGTCAGAATGTTGGAGTAATGACCTATAGTACTCACATGGTATATAAATGTAATTATCGTCATTATAATAGAGTTGACTATTCTCTTTCAGTAGCTATCCAAAGTATTCAGTACAGTTTTGAAAAAATTCTTCCTTCCTCCCCTCTTGGGAGTGATAGTAACTTAACCTAAGTTTTTGTTTTCTTAACTGTAAAATTGGAGTAGCAGTATCTATTACAGAGGAAGGATTGAATGGGACAGACATATAAAACCTAGTGCCTGTCACCTAACAATTCCTCAATAAATGACCATTGCTCTTGTCGGGTCTACACACCATTTGACTGCCTTTATTAGGCAATTGCTGTAGCTATTGCACCTCTGATAAGTTTTTTGAATTAAGTTTTTAATTAGCTTTAAAATTACTTCCCATCACTTGATGGCATTTTAAAATCTTACTTTTATATTGTCCCAAACATGCCATTTATTATATTAAACTATGTACTGATTTTATATATGACATTATTACATAGTAATATGTCTTACCATGAATATGTCAAGTTCTGATGGATTTCTACATAAGCAGGAACTGATGAGAGCTAGCCACCTTTGTCTAACTACTTCTGGTGAATAACACATACATTACTAAAGCAACTGGCCATGTTTAGATTGTGAAACAGATGAAAATCAAGTGGTTCAGATAGAGGCTCAAACCCATGTCTTTAGAGACAGAGGTATTATTCACCTAGTTTTATGCAAAAAAACAAAATTCTTACAAATACCACTTATATGTTAAGACAAGCTAGGCATCTTGAGGGCAGGATGGAGTCCTGGTCCCTCTCCTGCATCCCCAGAGGCCATAATGGCGATACCTCAGGTAGAAAGACATAGAAATAATAGATGCTGACAGTCACTTTGATAAGTGCAACAAGGAAGTATCCCAAGGAAATATGGAAAGCAGGTTTGGAGTTGGCCTGAGCAAGGCAGAAAAGACTTTTCAGGGTGAATAAAGTTTGTGGTTGAAGGATGAGGCTTGAAGGATTTCAGTTTCTTGGAGGAGACTCCAGACAAAAGGAAGTAGGAAACATGGGGGACTTGAGAGAGCTAGGCAAGAGGTACAGTAAAAACAAGAGGAGTGAATGTTAGAAAGACTTGTTCTTCTTTAAATACGGAAGACTCCTTTGTACTTTTGCCCATATCTCTTCAACATTTGCAGTTGTTTTGATTAAACAGGAAGCATTTTTTTTTCTAGAATACAGAATATATTAAACGCTGATGTTAAGGGAAAACACACCTACAGGATAGAAAAAAGAAAAAAAAGTGAAACAAAACCAATCATACCATGCAGAGAAACACCCTTTAGACTTTTTTTTTAAGATCCTAGACTCTCAAGTTAGAACAAATGGTAGAGATACTCTAGTCAAACCCACTTAAAATAAACATGAAGAAACAGAATGCTCAAGAGTTTAAGTTACTTGCTAATCATCTCCTTCCTAGTTTGTTGGAATGAGACTAAATGGCAACCACTTAAAAATAGAAATTGAATAAGAATCTTTGAAGGACCATCATAGTTAATATTTAGTGTGTTTGTACTTGTACCATGTTTTTAAAAACTGATATACTTTTATGTTCACTTAAGTCAAAAAATAATTTTTCATTTTGGTCACTCAGTTTTTTAAAATGGACAGTTTATCATAGCTTTTTGTTAGGAATTATTTTCATGGTGTTAACATTTTTAGATATCCTTTATTTTCTGTAGTTAAATGCTTCAGTTCATTTACTTCCCCCCTCCACCCCCAGTGAGATTTCAGTCTTCTAGAACTTCTCATAGACTCAGATTTTCAGATGTATCCTAAATGTTATCTTATACCCAAACTTAAATACTTGGGTATAAGGACCTGAACTGGTAGAATTTATTGCTATGTTTAAGCTTGAGAGAAATCTTTTAAAATGCGGAGTTAATAGGCTTTAACTAGAAGCTTGGGTTAAAGCTCTCATCAATCTTCTAAATTCCTTTAAAAATAAACCACCTTAAATTAATGAAAAATTGTTAATCCTGTTAGGTTTTTTTTTAAATTATTAAAAAATAAATCTTCCTACTTGAGATCTTTTATTACATGCTTCATCTGGGATAAAAGAATAGTAGTCAAATTGTTAACTCCTGCTAACTTATTAACTTTTATTAATGAGTTTAAAACTCTCCTGCTTTATAGCAAAGTTAGAGGCAAATATAATTGAAAAACCAATGTTCGAATTATTGGGCCAACCCATATACAACTCTCACATCATTTCTGCTTTTAGAAATTGGAATATTTTTATCTGTTTTTATTATTTCAAGAAAGAGAAGGAAGGAAGCTGAGTTCACCTGTGCTCATTTCAAGCAGATCATTGTTTGTATGATATAATGGATCGTCATACAAGATTCCTGCTTGATTTTCAGAGACTTGCTTTTGAAGCTTTAACATTTTCCTTTTACAAACAATTATAAGTTAAAAGGAAACAGAACAACAAAAAATGGAAGGGCTTGTCCTGCCTACTGCTAATGGTGTGAACAGAACCCTAAGCTTCTATAAAACTGACAAAAGCATCCTAGACACTGTATTTAATAATGTTCACGTCAAAGAGTTACTTTTTTTTTACTCTGGTACAATTACCATAAACCTGAAACTGAAAATTTCTGTTCTCTTGAATCTTAATTGTGCTTACACTAGTGAAAGTGACAGCTAAACATTTCACTACATAAAAAGAAATGGAATGTGGGTGTCTATTTCTCAGATTTGTCTACACTGACATTTGTTTTTTTAACCTTAGTAGGTAGCCCTAGGATTATTGACCACTGCCGAAAAACCAAAACCGATTTAATAAATTTCAAATTATTCACCTGCTAGAAATGTGTTTTTAGTAGACTTATTCATTTACTTCATTAATAGGAAATCCCTTAAATTTTAGTTTTAAACTAAGGATTATTGGGAGTAGTTTATTTATATTTTGGATTTAGGAGAGATTATTGACATTCACTAAGGTCTTTAGTTTGTTATTTGGATGCATCTTATATTAAGTAATAATAAAGTGATTAAGAAGGAAAAAATTTTTTAATTTATATAAGTATCTAATTTATTTCCATATTAGTGGAATGAATCTCTTACTTTTCACAAGTAATGTATAATTTACATGAGTAATATGTATAGGAAGACAGATTATAATATTACATTTAGTGCTTATTTTGTGTTTTATATATAGTATGTATAATTGATGGAAGACCATAAAAGTTAAACTCTTCTGGGGCTCTTGGTTTTGAGATTTGGATTTAAATTAAGTTTGGAGAAGTCTTGAACAAGACATTGAGTCTTTGAGTAGAAAACCCCATTTATGTATCTCTATCACTTGTGGAAAAAACATTTCTGTGGTACAAGAGGTGATTGACTCTTCAGAGCCCCACTAACAGATTTTACAGAGGAAAAAAGAAACAATTTTTTTAAAAGAATATCAGCAATTTCTGATATTCTTTAAAATTATTTTTGCATTAGAAAAACAGGTTTTATTTTAAACTGGGGTAGTTTAGAAAATGGCTTGGAGCAATCAAATTAAGTAAAAAAATAAGTAGATCCAGAATATTGCGTAAGCTCCATCTTTAACCTTGTCTTTCCTATTTCGCAAATAAAAAGATGTATGCTACCTTTATTAGAGTTTATGGCAATTTATTATTATAACAATGTTTTGAGGGATTTCATTGACTAAACTCCATGCTAAGAATTTGCTGAGGAATGACCAATTAGTTGAAGAAGACCAGAAATGCTGCTTTTTGTAGCAATTAAACTTCAAGAATTTAATACCTTTCCTAATTACAGTGGGCTTCTAATCTACATAGCAACATAGTTTTATTTTAACAGGAGTTCAAACAGGTATCTGGGAATAATAGATTAGCCCTGAAAGTGTTTAATCTTTGAACTTAGAGTGTTTCTTTTTCTTTTTTTTAGTATTAGAAAACCTTATTTAATAAAAGCTCATATACTCTTGCCTAATTCTAAATCTTTTCTGAAATATGATCAGTTATCTCAGATGCTTACTATGGTTTTATTTAACTAATTTTGCCATTTGGTAGAATTAATGATGTTACAAATGGTTTTTATGATCAGCCAGTTAGTTAGTAGTTTAAAAAAGTTATTATAAAGGAATTAATTTTGGTATCAATTTACCTTATAAACATGTATTTTGTTTAATTATGAAAAATGGGAATTCCTTCATTTTGGAAAAAGTCTATTTTGGGGATATAAGGATAATTCTTTCCTTATCAGATTTAGAAAAACACAATAAAAGTTAAGTTTCAAGAGATGTGATATTATCAGAATACATCCAAATTCATGTTTCTTAATAGATCTGTAATGTAATACCATTTATAATTTGTTCTCTTTCTTTTTTTTTATTCTTTTCTTCTCCTGGCCTATTGTAAGGCAGATCTGGCAGCCAGAGGTTGTATCAGGAGCCTAGAAAGGCCTGACTGCTTAAGTATCTTCCAGCCAGCTTTATCTTTTCTTTGAATAGATGAATGGGTATTGCTGCCATCTAAGCATATTTAGGTGAAGTTGAGCGAACAAACTTTTTGTACAGACTTTGTCCCTTGGTTTTACAAAGCCAAAATTAGTTTGGGCTCATTACTCTGTGGAATTATAAATCAAAGCTAATAAAATACACTTATAGCAAAAGGTGTTCTAATCCCAGTTCTAGAGAAATAAAATTGAAGTAGTAGAACTAAACTAATTTTAAAAGTTTTATCAGTTAAGTCCCATTAATACATATAAATTAGGTAAAAGGCTTTTTGGAGGGAATGAGGGAAACAGTGATTTCTTACTATTTTAATCCTCTCTTAAGACACAGCTCATTAATTATCTACAGATAGACTATAGTCTAAGAATGTGATTTCTAATATGGATTTAATTATAATAAAGTTACATTAATATCAGAACAGTAGAATCATGGGATGGTTATTGAAGTTAGAATTTCAAGAAAGCATTATGCACTGCGTCTCACAGATGATCAGTCAATTCTTAGTGAAGTAGTAAATAATTGGAGGTATCCATTCTACAAATGAGCAAATTAAGATCAGAAAGTCAAATAGAACATTTTAAGGGTATAAAGCTAATTAGTAGCAGCGACAATCTGCTGTGTAAGGAAAATTGTAAGCCTGTGTAGGAAAAAGCCTGTGTAAGGAAAATTGATTTTATGTTGTTAAGCTCAAGGGAATGCTTATTGTTTCACAAATTCTGGTAAGAACTGGTATCAGAGATTAGCAAGGCCGGCTGAAGGTCAGTCACTGGGCCGTGGCAGAGGAGAGATTCCTCAGCTTGCAGGTGTGCAGCAGACCAGCACTGACGAGTAGCTGTGGGCACTTCCTCACTGATTCACAGAGGAATTCATAGTTCCCCTGAAAATTTCCTCTCTCTGAACCTGAACCTGAACCTATGAGGAGGCCCCAAAAAAATCTGGAAGAGAAGTGCCACTGTGCTCAGAAAACAGATGGGAAAAGCATCCATCCTTCAGTCAACACAAGTGAGGAAAAAATAAAACAGTTGAAATGATCCTCTTCAGCTCTGTAGACTAAACCTGAGTCTAGATTGAATTTTCAGAGTGAAAATGTTGGTTCAGGCATAAATTTAGTACTATAAAATGGGATTAAAGATTGTAATATTCAGTAGTGTGTGTTTCACGTGCATATGTATGAGTGTGTGTGTATGTAAATGTGTGTGTGTGTGTGTGTGTATATATATATATATATATTTTAATTTTAGTGCTAGAAGGAGGACCCCTCACTGGCACCTACAGGTTGATTCAGTTTCACTTTCACTGGGGTTCATCTGATGAGCAAGGTTCTGAGCATACTGTGGATAAAAAGAAATATGCTGCAGAGGTAAGATACACTTTTTTTCTTTCAAAAGCTTAATTTTGTAAACTCAAACCCCTATTTTACAGAGGACCTTCACATTTGCTTTTTATAACTTTTATTTGTGATATTACGATTAATGCTGCAAAACTTTCTCTAAGACCTCCATTTGCACAAAATTAATAAATTCAAATTGGAGGATTCTGTTTTAATGGAAATCTAGAAATAAACTTTCTGTTTTTCCTCAAAAGTATGCAACTCTTTTTCTTAGAGTTGTTGAAGGAATCACTTGATATTATGCCAATTAGAATTAAAATACAAGTTTAGATTTAAAATTATCCACATTTTCACTTTCTTTAGTAACCTCTAGCTGTGAAGAAAAGATCGCTAGATAGCTGTGTAGGCTTTTATCATGTAAATCATTTGTTGTTTGTGGTTTTGTCTCCTACTTTAGCTCCACTTGGTTCATTGGAACACCAAGTACGGGGAGTTTGGAAAAGCAGCGCAACAGCCTGACGGACTGGCTGTTTTGGGTATTTTTCTGAAGGTTAGTTGATGGCCCAATTCTTTTTATTCCCTGTTTTCAAAAAAGATTAACTGGACAGAACATTCATAACAAATAGGACATTCTACAAAGAGCCTAGGAAATGCCTTTGGCTCTGAAGTATTTTCAGGCTTATTTTCCCGTGCATCTGCTAGTAGCAGTAGAGATGGGGGACAAAATTGCAGAGGTATTTCATAGGTACCATTTGGATGTAAATGTGAAGGGTATATACATGTGAAATGAGAAAGAGGCATATTTTGGATGAATACTAGTATTTTTTTTTCATTCAACCTTAAGCTAGATAGTACTATTTTATGATAGTGCTAAATTAAAACCAAGTTTTGGAGAAGTGAAGGACAGTGACTCCATATTGGAGAATTCAGGCAACAAGAGTAGGACATACAGGTTGAGCTGCCCTCTGGATAGTTGTCAACCCAGTGGAGAAAGGTCTGGGCTGCAGATTCATGATTCTGGAAGTCCTGTGTCAAGGTGGAAGCTACAAGTGTATATGAAATCATCCTAGGAAAGCATGAAGAGGGAGGATAAAACTGCTCAGCAAGCAACCCTAAGAAACTTCAAACTGTAAGGAAAGATGCTGATTAAATGACTAAAAACGAATACAGGAGTCAAGGGAGATTTGGGAGGCTGGAGAGCAGGAGGAAAGCCAAAAGAGGGGAGAATTTTTAAAAGGAGGGAAGATGAT
Organism: Lagenorhynchus albirostris; assembly: GCF_949774975.1. NCBI lineage: Eukaryota > Metazoa > Chordata > Mammalia > Artiodactyla > Delphinidae > Lagenorhynchus > Lagenorhynchus albirostris. The sequence continues at coordinate 28,220,079 of NC_083111.1, forward strand.
AGCACAAAATCCTGCATGAAGCTTAAAGTAAGCACGTGAACAGTGCTCTTTGCTTTGGCAGTTGGAGATCACTGGTGTCATTTGAGAAGGTAATTTCAGGGGAACTACAGGGGCAGAAGCAGAAGGAGGTTGTCAGTGAAAGAAGGGAAATCAAACTAAGACTGATGGGTGGCGTGTAACAAATGGTGGGTTTTGGTTTGCTATTTGGAGAAATTTTACCATAGAGCTGCCCTAATTAAAAGCTGGTGTAGTGCCAACTGGAATACACTATCTTGTCCCTTATCTCTTTCTATAGATTGGTGATGCTAAACCAGGCCTCCAGAAAGTCGTTGATGTGCTGGATTCCATTAAAGCAAAGGTATAGTTGAATTTTTTGCCACCTGAATAAGGTACCTATTTTCCATACCCCACTCATTTTTGAAAATTCTTTTGCTCAAATTGAGTAGTCTCGGTTTGATGTGTGGTGCTTAGATGAGCAGTTAATAGAGGTAAAATGTTGCTTATGCGTTTATTTAACTTATCTTCAACCCAAAGTTGATCCTAATACTTGTATAATTTTAAGACTTGTATTTATTTAATCTTGCTTCCCATCATTTGAACATCCATATGCAAGAGTCAGAGAAAATCATGATTGCAAGGAGGCTGAAAGATCATCTGGTCAAATTATTCACTCATTCATACAGCAGATATTTGCTGAGTACTTGCTACATTCTGGTCACTTTGTTAATCTAGGAAATACAGTGGTGAACATGACAAGTCAAGTCATGCTTTGTGGAGATTTATATTCTATGACCTCTTTGAATTCATGTTTAAATCCGCTCCACAGCACAGTTGTGCTAAGGTCATGGAGCATCTGCTTATAAATACTACCATCAACAGTAGCAACCTGGCTTTATAAAACTCATCCTCAAATCGAAGCAGCATCTATCTTCTGAAATGCTTACCTGTTACCCTGAGCTTGACTCCCTTGATTCACATAGAATAAACCTGATCCTACAACACTAATTCAAAAAAGATATATGCACCCCCTCGTTCACTGGAGCATTATTTACAATTGCCAAGATAGAAACAGCCTAAGCATCCAGTAACAAATAAATGTATAAAGAAAATGTGGTATATAGATAGATAGATATAATGGATTCAGCCATAAAAAAGAATGAAATCATGCCATTTGTGACAACATGGATGGACCTTGAGGGCATTAGGCTAAGTGAGATAAGTCAAAGAAAGAAAGACAAATACCATATGAACTCATATGTGGAATCTAAATAAATAAGCAAAACAAAACAAGCAAACAAACAAAAAACCAACTCAAAAATACAGAGAATAGATTGGTGGTTGCCAGAGGTGGGGGTGAGGCCAAAATGAGTGAAAGGGGTCAAAAGGTACAAATTTCAGTTATAAAATAAGTCATGGGGATGACTTATAAATAAGTCAAAATAAGTACTATATTGTCTATAGTTAATAATACTGTATTGCCTACTTGAAAGTTGCGAGGAGTATATTTAAAAGTTCTTAACACAAGAAAAGAAAATTCTGTAACTATATATGTTGACAGGTGTTGACTTATCGTGGGTGATCATTTCACAACATATTCAAATATTGAATCTTTACATTGTATTCCTGAAACTGATATAACATGTCAATTATACCTCAAAAAAAAAAAAGAAACAAAGCAAAACCTAATCTTCCTTCCACTTGATCCTATTCTCTATCAGCCTTTTACCTACCCCAAGGCTAATTATCTTTAGTCCCCTTTAACTAGTCTTACATGACAGTTGTGTCTTTGCAGCAAACTTGTCACTCTTCCAGTAACTCTTTCCTGTTGCTTCTGTTGCTCTAAAAGCATGGTGTCCAGAACTGAATACAGTTCTTCAGTTCTAACCCAGCCATCAAATAGGACAGCAAGACAATTACCTCCTCATCAAGGATACTATATATTTTCTGTTACAGCAACCTAAAATTGCCTCATTTCAGCGGCAGCAATTTCACTTTAAATACTGGCTATGATCAATGAATGACTTAAAGAAAAATATAAGGGATTATTTTAGAGCAGGGGTCCCCAACTCCCGGCCACAGACAAGTCCGTGGCCTGTTAGGAACTGGGCCACACAGCAGGAGGTGAGTGGTGGGCAAGTAAGCAAAGCTTCATCTGTATTTACAGCTGCTCCCCATAGCTCACATTACCGCCTGAGCTCCGCCTCCTTACAGATCAGTGGTGGCATTAGATTCTCATAGGAGTGCAAATCCTACTGTGAACTGCACATGCGAGGGATCTAGGTTGCACACTCTTTATGAGAATCTAATGCCTGATGACCTGAGGTGGAGCTGAGGCAGTGATGCTAGCACTGGGGAGTGGCTGCAAATACAGATTATTATTAGCAGAGAGGTTTGACTGCACAGAGACCATGATAAATCAATTGCTTGCAGACTCATATCAAAATCCTATCAGTGGGTGTCAAGTGAAAACAAGCTCAGGGCTCCCACTGATTCTGCATTATGGTGAGTTGTATAATTATTTCACTATATATTACAATGTAATAAAGAAATAAAGTGCACAGTAAATGTAATGTGCTTGAATCGTCCCCAAACCATTCCACCCCCTCCCCTGGTCCGTGGAAAAATTGTCTTCCATGAAACCAGCCAAAATGGTTGGGTACCTCTGTTTTAGAGGACAAGGTGAGAAAATGGATAGGTGAAATTAATAGTCAGGTTCTCTTGCTCCTATCTGCCAGTCTAAATTTCCATGTCAAATGTCTTCTGTTAATTTGTTTTATTCTGTTTTCTGGTGAACATGGAACTTCTCTTTAAAAAAATTGAAAGTTTTCTGGGTACCAGAGGGGAATATTTCTGTTTCCTATTCTCCTGCCTCCCCCCTACTCTGATCATGTGACATTTCTAACACGTGTATTTCCTTGTTCCAGGGTAAGAGTGCCGACTTCACTAACTTTGATCCTCGTGGCCTCCTTCCTGAAAGCTTGGACTACTGGACCTACCCTGGTTCACTGACCACCCCTCCTCTCCTGGAAAGTGTGACCTGGCTCGTGCTCAAAGAACCCATCTCTGTTAGCAGTGAGCAGGTCTGTTTGCTAAAGTCAGGTGGAACATTTAGTCCAGGCAGAAGGACTTGGCCTTTGGAGTCAGACAGACCTGGGCTTTAATCCTCCTCCTGATGCTTCTAGCTGTGCAACTAGTGCCAACAACAGTGCTTAGCAGATATGATCAGCACTCAATAAGTATTTGTTGTTGTTAACTATAACCTTAGGCAGTTTTTTCTTTTTTACTCTAAAGTTGGATAAAATTGAAGATTACATGAGAAAGGTGTCTGTCACCTAATAAATGCTTTTTTTGTAAGCTATGAAGAAACTGAGGCTGGGAACAAAGAGATTTTATATTCAAGGGTGCATAGGTATGGGTGATAATTCCCAGCCTACTGCTCACTCACCTAAGAGCTTACTGCAGTTTATTTATGTCAGAATACATTTCTGGATCCTGACAAAGGCAAGAGTCATCCCTTAGAGAAAATATGTCTATTAAAAGTCATTCCAGGTTGCTTTAGCAGCTTAGACCAGATACACATTTCCTATACAGTGTAGTTTGTGCTGTTCAAGTGATCAGTGCATGCAGTGACCATGGCTGTGCCTGTTACAGTAGTTGGCTTACATGAAGTTGACTTCCTGGGGGGTGATCGAGGGAATATTAGTGGACCAAAGAGATCAGGTTCAAGGCTATTGATTCATGGGCAGCTACATTACTTCCCAAACCACCCTTCTTCATTTAGATCAAGTCATGCTTAAGGAAAGGGAAGTGCCAATTTGCCAAAACAACCTCAAAGAAGAAAGAAACTTGTTGAGGGCTGCCTATGTCACATCACTGTGCCAGGAACTGACACAAATTTAATAGGGAATCAAAATTAACCAATGATAAGGATTTGAAATCCCAGCTTGGGCAGATTCATTCCTGTGTTTCTATAAATTTAAGAAGAGATGTCAGCCCATCATTAGGCCCCGGAATTTGCAGATCCTGGATCACTTCATCTAATTGTACAGATGCTGTCGTTTATCTTCCCTGGGGTAGAAAACCAAACCTTAATTGGGATCTAGAATTGTTATTATTACTTGACATCTCAATTATTTTATAGGCTTTTGATGTTTGATTATAGAATTAAAAGAGGAAAAAAAACAAGCTCACCAAAAATTTCCTTTCAAATGACAGCAAGATTTTGTGTGTATTTTATAGAAATTGATTTGTTGTATAAAAGCATATATATGTGATCTATATGTGATTATATATCTATTGGGAATCAAATTAAATTTTGAACATTGCAACATGGAACTGTGAATATTGGGGAATGTATTTCAAGATTTAACACAAACACATAATTGAATACTCCTGTGAAACTTTTATTTTTAATTTTTTCATCTTTGATTTTGTCTTTTAGTTATCGAAATTCTGTACCCTTAACTTCAACGCAGAGGGCGAACCTGAACACCTGATGGTGAACAACTGGCGTCCGACTCAGCCACTGAAAAACAGACAAATCAAAGCTTCCTTCAAATAAAATGGTCCCAGAGCCCGTGTCCAGTGAAGAGTCTTTGGGTTTCCCTTTAGCTAAGCACAAGTCTACCTTGGTGAATTGGACCCTGGCTGCTTTGTATCTATTTGGTTTTCTAGACCCTTCTAGACCTGACGTGCTTACTACTAAAATGTGAAAACCTAGACCAATTGTCAGGCTTGACAGAATTGCTGTGACTGGTGCTTTGCTTATGGTAGTAGCCTTTTTGTAACAGAGAATAATATAAGGAGTAGGAGAAAAGTAACTTGACTTTGTTTGTAGCACGTGGGCTAATGAGCATTCACAATTGTTCACTAAAATGCTATTTTTAAAACATAAGAAAGTAGGATGATTGAATGCAAAGCCATATAATGAGATAAATTGAGCTGTGTAATATAAATCAGGTAAAATAGTCATGATCCTATGTAATGTAAATCAGATAAAATAAATGTTTGTGGTTCCAATATGGTAAATTAAAGAAAATTTTTTTAATTCTTATATATTTGTAGCAATGTTATGTTAAATATGAATTATGTTGTAATTTAGTGACTTTTGAAATATAGGGATGTAAATGAAGTATTATCTGTAAAGATTGTTATAGTTGTGATACAGAGTATATTTCCATTCAAATAATATATCATAACTTAATAAATATTGTATTTTAGATATATTCTCTAATAAAATCTGGAATTCTATTTTGGGTTATTTTATTTTATGCTGGGCAGTGGGTAATAGTGGAGGAGCAAATGTGTACTTTTATAATTCATATTAATTCACTGTTAATAATAAGCCATCATAATTGACTTTCTCATAATTGATGGAGTCTCCATAAAAGGAAAACCCCTGAAGGTCATTTATTATTTGCCAAGCACTATTTTAAGTGACTTGTGAGCACTCACTCATGTGATCTCCATGAGGACTGATCCTGCAAAGGAGAGAGGAAGTGGTGATATGAACAGCAGAAGGGGGGTGGGGGGATATCCTGAATCAACACATGCTCCCTGGAAATACAATAAATACAAATCCATTTTATTCAAAAAGGGAAACCAAGTGGTACCCAGAAGTAAAAGAGTCATTTGAATCTTAGGAAGGTAAATTACCCTATTACAGGTAGGAATAAGAGTGGATGGATGAAATACCAATCTCCTACTACTATGGCTGTTTTGGATCTAGCTCCGTGCCAGGACCATGGGATGTTTGGCTAATGAGTTATTATGGGAAGCCAAATTTAACACATAACTCAGGTTCCACACTTCGAGGAACAAAAACTCTTTGTTAACAGAGATAGCAAACTCTCTAAACTCACTCTCACCTGCTTTCCTAAGGAACTAAGCTGAGTTTTCTGCAGAAGAAAGATCACAAGCTTTGGAGTTCGATGATTTGTTTTGAATCCCAGCTCTTCTCAACCTCTCTGATCCTGAGTGTAAAAAGAAAATAACACGCAGGATGTTCATAATTATATGGGGTAATGTCTGGTGTATAAGAGGTGGTCGAAAATAACACATTTTAAATGTATTGTGTGTATGTGTGTGTGTGTGTGTGTATGAGTCTGTCAACTTAGTTTCCTGGAACAAGGTTTCTCCTCTAATTTGTTGTTTATTGCTTTGAGTATGGAACCCACAAAGCCAACCTTAAACAGAATCGTGTATGAGCTAACGCAAGAAGGAGGAGATATGGGGATGTATGTATACGTATAGCTGATCCACTTTGTTATACAGCAGAAATTAACACACCATTGTAAAGCAATTATACTCCAATAAAGATGTTAAAAAAATCCCTTATTTTTCAAATCAAAAAAAAAAAAGTAAATACTCCACGTGAGCTGCAGAGGGCCTCTTCTAAATACGAAGAGTTTAATTTGTGTATATTTCTACATATTGGTTTTCAGTTATATATGGAAGCAGAAACTTGTCAACAACTGAGTTCTATATATAGATGAATTATGATGTTCTTGGTGCCTAATAAATGATCTCTATATTCTGCAATGAAAACATTTTATATCACTTTCAGCTGGGATTAAATGTAATCAGGAGACATTTTCTTGAATTTTTTTTGAGAAACAAAAAACTTTCACAAATTATTCTAATTTATACCAGTGCTTTTCAGATGTTCCATCAAAATATTCCTTAAAGCAGAGAAGAAATTCCTTAGGCACAGTTTGGAGCTGATCATTGCTTCTTTAAAGTCTCATGTTTTACTAAATTTACTCAAAATTTCCATTCTACTCTGTATTATAGCCATGTTCATTTTTTTTTTTTTTTGCGGTACACGGGCCTCTCACTGTTGTGGCCTCTCCCGTTGCGGAGCACAAGCTCCGGACGCGCAGGCTCAGTGGCCATGGTTCACGGGCCCAGCCGCTCCGCGGCACGCGGGACCCTCCTGGACCGGGGCACGAACCCGTGTCCCCTGCATCGGCAGGCGGACTCTCAACCACTGTGCCATCAGGGAAGCCCAGCCATGTTCATTTTTAACATAAAATGTTTTAACTGGCTCATTACAATTAATAAAATTGGCACTGGAGCAGTGTTTATCCTGCAACTTATTGTCACCTCTGGTTATCAGGTGTACCTGTTGGGACCCAGGTAGCCTCCGTTTGAGAAGTACTAATAAAGTAATGTTGGGAGGCAGGAAACAATTTAATGTTAACTGTTGAGGATTTTGATTATATAATCTTTATTTCTCCAAGGACAATTGTTAGTTTTAAATGGTGTTCACCTTGACACCTTAATGCAGCAGTCCCCAACCTTTTTGGCACCGGGCACCGGTTTCTCGGAAGACAATTTTTCCACAGACCACTTGGGGGGGATGGTTTGGGGATGATTCAAGTGCATTACATTTATTGTACACTTTATTTGTATTATTATTACATTGTAATATATAATGAAATAACTATACAACTCACCATGATGCTGACAGGAGGTGGAGCTCAGGCAGTAATGCAAGCGATGGGGAGCGGCTGTATATACAGATGAAGCTTCACTTGCTCGATTGCCCGCTGCTCACCTCCTGCTGTGCAGCCCGGTTCCTAACAGGCCACCAACTGGTACCTGTCCATGGCCCGGGGTTTGCGGACCCCTGCCTTAATGGATATTGTAATTGGTATAAGTATGTTTACATTTTTTAAAGTATATTTGAATTTTTCTTTTGCATTTCACTAATAGGATTCTAACTCAGTTATTCTCACTGAATAAAAAGAAGGGAAGTAACATAAATGATACTGTAGTAGGCATACAGGGGCCCTCCAAAGATGCCTACATCCCAAAATTGTGAATATGTTACCCTACATTGTAAAAGAGACTTTACAGATTTGATTATATTAAGGATTTTGAAATGAGGTGATTATCCTGAACTATCCTCATGGGCCCATTGTAATCACTAGGGTTATTATCAGAGGGAGACAAGAAGGTCAGAAGCAGAGGAAGGAGATGGGGCAACAGAAGCAGAGATTGGGTTGATGCAGCCACAAGCAAAGGGAGCTGGCAGCCTCCGGAATCTGGAAGAGGCAAGGAACAGACTCTCCTCTGGAGCCTCCAGAACCAGCCCTGCTGACACCTGGATTTTAGCCCTGTAAGGCTCACTTTGGACTTCTGACTTCTAGAAAGGTGAAATAATAAATCTGTTGTTTTATGCCATAAGTTTGTGGTGATTTGTTATAGCAGCAATGGGAACATAATACAGATGCAGGAATTATATGGAAAATCCATATGAAAATAAACTGTGAATAGCCAAAAGTTTACCTGTCCAGCCTTGGAGCCCTGGTAGAAATCATTCCTTGGCCTAGAATGTTCCTCCTCTCCATCCCTAACTGTGAAATCTTACCCGTCCTTGGATGCCAAGCTCTAACATCAACTCTTAACATCAACCCCCAATCTCTCATTCAGAAGAGTTTGTGATTCTATGGCTTCTAACACCAGTACCTTCTCCACCTGGGACTACAATCGTGACACATCTGTCTCCCTTCCAGCCTTGAAAGCCCCTGGAGGGCAGCTTTTGTTTCACTGCTGAGCTCTGTGTACATGGCTGGTGTTTGGCAAACACGTGTGGGATGGAATTAATCAGGAAAAGCCTTCTGAGGGGAGTGAACTTTGTCCTAGATCTGAAATGAGTCAAGTGGGTGGGTGTTGGAAGGTGCCCTGCTCTCAGACGTGCACTCTGCACTTTGTGTGCAAAGAAAATGTAGCTCTTTACTTACTGAGGCTCATCTCATCTTCCCCAGGCCCACCCTCATCCACAATGCTCTGTGTAGTGGTGGTGGGGTGGTTGAAAACTCAAACCTGCCACCAAAGAGAATCTCAATCTATTCTGGTTTGAAGCAGATTTTTAAAGGTTTTCTATCTCTTAATTCCTCACCAGGCCGCATGGCCTCTGCCGTGGGGTGGCCTGCCTAGGCTGGCCCTGACCTCAGTCTGTGTCTGCTGACACTTGTTTCATCTGGTCTTTGGAGGTGTCTATAGCTGAATTTATCCCCACCACTGCCCCGATTGCAAAGTCCTGTACTCTCCCATTATAGCCCTAGGAGAGTGTCCAGGTGAATGCTGTTTCCAAAAGGGAACAGAGTATAAGGGAAGCCCCTTTCACACAGGAAGAATCAAACAGAGACAGCCTCCCTCTTCTGACCCAGGTACTGGGGGCCTTGCTTTCCCCTCATCACCCAGATTTGACCCTGAAAGAAGGTGGCAGTGAGGATGAGGACATTGGTACCTGACCTCTTTTCTAGCTTCCCCTCCCATTCTCCTCTTTACATTGGTCAGAAAGGTAGTCTGTCTCTTCTTCATATATGATGGGGCTGCCCTTATACTGTTTTCTTCTGGAAGCAATATTCACTAGGACCCTTCCCCACAGTCATAACAGCAGATAAAATGCACATAAAGAAAGTTGGTTTCACCAGTAGAGGAAGGTCTATCAGAAAATATTTCAAAATTACTATCGTTGTTATACCTAGCAATATGTTGTTATGGAGACTTCAAGAGCTCTCTTTAGCCTAATTGGTAAAAATCTAGACGATATTTAATTTGTGTTTCTTCCCCTTTTCTCTCCATTCTCTCTCTGTCCTGAAACCCTACCTTCATTATGAAGTAAATAGTGCTTAAATAAGTCAACGACACGTAGCATCATTACTTTTCTTCTAATATTTCTAACAATTTGATGGAATGAAACAAGCGAAAACTCTGTAGTCTCTGGTACTGAAAGGTTTATGTTTAACAAGTAGAGAATCACACAACTTCCTTTATATGTGTGACACCCTAGGGTCGCATGGTCTTTCTGTGGGATTTGGGGGAGAATCACATCACCAGGATACCTGATGGAGTTATATTCTGCAGAGCAGCATGGTGGCTCTGCTATTGAGGACTTGCCTTACAAGTTTACATGGTCTATTATGCTTGGAAGGAGGCTCAGCCCTCAGCCCCAGGGGCCTGCGGTTGCTTGTGGAGAGAGTGGGCCCAGTGCAGTCCCCGCCCCCTGCACACTTTCCTCCACGGGGACTGGAACTGCCAGCTTCTACCGGATGTCCCCAGTGTTTTTGAAAGATTCCCCAGTGTTTTTAGAGAAGACATTGTTCCTGGACTTCCTCTTAGAAGAATGATTCTGGCTTGTGTGGCAGAGGCCAGCACACCCTCCCAAGCAGGGCTCTCCAACACTCAGTCACTAGTCTGTCTTTCTCTCCCTCCCTTCACTCCACCTGAGTTTCTCCTTTGTAAAAGTTTTCAAGTCTGTGTGTTTTGTTGTCTGAAGTTTATTCTCAGAAAGTTCTGGCAGGAGGTATGATGCCTTTCAGCTCTGAGACCTGTGCATATATATAGAATTTCAAAACAATTTTTGTTAAACATACACCCACACACAGAGTGACTGGCAACTTAACAAAGATTAAAATGATAAATTTTATGTGGATTTTATCACAGTTTTTTAAAAAGTCAAATATAAATTCCTTTTACAATATCCACTGTTTCATTATTCACTTCTCCCCTGTCAGTTGAAAACAGGCTCAAAAGAGAAGAGACATTTACAATCTCACTTGAAAGATGGATGGGTCCTTAAACAAGGTTGTGGCACCAACATGAGCAGGATTGAAAGGCAGCAAATGTTGTGGTTAATCATAATGGATTGTCTAGATTCAATGCCTGGCTTTTTGTCTCTTAGAGCATGAAGTGGGGCAAGTTATTTAATCTCTGTAAATCTCCTTTTCCTCATCTGTAAATTGAGGATTATAATACTAGCTGTCACATAATGTTTTTGGAAGATAATCCATGTAAAAGGAATACTATCATGCTTAGAAAACAATAAAAAATATCAGCTAGGGGCTTCCCTGGTGGCGCAGTGGTTGAGAGTCCGCCTGCCGATGCAGGGGACGCGAGTTCGTGCCCCGGTCCGGGAAGATCCCACATGCTGCGGAGCAGCTGGGCCCGTGGGCCATGGCCACTGAGCCTGTGCGTCCAGAGCCTGTGCTCCGCAACGGGAGAGGCCACAACAGTGAGAGCCATGCGTACTGAAAGAAAAAAAAAAAAAAATATATATATATATATATATCAGCTATGACAAGTAAGAAGTTATAGACCCCAAAAGTGACTAAAGATGAAAAGTCTTCAGTATTAGTCCAACTCAGACCAGGCTGCTGCTTGCAAACAGCTGTGAATGACTCCGTATGTCATCTTTCCTCTCTTTCTCCTAGGGATCAGGATGCCACCTGTGCTGCATTCTTGGACAATGCGCCCAAGAATTCATGTGTGCCCTGATTGTTCTGTGAAGTACATACTAGATGAATGAAAAACAAGCTTTTTTCCCCTTTGCTTCAAAGTCTACAGAGCTCTTATGCAACCAGAAAAGGAGATAATGAATCCGTTTCAGATTGACATTTTTACTTGTTTTAAATGTAAACAAGTAAAAGGGGGAGATTAACTACTATAGAGAGCACTTTCTTAGCTTATCTTAGCCGGCTGGGGCATGAAAATACAAATATCAGCTTCGAGGAAAAAGGTGTTTTATACGCATCATTGTTATCCATAGAGTTTTATAGGTACGGTATCAGAAACAAACCAAAAAGAAACATCAAGAAAGAAGTTTAGAGCAGGAAGTATATAGCCTTTAGCGTCCAACTGAGAGATGTTTTTCAGACTGTGTGACCTTGAAAAAGTTGCTTCGTGACTCAAACCTGTTCTTTCACGTGTAAAATGGTGATAATATATATCAGAGGGTTGATGTCAGAAGTAAATGCGGTTTGTACGAAGAGCACCATTGTAGTCTGGCACATGGTAAGTGCTCAAGAGATAGTCGCTCTTGTATGCATGCTCAGAATAAGATCTATTTTCCTGTCAGACAAAATCCTCTTTATTGAGGATCACATCAGCCTTCATCTGCTGCCTGAGGTACGGTTAGGCAGAGGGTAAGAGTGTGAGGGTCTGGCTGCTGACATTTGAACACAGGCTCAGCTATCACTCACTGAGAGATGATAGGTAAGGTACTTAACCCCCCAGAGCTTCAGTTTCCTCATCCGTTCCATGGAGATAATAAGGGTACCTACTTGTGAGGGCTGTTTCGGGGATTAAAAGTGATAATCTAGGTAAAACTCTTAATCACCACACTTTGCTCATGGCAAGTGCTCCATAAGTGCTAACTATGGATATTAAAAATTCATTGACTCAACCATGCAGAAAGCCACTGGATTTTTTCCAGGCTTCTAGAAATGCATCACCAAAGGGGTGGCTTTCATATGCTGCCTTCAACAATTGTATTGGGGTTTTTCACTTCAGAACACGCACTGATCATGCTGCGAGCCCAGTGCAATGTCTGAGTCTTCTGGGTATAGCTGTGGAACACCCACCATGACATCTCCAACAGTGGAGGCCATAGAGCAGATAAATGGCTCATTAACTGTGGAATGGAATGAGTGTGTGAAGACACAGTATCTGACGCCTTCTTTGGTGTAGAGATAGAGCTGTCAGCCCTGACAGGTTCTTCCGTTTATTTTTTCCGCTGATCTTGTAGTGTTCAAGAAACCTCTTTTGGGCCACCCCCAAGTTTTCACAGTGGAAAACCCTAAGGTTTTCCACTGTGCCAGTGAGCAAACCTTCACTGTTTTCGCTTAGTTTTCATTTACCTGCTTCTCAGGTAAATTTACTAACTACAAAATAGTTGTTACAGCCATGAAGTTACAATATATGGCTTTTTTAAAATGCCATTGTCCTTGAAATAATTAATTTTATATACATATTAAAGACAATAAATTGACTTTAAATGTATACTAGTAAGATTGCTATATCCAGATTTGCATACAAGTCTGGAAATATTTATATTAATGTTTAAAGTTTTGATGCTTCAGTCTTATCTAATAGGCTTGCAGAAACTTTGATCTGCGCTGATAGATTCTTTCTCTCCAGATATTTGTGCAGGTCTGATGGGTGCCTACAATTATTCCAAAATTATCCCTTGGGCATAATATACTATTATTGCCTGCTGAGGAAGCAGAAAAATTCAGACATTCCTTGTGGGCAAATTCCATAGGTGATGCACCCCTGAAGGTTTCTGATTCTGTGTTTCCATCGTTCCTACTCCCAGTGAGGGAATGGGAGATCTGCTATTGCAGTCGGGGCTGGGAACTCACCACATCACTGGTGGTACTGTCACCCTGGCCAGGGCTTTCAGCTTGAGCCTTGTTAGTCCCACGGCCTTAGTGCAGACCTCTTTCTGCCTACACAGGTTGTGATGCTCTTGGAAAAAGAAGGGCATTAAACTTGCTTGGGGCTGTCCCACCCACTACAGAACTGTCTGTGCATTCTCTCTCTCTCTCTCTCTCTCTCTCTCTCTCACACACACACACACACACACACACACACACACACACACACACACACGTCATTACCTCCAGGATGCTTCCATAGCACCAGGACTGTTTGGCCTTCATGCTGCAGGCAGCTCAGGGGCCAGACTTCATCTGCCCCAGTAGTATTATCTCTTCCATGGTTCATTCTGATTTTAATCATGTGCTACACAGTGTGCATGTTTCTATAAACTTGGATCCCAAAGAGGTCAGTGTTCCTGTGTCTTTTCAAAGGCAGATTTTCAGCTCTTACATACATTAACTCATCCTAATAGACGGGTGGGGTATTGTCCAGCTCTGCTCCTCCACAGCTGCAAGCTCAACGTTCTTATGGATTCCTTGAATGAAGGAGATTCCTAAAGCCACCCACCAGCAGCAGCTGACCATCTATGTTAGTTTACTAGGGTTTCTGTTAACACAGTACCATAAACTGAGTGGCTTAAGCAACACTTTACTGTCTCACAGTCCTAGAGGCTGGAAGTCCAAGATCAAGGTCAGGGTCTCTGAAGGCACTAGGGAAGGATCTGTTCCAGGTCCCTCTCATAGTTCCTTGACTCATGGTAGCATAACTCTAACACTCTTGATATTCCCCTGTGTGTCTGTGTCCAAATTTCCCCTTTTTATAAGGACATCAATCATATTGGCTTAGGGGCCCACCCTACTCCAGCACAACCTCATCTTAACTAATTATGTCTGCAATCACCTGATTTCCAAAAAAGGCCACATTCTGAAGTACTGGGGTTAAGACTTCAACATTCCTTTTTGAGGGAGGAGAGACACAATTTAACCCATAACACTAATTAAATGTCCTTTTACATAATATTTTTGTTCAATGACAAAGTGAAATTGTATTCTTCAGAAATTCCTAAATATTCCTTATTTGGACATATACTTTACTTAATTATGATTAGTTCCTTCTAAAGGATTTAATGGAATATACATGGCAAGGTTTAATCACTGCAACAGAAATTTTTAAATTTTATTTTATTTTTATTTCTTGGCCGGCATACAGGATCTTAGTTCCCTAACCAGGGATTACACCAGTGCCCCCTGCAGTGGAAGTGGGGAGTCTTAACCACTGGACCGCCAGGGAAGTCCAGAAATTTTTAAAAAGAAGAGGGGAAAAAGGAAAGCACAATTTAGAGTTCCCATGTGTTCATACTGTATGTAAACTTTCCCAAGAGGCAGAAATTTTTACAGAGTATTTGTGTATGTGCCAAACTGAAAAAAAATAAACTTATCAAGCTACACTCACATCCCTAATATCTTCAAATGCATTTTGTTAGAAACCTTCATTTTCTTAGGAAGCAGTGAGTCTCTTACTCATGTTGTGTGTTTCATCAGCATGTTTGTTATTCTAGAGTTTCAGTTACAAGGCACGTTCTTTTACAGTTGGGGCAAAACTATTTCTATATACATTAGAATACGACCTACTGCTACCAGTGTATCAAATTTCTACATTTTATAAATTAATGCTCTAATAGCTCTGTTAGTTGAAAAACTGCTTTTTGTATAAAGTAAGTAGTGCATGAATTTGGTTTTGTGTCAACTCATTGAATCTTTAAGGAGAAACAATTCACTTTCAAACTTCTTCCTTAAGTGTCTAAAATTCTGGCACATCTAGATTTCAGGTAAGTTCCTTTTTAAAAAGAATTCTGAATCAATACTTCATATAATTTTCCTTTGCTCTTCAAGGACAGGAAGCAAAGCATTAGACTTGTACTGAAATGACCCGGGCGGAGAGTTAGCCAAACTCTGTGCCGTCCTCACAAATTAAATCAGATCATTAGGTGAAAGATCACAGGAACTAATGCATCGGTCATGATCACCTTGCCAAGTCGCCTTCCAGCTGAAGTTGTCTTTCTGCTGTTTTCCATTCAGAAAAGCGGGGCTTGGTTGTTCTCTGAGCACTGTTGACCACCTATTGGACTGAACTGGGGACCCAGCTCAAATCTGGACCAAGAAATGGCCTGGAATAAAGATTTCTGCCCAAAGAGATAACAGTGAGTAGGTGAGCCTATCAGGCAGACCTTTACAAATCAGAGTCGAGATTACAAAGAGGATTGCCTAATAGAAAGAGGGGAAGAAAACAGCACAGGGAGCCCACAGGCAAAGATCTGGAAGCCCAAAAGACAGGAGGGAGAAGCTGGTCCCCAGGTCTGCCTGGGTCTCTGCCAGCTCTCTGTTTCTATTTACGTGAATTCCTAGCCTCCCTGTTCTTAAGGTAGCCTGAGCTATTTTTCCTTTGTATTATCCAAAGTGCCTAGTACACACATAATCAGAGATCACTTTATTTCCATGAATATTTTTGAGCTCCTCCTATTAGGTGCTGAGCTCTGAGCTAAAGACTTCCAGTCTTCCAGGAATGCACAGAGAAATCCTCTATGGATTGTTTTTTTTATCTAAATAAAGGACCACTTAAATGTGTCTCTTTCATTAATATACTAGCAGAACTATATTTAATTTTCATTTCTCTCTTCCTGAAAGATCTTGTAAATGGATCACAAACCCATTTTGAGTCAGGGGTGCAGGAATTTCTTCCCTCATGTGTCACACTTACATGAATAACATGTGATTTGCATGATCAGGCCACTCAAGATGGCTGCTCTCTTGATCTCTGTACATCCCCTTCTAGACAAGTCCCTGCCTCACCTACACCCTATTCCCCCACTGACCTTCCCTCTTAATCATAGGGCTGAATCAGCAAATGCCTACATATTCATCCCCGGCCCCAGCTAGTGATTGTTCAAATCTTTATATCAGAACATCACCACTATGACAGTTTATCAAAGGGGCAGTGAGGGGCATATTCCTCTGCTGGCTTCCCTGGTAACAGATGAGCCAGCCTGATGTCAGTTCCCTCTATAACTGGTAACCTTCCCCTCCTCTTGGTGGCAAAGACTGCTGTCCTGTCCTGCCTGCCTTCTGCCATCCACAGTGTGGTGTTGCTCCAGGACTCTTTTGCCTCAGGCGTGTAAGATCCCCTATCCAATGAACCATTATGTCTCTGTCTCGAGGCTCTTTCCTCGGTCTTGAGGCTGGACAACTACAAGGCTTGTAGGCCTGTGGGGTGTAGCCCAACACTTGTGGTCACAGTCAGATGGAATGAAATGGTGTTGAGTAGAACTCTAAGAATTCCTACATAATGTCATTATTTTTCTTCTTCAAAATAAATGTAAATAAGAAATAAAGCCATTTGTCATAGTTATGTGACAAAGTTTTTGCTAATGTGGATGATGACATTATAGTTAATTGTTGCAGTTGGAATTTGGATAGACCATGCATTGGCTCCCTGATACGGTACATTAGGGAATTAACTTTCCTGAGTTTCAACGTTTCCATCTTGAAAAGTGTAGGTAAATAATAACCCTAAAAGGGTTAGTATTTATCAAAAAATGTTCTTTTTTGATTCTTTGGTGAGAATCAAAAAAGAACACATTTTAGGGTACTTAGCATAGTGCTTGGCACATGACTGAACAATAATTGTTAGTGCCTTTCCTTTCCTCCTTCACTTCATCCTTTCCAATGCTTGTTATCAATAAAATCACATGCAATCTTTAAAAGTCTACTTTTAAATTTTACCTCAAGAACCACATCCTCAAACCTAAGTGGCAGTATATTTTATTATTCTGAGTCAACTCTACTTCGTGTGACATTCATTTCTTATTTCATATATACTGGCTGACCTTAAAGCAGACCAAAGAAAAGTAGTTTTCTCCCCATGTCCTATATAAGCTTTCAGAGGAAGCATGGTGAAATCACTTGTAACTCTGCTCTTTCTACAACAAGGCATGTGCTTGGGAAATGGGAAGTATTCTCTTTTGAAAATGGGACTCCAAAAGTACACAAGATACTGTTAATTCTTTCTAGTGACAGACATGGATCTTTTCAGTGATTAAATCTGTGCCACACTTCTTCTTTCTTTGGACCCTTCCCAGCCATCTAGTATTCCCAAACCTCTTATCTAAGCATTGACTCTGATAGGTCTCAATATTAGGCTAATTGACTAACCTGTCTGATTGATTGTAGTAATATTTAGTTAAAGATGAAAATTAAAGAGATGATGTTAAGCAAATACACAAAACTCTTTAGATACAAATTAAAACATAGTATATTTGATTAAAAGCTTGTCCTATATTCAGGGTCAGAAACTCTGAGGTTCAAAGCAAGGGACTACTCACTTACTATCTGTGCACACCTGGGCAAGTTATGTCAACCAATTCAGCTACAAATCCATATCCTTGTTCACAGCAAATCTCTAAGAGTTGCCTATACCTGCTGTCTCCACTTCCTCCTTCCCTTCTCTCCTTGGCTCACTCCAATCAGCATTTTGTCTCCAGTGGACCACTGACGTGGCACTAGGGAAGACTACAAAGACACCCTTCTCTCTCCTCACCTTACTTGTCATCTTGATGCATTTGATACAGTGCATCACCCCTATTTTTTTAACACTCACTTCAGTTAACTTCAGTGATGCCACACTCACAGTTTTCCTGACAGTGTACTGCCTGTCCCATGTTAGCCTCACACAAACCTATTCTTTGCCCATTTTCCCTCTAGGTACACTTTCTACCTAGTTTATCTCATCCAGGATTTCAACTTTAAAGGCTACCTACATGTTGAAGGCTCCCAATTTTTAATCTCCACTTGAGACCTCTTCCCAGAACCACAGCCTTTCCTTTCCATTCGTCTGTTTGACTTTGCTACTTGGATGTCTAACAGGCACCTTAAACTTCAGTATGACCAAAAAGACCAATTGAGCTCTGCAATCTTCTCTATTCTCACGGCCTTTTCCAGTTCAGCAAATGGCATCACCTCTCACCCAATTGCTCATGCCATAGACTTAGAAATCACATCTGATTTCTCTTTCCCTAACACTTTCCATGCAATCCTGTCCAAACCATCACTGTATCTTCCCTGAAGTACTGCAATAACATCTCAACATGACTTCTGCCTCTATTCTGGTTACTCTGCTGTTTATTGTCCACACAGACACCAGCCTTGCTGATCTAAAGCATAAATTAGATCTTATTACTCTCCTCCGTGAAACCCTCCAATGACTTCCCATGGAATTGACAAGAAAATCTAAACCTGTCTTCAAGGCCCTATGCGATCTGGCTTGAGCCTTCCGCTTTGAACTTGCTGCCCTCTTTTCCTGTTTCACTGCATTCCAGTATACTTCCATTTTTTGTGTGTGCCTCAAGGCCTTTACACATGCTATTCTTCCTCCTTGGAATGCTTTTCTCTGAGGTTTTCAAATGGCCCTTTCCTCTCATTTGAGGTTTCAGCTGAAATGATGCCATTTTATGAAGCCCTTACCTTACTATCCTAGTTAAAATAGCTCCCCCAGTTCTCTATCTCTGTCACTCTCCAGAGTATCATTCTATTTTATTTTCTGCAAGGCACCTACCACTATTTGAAAAGATCTTATTTATTTATATGCCTTGGTTTATTGTATTTCTCTGGCCTCTAGAATGTAAGAACTTTTTGTATCAACAGCACCTAGAACAGTGGCCGGCACACAGCAGGGGCTTCTTCCATTAATAGTTGTCAGCTGTCTTACTAGATGCTTTAGTTTCTCTGTAAGGTTGAGAGAGAAACAAGACTTCTATCTTAGGACTGTTTATAAAGTTATATATATATATATATATATATATATATATATATATATATATATATATATGCCACACGGCTTGTGGGATCTTAGTTCCCCAACCAGGGATTGAACCCAGGCTCTTGGTAGTAAAAGCACAGAGTCCTAACCACTAGACCCCCAGGGAATTTCCTAAAATATAATTTTTGGTCTAGAAAATTTGCTATCTATTAGCTATTAGTAATGCTGAATAGGTGTGATGAAACAGACATTCTCAGACATTGCTGGTAGAAACTGTATCCTCTTAGAGAGCTATGGGACTTATGCAGCAAGACCACCAACTGTTATGAAAGACCTTGGTAATTTTCATACTCTTTGATTCATAAATATATGAAGATCTGAGAAAATTATATCTATATTTTCATAAAGTAAACTTAATTTTAAGAACATTCATCCATCATTATTTGTAATAGTATGAATGTAGAAGAAACCTCAATAGGGTAATACTTAAATATAATATGGTTATAAAATTTATACAATAATATGGAAATTTTAAGTACATATCCTTAAATTAAAAACTTACACAAACTTGTACTATGGTAAGTGTCTCCCCCTCAAATAAAAATCCATTGAAAAATGGGAATAGAAATACATAAACAGTGATTTTTCTCTAATTTCCAACTTTCTTTAATTATTTCTATTTTTATTACGAGTATATGATAAGTAAACAGAAGTACATGTTCATAAATTTTGATTAAAGCAGCTTTTTTAACACAACCTTATATATCCAGTAATTTAACTTTCATTTGTCAATTACTTTTTAAATAGTGAAAAAATATAGAAAAGTACCAAAGTATTATAATAAATACTCATATTCTCATCATCATCTATCAACTGTTAATCTTTCCTTGTTTTGGCTTTGTCTTTTCTCCTCAGTTATTAATTTAAAAAATTACATCACCAACATTTGCAAATATGCAAGTCATATTTCTTTGTTGATTATTAGGCACCTTTTCAAGAGTATTAATAATTCTTCTCCCTTTGTGTCTCTATAACCAGTCAGCCAAGTACTTTCAGGACCCCTAATTGAACTACTCTTTCTAGGTGTTTGATTTTGACAGGAACTCTTTACCTCATCCGAGGCTGACATTCTTTCTCATTCGTTACCATAGTTATTCTGAATATTTAATTCTCAATCGCAACCATGCACTTATCCCTTCCTTTCATCAGACAACCTTACCTTCTACTTCAATGTGAAAATAAAGGTCAGGTCACTAAGCACAAACATCAACTTTCCTCCCCATCACTCAGGACTGATATGCCCCTGATATACACATGGGTAGTTTGAATCAATCTCTTCCGTATCATTGATACCCCAGGTCAAACAGATTAATCACTGTTTTGAATATCGTGTCTGTCGCCACTTCAAAATTTACCAATATTTTATTCTTACTTCTGTCTGTCTCAGAAGAAGAAAATTTCACTTTCAGGCAACAGCTAACTTCTGTATTTCACTTCTTTATAATTTTTCACCAATAATTATTCTGCCTTCCGTTTGATCTTCAACCTCTTCCTATTCACCAACTCCTTTTACTCCATGTGTGACTTACTCAAACCCTCCTCAGTATTAAAAAAAACCAAAAACAAATCCATGAAGATTTTAGACCTAACTTTCATTTATAAAAATGCGAGAGTAGAGGAACTGACTGATTTTATCTAGAAATCTTAAACATGAAAGAAAAAAAAAGTGGGGAGAAGGCCTGTTTTAGACTGCAAGAAACTTAAAAGGAGGCGCAACAACCAAATTCCCTGATTCCAAGAAACTAACTGTAGAGGACTTTTTTTGAGACAATAGGAAAAAATTTGAATATAAACTGGGAATTAGGTATAATAGAGTTACCATTAATTTTGTTGGATATAAACATGGCATTATATTTATAAAGGAAAAATACAGATTTTTAGTGAAGCATGGTGAAGGATACGGTGATTAAATAACATGATGTCTGGGACTTGCCATAAAATAATTCAGAAAAGAGAACAAGAGAAAGGAAAAATGTAGTAAATGTAGCAACATAATTATTGATAATTGTTTAGTCTGAATTGTGATGGCTCATTTTACTTCTTTCTACTTTTGTGTATGTTTCAAATTTTTTCTTCAAAAAGTTGTTTTAAAAAGCTATATGAACAAAAAAGTCTCCTTTAACCTCATTTCCCTTCAAGGTTCATTCTCTTCTCTCTCTTTTTTTTCTCTTGCTATTTCTAGAAATAGCTGTTTGACTAACCACCTCCACTTCCTTATTTACCTACAGCAATTTGATTTTTACACACACAATCTTCTTGAAACTGCTCTATCAAAAAGTGGTTTAGGACTTCCCTAGTGGCGCAGTGGTTAAGAGTCTGCCTGCCGATGCAGGGGACACGGGTTCGTGCACCGGTCCGGGAAGATCCCACATGCCGTGGAGCGGCTAGGCCCGTGAGCCATGGCCGCTGGGCCTGCACGTCCGGAGTCTGTGCTCCGCAACGGTAGAGGCCTGCATACCGCAAAAAAAAAAAAAAAGTGGTTTATATCTGTCATCTGCTAATTCATTTTCCACTGTAATGCAGAGCAGGAAAGGCTGTCTCACCACAGAGGGAAGAAGAGAGGATGCACAGTGTTTGCGTGTGGGAGGGGGCATAGGGTCACTCCAAAAACTGTTAACATGATGACTTAACTTGCATGATTTGTTCACAGACATAAGGTCACCACACAGGATGTTATAGTAATCCTTTTGAAGAAGTAACTATCAACTATGAAAACCACAATAGCCTTGACTGAGCAGAGGATTAATTCCTTCCCTGCTTGCCAACGGATCCGTCAACAGAAAAATAAGGGTGTGTTTAGACGTCGCCATCCACTTCATGAGGATAGTTTGAGGTTTCTTGTCACAGGAACAAAACATGCCCTTAAATAAAGAACAAATTCTTCCACGTGACCTCTAAGGCCTGGCAGGGTTGGGTCTCTCTGTGGCACATGCGCCCTGTGTTCTGCACTGCAACCCGCATGCCACGGGGTCTTTGCATCCCCTATCCTCTCTGTTCCCTTGAGCACCACTGCCCTTTCCCTATCCTCTCCCCAGAGCTTCTGAGCTCAGCACAGTCTTTCCTTTCTCAGGAAAACCTGTCCTCCCGGAGTAGACAAATCCTGCTCCCCCAGCTCCTTGCACTGCTCCTTCCTAGCTCTTATCAAGCTATATTTTTACATTTATTTGAGTCTTTCATAAAGTATGTCTTCATTATACCATAGACTCCATGAAGGCAGGGATGAGATTTTGTTTGCCCTCAGTAATCCTTAGTGCCTTAGAAATGGTATGCTCTCAATTAGTCCTTGATCAATCTCCCAACATGTAAGCCTGGAGTCATTTGATTTCTCTCTCATCTCAACCCATACTGCTCCATACTTCCTATTTATGACCCACATTTATCTGTTCCATTTCAGGCCAATCCCAAAGCTATATACTCTGGGGGCCTCATGAACTTTGTGATTAAAAAGAAGAGTCAATATTCTCCTAAATCCCAGTTGTTGTATTTAAACCCAACTGCTTTCCTTCCTTATGTAAAACTTCACTGTCTTTAGTATCTGTCCTCCTACTGGTACACTGCTCACTTCCCAATAATAAAAGATTTTGAAACTTACTTTTTTAGGTACCTCATGTCCTGCCAACATAATAGTGACTGCCATGGTCATGTGAATGACCCACGTGAAACCTGGTCCTGCGGTCAGTCCCTTGATTTCCTTATCTCCAAAGATCCTGACCTTCCCTCCACCTCAGTTGCACCTAGTCAGACTCACACTCTGGACTTTGTCACTAACCCAGACTAATTCCTATAAGAAATCTTCAACCCCGGTAACCCACCCTGACCATAATCTCCATATTCCAGTTCTTATTTTTGCCAAAATATGGGTGTTAACTTCAGCTGTAATCTTTCCTGACCACTTTGTAGTGTTTGACAATGTTGCCCAAATATTTCTTATAAAAACTCTTAACTGTCATGAAAATCATCTCTCCTGGTCATACTCCTCCTTTTCTCATTCCCTCTTACTCTCATGCATGAGATTTTTTTTCCTGCCTCTCAAACTATTGCTTCTCCAGTTTCTGTCCTTGCCCACTGCTCTTCTCATTCAGTATGTCTTTCTGGGTGACTCACATAGCTTACGTAACTCCCAATTTAAATGGATTGAAATAAGATGAACAGCCATCTCCTTTGAAGTTCACTAACTGTGCTATGGCTAAATTCAAATACCTAGTAGTTTTGTTCACAGCTTTGATATACAAACTAGAAAGGACACATTATTACCCTCTCACTTTGCCAGTGTAATCATAATTGCTTCCTGTTCTCACAAGTTATGAAATAAGTTATGTACCGCAAGAAATACTGTGATGTCCCACCATTATTTCCTCTACCAATTTTGTGACCTATGAGAAGGACCTTCAGATGATCTAATTGATTCCTAAAGTTCAATCTGTTTTAACAGTCAGCAAATCTGTAATTCTGTGAGTGGCTGTATTAAGAGCACATAGCACCTAATACAATAGATATTTACCTAATCCGGAAGGATATGAATTCTAAATACCTATTCTGAAACAGGAGCCTTACATAAGAATACTACTTAGTTGCCACATAGTTTCCAGAAGTGTAACATAGTTTCAGATATAAAAAAATAAAATTAAAAATATGCTGGCTGTAACAGAACACTCTTTTATTTTTACCAATGCACCCCAGTATCACACTTTATTTTCCAACCGTTTTTGAGTCTAGTTGGTAGCCTTAGAGAGAGGTGATTTTTATTTGTGCATGATTCAGCAAAGTTCATTTCCAATGGTATCTAAATGTCCTCATCCCAGAGGGAAATAAATTGATAGACCACTATGGAAGTATTTTCAGCTGCAGAGTTTAAAACTGTGTCCTCCTTGGTCAGTAAGGTATTCATTGAAAAGCCCAAGAGAACACCAGCGGCAACATTTGAGCAAGTCTTCATTGTTTTTGTCTGAATATATTTAGCACACAACTTTCTGGGAAGGTACCAGGGTAGAATTACCATAACTAACAATACATTTCCTTTCCATGTAAAAGTGGAAGTGATTGCAAGGATTGTTATTTGTGTTGCTCCAAAGAGATACTGCATATTGCTGCATAATACAGTTGTACCATGGAATTTGCAAAGTTTCCTGACATGATCTCATGAAGCACACGCTGATTATTTTGTTCATCAATTAAATAAGGTTTTAGAACTACAATCTGTTCTACGTCAAAGTGTGCTGCTTTGTACTAATTACTCCATTAACTCTTGATAAATAGGAAAATAACGTCTATATAACATGTCAGTCATGGAATGGCTCTTATATGATTTTTCTCATCAGGTTAATGTTTTGAAGCCATCAGGAGCAGGTTTTCTCTCAATTAAAGAGAAAGCTGGAGCTATCTGTGGAGACCTTAGTAAGAACTGGAAATCTACAGAACTGCAGGTAGAGATTGGTTTAGTGGCTTCAAGAACTCCTAAGCTTTCTTCTACATTAAGCTTCCTGGAGAAACTGAGTTTAGATGAAGAAGATGCAAAGACATTTCCCTTGCATTAAAACAATGGAAAAATGTAAAAGGTTACACTCTGAATTAGATTTTTAATTTTCATTACAAGGTCTGATAGAATGGTCTACCTCCAGGATCTCTACCTTACAAGGGAAACATAAGCACCAGGGGTTAAGGCTGCAAAGATCAATTGATAGGGCATAAGTACCAATGGACATGTAACTGTGTTCATATGTCTATTAGGATTGTTAACTGCCCTTATTAGTGCTTTGTTTGCAAAAGTTCCATAGCTTTTGAACTATCTTCCCTGATTCTACTCTTCCCATAAACTCTCTTATTTTTAGTGTGCGATTTTGCAGAAAGTGAACATGCCTTATAATAGATACACCTAAATCATTTCCATTTTATAAACAGGAGAAATGTACATGTATGAGAGACTAAAACCAAGTCACAACCAATTCAAAGACAGTAAAAATTGGGATTTATGATTATTAATTCTTATAAGACTGTTTTAAGTAGTACTTGTTCATCTATATTTATTCTTTGGAGATATGTGGGTTCATAAAAATTGAAATTTTTCAACTACTTTAATTTTCCTTTTATTTTTACATATTTATTTCCAAACAGACTGATTTATCACTGTTGAGGGACTCAGTGCTTTATGACCGTTTCAGGGCTTCCATGTAACACATTTTAAGACATGGTTAAAATAAAAGATATGCAGGTGAAAAATACTACACAGCTTTAGGATTGTGCTTGACAACTTTTCAAAAGATAAAGGCCAACATTCCAAAGACTTTCCTACTGAGTGGAGACATACTTAGCATCTGATGTTAAGCTGGCTGGTAGAGGGTGATACCTTCATGGTGGATGAGGATGTGAAGGGTGGAGGTGGAAGTCATTGTCCTGGAGGACAGAGTGACACATGTCCAGGCAACAGATGCATGTGATACCAAAAATCAGCCCCGGGGCCATTTTGCCATGTGTGTATGGGTTGCTGAATATCTTTGCATATGACATTTCTCTACGTTAATTAATTATGCACTTGACCTGAGAAACATGTATTGTCCATCTACTGTATTCTAAGAACTGTGCTCAGCATGAGGGAGAGAGATGAAAGACAGAGTCTCTGCTCTCAAGCAAGTCCACAACCAATCACAGTCCAGTGTGGTAATGACTATCTGGTTCTGTGGGAGCAGAGGAGGCACTTCTAACTTCAACTGTGGTCAGGAAAGGCTTTAAAATGTGAAGATAATGCTTGAGTTTAGATTCCAGGAAAACCTGGGAGCCTACTAGGTAAATAAAAGGGAGTAGGAGACTTTCACGCAGAGAGAATGGCATATGTAAAGTCATCAAATAAAGGAGAATATAGGAGTCTGTGGAAAATGCAAGTGGGTGTGATTCAAGCATAGCCTGTGAGTGTGTGTGTGAGTGTGTGTATGTGCAATATGTGGGTAGTGGGAGTGGTGGGGAAGGAATAGGGGGTTGGAGGTTGAAATTGAAGCCAAAGAGCAGGCAAAATCCAAATCATAGAAGAGCTTGTTTATTAAGAGATTGAAATCTGTACTTTTTGACAACCAGTTTATTTATTCTAAGTTGCTTCCAATATCTGTTTTCCCCCACAGCATTCCCAGACATTTACGAAACATTTGTCACTACAGTGAATAGAATTCATTGTTACCATTTTAAAAAGGAGAAAACTGAGGCTTACAGCTGTTATACGAATACATCAAATTCCCACAGTAAGCAAGTAGTAGAGTTTGAACATTGTCCTAACTAGCCTTATTGAATCCAACCCAAAGAAACATTTCAGGGAGGAATTACTTGTTCAATATGTGTGTGACATTCAATATGGAAACTGTTCATCCATCATTTCATTTATCTGATATTTATTGAATATCTATGATATGCTAGGCACCTTGTTAGGAGCTTGGGGGGAAAAAATAGTAAAACATGAAGACTGACCTTAAAGCAATTTGCCATTTGCAAATCCCAAACTTCACTGTTAGGACAGGTAAGCATTGATTAACATAGGAGATGGTTTTCTAGATTGGCTAAAAGAATCTCAAACTACTCTGGCTGAAACAATTTCTCTTAGATACCTCAATAAAACAATAAAGGAAAGAGATATGTTGGGCTAAAAATACAATATAATTTGAGAAGATTGGCCTCAAACATGCTTAAAGAGTTTTTTTAAAATGGCAGACAGTTTAATATCCTGTTCAGATAAAATAACAGATTACTTACAAAATTACATACATAAATGAGTCAGAATGCTTGCTAAGCCTCATGTTTACTCATTTAGTGTGGTGGGATTTGAGAATGATGAAAAGAAACAGTATTTGTCTCAAAATGCAGTGTATTTTCCGGCTTGGCAAGTATTTACTGAATGCCTACCATGTGTCAGGCTGCTTCATAGGTATTTTCCATTCTGTTGTGTAACAGTAAGCAACTTAGTTCCCATGAGTCTCAGTTGCCCATCTGTAAAACAGAGATGCTAATAATACCTTCCTCACCACATTGTTATAAAGATCACATGAGATATCACGAGAAAGCACTTGGAACATGCAGCTTTTCAATAAATGTTTGTTCAGTCTGAATCATAGAATCTTCACTATTATTCTTAAAATAAGACTGGAAGACCTTTATCAAATCCTATGTGCTTCAAAGCTGAAAGCTCTTCCATAACTTTATTAAAAATACATATTGTCAGATATATGCAAGCTTTATTTTTGGCAGAAGAGCAAATATAATAAAGAAAATGATAACAAAGGTCTGAAAATAAAAATAAATTATAGGCTGAATTATAACATTGTAGACAAATTATTCTTAAATGTATTTGAAAGGGCTGTATATTCCCCCAGGAACTTAAAGAAGTGGCATATTTTTTCATATCTTTTCTCTATGATGCATTGCTTTAAGATCAGGGCTACTTAAATGAAGCAGTCAGTCACATTCTCTACTTAGGGTAAGAAAGTATAAATATCATATAAACAAAGTAAAGCAATGGATTCATCTTGTAAGAAAAAAATTGATCAACTGAATCTCATAACCATGAAACAAATACACCAACATATTATGTGATTAAGTGTTGACAACGCTGTAGTTTATATAGATTAAACTGTACCTTTATTTATTTTAAATTTATGTCCCATCTATTTCTGAAAGAATGTAAGGCAGTGTATAGAATACAAATGGTTTAAAGTTTCAAGAGACACTGAAACATAACACTAACAAATCAATAAATTCCATCAAAAACCTAAATAACCTGTGCTTTCCAGTTTCTGGGGAAAGTGTGCTTGGTTTCTTGAGGAAAAAATAGACTCGACTTCCTCTTATCCATTCTCTTAGGAGTCTCTTAGGGAAGCTAGAGCTATTCTGGTTGCTCTTATACACTAAGTCATGTGGGCTGGGAAGGTGGAAGACTTCTATTCAGCTCACAACAATAATGTGCTAGTGAAACCCCACTGAGGTATATTGTTGCTACGGACTTGATACAATGAATAATAATATGTTAAGATTATAGATCTGGAATATATCTATTTTAAAAAGTAGATAAGAAGACATGATATTAAAAATATTAGTATATATTAAGAAAATAGCTCTAGAACTTTATACTTGACTAGAAGGAACTTTCTACCATAACTTCTATTATAGTAAATGATACTCCTAATGATGATTCTTTCCTTTTTTAAAATTTTTAATGTTTAAAATTTATTTATTTATTTATTTCCATTTTGGTGGGAATTATTTTACTGAAAAAAGCAGAATCGTATTTTTCATTCACTCAGCCATTTCTACAACAAACCTTTATTGAACACTTAATATGTGCTGAGCAATGGACATGGGCTGAGGATGCAGTGATGAGTACAGCATGGCCCCTGCCTCAGAGAGTTCTTGTCTTACTGGGGAATGAGAATGTCAACAGGCTTTACCCCATAGCCTCATTGGTGCTATGGGAGCAGTGGAAGAGCACTTCACAGCAATGAGGCGTCAGGATGCTGAGTGAGAGGATAATCTGAAGAATAAATAGATGGTGTGAAGTTAGTTTTCACCCAGAAGGGACACCTTGGACAGTCTTCCCAGTTCACGCAACAAATTCAACATACTGTGGTGGCAAAGAGTTAAGCTGGAGTCAGGTTTAAAGTTTTCACCCAAGTCACACTAAAGAGACAGCCTCACCCTGAAGTCAATGAGGAACCACTGGAGAATGTCAAACCTGTTCATCATTGAGTTTTAGAAACATTGTCCTGACTGAAGGTAGATAGTGTGGAAAATGTACTGGGGTTGGGAGAGTCAGGAAGAGGCCATCACAGAAATACATGGGAGAGGTAACAGAAACCTTAGTAATATAATGGCTATAGGGATGGAGGTTTTAAGACTGGCTTCTACAAGCAGGGAAACAAGTCTAAGATTATTCATTAGGCACAAGCACACAAAGAAGTTTATGATCTTTCACAGAGATTCCCACATCCTGAGATTGCTCTCCTATCATTAACATCATTCCATCTAAACTCATCGAGTATCATCAAGCAATAAGATGGTTCCCATTTTGTCCTTTTCAGCTATTATCTCACTCCTTTGCTCTCTTGCCAACCTCCCCTCTTACAACTATGGTTCTGAAACAGAAAAGCTGGAAACATCAAAACAATTAGTACTTACCTCTTTTTGAATTCCCACAAGTCACTGAGAGGTGTGATGCTGTGAAAAAAATATGATAAGGAGTCACTATGTCTTACATTTTTACTTAGGAAACATAGATCGAAATACTTGTGATTAAAAGTTAGAAAATTATAAAAAGATATATAGTGTTAGGAAAGATAGTGACCTTGCAGTTAATTTTAAAATAACTATGAGTTTATTGCATATATTTTTTCTGTTCTTAAATTTCTTATCAGAAATTGAGTGGAATAATAAAACAAAATGGACAAAATACTGAAAATTATTGAATCTGGATGGTGTGTATATGAGAATTCAATATACTATTTTCTCTACTTTTGGGTATGTTTGAAGTTTTCCATAATATAAAGTTTTTTGAAAGTGTTATGGTAATATTATGTGTGATGCATATCCCAAACTGGAAAATCGTATAACAATTTTATTAAATTACTTTATCAATTTATTTAGCCTCTGAATTTGTGGGTCTGTTGAACTCATGGTAAGCTTACATTACATTGCTCTAATGTCTTGAGAAAATAGTGCCCCAAATACCTTCCCCTAGAAGATAATTTACAATAAGGATTCAGCCATTTAAAGATAGTGATAAAAATACTATCATTTTCTATCTGAGTAACTTAACCGAATGAAAAATAAATCTTTTGTGCATCAGATAGCCATTAACTTTTTGAAGAACACATTTTTACATTTATTTATGTCCCAACATGTTTCAAATTACTTGATGTGGCCTATGACATATACTAGAGTGATCTCTGATCCTAGAAAATGGGATATATTTCTCAAAATAAAATCATTGAACCTCAGAGAATAATTTTCACAAATAACTTAATATATAATCGTATTTCATGTTTTGTTTACTAATGCAATTTTCAAAGTGGTGATGATTTATTACTATTGCTTTTTAAGGTCAAAAATGTTTATGAAAAAATTCAAAGCAAAAGTTGTCTTACTTAAAACTGAGAAGGAGAAGATGGTGTGAATTAATTGTTTCCTTTTGTGTCAGAAGACATTTTCAAACAAATTGAACAAAACAAGAATTATAGACCCGGCCCCAGACAGATGACTTTCTAGTGGTAAGGCTCCATATACATTGGTAAAGAGAGAAATGGTAAGCCAGGTTCTCCTCGAAGCCTACAACATTCAGATAATCTGCAGTTATCCATTTTCCAAATCTGACCTCAAGAGAAAGGTAAACAGTGATGCAATATTGGGACAATATCCAAGCCATTTTAGAGGAAGATTCCCCACCCAGGTTGCAAATGAATCAAGTCTGAAGAGACTGTGTGAGTGTCTTGTCTGGAATTCAGAAAGCATTTTCTCATGGAAATAATCTTTCTTATCATGATTTGGACCGACCCCAGAAAAGTCCACAAATTTCTTTAAAATGTAATAGATATGCAATATGTACTGATAAGGTTGGCAGCTGATACTATTGATAATGCCAGAGTTCTCTAACTCAATGACTTCCTCAAAGCCTAGGAATTTTACCACAATGCCTTTCGTGATGCTCCCTCTCAAACCCCATTTCACACCACTCTCCCCTCACCCTCTGTGCTCCAGTCACACTGGTCTTCCTTGAGATTCTTGAAAAAGTCAGATTTGTTGTCATCTTAGGACATTGGCACTACCTGTTTTCTCACTTCGATGCTATCCTCTCTGATTTTAGCAAGGCTGGCTCCTTCTTGTCCTTCAGCCATTCAGAAAAATGGCCCTGGGTACAGCTGCCTAGTAGACTCAACTTAACTATTAGATCTTCTCTGACACACAGTGCAAAGTAGCCACCTAATTATTCTATTATGTTATCCTGTTTTAATCCTTTGCATAGCTCAAAAAAAAATCTACCACCTTATACCTTCTTGTTAACTTCTTTGTACATTACGTATGTGCCCTGCTAATATGTAAGCTCCGTAAGAGAGACCTTGCTCGTCAGTGCCTCCCATCACCTAGACTAATCACAATAGTAGAGCCTCAGTGCATGAGGGAGGGAATTCAATAAACTACAGAACTACTGTATGTAGTAATTGAGACCATAACTGCCGCCAGAATATTTATTCAGAGTCATGTCTTAGGGAACCAGGAAAATACCTTCTCCTGTTTCATCCCTGGTGGTGTCAAGGCATTGAAGTTGTCTTCCAACACTCTGGGATGAGGGAAGTAGCTCTAGAGACGTGCCACTGAATATAGGTGTGGAGGTGGATGGTGTGAGGATTAAGAATGGCCCTGAGACTGACTGAGTGGAGGTGATGGAAAGCTCTGCGGCAGAGTTTTCTCTCCTTATCAATTTCCCTCTGACTTTCTCTCCCTTTTCTCACCTCCATTCTCACTAAACAAGATCGTGGCAAGGAAAGAAGCCAGCTAGCAGCATTAATTGGCCAGGTATGAATAAATATTTCCCCCTTTTCCTTTTCTCCTGCCTTTCCTCTCTTCTTCTCTCCCTCCCTTCCCTCTCTCCCCCTCTAATTTCTCCCATTCTTCACACCCTTCTCTTGCAAGCTTCAGTCAGTGCTGCTGGTGGTGAAGTTGGAAATTTGGACAGTGACAAGCACCATGCCCAGCGTGCAGTAAGTGCAAAAGGAATGCTTGCCAAGTAGGACAACGTCAACGGCTTTGCCTAAATCAAGACAGATTACTTCTTTGACTTACTCTAGGCACTAACAGACATGTCACTCGGCTACTTAAAGGACTTTGATTAGTTGGGTATGATGTTTTTCCATGACGCTGGCAGGATTTATTAGAGACTCAATTTTAAGAGACTTAAAATGAAAAGGTTCAAATAGAAAACACTGCGAATTCTACTGTTTTAAAAGAATAACTTATACTAAATAGGTAATGACTACTCCTATTCCTGAGTTCCTAAATTTACTATTTTGGTTAGGTTAAGACATGTTTTTCCTTTCAGGAGAGGTACTGGAATTCCTTCACTAGATGCTTAGATACTGTTATGGTCTTTTCTAACAGTTATGAAAAGAAGGACAGTTCAATAATAAAGCTAGAGGTTTCTCTATCAGAAATGATTTGCCCCTTATGGACTTAGAGGCTGGACTTACTGATTTGTTTGAATGCATTCTCCAACATATCTATTTCTACTTTCCAGCACCAGGGAAGACGAGGAGTTGCTCGTTTAGCAGGTCTCTTTGTCTCCATGCCCATGACAGGGATGTATTACCTGATTGTGCCAGAGAGAAGGCTCCAGCTCGCTTAGCTGCTTCTTTGCCCTTGGATTCTCAAAAAGTGACATCACCTAGAAGCAGCTGCCTCACGGGAAGCTGTTAAGGAGGTGGGAATCCTCATGCCTGCTGATTTTTCTGGAATGACAGACAGCCTAAGAGCCAGATGCAGTAAATTCTTGAAAGCAAAGTTTCTTAAAAACAGTGAAAAAATATTATAAAAAGCCACATTTACTTTGATCTAGAATTCAAGCAAACTTCAGTGTTTGAGTCTTTGGTAAAATCTCAGAAATGGGAATTTGGGACTCACCATAATTTTCAGGCTGCTTCTTCTATTTATAACTACCTTAGCGTATGCTTGGGTTTCACATTATGCCCCCATCCTTTTCTTGTGAATACAGTTGAACAACAACAACAACAACAACAAAGTTTAGGAACTGAAGTGATCACATACTGGTCTCCCTGACATCTATTCCTCTTCTGCCAGGTGTAGCAGCCTGTGGTCTGGGTGGGATTTGCCCCTCTACCACGTCCCGTGGGGAGCCTTGATTGGTCTTAGACAGTCAGGGCGGTCCTGCCCCTCTGGCCACGGTGACTGGCTAAGGAACTCAGGCACAAGCCAATCAGGGCCTTTCTCTGGCCACAGGAATTGATTCTGCAAGTGGCTAGATTCAAACCAGTTAGATTAGAGTTTTTGTTGAAGAGGAATTTGCTTGCTTTTCAGAGAGAGTAACTCAAATAAATGATCTCTCCCAGGATATTTTGGTGCGCCAGTGTGACATCTGGAGTGTATGAGCCATTTTGCCTCCTTGAGGGGGATCCATCAGAAGAAAAAACTAAATTCTAGAGGAAGACACAGCTGAAAAAAAAATAAAAAGGAAAATGGAATGGAAATGTTGAAGGTATTGCACTGAGGACCCCAGTTCTATGAGTCAATCAACTGCCTGTTACTGTTTAAGCCTGTTTGGGAAGGGTTGGCAGTGACTCACAACAGAAAACACTCTAAATGGCATATGTATTAACTGTGATTATAATGCTTCTTATAATTTTCATTTGTCATTAACATTGATCAGAAAGAGTAGCACAAATGATTCATGCAAAGAAATTCTTTGGTTTAAAAGGTCAACTCTACTGTTGAGTAAAACCTAACGAGGGTTGTAATTTAATATTTGATGATTTTGATAACAGCAGAAAGATTTTACTTTGGTCCCTTTTGTAAGTATATCTCAGGTTTCTTCTTAATGTAAAAATGTAGTTTATCTAATTTTGAAATCATTATACCAGGCAACCAGAGATATGGTTTTAAAAAATGACTGAAAATATGCTCACAGATCAACAATTCTAATACTAGCTTCTAACTTCCATTGTCCTTTCTTGAAACTATTGAGGAGATTTGTCTTGATGGAATTAAGTATCAATCTTCTCTGGAATAATTATGAATAATCAATAAGCCTATTAATTAAAGGGGTCTCTATTCATAGAAAAACAGTGGATAATCGTTGCTGTGGTACAAAAAGCATTAAAATACATGTTTCATAAATAAATAATCAAAAAGTTTAAAACATCTGTCCTTTCTCCTTTGTAGAAAATTAAAGTCAGATGAGGAAACTAAACTTAAATTCCCTATTTAGCTGAAATGTAGTCAATAATTGAAATCAATTGAAACTTTAATTTCATTTTTACTCTGTGACTGCATTTGTTTGCATCATTGCTCTTGGGGCGGAATGAAAAAGCTGACAAGTAGCTTTATAGAAATTGCTTAATAATTAATTCACTTTCTCAAAAGTAGCCAGAGCACACAGTGAGTGAGATAAATCCTAAGCATAACGAAACTGAATTAAATATGTCTGTTATAGGTAATCCTGACTGATCTCTTAGTTTTTTTCTTCTTTTCTCTGTAGAATTGGATTATTAGTCATAACAGGCAACTCTGACTGCATTTGGGTTCTGTTATTGCATTTCTTTTTTATCTGATGAAAAGGGTCAAATGAAGTATAATTCATTCCCCTTCTCTGGCTTAGAGTTGCTGGCATATTACTCAGATGAGAAAAAATAGTTTCGAGGATTGATTAATGTCTCCAAAGATGTTGAAGAAACTCCATTGGTGCTTTGTGCTATTGTAGCTGTACTCATGAATGTGTTTTGGTTGTACTGATCTGTGTGCTTCATGCATTAAACTGTTCAAACTGACAATATTCATTATAGTTAAAAAAATAGATTTAAAGGCCATTGTGTGTTGTGATAGAAGAAAGCAGAATACCAGAATCAGTATATTCATGTGATAATTTTATATTTTTGGCTAGACATTGCTTGGCTAGCAGAATAAGAATAATAAGAAGTTATATTTCAAATATCAGAATAATATCTAGTTATGTTACTGTTTTTATTTTGGAGGTTTCAGTAAATATGCAGTGCCTAGAATAGTTCTGGTAATATAACAAACACTTGATAAATTCTTGCCAAATATATTAATTAGAATTACATAGAACTACCATATGATCCAGCAATCCCACTCCTGGGC
This sequence comes from Lagenorhynchus albirostris, assembly GCF_949774975.1. NCBI lineage: Eukaryota > Metazoa > Chordata > Mammalia > Artiodactyla > Delphinidae > Lagenorhynchus > Lagenorhynchus albirostris. The sequence continues at coordinate 28,254,969 of NC_083111.1, forward strand.
ATATATCTGGAGAAAACCATAATTTCAAAAGGTACATGCACCCCAATGTTCATATGAGCACTGTTTACAATAGCCAAAACATGGAACAACCTAAATGTCCATCAACAAAGGAATGGATAAAGAAGATGTGGTACGTATATACAATGGAATACTACTCAGCCATAAAAAAGAACAAAATAATGCCATTTGCAGCAACATGGATGGACCTAGAGATTATCATACAAAGTGAAGTAAGTCAGACACAGAAAGACAAATATCATATGATATCACTTATGTGTGGAATCTAAAAGGATGACACAAATGAACTTATTTATGAAACAGAAATAGACTCACAGACATAGAAAACAAATTTATGGTTACCAAAGGGGAAATATGGAGAAGAGGAATAAATTAGGAGTTTGGGATTAACACATGCACACTACTATATATAAGATGGATAATCAACAAGGACCTACTGTATAGCACAGGGAAATCTACTCAATATTGTGTAATAACCTCTATAGGAAAAGAATCTGAAAAAGAATGGATATATGTATATGTATAACTGAGCCACTTTGCTGTACACCTGAAACTACCACAACACTATAAATCAATTATACTCCAATATAAAATATAAATATTACATTAAAAAAAGAATCACATTAAATATACTGTATTTACTTACTTAATATACTTTATTTTTTAATTAATATAGTTATTAATTTATTTATTAATTTTGGGCTGTGTTGGGTCTTTGTTGCTGCACTCGGGCTTTCTTTTAGTTGCAGTGAGTAGGGGCTACTATTTTTTTGTGGTGTGTGGACTTCTCATTGTTGTGGCTTCTGTTGTTGCAGAGCACAGGCTCTAGGCACACAGGTTTCAGTTGTTGTGGTATATGGGCTCAGTAGTTGTGGCTCGCGGGCTCTAGAGTGCAGGCTCAGCAGTTGTGGCACACGGGCTTAGTTACTCCATGGCATGTGGGATCTTCCTGGACCAGGGCCCGAACCCATGTGCCCTGCATTGGCAGGTGGATTCTTAACCACTGCAACACCAGGGAAGTCCCAATATACTTTTTTACCAAGGATTTGAGTAGGTTTAAAAAATACACAAAATGAAAAGTAACTAAAGTAGATAAATGAGAGAATTAGGGCAAAGGAAAAATATGGACAGGAAAATAATAAATCTATGGTAAAATTGGCATACAGAAATGCATATGTTTTGTTGTGAAAGGTTGGCAATGATTTTCTCTGTGCTTCCTAGAGGCCAAATCAAAGAAGAAAACAGGATCAAATAAATGCAATTTGGTGTCCTTGAGATAAAACAAAAACAGTTATTCGGAAGAACTTTTTGACCAAGAGACCTGGAAATCATTTCTGATGTGTCTTCATTAATGCAACAACCATCATCAACATTGCCAGTTTTGCGTATTTAAGTACAAATAATTCATAAAGTTCTAAAGCAATACAATTTAAGCATGTAGTTCTCTGATAAGAGAACTTTACTATGATGATAAAGAGCACTCACTTTGGGATCAGACACACTGATGTGAAGACTAGTGTGTTCATATTAATTATGAAGATAATTAATAGCTACACATGACATGGCTATAAACACACAATTAGGTAAATGTCTTAGCACAGGGCATGGAATAAGTGCTCAAAGGATGGTTGTTTCTGAATTCATTTATTAGTTCTAACAGGTTTTTGTTTGATGACTTTAGGATTTTCTACATAAAATGTTATGCCATTTGCAGAGAACTGGCATAGTTCAGATGCCTAAGATACTGGGGGAAAGGGCACTTTCCTGCAGCTGGTTTGGCTCTTGGAAGCTTGGAGAAGGTGTAGCCTTACTTTTTATAAAATAATTAAGAATAGGAGGGGCTCAGTAACTTGAGTAAATGGGAAAGGTGCAGACACAATTAATTTAGCTGAGCCCTCTCTCCATTTGGACTAATTTCACCTATGAACTTGGCCAACCTCACTTTGGTTGGTTGCAAGAATGTAAATATTCTATGATCTCTTATCTAGTTTGTCTCAATGCCTTGCTGAAAAATAGATACTTCAAAATTCAGTGACAAGACATATGTAATCTAGTATGTTGCCCTCCTTCAATACAGTAAGTTTCTTTTTTGACCATCACTACTCAAACTTTCCTCACTGATTTATTGCCTTTCTAAATTTCTTATCTCCCTATAAAAAGTTAATCACTGCATCTCCCCACATCCTTCCTTCTGACCCTCTTCTTCTGGCAAGCCTCTTCAATTCAGCTGTTAAGATCAATAGTCCCCAGTTCAAAAATAGGCATATTATGAAAGATTATTCTAATGTTTGTTACTTGGAATCATAATGTACAGTCTAACAAAATTTATAAAAGTGGTGGTTGGTTTTCCAAACTAGCAAGGAAAAATTTACTTAATCTCTAATATAGGTGTGGTACTGTTCATTTATAATGAATGGGAGAATAAGGCAATGTTATTGCAGTATTAAACTAAAGGAATAACTAAGAGGAAAAAACTAATGACATTGTATAATAAATAATGATACATGCATTTAAAAAGAAATGAAATTGAGCTATTTGTAATGAGGTGGATAGACCTAGAGTCTGTCATACAGAGTGAAGTAAGTCAGAAAGAGAGAGACAAATACCGTATGCTAACACACATATATGGAATTTAAGAAAAAAAAAATGTCATGAAGAGTCTAGGGGTAAGACAGGAATAAAGACACAGACCTACTGGAGAACGGACTTGAGGATATGGGGAGGGGGAAGGGTAAGCTGTGGCAAAGCGAGAGAGAGGCATGGACATATATACACTACCAAACATAAGGTAGATAGCTAGTGGGAAGCAGCCGCATAGCACCAGGAGATCAGCTCAGTGCTTTGTGATCACCTGGAGGGGTGGGATAGGGAGGGTGGAAGGGAGGGAGATGCAAGAGGAATGAGATATGGGAACATATGTATATATATAACTGATTCATTTTGTTGTAAGGCAGAAACTAACACACCATTGTAAAGCAATTATACTCCAATAAAGATGTTAAAAAATTTTTTTTCATTAAAGGATCATCTTTTGTTGAGATCATAGTAAGGCTAACTTTTATTATTATGAATAATTTTTATCTAGAAATAAGTAGTTCTCTATTCTTGGATATAAAAGCACCCAGGTTGCACTTGATACCATTCAGTCCCTCTTATCTTTTAGAGATCTGCATGGGTCTGGAAAAATAATAAGCCCTCCTCCATGATTGTGGATTTTTGATTTCTCTTTTTCCTTTCACTTTGTATTCCTGCATCCAAATCTGCTCTCTCATTTCAGCCTTATTCTGGTTTCCGTGAAAAAGGAAAAGTAAAAAGACACTCTTGGCAAGCATCTTGTGGTGCTCATAGCTTTCCTGAAGATCTAGAGGCATCACTGGAGAGGGATGAATCACACACTCTCACCTCCCTGGCTCACTCTTCACAATCTGCTCCCTCTGCAGTGCTTTCTCTCTGGACACATGGATCCCCAGGAAGTGCCACAATTGATCAGGCAGAGCGGTACTGCCAGCACCTTAACTTCCCGGCCCTCTCGATTCTCTCTCCTCCTACCATCCAGCTCCTGCCAGGTGGTCCTCTCCCCACAGCTCTCTCTCTGGGATCTCATTGCTGCCTCAATTCCTTGCCCTTCAGGTCCAGGCATGGTAAGAGTCCCTTGCTCCTACTGGCTCTGGGGTGTTACACTACCCCATGGAGAGTCCACATCTCACCCATACTTTCTGAAGAGTCCCTTTATTAAACTCTCATCAAATTATGTAATTGGTCCATGACTGTTTCCAGTCATGACTCTGGCAGAAGTGAGATAATACTTACCAAGTTGCTCTTGTGTCTTAACTCAGAAATAGAGCAAATCACATCAGGCAAATGTGAAAAGGCTTCTCTAGGTAATAAACATATAACAAATAATTTTTCTTGGGCTATTGAGCTTGATCTTCTCAGTTCAGCAATTTAGCAATAAGAAGGAATGAAGTACTGATACTGAGGGAATGAAGTACAACGTGAATGAACCTTGAAAACATGATGCTAGGTGAAATATACCAGTCACAAAAGACCACATATTGTATGATTGCATTTATATGGAATGTCCAAAAGAGGCGACTCTATAGAGACTGAAAGTACGTAAGTGGTTGCTAGGGTCTTGGGGGATGGAGGAATGGGGAGTAATTGCTAATGAGTACAGGGTTTCTTCTTGGGCTGATAAAAATGTCCTGAAATTAGATAGTGTTGATGGTGGCACAATCATTTGAATATACTAAAAAACACTGAATTGTACACTTTCAAAGAGAGAATTTTATGGTACGTGAATTATTTATAAATAGAGCTGTTATATAAAACTGTCTCAGGAGAGTTAAAAAATCAATTTATTTCACTTCTGTCATAATACAGCAGGACAATTTTCAGTTCTCTTAAATTACATTCTAACATGGGCTGTGTAAAGATCAGTATTCATTTGTTTGATATTTTTTGTCCTTATGGACAGTCTATAAAGGGCTTGAATATAGAGGCACTTATAAAGGAAGGATAAGTGGCCAAAAGTTCTTTATTCCAGTTTTCAGTCAACATTACCCACATGTCTAGGCAATTGTTGGAATAAAACTTGGGACCTCTGGAGATCTTTGACCTTTGTTTCCTAGTTCTCTGCCTTCCTTGTGCACATCTCTCTGAGCCCATGACTCTAACGTCTTCTTCTGGGGAAAACCACCATTTTAAACTGTGATAGGAGTTTCAGATTCCAGCTTTAATCCTGACTTGGGTAGATGAATGTAAGCAAGAGTTATACACAATCTCATGCCAGGGACAGAGCAGGCAATTCTTTTGTAGCAAAGCTTCTGAAAATAAGGTGAAAGAAAACCCATTGAGTCCAAAATGTTGGTTTCAGTAGGAACAAAGCAAGTACTAACCTGACCCAGAGGGAGACTCAGTTTTAACAAAAGTGGAAACAGTCTCAGGACAGAACCCATCTGAGTTACTTGCAATTAATTGACTTTAAAAGTCATGAAAATTAAAGCCCATCCAATGGCCTTTAAAAATTCGAGTCAGTGACTTTGAAAGTGCTCTCTATATTTTAATGGCACAGGTAATCTGGTGCTCAGATTGGAGGGTTCTCTCGGGGCGATTTTTTCATCCTTTGAGAAAGAACTGAAAATTAACAAACTGATTTCATTTGGGGTACAAACCTGTGCACAGCTCTTGCAATATTCATTGAAAGGTATTTAGCACAGAAGGAGGACCTACAAACTAGCTCATAAAAAGAAAGCAAAAGCAATTACACTCCCTTCCTCTGCATCACTGTAATATTTAGTAGAGCTGTAAGAAAACACAAGGCCAAACAGCAGCACGTTGCCTCAGTTAGTTTACAAGATCTTTTAACCAGAGCTTTTTGGGGGTAAGAGAGCAATTTTGAATCAAGAAGACTTTGTTACTACCTGTTAAAAATTTACAGTATATTTTGATCCCTTTTAGCCACGTCTAAGACTTAGGTGACTCCCATGTCATGAGGGATTTGTGAAGCAAAGGCAAATATGTTAATGGACAAAGGATTTGAAGTCAAAGGTAATAGTGACCAAAAAAAGTACAGGAGAGTTTTTAGGTGAGAATAGAACAGAAAATGAAAGCTATTATTTCCCAAAGAGTGACAAATCCCAGGGGAACCAGAAGGGGCTCTGGGTTGGGGCCATTATAGACAGTCTGCCACTTTGCTTTTAATCAGGATTAAAATGCAAACTAAGCTTTGTTTAGCATTTCATTAAACCCCTTAGAGAATTATCCTTACATTGTTCTCGATACTCAAAAAGTCAAATAATGCTTTATTTTTTAAAGAAAATTTAAAAATGGAGGCTTTATTCCATGTAACACTAAAATACATTTCTATTTTAAAATGTCAGGTAATAAATAAAGTCTGACCTTGGGATACTTTTCAGGAAGTCTGATTAAAATGTCATCTTAACAAATATTTGAATGATAATTTTCCTTTTAAAGAAGAAACTGGTGCTCAGTTGATCCTTGGTATTATGAAGAAGTGAGTGTATGAATCAATAAATCTTGATACATTCATTGGAAACATTGATCTTTGGGTTAAGGTGAAACTTTACATTTTGAGTGTGTTTTAAGTGATACAGAGCTTGATCGTGATTTGCAAACTATAGGTCTCAGATTTTGTGTTTCTTTGGAGGATAGAAATGTTTAATGAGTTTTGAGTTGATTTTGGAGGCTTTAAAAGTTTTTGAGTACATAATAGGGCACAAATACCATAAGAAGAAAACCATTAGCTTTAGGTTCTGGGTGTTTGTTTTGGCCACAAGCCTTTCAATTTAAAAACTGTTTTATCTCTTGCAGGCCAACAGACAGCCACATGCAGGATTCTAGAACACTGGAACTTCTTACATGACTATGATCTTTTCTTCGCCTGTAACAATCACATAAGTTTGAAACAGTCTCTTAACCATTGGGGTACTTATCAACTTTCTCCGTTGGAAAAACTGGAACAGCCCTGAGATCCTGCATTATTTTTGTGTGATCACATTCCAGTGGGAAACAGCCACTTAGCCAAATTTACATCAGAACTTCCTATGATAGCTACTGGAAATTAAGCACAGACAAAAATGTTACTCTCTATTGCATTTTGGGGGCTCTTATAGCCTATAAAAAGTAGACATATTTTGACTCTTCCTTTCCACATTTTTCCCCTATGATGAAAAATATTTTGAGCAAATAATGAAGTGTTGGCATTTGATCATTCCTAAGAACCCACTAAATAAAAGAAATTGTACCATGCTGTATTAGTCTCCTAGGGCTGCCGTAGCAAAGTACCACAAAATGGGTGGCTTAAAACAACAGAAATTTGTTGTCTCGCAGTTATGGAGTCTGGAAGTCTAAAATCAAGGCATCAGCACGGCCATGCTCCCTCTGACACCCAGAAGGAGAAATCCTTCTTTGTTTCTTCCTAGCTTCTGGAGATTTCCCAGGAATCTGTAGTGTTCCTTGGTTTGTAGATCTATCACTCAGACCCTCTGTATTCACGTGACATTCTCCCTGTGTGTCTTTGCATCATCCTTCCTGTGTATCTATTTCTCTGTCCAAATTTCCCCTTTTTATTCTGACACCAGTCATATTTGATCAGGACCCACCCTAATGACCTCATTTAAACTTGATTACCTGTGTAAAGATCCTATTTCCAGATAAGGCCATATTGTGAGGTTAAGATTTCAACATATCTTTTTTGGGGGGGGGGCAATTCAACCCATAACACATGTCATCTATACAAATTTCTGAATAATCATGGAATACAAGGTACTATGCTCAGATTTAAGAAATATAATCTTTGGTTTACAGCATCAAATGTTCTGTTACATGTAGAAGCAAGATGTAGGTCTTGAAAAGGAAGAGGATGGGTGGTTTCAGAGCTGCCCCAGTAAATACCTGGTGCCCTCTGGTTGATGACATCAGTAATGGTCCACCAGTCAGCTCTCCATCCCACCAGAGAGTTAAGTAATTGACCTCAGTTTTGAACTCGCAATTGGAGTCAGGATTCAGACCCAGGCAGCCAATCTCAGAACCTTCATGCTTGATCACTCCAGAGACCCAGCTTTTCATTTCACAACTTAAGAAACTAAAGCTCAAAGAAAAAGCCTTTGGGGAACGGTTGCCAAGGCATCTGAGGAGTGCTGGTCTTTATTTTCAGGCTTTAGGTAGCTCTTTGTTCACCTCAGGATTTCTGATCAGTAAGTAGAAGTAAACGGCAGCTATGAATGTATTCCTCCATTCTGTACTTTTCTGTTCTGCTCCCTGATAACACAATGAACTGATTTCAGTAACTATCTCACACACACATCCCCACACACTCACATACATACACTCATATACACACTCACTTTCACCCCCACACTCACACATACTTACACACACACATACTTACATGCACACACACACACACACACACACACACACATGACTTTCCTTCTCCAAAGCCTTTGCTCAAAATGTCTCCATCGTCTAGAATGTGCCTCATCAAATCCCATCCCACTGCTCTTTCTCACCTCAATCCAATTCCTCACACACATCTTACTAGAATGAACTACGGGGTAACCTCCCCCTGAATCTCTACTTTGCCCTGTAACCGTCTGCCCAGCCCCAGGCTGGGAGAGATGCACCTCTTCTGTGGGCCTCCGCTCCCCAGTACCCTTCACAGGCACCGTTACTGGGTCTATCAGTCTGCTTTTATAAATCACTTCTTGGTCAGCTTCTTGAGGGTAGACAGTAGATACTTAATCATTCCTAGTGCTTAACAGAGTACTTGGCACACAGCTCCCCTTAGAAAGTATGTACTGAATAAATGAATGAGTGAATAAATTAAGGAATGAAAATGGAAAATGGGGTGAAGCTGGAAACTGACCGCAGTCACTAAGCCACCTCATCCCATCTAGATTTTATTAAATGGGTCAGAAGTGCTTCATCATATATTTTAAGAATAATTCTCAATCTACTCAACCAAGAGACCTCATGGATGAGCAGAGTCAGAGGAACTGGAGCAGGTGTGGGGAGCAGTAGCTGTCAGGAGAGAAGCCGCCTGGTCAGAGACTACAAATGTTCCCCTCTTTGGTGACAGCATCCCGAGTCAGGTTGAGGTAGGAGATAGATGGGGCCCTGGGCCAGACAGCTGGTATTTGTCAAGTGAAGCAATATTGAAGATTTGTTTTCCCCCAGACACTCCAAGACGAAGCAAATGGCAGAAGCTGAGCTCTGCTGAAGTAAAGAGATAAGACGACCACTCCTGAAGTCAAGGAAAACTTCCCTGTCTGCACATGTACAGGAAGGCTTGGGGGTCAAAACAGGAGGGGGCACCACCCCATAATAAGTGTAGACATGAACCCACAGGCCTCTGCGATGGAATCCATCTTAACAAAAGGTTGCACACACATGCTGGGAAGGGTCCTAGGATTGGTCAGGTGTGAAAAAAGAAACAAGGTAATTGGCCAAATGTAAACAAAGACCTGGAAGGACTGTCTTACATAAGTGAATTAAATCAGGGGTCCCCAACCCCTGGACCACAGACCGGTAGTGGTCTGTGGCTGGTTAGGAACCAGGCCACACAGCAGGAGGTGAGTGGCAGGTGAGTGAGCGAAGCTTTATCTGTATTTACAGCCGCTCCCCATCATTCCCATTACTGCCTGAGCTCCGCCTCCTTTCAGATCAACGGCAGCATTAGATTCTCATAGAAGCGCGAACCCTACTGTGAACTGCACATGTGAGGGATCTAGGTTGCACACTCCTTATGAGAATCTAATGCCTGATGATCTGAGTTAGAGCTGAGGCAGTGATGCTAGCACTGGGGAGTGGCTGCAAATACAGATTATCATTAGCAGAGAGGTTTGACTGCACAGAGACCATAAAAAATCAACTGCTTGCAGACTCATATCAAAACCCTATCAGTGGGTGTCAAGTGAAAACAAGCTCAGGGCTCCCACTGATTCTGCATTATGGTGAGTTGTATAATAATTTAATTGTATATTATAATGTAATAATAATAGAAATAAAGTACACAATAGATGTAATCCGCTTGATCATCCCGAAACCATCCCCACCCCACCACCTCCGGTCCTTGGAAAAGTTGTCTTCCATGAAACCAGTCCCTGGTGCCAAAAAGGTTGGGGACTGATGATTTAAATCACCTCTTTACTGCGTTCCTCATTCAGGACGTTGGCACTCCTCTCCGGGTGTTTATTTCTGCCTTGTTTCTGACTTAAATAAATAGTTTCTCTGTGTTCTCTCCCATACTTTGTGCCATGTCTCTAATAATATACTTTGTACCTGTTTTTGCCTCCTTGAAATACATTTTGTGATCAAATGGGGCAAGAGCCAGGGAACTTTGCTTGTAGCCTCTAGCGCCTGGTGGACTAGTGGCTGAATTCAATTCCTGAGCACAGAAATAACATCCTGCTTCAAGACTGCTGTCCCTCTGAGAACAAGGTGGGAGGGCACCTAACCCAAAATGAAGGGTCACAAGCAACTAGGTCCACCTGGAGGGCTACCCAGCAGTTTTCTGTGTCTTATGGGGAAAATTTCATCTCCATGTGTATTAAAAAGCAATCAAATGAGAGAAAAAAATTATGTAGTGACGTTTGAAGCTGTGAAGTAGAATGTTCTGAACTGTGGGAAGAAAACTCTCGTATAACCTTCAAACCAGCCTCCTCTCCAGTGCTTGGCAAAGTGTTAAAAGACACTTTTTCTTTTCCAAGGACTTTTGCAAGTGGATTGATGTTTGACTAAATCAGACTCTGGACTGTACTGCCAATTTTCACTGCCTACTCCTTGTGGGGGCTGTGGAGTAATTCTAAAAAAGACTGTCTATTGAAAAGTAAGGTTACAAAAAATATAAAAATTGATAATGCATTAGAAAAAACCCTAGTTTAATATATTTCTCACCACAGAAGAGAAAAATGGCCCCCTGTTCATCTAGCGAAGGGAAAACAGCTCTGAACATGGACTCAGAAATCTGGACATGAATCTGAGCTCTGCCTGTACTGGCCAGGACCTTGAATAAGTTATCATGAATGTCAGTTTCCTAATCAACAAAATGGTGAAATAATGCCTACCTCACAGGATTATTATGAAGAGAAAATAATTAATGTAAGAAAAAAATAAGTTAGTGTCTGAAACAGAGTAGTATCTACATTATTTAGTGGAAATGAATAATTTACCTGCTTTAATTGCTTAAAAAACTAGTGCTTACCAAAACATTTCTCTTTTTTTGTCGATAACCTCAACCACAGTTTTAGTCACCAATAAAATTAAATACTAGGTCCCTAATATGTTTCTAATCTGGTATTTTTTAAAAATCTCCAATATTATTAATCTCCAGCAGAAAGGGCTAAAGTTGGTGGGAAATCCATGAACAGAAGAGCAACGACATCAATAAAGCCCAGGACAGAGTCAGTAGTAGGGTGATCGTGCAGCTGTGGCCTGATTTTCCCTGGCATTACTCGAAAAATAGGGGAGGGACTGGAGCATAATGCAGCTAAGTGGTGTCCAACTCTCTTAAATCAGTGACTTTCAGATTAAAAAGAAAAAAAAGCAACACAACAAACCACCAAGTGCAAATTCCTTGGTGCTTCCCCTTCAGTTCTGAAGAATCAGAGTCTCTGGGAGTAAGGCCAGGGTATACATGATTTTAAAGAGCTCGTAGGTAATTCAGCCACTTTGAGGAGCCACTGTCAGAGGTAATACTTTGAGATTTATAGGTAGCTTTTTCTGACATCATTAATCATGATTCCAAAGCACAAGGTGTAGCAGAGGATAATATTTGTCAAATATGTAAAATTCTACTTAGCAGTAAATTGTGAAGAATACTCATCTGTTATGTAAGATGCCATTCTTTTCTTTCATGTATTAACGTGATCTTCTTTTGAATCTGCATAGACCTTCAGTAATTGTTTAAAAATTTTTTTTATGTTGGTGTATTGCCTTCTTCATTCAAGAAATACATCTGTGAGTTGGATTCCTCATTAAATTGTTTCCAAACACCAGGCACTGTTGAAGCTCTCCTCTTCCAACATTTAGTCTGTACAACAACCTGTGAAGCAGGTACTATTGCTATTCCTGAGCCAATAGCTACCAAGAGCTTAATTATTTGCCTACAATCACACAGCAAGTATCAGCGCCAAGATTTGAATCAAGGTAGTCTTGTTTTTAACGTTCTTCACTATCATTACCTTAGAGGGATTAACTGCACCATGGTTAAGCATAAGCCTTGGAGCCAGGCTACCTCTATTATCGTTCCATACATACAGTGTAATAGCTACGGACATATGAATACATTGTGCCTCAATTTCCTCCACTCTAAAATGGGGCTAACTCATAAAGTTGTTACGAGAATGAAATGTGTTAGCACGTGTAAATTGTGAGGCACCTAGTGAGCACTCAGTACACATTGACATCCAGTCATTATTGAATGGCATCTAAACTGAGACCTGGAGATTGTCAAAGAATGAGCCCTGTGAATAGAAGGGATCATCTAGATCAGTTCAATCTGATAACATCTTGCTTTATTAATACCCTTTTGAAATGCTAAGAGCCTCCCTCACTAGAAACACACCTGTAATCCAAATCTAGAAAAAAATAAATTACTAGTCTGCAGGCAAAGCTAAAATATACTCATCTGCTATTGATTTGTCAATTGACAAAGTGAAATAAATAAGAATGAAAAACAATTTAAGTTTTCATATAGATTTTCCTTTTATTTATTTCACTAACCTTGCATTTTTCTTCTCTGAGAATATTAGTGTGAGACCTTTGCTATATTTATTGATTTAGAGAAACAGAACATATTTGTAGACCAAAAATCTCAAGAACAGCCTCAAGTATACTCTTGCAATGTATTTTTCCCTACCACCTCTTTTCCCCCCAAGGTCTATCTATTCCATAATTATATCTAGCTCAAAGTTTAAATCACAAACTGACTGAAAAAATTATCTAGATTTTTAATATTTATTTGAGAAATGGCCTGGTCTGCATTTTCATTGTTTTTTTTTACAGTCATTTGTTGGAGATTTTTAAAAGTCAGCTTCCACTGTGACTGAGAGGGCAAACACTGTTCTAATCACCTAGGCTGACCTGGATTAAAAAAGAAGTGAAAACTGAACTTGTTGATGACAACATCATGGTATTACTTAGCTCTTACTGACATCTAATAATGTAGCAGGCTTTATATATCAAGTAGAATTAGGTAGAGCACTTGTCTGGTGGATTTATTTCACCTGGACTGACAGATTGGCAAACTAAAACCTGAGAAGTAGACAATTAATGATATTCACAGATGAGATCTGTCAAGTAACGGAAGTTCCGTAAATCTGAACTCTGTCATCTCTAATCTCACGCAAGGTGCGCCCCCGGCAAAATGAAGTTAGGGGAGATTATATCCTTGGTGTCCCTTCTTCCCTTCTGGCCGCCTTACTCCTCTGCCTCTCAGTTAAAGTGGATAGAGTTTGTTCCAAACAATCCCTGTTTAAATTATCAGTGATGACTACTGCAAAATTTATTGGTGGTGATGGGTGGGGGAGGCAGATATGTTACCTACTGAGAGGACTTATTAGAAAACCAGACTTCTTCAAGACTCCCAGAAACATGCTGTAAAAATTGCAGTTTCATTGGTGATCAAACTTGATAATCTTGAGCAGCAATCCTTGTCCCCCCTTCCCACCCAAATTCTTCCTCCAACTTCCTTAGCTGGCTCATAGTCTGCTTCTGGAATTAGTTTTACTCAGGAAATAAGATACTGTCTTGAGAAAAAGTGGCTCATGAGATTATCTCAAAGATAAACATTTTGAAAAGAGAGCATAGAGTTATTTGACACAAAAATGTGAATAGTTTGTTCAACAAATATTTATTGTGCAAATACTACAGAACAAACAAAAGCCCCTGTCTTCAAGAAACTCACATTCTAATAATACGATAAAGGTTGTTCTAAGCAAATGTTTGGGTGGGACAGCTCTTTGTAGAAAAGCGCAAAGAATCATTTGAATTTTTACTTCTAGGCATCTTTCCTAGAGAAATAGACCTGTATATAAGTAAGCACGTATAAATTGTCATTGCAGCATAATTTTTACAGTGAAAAATTTGAAACATTTAAAAATATCCATTGATGAGGAATCGTTATATAGTTTGTATGATTGTTACGAGTCAAAACCTCAGGTATGAAAACAAAATTGGTAATGTTCTTTATTTTTCTGTAACTGAAGATAAAAATGTTAAGTTCCCATTTAGTCTGATGGCAGAAAGCTTACTCTGATCACTTCAGACAAACTTGGTCGATTCAGGACTTTCTTCCTCTTTCCTTCCCCCTGGAATGCCTGGTAAATCCCAGGTACTAAGAGAGCTTCAGACTTGGGGTTAGGGAGCCATTGCTTGGTGTCGGCCACACTGGCATCTGCTGAAGGGTGTGATACCATTTTCAAGGCATAGACATCTGCTATACCTTCTTCTGGGAATTCACTCCCTTCTCACCACACCCACCAGCCCACTCCCAGCCTTCCTTAGATGGCTGCCACCCTATCTGCTTCCGGTTCAAGGATGGCATGGCTTTCCTGTGGAGAAAGCCATTCCCGCTTCACAACCAAAATGTCCCTTCATACTATGCAGGCTCTCTTGTACCCATGCTCTCTCTCTTAGCGTATTTTCCCATCTTCTGGGGGGTATGGGAAAATCCAGCTCTTCTCCCTCCTGGCTATGGGCAGCAAGAGGTCTGACAGGGCTGCCTCAGGGCCCCTCCCTTCTTGGAACTACACTTGTCATTTTTAGCCAACTGCTACTGCATTTGCTGTGATAGTGAAGAGAGCTGTGAGGGGCCTACTGCCTGTCAGGGTCCCAGACAGGAAGCAGGGAATGAGTTCCCTCTACACTCAGATAACACAAAACTTATCTGAGGGTCTGCAGTTCTATTGTTCTTCCCTGAGGCAGACTGTATTTTCAAAAGATAGCCATAGGCATATCTCCCAATTCACATGCTTTTCTTACAATGAGACTTTGACATTCCTCTCACCAGGAGGTCGGTGGGTCTATGTCCTCTTCCCTTGAACCTAGGCAGGACTTCATGACTGCCTCAACCGGTCGTGTGTGGTACAAATGACGCTATGCGACTTCCAAGCAAGGTCGTAAAAAAGTCACGCACTCTGCCTCCTTCTCTTGGGACACTTGGCTTTGGAGTTCTGAGCTGGCATGTAAGGAGTCTGGCTGAACTGAAGTCACTCTGCTCTGAGGAAGCCCAGACTAGCACGTGTGTAATAGAGACCACATGGGTGGCCCTGAGACTTGGTGAAGAGGAACCGATGCCCGGCCAGCCCCAGCTGCCACCACTGCTGTTCTGCTCAAGCCACTGTCTGGCTGCTGCTGAATGGGAGGACCCTGAGCCAAGACTGGCCAGCCAAACCTCCCTTGAATTTCTGACTTGCAGAAAATTTGAGAAGTAATAAGAGAATTGATTCTGTTTTAAGCCACTAAGGTTTTGTGGTAATTTGTTATGAGGTAGTAGATCATTGGGACCTCCCTCCCTCTATTAATTTAATGGTACCTGGTCAAAATGTTCTATCCCCAAAGACCCAAGTGGACACCTGACCTTCCAATCCCTTCCATCCCCAGGACCAGCAACATTAACTGGTGTGCCTGTGTGGGTGGGGATGGAGGAGACATAGTTATTCTGCCTCTTCAGCTATTCTCTTTCCAAGCTATTGTTTATGGATTTTTATTTTTTCAGCTCTGCCTGAATTTTAATTTTGAGTGTCAAAACTAAGCACAAAAGCAAAAACAAAAACAACCTTTTGTCAAAAGAAAAAATGACTTTCAAGACTATTTTTGGCCATGATTCTCCAAAGCTTACTTAGAAGCTTAAAAGTTAAGAAATGAACTAACTGGGTCATTTGGGTGTGTTAGCACTCTGAAGCAATGAATGCTGTTAACTAAACAGAAGAAAGGGTCAGGGGATAAATGTCTATGGAGGAAATAAACTTTATGACCATCTTAATGCTTGATCTTATTGCTGTTTTAAAAAATAAACTATGGTGAGTCCATACTATAAACTAGTAGGCATCAGGTAAAAATAGTGAGGTAAACCTATGTGGATCCTAGAAATATTGTTAAGTAAGAAAGCAAGCTGCAGAAAAATAAGTATGGTACCATACCGTTTAAGTAAAAACATTTTTTTAAACAAAACAACGAAACAAATACATATATGTATTTATTCATGAATGCCTATATAAACTCTAAAGCAATCAGGGGAGAGCACAGGTTTATGGAAAAGTCAGGAGCTTTATTTTGTATGATTTGAATTCTTTATTTTCTAGAGTAAATATTAATTTGGTAATCAAAATTTTAAAAAATTATATTAAATTTAAGAATGAAATGCCTTAAGAGAACTGAGCTATCAATCTGCCATCAGTATTAATAAATGTACTCTCACATCCACAAACATTAGGATATAGTTTATGGAAAAATATAACAAAGATTAAAGTTCAAATCAGTTTTTGAAATAATATAAAAATCTTATATATCTAAATTTTAAGTTTGTAAGTTATAAGAAAAACGTTATGACATGTTTCCCAAAATGTCATGTCTTTTAGATATTGTTACAAATTGTAAATATCATTTTGTTGCATAGCCAGAATAATCATTTTTCTCCTGACACTAATTAACCCTGGAATTCTTGAAATTATTGTAATAGCTCATAAAACTACCCACGTCATTTGTTCATTAATTAAATCAATATATATTTAATGAGGGGCTACTATGTGCCAGGAAAAGAAGTTGGACAGAATTTAGAATAGAGATGATCCCTGCCGCTGTGGAATTTACAGTCTAGTGGAAGAGAAAGTAATTTATAATCACACAAATAAACATATAATTACAAATTAACTGAGTTCTCTAGAGAAGTGGTTTATGATCTCAATCAGGGGTAGTTTTGCCCCCAAGAAGACATTTGGTAATGCCTGGAGACATTGTTGTCACAAATGACTAGGGTGCTATTGGTATCTAGTGGTAGAGGCCAGAGGTGTTGCTCAGCATCCTATAATATATAGGACAGCCCCCTTCCCCACACAAAGAAACACCCAGCCCAAACTGTCAGTAATGCCAAGGTTGAGGAACCCTACTATAAAGGAAAAATATAGAGTATTTAGAAGCATATAGTGATAAGGGGGTTGGGAATTTAGGTAAGGCCTCTGCTATCCAGTACGGAAGTTCACAGAAAGGTAAATTACTCACCAAAGACAAAGGGCATACTTGTTCTGTCCTGATTTCTTTGCTTGCCAACATACACAGAAGTGTAGACTTCAAATAGAGAAGGTTCTTCATTTCCTTCTCTAATGAGAGAGTCAAAAAATGAGAGGATATTTGGAGAGCCCCAACTTGAGGAATGAAGGCAGAAGATGGAACAAGACCATCTCAGTAATGTAGTCAGCCTTGTAGGGTAAGAATCATGATTATCAGAAATTTGACTTTGTTTCTTATTTATTTCTCTTGCCCCTAATTTTCTCAAGATTAAAAGTAAAACAAAACAAAGCAAAAAAAGCAAATCGCCCCCCTCCCCAAACCCTGACAAACCAAAAGGGCCTACATGGTTGACGTTGAAAGCAGCATGGCACAGGGGAGCCAGGTAGGCTGAGTTCCAGTCTGCAGCCAGTGCTGGGGAAGAGCACGACATTAAAGAGCTGCAGCTCTACAAGTGCAATGACAGCTGACAAACGCCAAGAGTTTCTGCAAAAGGAGAAAGGCCTGGGAATTGATGCAGGATTAACTACCTACAGATCTACCTAGGATTTGCCGGTGGTAAGCAGTGAGCCTGATGAAATTATCAGCTCTGCCTATCAGCCTTGTCTCTTTCTAGCTGGTTTGGTGAGGTTACAGTGGTTAATGATTAATGAGTTCACCAACCCCTCATGTAAGACGTTTCTGGTACATTTCTGGAATTTTCCATCCGTACAGGAGGAGAAATGTGGAGGAGTAGAGCCAGAAGAACATTCCTAACAGGAGAATATGGTATAAATCTACCCAGAAACTAGGAGGTCATCATCAATCCAGACACGAAATGACAAGTGATATCTTCGTCCCTATATAGTCAAAAGTAAGGTCAGTGGAATTTTGTAATTCATGCCACATTCCTGTCTGAAAGTTATCCTGGAAAAAGGAAAATGTTGTCTTTTCCCCCTTTCTTTGTACAGTTCAGCATCTCCTGGACTCTCTCTAAACCTAAGGTATTAATATCCCTGGAAAGAAGTTAACTTAGGGTAAAATCAAATGGTTGATTCTTTTTCATTGTGATGGAAAATTCTCTACATGCATGAGCTATGTTGTAACAATTTTTCATAAAAAACATCTTTGGCCACATTTGAGTTAAAAATTGTTACCAAAGTGTTGTCTTTTTAATTTGACCTTTAAAAAATGATGTATAGTGTAAGATTGTTTCTTACTACAAAAATAACATGAAAGAACTATAGAAAATTCCAAAAAACACAAAGAAGAAAATAAAAACTTTTAATTTCATCCCAAGGCAATAACTATTGTTAACATTTTAATTATATTTTACTTTATCTTTAGTTTATGGATATATTAACGTACATTTTAGAATGAGGTGAAATAGATATAAAGACTTCATGGTCCAAAAATATATGAAGGATTTCATTTTTGAAAGTTACAGTTTACGCCGGCATATTCTTGTGCCCTATGTAAATAAGCAAAGTAGCTTAAGAATTGACATAGAATAAAGAGTAGTGAAAATATCAGTCATATGATTTCCAATGTTCTAAAATATGGCTAAAATCATTTCCTGTATGATTAATTTTGGGTCCAGAGTTTTTAATATTTAATGTATCTATAAATGGACTATTATTGAAATAGAGAATTCTGCCTCCTTTCCAGAGAGAATTATTTATTGATTAGCTCTAGTTTTTCAACTAAGCACCTGGTACTTATTTGCAACAAATGAGTCACTTAATAGAACCACCTACACATAATTCAATAGTCTTTGTTTTCTGCAGAGAAAAATCAGTGAAAACTGTATTTGTGCTAATCTATAACCTATTACTTGAAATTTGTGTGAGTCTAAAAATATTAGTGAATAGAATGTCGTTCTATTTCTTAATTGTTTCATGTCCTGGGAATGGGTGTCTTAGATGCCTCTGTTGCCCAGATTCATCCTGGCTGCCACCATCTCCGATTTCAGCTGTGTATTGTACGCAGGTCTATGCAGGCTTGACTCACAGAAGGGAGGGAGAAGCCCTTGAGCAGAGGCTTCATGTATGTGCTGCCTGTTTCTGCTTCCTGCCCTAGGGCTCTGCAGAGCTCAGGTACTGGCAGGGTCTTGCTTGGTTATCACATATGTTACAACTCGGAACCCTGGGGCAATTAACACTCCTGAGGGCAACTCTCAACCAATGGGGCCAGAAGTTAATGGAAAATTCCTTCTGTCTTTCCCCCATCAGGTAGCAATTCTAGGAGGTATTCAGTATGTTCTCCTGTGAGAACTGAGACCCATTGTCATAGCACGGGGATTTTATATATATATATATATATCATTATTACATGACTTTATCTTTTTTTTATCTTTATTGGAGTATAATTGCTTTATAATGGTGTGTTAGTTTCTGCTTCATAGCAAAGTGAATCAGTTATACATATACATATATCCCCATATCTCTTCCCTCTTGCATCTCCCTCCCTCCCACCCTCCCTATCTCACCCCTCTGGGTGCTCACAAAGCACCGAGATGATCTCCCTGTGCTATGTGGCTGTTTCTCACTATCTATCTATCTTACATTTGGTAGTGTATATATGTCCATGCCACTCTCTCACTTTGTCCCAGCTTACCCTTTCCCCTCCCCATGTCCTCAAGTCCATTCTCTAGTAGGTCTGTGTCTTTATTTCCGTCTTCTTCTTGCCCCTAGGTTCTTCATGACCTTTTTTCTTTTTTTTAGATTCAATATATATGTGTTAGCATACTGTATTTGTTTTTCTCTTTCTGACTTACTTCACTCTGTATGACAGACTCTAGGTCCATCCACCTCACTACAAATAACTCAATTTTGTTTCTTTTTATGGCTGAGTAATATTCTATTGTATATATGTGCCACATCTTCTTTATCCATTCATCTGTCGATGGACACTTAGGTTGTTTCCATGTCCTGGCTATTGTAAATAGAGCTGCAATGAACATTGTGGCACATGACTCTTTTTGAATTATGGTTTTCTCAGGGTATATGCCCAGTAGTGGGATTGCTGGGTCATATGGTAGGTCTATTTTTAGTTTTTTGTTTGTTTGGTTTTTTTTGTTTTTGTTTTTGTGGTACGCGGGCCTCTCACTGTTGTGGCCTCTCCCGTTGCGGAGCACAGGCTCTGGACACGCAGGCTTAGCGGCCATGGCTCACGGGCCCAGCCACTCTGCAGCATGTGGGATCTTCCCGGACTGGGGCACGAACCCATGTCCCCTGCATCGGCAGGCGGACTCTCAACCACTGCGCCACCAGGGAAGCCCTATTTTTAGTTTTTTAAAGAACCTCCATACTGTTCTCCATAGTGGCTGTATCAATTTACATTCCCACCAACAGTGCAAGAGGGTTCCCTCTTCTCCACACCCTCTCCAACATTTATTGTTGGTAGGTTTTTTGATGACAAGATTGTTAACACATACTTCTATTGGCTTGTCCTCCTTCTGTGCCTCATGCCCCTCCCCACCTCTGCTCTCTAGGCTCACCTCCCAAATAAATTTCCTGCACACAAATCCTTCATCAGGTTCTCCTGAAAACAGAACTAAGATAACAGGTAAGGGTGCTCTAATAATTCATACACAAGTAACATTCTAATGAAATTGACCCATGTTGTTCTGTATATGAGATCAGAGGTATGTTAAATGGAACCCTAGAATGCATGACCTCTTGAGGAAAAACAAATTCAAACTGAATTGCATTTCTAAAGACTTTATTCAGACTTCTAATGTCAATTCAGCTCTAACACCATTAATTCCTGGCTGTGTGACCCAAATCTGGGTTTCCAATATTATGGAAACCTAATTTGATTATCTTTATATTAAGTGTGATAATATCTACCACAGAGAATGGAATTCAAGGGAAGAGTTTATAAAAGATAAGAGATCATAAAGTACGCTGCAACTCATGATAAGAAGTATGTATTATATCCTGAAGCAATGGAGACTAGTGAAGGGTTTAAAGCTGAAGAATAACTGACTAGATTCACATGTAAGAAAGATGACTGGCAATAGAATAGAGGATGGATGTGAGGGAACCAAGAATGGGAAACCTGATAGGAGACTGTCATTAAGAAAGTGAGAAATGATGGTGACATCATGCTGATGATGACCACCTGAATTAGAAGGCTAGTGAGGGGCTGAGAGTGACTGAGAAACTTGGTAATCAAACTGATGTTGGAAACAGGAACAGTAGAACCAACAGTGGCATCCTTATTTCTGTCTTGGGCCACTGCCTGCTGTGGAGTCATTCACTGAGGCAAGGAACACAGGAGGTCGATGAACAGATTTTGTGGACTGTGGGGACCTTGGATCTGTGCACGTTGAGTCTGAATTACCTATGACAATTTGCAGTGTCAGGAATGTCCTTCACCTAGAAATTTTATTAGGAATTACACACCAACAAAAGTAGTACAGGGGTGGAACACTGAGTGGCACACTCTGAATTAAAATTAGAGTTTGGTTGTGAAATGGCTCTCTTGTTTAAAAACCACATCCTTTCAGACGGACTCAGAGAAAGCCAAGAGCGACTACTATTTCCTTCACAAATATAAAATATTGATAGCACATTTGTCTATTTGGATCTCTTTTATTATGCTGCCCACAGAGTTGAAACCTACTGTAGACTTTAAAACATGTTTAACCTTTGGCTATGTGAAGAATCGTGTAATAATGACACTGCAGTTAAGTTGCTAGAACAAATGCAATCAGACACTTGGAGAGGGGGAAAGAAATCTCTTAGGTGGCAAATCTAAATAATGAGCTAAGGGATAGTTGCCTGAAAAAGAGTTGCTATAAGGAGAGGCATCCAACACAGACAACAGTAAGAATTCTTGTTTCATTTTGCCTTAATACACCTGCAAGAACGGTGGACGCTTAATTCTTCTGACATGTGATCTTTCTAGCTGGAAAGCATTAATATGCTAAGGCTTGGGAGTCTGGATTTAACTTTGCCCTAAACAAACATTGGATTTGACTTTTTTGTTGCTGTTTTTGCAGTTAAAGATATTTTAAACATTAAATATGTACGCACACGTATATATACATACACACATAAATATACTTATACATTAATGCACATATATACATATATATACATATATACATACTATGTTCATATATATACACATATATATGAAATTACATATATGTGTGTTTGCATATTTTCATGTGGGTATATACACATATATACCCACATGAAAATATGCAAACATACATATATGTAATTTTATGACTTCTAGGCAAATACTGGAAGTGACCTCAACATATTTAAATAATTCAGAGAATTTTAATGTTGAATAGCTTGAATGTATGTTTGTCAGAGAGCTAGTTGAGCTAATTACTGGTCTATGGTGATTTCTTAAAAATGTCATAAAACAATTTCAAAAGATCACCAAAAAAGTTAACTGACACTTTTTTAAAAGGTATCATGATTTCTGATGCACCGGGATTTTGTCTAGGTATAAAGAAGCTTTGTTTGGTTGACTTAAATATGTAGTATGATCTCTTGAAGTTTCTTATTTGCTTGTCCTTTCTAGGTTTTCAAGAGTTCCTTGATTTTGTCAACAGTGGCACACTCCAAAAGGTAATCGTGGTACACTGGAGGTTCCATTAGTGTTTGAGCTTGCTGTTATGAAATAGATTTCCACACAGTAAAGAGTTTTAGATGGACACATTTTCTAGATAGGTCAACGTACTCTGAGCTAATTAAAAATTATGGGCTTGTCCTGGGGGTTGATTAAAGTTCACAAGATCACTGATTGTTGTTGTTGTTATTTTAATGATCACAAAATTACTGGTTAAATAAAATATGTTCAACAAAGATGCTTGTATCTTTGCTCAGTGCTTGCTCCTTGCTATCTTCCAGGGTAGAAAATGATTCTAAAGAGTGAATGTCTGATTTTTGTGGATATATTTTCATCTCTACAGTTTTCATTTCTAAAGAACAAGAACTGATCCTCCAAGACTCCAAAGTCTCTCTCTCTCTAGAAAATTCCTCTGTGATGCATTTTCAGCAAATCAGGCTGAGCTTAAGGATGAGAGAAATCAGCTGCTTTTGTTATTGGTGTGTATCTTGGGGGCAGACAAAGATGTTGTTAGAGAGATACTGGAGGAATACCAAGGAAAAGAGAAAATAAAATAAGTCAGAAAATGAGATATAGAGTTTTTATTTTTAAATGAAAAAGGATTTTTAAAAACTGGAATCCATTCATGCAAAAACATCTATATTTAGTATCTCCAGACACAAATCCTTGCCCTCCTGGTATGGTTAAGCTACATTAGTGATACTGATTCAGGCAGGACTATGCCTCTCTTTTTTTGAACCACCTATAGGGTCATATCATTATATTTCTTATGCTTTTCCCCTCTGTAGCCAATATTTAAGTCAGTAAAAGGAAATTTGGCCTGGCAGAAAGAGATCACAGCTGTGGAACCTAAAATTCCTTATCAAATTGATCAACAATGTAAAGAAACACATATATTTGTAAGAGGTTCAGTGGTATTGTCTTGGAATTTCTCTAAATAGAGTCTCTCTAGCTGGTTCATATTTTGTAATTTATTATTAATAACAATACATATTTGAGTATCAGTGTGTGTTAATTTGCATATCTGCAGAGGTTAGTGATGGACTTAAATCTAGCAGTTTGGTTTGGTTGTTCATTGGACAGTGTATGCATGCATGAGGGACTAGATGTACATTAGCCTCTAAAAGCCTAGCCCCTAAGCAAGATTGGAGACTCATGATTGTAGGATGGCATTCAGCTGTCAGTACCCCATGAATAAAAGAAATGAGTTGAATACTTTGGGGCTTCTCCCATTCCACCAGACCTATCCATCTTAGCAGATTCCAGATTCAAATGATAACAAATATTTTTATGTTTTAGATAAGATTTGTTCCAGAACCTGGACTGCTGAAAATAAAAGTCTAATCTCAGGACCTGAGTCCTTCTCCACTAAGGACAGGCCAACCTCTCAGTCTCTCTAGATCTTCTCTACTCCCTCTCTGCATCAGGGAACCCAATACCCCATATTTCATCCTCTTCAACATCTGGTGGCAAAGGACTGCCCATGGCTGGGATTTTAGCTACAAACTTGGAAAGTAAAAGGTAAATTTTATGTTTAAATATAAGACATCAAAGGTGGATAAAGTTTAATATGACTCTCCAAGAGATCCAAGTTCCAAATGTTAAAATATTAATTGCATTACTTTGATTGTTTTACTATTTAATTACTTGGTTTATATACACACAACACTCTCATTCATATTACACCTGTTCTGCATAGTTTTCAAGGGTTGGTGAACAGCAGGTAGGTAAGGTCCATTTGGGTTGAATTGTTAATAGTATGCCTTAGAACTTTACTTTCCTGAGTCCAGAAGGGATTACATCAACCTTTGCAGCAATCAAGGCTTCATTGGAATTATTCAGTGTCTTCCTTCAAATAATCTATTTTCTTTTCTGCACCTCGCCTGTGATGAGGCTGTTTTCTTATCAGTTACCCTATGTTCCTTAGTTTTATCATTTGATACCAGATTTACACCTGGATTCATAGAAACCAGGTGGATTCTTACATAGGCCATAAATTGTGAATGAATTGTCTTTCAGCTTTTCTTGAGCCAAATTTAGTTTTGTAACTTCTCATAAAAGTTTCCCACACTTAATTCAACCAGTGGTACTACACTTAGTATCTTTCCTCATTGATATATTAATAAAAATCTAATGAAGAAGACTCCAATTACAACATCAATTGTAACCTTACCATTCCAGGGGCTTATAAGGATGTTGTTTTTGCTGTTTACAACTGGACTCACAACCTCCTGCCTGGTGTTCTCTTTCTTGTATTCCTGGGTTTACCCTTCTAGAGTTTGGTGATATCGGGACAAATGGTTGTGATATTCAAGAACATCCAGAGGTGAGGGAGTTGAGAAAAGATACATGAGAAATTAGTGGGCAGGGATCTCCAAAAGCCCTGGTGCCAGCTCATAGAGTGGAGGATGTAGTAGAAGCATAAAGAATCATAATGTTTGGAATATGGATCTAAGCCTTTTGCCTTTTAGTCATTGTAAATTTGTTGTTAAATAACAGATCAATGACTCTCAGTAAGCCAGATGCAACATGAGGACAGGGATTATATCTGTCTTGTTCAGCATGGCAACCCAAGAGCAAAGCCTACAGGGTTTGACATGCAGTGACCATGAAAAGCTTTTCAATGAACACTCACGTCAAATTTATGAGATTATTACTGGTGTTTCCCCCAATTTACAGATGAGGAAACTGAGACAAAAAAATTAAGTAACTTGCCCAAGGGAACACAGATCTTAAGCAGTGGAGACAGTATTCCAACTCAGGTATCTGGCTTCAAGACCTTGAACACCCATTAGTTTAGAAAGGAGGAGAGTGAAGGAGTGAAGAAAGCAATGGGCCTGAGAATCACTTTCTCTCCCTTTAAGAAAAGCAACATCTGCTTTTCTTCAAGACTTGAAAGCCAAAGAACAGCAGGTGTACTGAAGACTTAGTGGTCCTAAATCTATTGGTCCTAAGAGTAGACTCCAGAGCTTTATGAAAATGTGCCCACCCAATGCTTGTCCGATGCCACCATGTGCAGAGCTGAACTCCAGAGCTTAAACTTTAGAAAGTTCCTGAACTCAAGGCTATCAAAGTGCAGCAACCACCAGAAAACGTTTGTTTTGCTGCTAGGAGGGATGGCATTCTAAAAGTGGGACAGCATGTCTGGTAATGAACAGAGATTTTATATGTTATAGGAACTGAGGCTGACCAGGAGAAAAGAACAAAGAAACAAAAAATGTGACAGAGAGTGAGGCAGATGTTCTCCGACATAGATGGCTAAGGATAAGCAAGACCATTCTGTGTACATTTAACAAGAAAAATAGGCCTTAGCAGGCTTGAGTTAGTCCATTTATGTTTGGGGGTTTCTCAAGAAAAAATAAGGTTAAAGGTTTGTAACTCTTGATGTAGGGGGCAGGAGGTTGCACAAAAGATCTTAAGCCTTCACACTGCCAGGCTCTATGGGTGTAGGTGTTGAAGCAGAGCCTAGAGCCTTCCTCAATCCCAAGGCTCATTACTGGGGGTTACCATGCCCAGCATTCAAAAGTGAATAAAACTTTGCTAAATGAATGAATAAAATAAAATTATTATGACATATTAGAAAGAGCCAAAATACTTATCATGATAAGTATTATGAAGCAAAACATTTAAGAAAGTCCGATAGATAGCTAAGCAGTCATTTTACTCAGACTATCAATTTTGCTTACCCACTGCCCTGTAAAAGTTTTAAGCACTCATAAAAATTATCAGTGTTAGGGTGCTTCTCATATTATGTTTACTTTTTAAAGAAAAGTCTTGTTAACACTAACAACATAAAACAATAAAGGAAAATTTTTTTCACATGCTTTTGTCACTCAGACACAGCAATCTTTACTTTTTTCTCCATTATCTTTCTGCATGCCTACATTTCTGCATAATTCTTACCTATGATTTTTAATATTCCTTTTTTGTTATACAGAAGTCATACATTTTCTGTCATTGAACTTCATGTGAAGAGTTGATCATGCCCTCAGTTGATGACACCCCCTCATGCTCAGTGCAATACAGACCTTTCCGGTCCCCTTTTCTTTATCCACATTTTCCTGATCCCCCCAAGCACATTCTCTTCTCTGATGGACATCTAATTTTTGGATATGTTTTTATCCTTCTAAAATATAATATTTGTAAGAGTTTTAATGTGCATATGTGGCATTTTGTGGTAGACAACTAAATTGCCTCCAATTTCCAGGAATCAAATAATGCTGCAATGAATACCCTTGCAAATGTTACATAGTGGACTTTGAGAGCATTTCCCTGAGATTTATAGCCAAGTGTGAGACTGCTGGGCCTCTGGGATTTTTGCATGATGGGTTTCATTAAGTACCATCAGATTGTTCTTCAGGGCAATAGGAATCTTCTGCTCTCATCTGTAATGCATGAGGCTTCCAGTTTACACATGTTCTCATCCGTATTGGGCAGCATCCAAATTTTAAAATTTTTCTATTTTGATGGCTCTGAAATGGTGTCTCATTGTTTAATCTGCATTTCTTTTGTTACTGATGAGTTTGAGGATTTCTTACCCACTCAGTTTCCTTTTTGTATGATTCTTATTCTAGTGCTTGTCCATTTTCTGTTTCTTTTGATTTGCAAAGGTTTCCTATTTTTAAGATATTAATCCTTTGGCAGTTTTAGATATTATTGGTATCTCTGCCATTCTGTAATCTTTTAACTTTTCCTATAGTATTTTTATAAAAGAGAGATCCCTCATTTTGATATAGTCCAATTTATTAATTTGATAAGCATATCTTGTATGTCTTGTTTAACTACATATTTTTTCTACCACAAGATCACAAAGATATAACCTCTGCATTTATTATATTGACTTCATAATTTTATATTTATATATTTAATCTAGTGTTCGTCTTTATATAAGTAAAGATCCAGTTTATTTATCTATATATACTGAATGAGATTTCCCAACATGATCTACTAAACAATGAATTGTTCTCCAATGGTTTTGATGCTCCTTTTATCATATATTAAGTTAATATATATATAAAATTATATATCTATACAATATATAATATATATGCATACATATTAGCTCTCTTTTCACTTTCATTGATTTGTCTGTTTTCCATCAATATCATTTTCTTTTTATTACTAAGGCATTGTTACTTTAATATCTAGCAGAAATAGCACCTCTCTTTGCTCTTATTTTAGCCTTGCTGAGCTATTCATAGATTTTATATTCCATATTAATTCTAGAGTGTTTACATATTTTGAAAAATGTTGCTAAAATTTTTATTTGGATTACAATAAATTCAGAGATTATTTTGGAGGAATACTGACAACTTTACTATGAAATTTTCCCATTTGTGAACATGATATATTTCTCCACTTATTCACATCTTTCTTAATGTCTTTACAAGCCTTTTAAAATGTTCTCTGAAAAGGTATTGTACTGTATCATTTTAATTATTTCCTAGAGATTTTATAGTTTCATTGTTATTGTGAAAAGAATTTCATTTCTATACCATTTTCTACTTGGTAGTTGTTGATGTAGAGAAGAGGTTGGCAAACTATGACCTAGGGGCCAAATCTGATCTACCACCTGTTTTTGTAAGTAAAGTATTATTGAAACATTGTCTTGTCCATTCATTTACATACTGTCTATGATTGTTTTCATGCCACAATGGTCTGCAGGTCTGCAAAGGTGAAGATATTTACTAACTTGCTTTTTTACAGAAAAAGTGTGCCAACCCATAGGGGAGAGGAAAATGTTGGCCTTGAATTCTGCAGTTATTCTGAAGCCTTATTAGTTCTACTGGGTTATTCCTTACTTTTCAATTCTTAAGCAACATATTCCTTTCTCTTATATTATTGGCCATTATCTCTAATGTCATGTAATAATTGACATCCCAAAGTCAATATATGACCTCCCCACTCCTCTTTGCTTCCACCCCTTTTCTCAGGGCATTTGCAGTTGTTTTTTCTTCTGTATGAAAAATTCCCTTTTCCCAACAGCCACTCTCTTTTGGGTTTTTCCCAAAAGCCACAGGGCTTTCAGGTCTCGCAGGTCTCTGCTCAAATGTCAGTTAGCAGTGAGGCTTTCTACCACTGACAGCTCCCCTTTCCCCTGCCACCATATGCTGCTTTCTTGGTACTTCTCACCATCTGATATAATGTATTTATATTGTAAACAATACATGTTTATATGTTCATTACCTATACCTAAAGTGAAATATAAAAAATAGGATATATAGCTTCCATTGGAGCAAGAAGGAATATTGGAAGACTTGGAGGAGAAAAAGGAGGTGGGCTTAGGACATGTGGAATATGAAGGGCATGGTTAATAACTCAGATGGAATGCCTCCTTGTCTATATGGTCTGAAGTTCAGGAGAGAACTATGAGCTAAAAATACTGATGTGAGAGTCATTAGCCCATTATTTGGCATCAAGAATCCATAGGGTCTTGTTTCAATTGTTTGATGATTAAAATGCTTTTAGCAAGCATTAGATACTTTTAAAGACCAAAAACACCTTAGAGACTTACGAGAGGATCTATTTTCAGGAAAAGATGAGCAATGAACTGGGAATTATTTTAAGACTAACATTTTCCAAAGAAGGATGTGTCTGAGGAAAGTGCTCCAGAAAAAGCCCTCTACATGATTAAGTCAAACCAGGGAGGAATTCAAGGGTAGCCACATGGTCTAAGTATGAGGGGAATTCAGCCAAAGACAACCAGCTATTCTACTAAAATATTTGTATTTATTGATGGAAGCATGTTCAGAGTAGGGTGGAGTGGATGAGAGGGTCAGGATGGAGGCAGCACGAGTCAGGGAATCCAGTCAGGGATAAAAATAGAGGAGACAGTTTAGAATAGCAAGTAGATTGCAAAGTGGACTATTACTAAATAAAGAACGAACAGGTGCCCACAGCTCTTGGGCTAGCTAGAACGAGTGACCTTGCTGGAAAGGGGAGCCTCCCTTCCCATGCTCAGAGGGTGATCTCGCTCTCTCACAGCTACACAACGGGAAAACGGCCTAATCTAAGAGTCTTACTGGCTGGGAAATTCTGACTCCTCTTCAGCGGCTTTTTCCTTGAGGTCTGCTTCTCACTTTGAAAGACCTGCTGACTAGTGTCTGACATCAGAGTCCCAAGTCTGTCACTTCCTAAGCATTATCATGCAGGTGCACTCTAACTCTAGGCTATGGCCTTCTTGCTGGACTCCTTAACTGATGAAGGTCACGTGGGATCTCAGTGTAGTCTCTGGAGATCACCTGGAATGCCCTCGAGTCTCATGCAAATAGCATGTTAGATTCTCAGACAATTACCTAGGGACTTGCTGAAGGAGTCTTCAGAAGCATCCTTTCAACCGAGACTCTCCCCATTCTCTCTTGGAATCTCTGGCTGGATGTGATGGCTTTCTGAATGGTTTCATTTTATAAATGGGAATGAACCATATTAAAAAGACTAAAAGAAGATTCTGATAAAACATTTAGGATAGTTGGGAACTTCTTTTTAAAGCTTTCTTTTTTTTTTTTTTCCTTTTTGGTTAAAGCCTGTGTCATCCTTAGCTCCTTCACCCCTTGGCTCTATTTCATGTAGGTGAGAGACAGTGAGTCAGTTATCAGCAAGTGGGGAAAGTTGAGATATAAACAGGAGCTCTGATTTTTACACTGTCTTATTTTAATTATGGATAGTTTTTCTCATTTGGAACTTTCATGGGGGAAAATTTTGTAAACCAAAAGTCAATGAAGGGCTTCCTTGGTGGTGCAGTGGTTGGGAGTCCGCCTGCCAATGCAGGAGACACGGGTTCAAGCCCTGGTCTGGGAAGATCCCACAGGCCGTGGAGCAACTGAGCCCGTGCGCCACAACTACTGAGCCTGCTCTCTAGAGCCCGCGAGCCACAACTACTGAAGCCCACATGCCTAGAGCCCGTGCTCTGCAACAAGAGAAGCCACTGCAATGAGAAGCCCGCAACCAAGAGTAGGTCCCGCTTGCCACAACTAGAGAAAGCCTGTGCACAGCAACAAAGACACAATGCAGCCAAAAATAAAAATAATAATAAAAAATAAAATAAAATAAATAAATTAAAAAAAAAGTCAATGAAGAAAAATGTCTCAATTGAATATATAGACAGATATGAAAGCAGACAGATGGATGGATGGTTGGATGAATGGATGGAGTGATAGATGGTAAAAGAGAAAGGAGAGAGGTAGAGAGAGAGAAAGAAAGACAGACAGACTAATACTTCTTTTTAGTCCTAGAAGTGACTTTTGTTAAGAAGTATTAGCTGATCCAGAAGACTTTGCGCAGGAATCACATCTTGGGATCTGAAGAGTTCCAGATCTTTCTGATTGGTTACCAGTATCTTCCATGCTTGAATCCTTACTCTCACTCACTCCTCAGTGAACATAAGGGAAAACAATTGTGATTCAAATAAAATTGGCCCATTTTAAGACTGGTATGAGTTTGGTATTACACGTGAAAACAAGGAAAGAAAGAAAGAAGGAAGGAAAGAAAGAAAGAAGGAAAGAAAGAAAAACAATTCCAGCTCCAAAAGTTATTGAAAAGTAATGTAGTCCCTTACTGAAAAGTATTTGAAGACATACAAATGGGAATTACACAGTGGAGTTTACATAGTACATTATAAACTATACTTCTTAAAGTTCTTTATTAGATATCCCTTTCTCTCCTGCAAATTCTCTGTGGTTATTCAAATCTCTGGATATCTTCAACCCCATTATAAGCCTGTCTTTTTAGATGAACTTTTAGATGCAGAGCAATCTATTCCCTCCCTAAAAAGGCATAACAGCATGTGTGTGTTTCGGAAGGGGGGGGTGTTATGTGTTATTATTACTTATTTTTGTTTTTATCACATAGAGATTGACCCTTTCTTTCTCATTAGGAACAAAAGTTATACATGTATGGATATACAAATTTTTCTTTGTGGTATTAAAGACTTCTTTCAAAACTTATAAAGTATATGCCTACCCAGTTGTCATCCCTGTAGTCCTGAGAGCTGACATTTCATTGGTAAGGTAGGAGGAAGGAAGGAGAAGAAGGAAGCTAGGAATCATTTGGGGACTGCAGAGGAAGTGAATATCTTTTTCTTGTAGGGCAGTGGGAATGTCACAAGGTCAAGTCTGAAGACCTGGCTTCAGGCCCCAGCAGCCTCTTCCTGATGGAGAGGCCTTGGGCAGGTCACCCAGTCACCTGGTGCCTCACCCTCCCTCACTAATCAGTAATGTGGAGTACTGGTCTACCTATCCTCCTCAACCTTAGCTGCTGCCCTTGCAAGTTAATCAAGAGGCTTGGTGCTGATTTAGTCTGTCATTGAGCAAGTCTAGGCTCTCTTCTCAGTCTCAACCTCTCCTCCCATTAAATGAGTTTGTTGGGAGGCACACAGGAGATGACAGACATGAAGATGCTTTGAAAATTATAAGCACAATCAAATAGAATTCATGGATCCAAGAGAAAGAGTCATGGTTCTCCTTCCTTTGTATGAACTTTTTGGGAAGGTTTTTGATATAGGAGACTGTATTCATTTGCTAGTGCTGTCATAACAAATATTACAGACTGAGTGACTTAAACAACAGCAATTTATTTCTTCACAATTCTGGAGGCCAGAAGTCCAAGATCAAGGTGTCAGCAGGGAGAGATGTCATACTGTGGCTTCTCTCATTGGCTTGTAGATTTGCCATTTTCTCCCTTTGCCCTCTCACTTTCTTCCCTCTGTGTATGTCTGTGTCATAATCCCCTTTTCTTGTAAGGACACCAGCCACATTGGATTTGAGCTCACCCCAATGACCACGTTTATCTTAATTACCTCTTTAAAGTCCCTATCTCCAAATACAGTCACATCCTGAGATACGGGTGTTAGGATTTAGCACATGAATTTGGGAGGAGGGGACACAATTCAGTCCATAACAGGGACTGTTACCTTTCTTTTTTGAGATGTTAGTTTTGCTTTCAAGATTTGTTATATTACTGACTTATTGTAACTGCCTTAAGTTGTTTTGTGAGCACTTGGTATTTGAGGAAACACTGAAATTCTGAATTCCATATTTTCAGGTGTTCAGTTGGTTATGGTTTCAGGCAGGAGCAGTAATGTCCTTGAAACCTTGTTCATCAGTCCCCTTTGAGACTTGTTTATGGTTTTCCTGTTGATTCACAAAGAAGTAAACATTACTAGTGATTCGTCTTAGTTGATAACCAGCTTCCAAAAAGAAAAGAACATTTCCATTATTTAAGATCTACTTTAAAGGAGTAATTCATTGTCAATTGTAACTGCCTAAACCATTTTCTGGTGACCAACTAAACCTAGTACTTTTCTGTACTTTTGTAGATCAAAGACAAAGAAATGGAAACTATAATTTTCCTTAATCTCAGCAAAATTTGTATAAAGTGATGAAACACACAGGATAATTTCTTAGGGAAAGTTTACATTCTCTATTTGTTAGGGTGGCAAACATAGAATATATCTAAGGCCACCAAGAGCTCGAGTAGCCACAGGTGTGGCTCCTTGCCTCTCTGCAGCCCTGCTCCCTGCTTCTCCAGTGGTGGCAGCCTGCAGCCACGGTCCATCTCTAAAGTCAGGTTGACGTCAGATCTGGGCATGGAAGTGGTCTGAGAACAGAGGGAGAAATATCCTGACCCAAATATGCAACACGTGCATCTTGGGAGACACTTAAGAGAGCATGTAGCATTCGAGAGTGAGCCATTTCTTTGGAAATTTCTAGATGGAAAAACTGAGAATCAGAGAGGGCTAGTGAACTCTCAGACAAGTGGTCAGTAGCCATGTGGCTGACAGGGTCTCGGTGCTCCACACGTCAAGCCTGTGTCAGGCCTGTGCCTCTGAGGAGGGAGAGCCGAATACAGGACGTTGATCCACAAGAGATCTCCCAGCTCCACGTAATATCAAATGGCGAAAATCTCCCAGAGATCTCCATCTCAACACCAACACCCAGCTTCACTCAATGATCAGCAAGCTACAGTGCTGGACACCCTATGCCAAACAACTAGCAAGACAGGAACACAACACCACCCATTAGCAGAGAAGCTGCCTAAAATCATAATAAGTCCACAGACATCCCCAAAACACACAAGCAGATGTGAACCTGCCCACCAGAAAGACAAGATCCACCCTCATCCACCAGAACACAGGCACTAGTCCCCTCCACCAGGAAGCCTACACAACCCACTGAACCAACTTTCGCCTCGGGGGACAGACACCAAAAACAACAGAAACTATGAACCTGCAGCCTGCAAAAAGGAGACCCCAAACACAGTAAGATAAGCAAAGTGAGAAGACAGAAAAACACACAGCAGATGAAGGAGCAAGATAAAAATCCACCAGACCTAACGAATGAAGAGGAAATAGGCAGTCTCCCTGAAAAAGAATTCAGAATAATGATAGTAAAGATGATCCAAAATCTTGTAAATAGAACACACAAAATGCAAGAAACATTTAACAAGGACCTAGAAGAAATAAAGATGAAACAAGCAACGATGAACAACACAATAAATGAAATGAAAAATACTCTAGATGGGATCAATAGCAGAATAACTGAGGCAGAAGAATGGATAAGTGACCTGGAAGATAAAAGAGTGGAAATAACTATGACAGAGCAGAATAAAGAAAAAAGAATGAAAAGAACTGAGGACAGTCTCAGAGACCTTTGGGACAACATTAAACTCACCAACATTCGAATTATAGGGGTCCCAGAAGAAGAAGAGAAAAAGAAAGGGACTGAGAAAATATTTGAAAAGATTATATTTGAAAACTTCCCTAATATGGGAAAGGAAATACTTAATCAAGTCCAGGAAGCACAAAGAGTCCCATACAGGATAACTCCAAGGAGAAACACGCCAAGACACATATTAATCAAACTATCAAAAATTAAATACAAAGAAAACATATTAAAAGCAGCAAGGGAAAAACAACAAATAACACACAAGGGAATCCCCATAAGGTTAACAGCTGATCTTTCAGCAGAAACTCTGCAAGCCAGAAGGGACTGGCAGGACATATTTAAAGTGATGAAGGAGAAAAACCTGCAACCAAGATTACTCTACCCAGCAAGGATCTCATTCAGATTTGATAGAGAAATTAAAACCTTTACAGACAAGCAAAAGTTGAGAGAGTTCAGCACCACCAAACCAGACCAATCACAAGCACTGAAATTGAAACTGTGATTAAAAATCTTCCAACAAACAAAAGCCCAGGACCAGATGACTTCACAGGCAAATTCCATGAAACATTTAGAGAAGAGCTAACACCTATTCTTCTCAAACTCTTCCAAAATATAGCAGAGGGAGGAACACTCCCAAACTCATTCTACGAGGCCACCATCACCCTGATATGAAAACCAGAAAAGGATGTCAGAAAGAAAGAAAACTGCCAATGTCACTGATGAACATAGATGCAAAAATCCTCAACAAAATACTAGCAAACAGAATCCAACAGCACATTCAAAGGATCATACATCATGGACAAGTGGGGTTTATTCCAGGAAGGCAAGGATTCTTCAATATATGCAAATCAATCAATGTGATACACCATATTAACAAACTGAAGGAGAAAAACCATATGGTCATCTCAATAGATGCAGAGAAAGCATTTGACAAAATTCAACACCCATTTATGATAAAAACCCTCCAGAAAGTAGGCATAAAGGGAACTTTTCTCAACATAATAAAGGCCATATATGACAAACCCACAGCCAACATCATCCTCAATGGTGAAAAACTGAAAGCATTTCCACTAAGATCAGGAAAAAGACACGGTTGCCCACACTCACCACTCTTATTCAACATAGTTTTGGAAGTTTTAGCCACAACAGTCAGAGAAGAAAAGGAAATAAAAGGAATCCAAATCAGAAAAGAAGAAGTAAAGCTGTCACTGTTTGTAGATGACATGATACTACCCATAGAGAATCCTAAAGATGCTACCAGAAAACTACTAGAGCTAATCAATGAATTTGGTAAAGTAGCAGGATACAAAATTAATGCACAGAAATCTCTGGCATTCCTATACACTAATGATGAAAAATCTGAAAGTGAAATCAAGAAAACACTCCCATTTACCATTGCAACAAAAAGAATAAAATATCTAGGAATAAACCTACCTAAGGAGACAAAAGACCTGTATGCAGAAAATTATAAGACACTGATAAAAGAAATTAAAGATGATACAAATAGATGGAGAGCTATACCATGTTCTTGGATTGGAGGAATCAACATTGCGAAAATGACTCTACTACCCAAAGAAATCTACAGACGCAATGCAATCCCTATCAAACTACCACTGGCATTTTTCACAGAACTAGAACAAAAAATTTCACAATTTGTATGGAAACACAAAAGACCCCAAATAGCCAAAGCAATCTTTTTTTTTTTTTTTTTTTTTTTTTGCGTTATGCGGACCTCTCACTGTTTTGGCCTCTCCCGTTGCGTAGCACAGGCTCTGAATGCGCAGGCTCAGCAGCCATAGTTCACAGACCCAGCAGCTCTGCAGCATGTGGTGTCTTCCCAGACTGGGGCACGAACCCGTGTCCCCTGCATCGGCAGGCAGACTATCAACCACTGTGCCACCAGGGAAGCCCAACCAAAGCAATCTTGAGAGCGAAAAACAGAGCTGGAGAATCAGGCTCCCTGACTTCAGACTATACTACAAATCTACAGTAATCAAGACAGTATGGTACTGGCACAAAAACAGAAAGATAGATCAATGGAACAGGATAGAAACCCAGAGATAAACCCACGCACATATGGTCAACTTATCTCTGATAAAGGAGGCAGGAATGTACAGTGGAGAAATGAGAGCCTCTTCAATAAATGGTGCTGGGAAAACTGGACAGGTACATGTAAAAGTATGAGATTAGAACACTCCCTAATACCATACACAAAAATAAGCTCAAAATGGATTAAAGACTTAAATGTAAGGCCAGAAATTATCAAACTCTTAGAGGAAAACATAGGCATAACACTCTATGACATAAATCACAGCAAGATCCTTTTTGACCCACCTCCTAGAGTAATAGAAATAAAAACAAAAATAAACGAATGGGGCCTAATAAAACTTCAAAGTTTTTGCATAGCAAAGGAAACCACAAACAAGACCAAAAGACAACCCTCAGAATGGGAGAAAATATTTGCAAATGAAGCAACTGACAAAGGATTAATCTCCAAAATTTACAAGCAGCTCATGCAGCTCAATAACAAAAAAAACAAACACTCCAATCCAAAAATGGGCAGAAGACCTAAATAGACATTTCTCCAAAGAAGATATACAGACTGCCAACAAACACATGAAAAATGCTCGACATCATTAATCATTAGAGAAATGCAAATCAAAACTACAATGAGATATCATCTCACACCGGTCAGAATGGCCATCATCAAAAAATCTGGAAACAATAAATTCTGTAGAGGGTGTGGAGAAAAGGGAATGCTCTTGCACTGCTGGTGGGAATTTGAATTGGTACAGCCACTATGGAGAACAGTATGGAGGTTCCTTACAAAACTGCAAATAGAACTACCATATGACCCAGCAATCCCACTACTGGGCCTATACCCTGAGAAAACCATAATTCAAAAAGAGTCATGTACCAAAATGTTCATTGTAGCTGTAATTACAATAGCCAGGACATGGAAACAACCTAAGTGTCCAT
Organism: Lagenorhynchus albirostris; assembly: GCF_949774975.1. Classification (NCBI taxonomy): domain Eukaryota; kingdom Metazoa; phylum Chordata; class Mammalia; order Artiodactyla; family Delphinidae; genus Lagenorhynchus; species Lagenorhynchus albirostris. Next base: position 28,291,949 of record NC_083111.1, read on the forward strand.
CATCGGATGAATGGATAAAGAAGATGTGGCACATATATACAATGGAATATTACTCAGCCATAAAAAGAAAAGAAATTGAGTTATTTGTAGTGAGGTGGGTGGACCTAGAGTCTGTCATACAGAGTGAAGTAAGTCAGAAAGAGAAAGACAAATACCGTATGCTAACACATATATATGGAATCTAAGAAAAAAAAAATGTCATGAAGAACTTAGGGGTAAGACCGGAATAAAGACACAGACCTACTAGAGAATGGACTTGAGGATATGGGGAGGGGGAAGGGTAAGCTGTGATAAAGTGAGAGAGTGGCATGGACATATATACACTACCAAACTTAAAATAGATAGCCAGTGGGTAGCAGCCGCATAGCACAGGGAGATGAGCTTGGTGCTTTGTGACCACCTAGAGGGGTGGGATAGGGAGGGTGGGAGGGAGGGAGATGCAAGAGGGAAGAGATATTGGAACATATGTATATGTATAACTGATTCACTTTGTTATAAAGCAGAAACTAACACACCATTGTAAAGCAATTATACTCCAATAAAGATTAAAAAAAAAAAAAAGAAGAGTATGGATCCAGTGACTTTGTTGGGAGTCAGGAACTGGCTCTCATAACTAACCCTGAGAGCACCACAGCTTGGACACAACATAATTTCAGTTTCCTCAACTAAAAGGAAATCAGTCAGTAATTTTTAAGTCCCCCTATGTGCCTTGCATTGAGGGAGACATGTAAGTATTAAAAGAAATGAGTAAAACACAGAGTTTGTCTCAACGATCTTGCAAATATGGCAGAGTTTTCTACGAATAATTACTTCTGTCTTATTTCCTCTAATGTGCTTTGAAAAAGACAGAAACGATGTAGGCATTATGAATGACAAAAGGAAACAATTGGAAATAGTTGCAATAAATTCTTCTTGCTTATAATTTTGAGCAGAAAATGGGTATTACAAGTCTTTATTGTCATTACGAGGGTGCATAAGATCTACTCTCATCTTTGGTCCACTCTGACCCAGGACCGCAGCACTGTTTCCCACACAATTTAGGGATACTGCAGTGTGAGGGGCTCTCAGAGTAACACTGATCTGTGGTTTGTCTCACCCACAGGTTATCACATCATGTTCTGTGTGAATTGAGCTCAGTCGCACTCTGGGCAGTCTGCTCACTCACTGGCTTAGAATTGTTCCCACCTGTGTCATGGCCTCATCCATCCACTTGGTCTTTGTCTCGACCCCTCAGTCCACGGTCCTGGAATCTCCCTTCCTTGTCTCCCTTGTTTTCTTTTCTGGCTTCCTTTTGGGGTTTTTTTTCAGGTTTTCCTTCACGTTTTCCCCTATTTTGGTCCTCTAGTTTTGAAATACTTTAGCACTCATATTTTAATCGCTCCTGAATCAGAAGCAGAATTCTAACTATGCCCACACCTGTAGATAACTATATTCCTCATAACAGTTCCTTTATTTAAAAAAATAACATAAAAATTGCATACCTGTGATCTTATATTTGCAACCGATCTCAATATCTCTGCTTTCCTTTTTCTTCCTCTCCCCTCACATTGATACAGAGTTTATTTCCAGAACTCTGTAATCACCCTGTTGTGGGAGAAGGGACAGTTTTCTCATAGCAGATGACATTACATAGTCTGTGTGGGCAATGCTTAAGTAAAGCAGAGTCTTGTATAATTATCTTAAAGCACAGTCTATCGAAATAATTCTACCCAAAATCTTTCATTTCCTGAATTAGTGGCTTCTCCATATTGGCTCCAATGCTTACCCATTAAAAATGAAGAAACCAAATGTTAGGTAAGAGAATTCCATTGTCCAGGCTCTTGTCCTATTTTATTTTTTTCCAAAGATAGATAGTTGCAATGGTTCTGGGTATACAAGATAAATGAAGTGCCTCTAAGCCTAAAATAATCCCTGTGGTGAGAAAGATGCATGAGGATCTCCTGGAAGGACAGATCCCCAGATCCATACCATCTACCTCCTAACATTCTATCCACTGAGATCAATTACACTTCTCAGTTGTAGGCCTTGAGTCATCAAGTCAAATCTGACTTTAGGTACAGTTACTAGGAAATTGGCTCTTGCTTTGCTACTCTTTACTACCAATTCTCAATGGCCTTATTCCTCCATGCCTGAGGCACTGGGTGGATTACCAAGCCACAGACTGATTTTCTCTGTGACTAATGATTTGTCTTGCTGTAAAGTTTAAAGTTTGAAACAATCCTCCCAGGGACAAGTCTTGTTCTTGAATGCTAAATCTGAGCTCCTTGCTTTTGTGCTCTGCCCATCTCAGCAATAAGCCTGGAAACATCCATCTTCATTTGGACTTCTGATGTTATGTTCCCCAGATGGCTTCCTTTTTCCTTCTGTCAGACTCCAGTAAGCATCATGTACCTATCCAGACTTTTCTCTGCTGGGCCTCTATAAGCTCTGGTCTGACTTTACTTGCTCTGTCCATTTTTGGCTCACTAAGGCCTCATTCAAGTAACCAGTGGTTATGCCTATCATATTCATGGCTCTATAAGTCAGTAGAAATACAGTCACAAATTTTACAGGAAACTAAAAATCACAATGCATACATACTACCCTGCCAAAGGAAGCAATGCTTCTTTCTGCACCCAAAGGAGTTGAATTTTATTTTCAGCTGAATATCTTTAATGTGCTTGGCACTCATTTGTATGTTTTGTTTCATTTCCCTGGTTAATGAAAGTAATACTCATTTCTTTCTTTTTTCCAATGAGCCTTTATCTCAGCTAAGTCAGAGTGTTCACAAAAGGCATTATATCAGGTAATTGGATTTCATAGTGAAATTAAGTCTGAAAAAAACACCCTTTTACTTGTCCCCTTGTAGAAACGTTTCTAAGGTATAATAGATATTTTTTGCCTTAGTAAACAAAATAGAGTAGTACCCCCTTATCTACAGTTTCATTTTTCACAGTTTCAGTTACTCATAGTCAAACGCAGTCCAAAAGTATTAAATGGAAAATTCCAGAAATAAACAATTCATAAATTTTAAAGTGTATGCCCCGGGCTGTTCTGAGTAGTGTGATGAAATCCCATGTCCTCCTGTGCTGTCCTGCTGGGTCCTGCCAGGGATGTGAAACATTCCTCTGTCCAGTATACCTACCCTGTATATACTACCTGCCCATTAAGATAGGAAAAAAATATATATATATATATATGTATATATATATAGGGTTAGGTACTAACTGTGGTTTCAGGCATCCACTGGGGATCTTGGAACTTATCCTCACAAATAAGGGGTAACTACTGTATAATAAGTGGATTGACTCTTATTTGGAGGATTTCAGTTCTTGCCATGTTTTAAGGCACTGGATCATTAAGGTCAAATGTATTCATTCTTTCAATGTTTACTATGTACAATGTCCTTAATGATGAATAGGTTCTGCCTTAAGAAATCTTAGAGTCCAACAGGGGAACATAATCCTCATATAGAGTAACATTCATGCAGAACAGAATGTACTAAGTGCCTTATCAGAGAAACGTGATTTTTCTAAGTATAGGAACTACAGAGGTTATAAGGTATTGGCATAACTAATGAACCATGTCCATCCATTCATTCAACAAACAATAACTGGGCAATTTCAAGCCCTGAGATACAGATACATGGGGATGACTTTTCTGAGAGGTGGGGGATAGACCAACAACAAACACACCTAAATGCATAGATGTTAAGTGGTAGTGAAAGCTATGCAGAAAGATAGAGCTGAGGAAGGGCAATAGGGACTGTGGGGTGAGGGTGAGCTGCTTGTTGACACTAGATGCTCAAGGAAGAGTTATGGTGTTGTTTGAGCAGAGACCCAAAGGAAGGGGTGATCATGTGAGTAAAAAAGGAAAGAGTGATCCAGGAAGAGGAAACAGGAACAGAAGTCCTAGGATGCAAAATTCTCAGAGCTTCTGGAACTTCTTGGTAGTGTTTGAGGTAGAGCAAGGAGGCCAGTGGGGTTCAACAGGGTAGGTCTGGGGGTTGGCAAGAGGAGAGGGGTTCAGAATCCTAGAACAGGCAAGGGCAGGTCCAGAAGGGTCTTGAACGCTTTGTGCTATGCAAGCCCCCAAGCCCAACACATTTTCTCTCCTCACTCTCCTATTTTGTTATCTTGTTGTCATTCTCCTATAAGAAGAAACTGGAAAGGAAAAAACAATGTTAATTAAGGGTTCTGGCAAGCTGAATTCCATTTAATTGAGGTGGAACTGTAATATACTGTTTTGTATTTAATTCTTAAGTCCTTTCACATGGATATTTTTCTTGTCCCGGTTAGATAATATATGATCAATATCACAAATAGTCTTCAATTCTTTTTCCTATTCTCTTGGAGCTCTTAGATCCTAGAAGGGCTCACAGTCTAGGGCTAAAAGAGTCAACTTTTCATATTGTGGTTTACCCTAGACAATAACTTCAGAGAGGTCATTCTTCTGTACCACCTTCGAATCTTATCCCTCAGTCTCTAGGACTGGCCCTTTCATGCCATTATAAACTGGCCAGGGATTGTAGGGAGACTGTAGCCACTTATCATCTAAGAGAGAGAGAGAGAAATCTGAAGATATGGAAAAAATAAACATTAATAATTTTTCTCTATATTAGTCTTTTATCTTAAGAGTGTTTGTTTATGGGTATATCTCAAAGTTCTGGGAGTTATTTGGTAAAACACTCTAACACATCTAATATTACATGAGGAAATAAGTTACCTAAAGATAAACCATCTCTTTTCATAAGTTGGGCTCAGCGTGTTTTCCATAAAATAAGCAAAGCTGAATCTTCCCTGCAAGAGAAACAACCAAGTTGCTCTGACAATTATTATAGTGCTCTGTTTTGACCAAACCTAGGGTAAGGAATGGCATTCCACAGGTTTTTTTGTTTTTAAGTTTGAAATAATTTTAAACTTACACAAAAGTTTCAAAAATAGTATCAAGTGTTCTTGCATATCCTTCACCCAGTTTCATCAGATGTTAACATCTTACATGAACATAGTACAGTTACTGAAACCAGGAAATTAATACTATTCACTAAATACAACACTATTAACTCATCTACACACTTGGTTAGACGTTCCCCAGCTTTCATGCTCATGTTCTGTTTCTGTTACAGAATCTAATCCAGGGTCCACACACTGCATTGAGGTGTCATGTCTCCTTAGGCACTTCAATCTGTGACAGTTTCTATTTGTCTTTCATGACTTTGACCCTTTTAAAAAAGATACTGATTCTTTATTTTGTAGAACGACCTCCGAATTGGATTCGTCTGAGCTTTTTTTGATTAGATTGAGGTTATGCATTTTGGACAATATTATCACAGAAGTGGTATTGAGTGCTTCCTGGTGCATCGTATCATCGGGAGGTACAGAATACCGACAGGTCTTCTTACTGGTGATGTTGACTTTAATCATTTGGTTATGACAGTGTCTGCCAGGTTTCTCCAGTGTAAATGTTCTCCATGACCAGCATTGTGCTTTAACTTGTGTTATACTCTAGCACCCTGCCTGACTCATGCTGGGTGTGCAATAGATATTAATTGAAAAAAAACAAATGGATTAACTTAAAACTAATGTAACAAAAGTAGGTTTAATAGTAGGATTAGTTAAATGATTCCACGACATTTTCTGACTTAATTAATTTGGTTCAGAATTCACCACCAAATTCCAACAAAGCTAAATGTGAGACTCTGTATCTAAATCACCATTTTTTGAAAGGTGCCTAAGCTAACTTGAGCAATTTTGATATTGGATTGCCTTTCCCTTGCTACTGCTTGTGTTTGTTGGGATCACATTTAAAAATATTTTGAAATGATTTTTATATTTTGAATAGGAAATGCGTACAAATAGTTAAAAGAAAAGGCATAAGCGTATACAATGAAAAGCAAATCATTGTTATCTGCTTCTGTGTATCATCCCAGAGATAGTCTATGCCTATACAAATATATATTTATACGTGTATGTGTGTGTTTCTGTATCCTTTGTATTACTTTTTAAACACAAATGAAGTCATACTTCACATACTGTTCTACATCTTAGTTTTTTTTTAAGTTAACAGTATGTCATTCTTTATTAATTTACTGAGATTTACCTCATTCCTTTTAGTGGCCAAAGAACATTCCATCATACTTACACACTATAATTTTTTTCATGAGTCTCATTAAGAGTTTATATTTATGGTTATTTCCAATATTTTGTGTTTTAAATAATGCTTTAATGGATATCTTGGAATATACTTTGGTCTTTTTGGAGTTTTTCTTATTGATTATTAAAGATTTTATATACAGGAAATTATCAACTTGGCAATAATATATGTTGCAAATATTTGTTCCAGCTTGTTTTATATCATTTAGCGTTATACACTTATCTTGTCATTTTTCACCAATCAGAAATTTTTAATTTTTACATATTAAAACTTATGATTCTTTTATTTTCTGAATTCTAAGTTTGGTTAGGACACAGAAATGCATTCTCTACTCCAAAGCTAAAAAAACATTTTCCCTTGGTGAATTTATTTACTTTATTTCCATTGAAATAGAACCATTTCAAATTTTGTTTTGGTATAAGAAAGAAAGTAGGAATTTTATTTTATTTTTTCCAGAGGTCTTCACTGTATCAAAACCATTAGTTCTTCCCCCACTGAATAAATGGGTGCTGTCTTTTTAGCATATTTCCAAAAGACAAAAGAGTACCAAGTAGTCACTGAAGCTGATTTAGTCGTGTTGCCATTTATTTACCCAGATCGAAACCATTTTTAACTTTTATAAAATGTTTTCTTTCCTCTCCCAGGAACAATCCAGCCACATCATGCTGGCAATTAACCAACCCATAGTGCTCTTGAGAATCGAAACTGCTTGTGCAATTTTGTGGTTGTCATTTATAGCTAAGCTGACATCTACATCATAGTCTTCCTACATATCTGGATCAGCCTCAAGTGTGCTCTTTATATTGTTAGCTTGAACTTTATTTTTTTCTGTAAAGAAAATCAGGCAAACAGGATATTTATCTTCATGTCAAACTATAACATAATTTATAACCAGTATGGTCTTTAACTCAGTTAGATAGTGCTTGTAAATGTCTCTATTTTATCTTTCTCTCCCAAGCCACAAAGACACAGGGGAGAACAATTGTGGAAGGCTGCTTTTAAAATGACCCCTAATAAACCTCCCTACTGGTGTTCACTCCCCTTGGGCGTGGGACGGACCTAGTAACTTTTTCTAATGAATAGAATGTGGCAGAAGAGATAGTTATGTTACTTCTGAAGTTAAAGTGTAAAAACTGAGACTTTGGTCTGCCTGGTGCTTTCTTTCTCTTGCGGTCTTGTCTTGCTCGCTTTGGTGAGGCAAGCTGCCATGATGGAAAAGCCTATGCTGAAAGGAAATAAGGGTAGCCTTCAGCCAACAGATTACAGGGAACTGAATTCTGCCAACAAGCACACGAGTGAGCTTGGAAATGTATCTTATCCCCGTTGAATCTTGAGATGATGTAGTCCCAGTTAAACACCTTGATTTCAGCCTTGAGAGACACCCTGAAGCAGAGCACCCAGCTAAACCATACCCAGATTCCTGACCTATGGAAGCTGAGATAATAAGTGTTGTTATTTTAAACCACCAGGTTTTGGGGTAATTTGTTATGCAACAATGGATAAGTAATACAGCGAATAAGGAATTGGGTAATAATATTAATATTATTAATATTAATAATATCAAATTACATTATCATCAGTATAATATTAATAATTTAAACTATTAAAATTATATTAACAATGATATAAAAGAATGCCATGTTAATTATAATAATATAATGTTAGAAAGCTTATTACTGGTGAATTTCAAATGTGGAAATCACTATTCTAAGAATTTTGCATATGTTACTCTATTTAATCTCATAACCCATGAGAGAGTTAATACATTTATTTGCATTTCATAGATGAGGAAACAGAAGTATTGAGACATACAGAGGCAAGATTTGAATCCAAAGTCCATACTCTGAAAATTGTGCTGTAAGATTGCAAAGACAAAAAAAGTAACTTCTATCTTCCAACATCACTGGGTTTGCAAGAACAAAATGTTTTTCCTTTCCATAACAGGGCCTGCTCCCATCATCCATGCTGGGGTTTGACTTGACTTTGGTCTTGGTCTGTAGATACAGTAACCTCCCTCTGAACTGCCTGAGGGTATGTATCACCAGGCACATGGCAGGTATGAAATAGATATCTCTTAAATGCATGGATCAAAGCGTGGTTGCACATTCCATCTTTGCCACTGAGAGACGTGCTGCTCTCACAGCTGGTAGCATGGAGTGTGGAAGGAGTGTGGGAGCTGGTGATGCGTTGGATGTACAAATTCCTCCAGCACAGGGGAATTTACTCATCTATGCTTCCTTACAATGATTTCTTTGCATAGTTCTAACTCTAGTCTCTGCTTATGACAGGAAAATACATGAAGGTAATTTATCATCTGTGTTTTTACTCCATTGTCATTACAGAAGAAGATAATGACTGCAATTTCAGATCCTTTGAAGTGAGATGCAGAGAAAATGCTTCTTTTCTTTTCAGCTAAATGATGCTTTTCCTACTATATACTGCTTGTAGCGGTATAACTCAGAATATTCTCTATGAAGGAAAAATTTGCAGTATATATCAAAATCACAAACGCACAGAACTTTTGATCCAGCAATTCTACTTCAAGGAATTTATTCTACATAGATACATACATGTGTGAAATGATAATATATTTCAGAATGAAAGATTAGAAGCAACTTAATAGCCCATATTAAGAGGCTGGTTTAAATAAATTATGGTATATCCATCCTTACAAGAGAATACTATGTAACTAAAGCAAAACAAAACAAATGAAGGAAAATTTACATGTGTTGATTTGGAATTATCTCCAAAGTGTATTAAGTAAAACAAATTAAGAAGAGTACTTTTTGTACTAAATTTGTGTTAATAAAAATAGATTGTATATATAGGACGGTTTGAAAGTCAGGGCTTCAAGACAGGCTGGTCGTCCTAAGAGGCTTGGTGACAAGCACTGAGCTTGAGTGATTGGGCTGAGTGTGGGGAAGCTGACAGGTAAAATGCAGAGGGAAAAGCAATGAGATGTACACCTTCATCACTGATGGCAGCAAGCTATTAAGTAACAGATTTTCTTTCTGCTCTTTTTCTTGCTGGACACACATAATCCATTTGCTTTGCAAAGCAATTTTAGAATGTTGTTTATGGTAAGGTATAAGGTGCCTTATGGCAAAAAATCTCTCCCAAATTCATGTGTGGATTCAAAGCTATTCCAATCCTAAAACGCTGCATTTGTTTTTAGAGATAGCTGTTCCTCCATTCATAGTTTCAGAACAAAGAAATCTTCCTCATAGGTTGTCGAGTGGATTTAATGAAATAAAGTTAACCGAGTGCCAGAATCGTCCCTCCTTCTCCTCCATAGCCCTGGCACCCCCGGTTCTTCTCCTCTGAAGAGTCCCCCACCACCCCTGGCCATACTGCCTGTCCTCCAGCACAGCACTCTCTGTGCTCCATCCTATTAAGTGCCCAATATTGTGTGAAGGAATCTTGGAATGTGAATCATACTCAGTTTCGGGAGTTTGTGAGGGCATCCTCACAAGTCATCTGGGGGATGATTCACACAACTGACTCAAGGTGGCACAACTAGTAAGAGTCAGGGCCACAATACAAACCCGGGCTGCTCTCCCCCACCCCTTGTTCCTCTGTTGCCCTGGATGAAGGTGCATAGACAGTAAGAGCCAAAGGGGATCCTCCCACGCCGATCCAGTGATTCCACTGTCAGAACAGTCAGTAAACTGGGGTCCAAAAGAGAAGTAACCATCATGACTCTCTGCATCCATGTTCCTACTTTGTGAGTTTTTATTGAGTGATTAGACACTAGCCAATTTTGATCAACTGTGCAAGAACTTAGTAAAACCCTGGATTTCCACTCTGTCAGAAAAGTTTTAAGGAATTGAAGTAAGGCCAAAACAAAAAGGCATTTATGATGAATTTTACCATTCCTGACATTTTATATTTCTTTATAGCTCAGACGTGTTCTGTGGAGATATAATAAAAAGGGTGTTAATAGAAATCACTCTGAACTTGTTACAACAAACAAAGGTTTGTGGTTGTTTAAACACCTGAACAACTTGAAAATTATTTTACCTGTAAAAATCTGGACCATGATCTCAAACAGGTATCAATTAATTATAGGTATCAATTAAATTTAGTCATGGCTAAATATATGTGTATATACATATACACCTACATACTGACTGTCCAACACTTCCTTTGCCCCTTTTGAAGCTATCAAGCACAGGAGTGGGCAGGGTACCTGCCTCCAGGCGATCCCATTAGAACACTTCCCTTCCCCCACCTCAGTAATCGGTCCAAGTCGGGAGCTTGTGTCATGTAAACTGGGCCAATGTGAATCTTCCCTAGAGTTTTTCAAAGTGAAGTTAGGAGAAAGAAGCCTCTTTTCCTCCTAATTTACGGAACTGTTAGAATATGAAGTCAGAAGCATGTTGTTTCTCAAAAACTGAGGGGAGGGCTCCTGGAGAAGCCGGCTGAGATAGCGCTTCACGCAGAAGGTCATGGGGTGGGCGGGGGGGAGATGCGAGTGCACTCTGGTGATGACATTAAAGTCCCCAATTATAGACCACCCTAAAACCGGTATTACCCCTGCCCTTCTCAAATTTGGCTCAGTAAATTCCTCCCGTTATGTTTATTTTAGCTTCTATTAAGACTCAGGTTCCTGCTTCCTGTAAATAGAGTAGTGCAAATGCTATCCTTGACAGTGTTGGAGAGAGCTCTCACATTCACTGCTGCTGCTGGGTGTAGGCTTTTTTTTTTTTTTTTTGGCATGGCAATTTGGTAGTACCTACCAAAATTTACAATGGTAAAACACTGTGTCTCAGAGATTCCATGTTCAGGAATCTCTACCATAGAAATATTAGCAACCCCCTTAAAGAATATATGACAAATGTGTACATTGAAACATTTTTTATACTAGCCCCAAACTGATGACAATCTAACTATCCATAAATAAGGGAGTGTTGAGAATAAGTTATGGCCTGCTCACCATGGAATTCTCTGCAGATAAAGAAATAATAAGTTGTCTGTGTATGGAAAGATACCTATGATATATTATTAGAAAAAAATCAAATTACAAAAGTATAACCCCATTTTGGCAACAACAAACAAAAATTAAATAAGTATACATGTATTGTATATGCTATATACATGCATGAAAAGATAGCTGTAAGAATAATACATTAGGAGTGAGGAAAGGAAAGCTTAGAGCTTTTATATTTTACCTTATAGATTTCTGTATATTACTTTGTTAGTTTGTAAAAGCAATTTCAAAAAGAAGATAGTTCTATCTATTTTGTTACACTGTCTCCTTAGAAGAAAAACTCCTTAGGAAAGGCAGAAAGGTACACATTGGCCAAAGACCTCTAGGTTTGACTTTGGCTGCACCTCTAACATGCTTGATAACTTGGATTACATAGATCCCTCTCTGTGACTGTTCATCTGAAAATGGGGGATTAGAGCTGTATGGGCATTAATGTCCCTTTCAGTTTCAATAGTTTATGAACACAGATCTTTTTAGTTTTAGGTTTTATGATATGCACAAACACAATTTTGAAGTTAGAATGACATTTGGAAGAGGTACATTAAACAAGATGCATAAGTATTAAATATATCTCAATGATAGCATAGTGACCAATATTTGAAACCAAAAGGTTTGTTTTATCTTTATTCTCTAGATGAATTGTTCCTGGTGAAATGATTACTGCATAACTTTTATGTAAAATCAAAACCTATAATACCTTTACTTGCCTTATATTTTGAGATCTCCCAGCATAGGGGAATTCTGAAAAAGAAGGAAAGATGGCAAATGGTCAAGTCCCTGGTGGAGCAGGGAAGCACATGGCAGCTTCCCATCTACCAAGACAGGCATCTCAGTCTACTGGGACATCCCAGTGCACTGAGTGGGAAACCCTGTGACACTTATTTACTGATTAATCAGGGCTAAGAAGCTGGTCACCGGCAGGCAGAATCAGGGCTACAGACCTTTCTTTGGCAGGTCTGCACATTTTCCCCCCAGGGCAATGTGAATCCCTTTAGGCAGGGTGTGCGCACACTCTCCATTTAAACTCAGCTCCCACCTTCTGTTTGCCCTAGGCTGGCTGGTTGGCTAGTCACTTTACTTATCACCCTGTCTGCCAGGCTGTAGAAGTCCTGTGACTTTTGTAAATCCTTTACGTGTTAAAACCACCTGCATAATAACATAGCAGTGTGGGGAAATGGAAGAGGAGACACAGCAGCAATTTATTCATGCTTAGTCATAAGAACAAGTAAATGCAATGACCTTGGGTCTTATTCAAAGGCATAGTGCCTCTGAAACAGATTTATCAATCTTACAACAGTTATAAAGCAGCCTGTGGATTCAATTTTTGCCCCATTCACTTCCTTTTCATGCATTGCCATTGTAAGGTTAGTACTTTTCTAAGTAGAACACTATGCTAGAACAAATACTAATTTTATCAGATAAATAACTCTTTCTTAGGCATCACTTACTAGCTCATTTTTATAGGCATCTATCTATAAGTTGGTGTCACCCACTAGACAATGAAATTTTTGAGGACAGTCTCTCCATCACACCTAGTCCAAGGCCAGGCATTTGGTAGAGTACAAAAAGCCTTGTTGAGTGATCTAATGAAGAAATAGTGTCTGGCTAATTCTAAATTTGAAGTGTGAAAGAATAAATCAGTAACTGGCACACAATTTAAGCTATTCAGTTTTATTCACAATCTGAAGTTGATTGAATTTCTAGAATATAAACTCCAAAATGTGAGGACTTTTACCATTTTGTCCGCTGGTGGATCCCAAGTGCCAGGAATTACCTACGCCCATCCTCACTCCCACACACACCTTGCTGACTATAGTCACATGACCTCACCACCCCATTGTCTTCATTCTCCTCCCACTTGAGGAGACTCTTGCTCAGGCACATATCTTGATTATTCATTCCATTAACTTCCAGAAAGACCTCTCATCTTGTAGGGGAGGAAAAATAATCTTCTCTCTTCATTTCTAGGTTCTTGGCTGAGGCCCGCCAGTAAATTTTTTTTAAAGGCAGGTTAACAGAGGAAACCAAATTCAATTACTCACATTCATGCAGGAGCCCCACAAAAATGAGACTCAAAGTGACTAGAGAAGGAAGCTTTTATACCTTTTAGACAAAGAAACAATAAATTTGTGAAAATTGACTAAACAAGGGGATTTGGGTTTGGGGTAGTAAAATGGTGAAGGAATAACAAGATTTGTTTATATGGCCTCTTTGGCCCTAAATTCCCTGCCTTTGGTGATAAGGATGCCTTCTACTCTCTTGGTACAGGAAAGGTAACTTTCACATTGGAGATTTATCCCCTGCTTCCTAGGAGGTCAAAGGAAGGGTCAGAGTTTTACTTTTGCATTGGCTATTTCTCAAGTACCTTTAATTTAAAATAATCAATATACCAAAGTGTCATACTTTAGAGTGATTATTTTGAACCCCTACAAACTGTTCACTAGAAAACACAAGACAGTTAACTGCTGAAGATTCTTTGAATGCCTTGCCTCAGAAATCCTCACCTTACTCTTTCCACCAATTATAAACTGTTAAATCATAATCCTTACCCAATCCTAATCAAGGCTCCTCCTCCCACGGAAATACCTGCCTTAAATCAAGCTTCCAATTCTCAGTAAATCCCATTAGAGGCGCTGCTGCTGCTTGGTCAAGCTGGTGATGCCTCTTACCAATGAACTCAATACACTCAGTTTGGTCTTGTCAACAGGTTTGTTAGCGATATCTGGGGAGCAGAATTCAATGCACATAGAACAGCACTGGGCAGAGAGTAAACAACTCAATAAATATTTGTTGAATGAATGAGTGGATGCTGTATAATTATACATAAAGGGATTTTATAGGCCTTACTAAGCCTAAATCAGAATGGAGTCAGTCCACGTAAATCTCTTTGTAAGCATGACTAAATCTGGGAGTAGAGACATGTTACAGTATAAGCATTGACATGTTATTGGGTGACTTCTAAGCCAGAGATGGTGTATTTACCATGTCTTCTTGACCTTAAATTACTTTCTTAGAGTTTGAGCCAAACAGTACAAGACAATGGTTCATGAAAGATCAGTAGATGAATATTTTCAGACCCACCATTCTTTACAAATTGCTGAGGTGACGTAAAGGGATCCTAGTTTATTCATCATTGGAAAATGTCTGTCTGTTGATTTACTTCAGGTTTCCACAGGAGGCATTTTGATTCCCTTTACTTTTTTTTTTCCAGGAAAAATAAGTTTTCCTTGAGGGTTTTCTAAGCTCAAATAAGGCCTTCTTGCTTTATCTTTAAGGCACCCAGATGACAGTGAGAAGCCAACTTATCTGATTTTACACAGCAGTTGCTTGCAATTATAATTCAACCCATAGCTGCTTACAGCCAGCTGGTAGAACTCTCAACCATATGCATTATTTAATAGAGGTGAAAGAAAATGAGCCATTTTATAATGAAGAATTTAAATATGTGAAAGGTGCACTGGCCATTCAACTGGAATATCAATCAGAGAGGTATGCTTATGTGCTCAATTTGAACTGTAGTACTAACTGCTAAATATAAAAGCAAGCCCTTTCATTTCTCCAATATCCCACAGTTGGACAGTCAGATTTGTTTTTAGCTTTTGGTTTTTTTGTTTTAGAGTTTACTTGCAGAATGTGTAAAGCTCCATGAGTTTAATCCAAATATAATTCAAACTTCTGTATTGTACTCTTTTTCCCAAGCTACTCAAACCTGAAATACAAAATAGCACAGGAGGACAATTTTCTTTTTCTTTTTTTCAAAGGAAGAATAAATACCCTGGTATTTATCAGGACTCTAAAAAACATCTTAAGAATTAAGTACGTGCTTTGGGAGGTGGCGATAGAAGATGTCTTAGATCAAGGTTGTTTGCTGAAAATCCTGGAAATCATATTCTTCTCTGGGCAGAGTTTATGGTAACAGATCTGTTTCGACTTCATTACCATAATATAAAATAGCTTCGGTGTTTCTGAAAGAATCTGGGGGTGGAAAATTTCCAAAAAGCTAGATAGCCAAATTCCCAAGAGGCCAAACCTCAAGGCAGATTCCAGGAGCCCTTCATACTTCCAGCCTCCAGAGAAACCCAACTCTCTAGAAGCAATTGGTTCTTCGAGACTTTATAGAAAAATATAGATCCAAATAATTTTATCTGTGCTTGTCCAAACCGTACAGTTTTGACAAGAAATCTCTGACTTGGGTTCTAAGCCCAATATAGGTTTTGGTAACTGATTTAAGTTTTTCATTATTTTTTTTTTCTCAATTGTCACAGTCAAAAGACCTTTTCCTATGTTTACCAAACTATCTCTTCTTAAAAAAAAAAAAAGAAAGAAAGAAAAACTCATTATTTTCTCTTGTCACATTAAACTTTCTTTTATTCTCTTCATCCTTTTCCTACCCTTCTCTTTCTCTCTGCCCTCAGAATCCATATCCTATGAAATAATAAAAGTGGTGAATATGTAGGTAGTGCTAATTAGGTGTTGAAAATTGTAGTAGGTGTTAACAAACCTGGCCTTATTTAATCTGCATAGCAAAGCATGTAGAAACTATTTACAGGCCTAATTTATAGTTTGTAGTTTAAGGGCAGTGGAGTGACCTGCCCCGGATGGCATGGGGTCAGTGGGACTGAGACCACACAGGCTTGTCTGACTACTAACTAATCCTACACTCTGCTCTTCTGCAGACTTCACAGTACAGGGTAGCAGGAGGTGCCCCCCCCACAATACGCCTCTTTGGCATAAGGATTATTTTGAGCTGATAATTTTTAAGAAACTGCAGACAGACGAGCTCTGAAAACAGAGTAAAACTTATCCTTTTGTAAGGGAAATTTACATTTGTAAAAGAAATTTATGTTAGAAGGGACTCCTGTCCCAGAAGAGCGCCATTACTGGAGATAACTTTTATCCCTGAGAGACTTATCTGCAGGCCAGGGCAAACTTTGTTTACCAAACATTTCCTCTTCTCACCTTCCAGGTGAATTGTCTTCCTTGCTTTGCAGCTCCAGGCCCCTATCCCTTTCTTTAGTCCTGGATGGCATATAAGCCTCAAATGTTGGCCACATTTTGAGTCTCATATCTTTGTGGGGCTCCCGTATGTCCGTACATAATTAATTTTTTTTTTCTTCTGTTAATCTGTCTTTTGTTACAGGGGAGTCTCACCCAAGAACTGGGAAGACTGGACAGAAAATTATTTTTCCTCTCCTACAACCCATACTTTTGTGGCTGAGACTTTCTGCATAAAGCATTGCAGCTGGAAATAACATCTTGAAAAATATTTTCTGTAAATAATTGCCACAACTATAACCTGGAGGAAAGCTACAGGGGACAAGTGAAAGCATTCACTTTCTGTTGCTGCAAGCAAATTAAGCCTACAGACCACTTTTGCAAGACAAAAACATTATTAAATTATTAGCTGCTTTAGAACTGCCTGCACTGGCAAAGGATTAAGCTGTCTCAAAGTTTCCTATGAAGCTCTGATAGCTGTTATTATTTAAATATCCTTAGAATTCATGGGAGCTAAGGGGGGCAGTGAAAACTCAAACACAGTTTCTACTACTATTAAAGAAAAATGACCAAAATAAACAAATTATTGCCCTCCCCCACCAGCTTGAAGTAATACACAGTCACAAATCACCTTGAAAAGCTGATTTCAAACAGAATTGAGTGTCTAACTCCCAGCATGCATTTTAACATGTAGAGATTACAATCAGAATGGAGACTCCTTAGTTGTTAATTTTCACTAGTTGATGGGTTACAGTCAGCTTCCAATATGCCGTTGTTCCTATGTGGATGTATTTAACAATCTCTCGCTCTCAAAATAAATAAATAAATAAGTAAGTAAGTAGGTAAGTAAGTAAGTAAATAAATAAATAAATAAATAAGAAGCCGAAATGTTGTTGAGTGAAAAAAAATGCACAACGTGAAAGTTGTGAGTTAAGTTTTATTTGGGGTAAAATGAGGACTATAGCCTGGAAGACAGCATCTCAGATAGCTCTGAGAAACACGCAATCATGCACATATTTTTTGCAGAAGGTTGACGCTAGTGTCATGAGTGCTACTGCTAGTCATGCGGAGGAGTGGAGGTCACCATGAAGGATGTTAGTGCTTTTCTAGATACGAGGAGATGCAAGAACTGGGCTCATAAAATCTGCTCCTGAAAATATCTATCTGAAGGCCTGTTCTCCCAGTTTTTCCCAGAGCACAGGGTGCTTCATTCCTGATCTCCACCCTAAATGCCTTTCAGGGGTGTTGAAAGTCAGCGGCTACAACAGCTCATAAGTTAATCCTGTAGAGGTAGATGGCAAGTGCCAATTTGTAGTTGACAATAATATCGCTAGATGTAGAAGGAAAAGAGCAATGTGACATTTTTATAAGACATTCTATGGGGAAAATCCAGATTCTAGGTTGAGCAATTCTGTAAGGAGATCTATAAAATATGACAAATAATGTCTTTAAGTTGCATAGTTTACTACTGGAAAGCCAATAACGTGCCTCTGGTAGATCTAGTCAAATGAATGATGGTAAACCAGATGCATGGTAAGATTCAAATGAAATTACCATTTGATAAACAAATGTTTCATAATAATTTTTTTCTATTATTTCCACTACATCTCAGAGGAACTGGTAAGACAGGAATAGAATCTTGAGAACCTCTGAAATCTTTATATCTGAAATCTCACCTTCAGATAAAAATTTGGAGGAGGAACAAACGTTCCATTTAGTATTCTGGCTCCATTGCTTGTGGTCTGTAGCCTTAAGCAAGATATTTAATAAAGCTGTGTCACTTTTCAATCCCCATGATTCTATACCACAATCTACCTTTTACAGATCCCTTGGTACTTAGCAGGCAGCATGCTCAGTGTTTTACACAGCATCCCAGAGCCACCTCACCTAGCAGGCTCTGTGCATCCAGCTTAACCTTATGCTACAGCCTGGAGTTTACTTTCAGGCTGAGAGAATCGAATGTGTCACTAATTTTAGTGGCTAAAAATGATGTCAGCTTTTTCATCCACAACTTCTGTATCAGCAACTCTCAAGTTTTTTGGTTTTAGGACTATATTTACACAAAAATTATTAAGAACATCCCACATAATTAATATCCAACCTATGTAAATGGCTCATACAACTCAACATCAAAAAACAAATAATCTGATTTAAAAATGGGCAGAAGGGATTTCCCTGGTGGTCTAATGGTTAGAACTCAGCACTTTCACTGCCATGGGCCTGCATTCAATCCTTGGTTGAGGAACTAAGGTCCTGCAAGTTTCATGGTGTGGCCAAAAAAAATAAAGGACAGAAGAACTGAATAGACATTTTTTCCAAAGAGGAAACGCAGATGGCCAATAGGAACATGAAAAGATGTTCAATATCATTAATCATCAAGGAAATGCAAATCAAAACCACAACAAAATATCACCTCACACCTGTCAGTATGGCTATCATCAAAAATAACACAAATAACAAATGGAGAGGATCTGGAGAAAAGAGAACCCTCATACATGGTTGGTGGGAATGTAAACTGGTATAGCCACTGTGGAAAACAGCATGGAGGTTTCTCAAAAAACTAAAAATAGAGCTACCATATGACCCAGCAACTCCACTCCTGGGTATATATCTGAAAAAAACAGAAACAGTAATTTGAAAAGATACATGCACCACAATGTTCATAGCAGCATTATTTACCATTGCTAAGATATGAAAACAACCTAAGTGTCCATCAACAGATGATTGGATAACGAAGATGTGGTGCATATATACAATGGAATACTACTCAGACATAAAAAAGAGTGAAATTTTGCCATTTGCAGCAACATGGATAGACTTGGGAAGGTATTATGCTAAGTGAAATAAGTCAGACAGAGAAAGACCAATACTGTATGATATCACTTATATGTGGAATATAAAAAAATACAACAAACTAGTGAATATAACAAAAAAGAAGCAGACTCACAGGTATAGAGAACAAACTAGTAGTTACCAGTGGGGAGAGGGAAGTAGGGAGCAGAAATACAGGAGTAGGGGATTAAGAGGTACAAACTGTTAGGTATAAAGTAAGCTACAAGGATATATTGTACAACATGGGGAATATAGCCAATAGTTATAATAACTATAAATAGAGTATAACTTTTAAAAATTGTAAATCACTATATTGTACAACTGTAACCTATATAATATTGTACAACTATACATCAATAAAAAAGGAACCTCTCACATATTTTGTTACATGGGTTATACCTATCAAAATTTACCTTACTGGAAATTAAAGCTGAGGACTTCTTTTTTTTTTTTTTTTTTTGCGGTACGCAGGCCTCTCACTGTTGTGGCCTCTCCCTTTGTGGAGCACAGGCTCCGGACCCGCAGGCTCAGTGGCCATGGCTCACGGGCCTAGTTGCTCCACAGCATGTGGGATCTTCCCGGACCAGGGCACGAACCCGTGTCCCCTGCATTGGCAGGTGGACTCTCAACCACTGCGCCACCAGGGAAGCCCAGAACTTTTAAATAATGTATTTATTAATTTGTTTAAAAATAAAAGGTCCATTATATAAATGACATATTTTTATGAAAAATGATTTTCCAATTGAAAAAACTTCCAGTGAGAAAAGTGTAAAGGAGATTTTTACAAATCTCTGTAACATCTGGCTCAGTAGGTAATAATTAGATTCTCATGTCTGCTTCTTTATTTGGTCTGTTGTAATCTTATATATGGACCCTCTGAAAAATGCCACTCTAAACTCATGAAAGAACAAAAATGAAAAAGAAAAATAACTTCTTAGTGGTGTATGAAAACGCTTTGACCTCTCAGGGCCCCTGAAAGGGTTATGGAGACCCTAACTTAGAGTTAGAAGTTAGAGTCCCTAACTTCCCTTTGTAACTGCTATTCTGTATGATGGAGTAGTCACTCTAAATTATAAGGATTTACTTTACATATATATAAAGAAATAATATACATAATGACATATATATATATATTTATTTTATTTTATTTTTTTAGTCGCACTGCACAGCATGCAGGACCTTAGTTTCCAGGCCAGAGATCGAACCCGGGTCCTTGGCAGTGAGAGTGTGGAGTCCTAGCCACTGGACCACCAGGGAATTCCCATATATATAAATATATTTTTATACCAAGGAATTATATAGTTATGTTCACTATGAATGAAAATAACTGTCAGTAGAGCTTCTTTTTTTTTCTGAATTGATCCTTAGAATAACAATGACAACAAGACCTAACACTTATAAAGCACTCCTTATATCAGGAACTGTACTAAGAACTTTGCAAATGTCATTTCATTTAACCCTCAAAACAATACTGGAAGACTGTGCCACTAAAATTATTGTTTCACTGAACAAGTGAAACTAGGCATTGGAGGGCATAAGTGACTTGCCCAAGGTTACACCACTGGCAAATTCTAGATTTGGCACTTGTGTTTAGGTAGTCTGACTCCAGACTACACCAGATCCTAATCAGGATACATTATTCTACCTTCAGGAAAGGTTTCTCAGCACTGAAATAATTTTCTCATGTAATCCTCTCAAAAATTCTGGGAGGACAACCTCATAATCCTCACTTTTTGGATGAGCAGAATATGCACCATGGTTGCCTCTCCTCTTTCTGTGCTACTAGCCTTTGGCCTCCCATGTAGAATTGGTATATTCCAGAGACAGCCCGAATAGTTCACAGGTCAGGGGAGAAAGAACATTAGGACTTGTTTTCATCTTTATCTAAAAAATGAAAAAAAATCAGCCTTTAAAATATTTAATACATAAATGGATGCTTGCCCTTCATTGAACCACTTAAGTTGTGAGATGGGTCCTGAGGAAAAAGGGGTTGTCCTCAACAGAGAAATGTTGCTCTCAGTACATATGATGAGTGCCCAGTCAAGTTTTATGGGTTTATTATTATTTGTTTTATTTTACATAAAGTAATAAAGAAAGGACAATTGGTTTATAAAGATTTCTTTGAGAAACAAAACAGAACAGTTTGCTTTAGCAAACTGAAGCAAATGTTAATAACTCAGAACTGACCCTTTCTCTGAATTATTACTAACCTTCTATTAGCAATGTTACATGAATTTTTAAAAAATCTATTTAAGCAATACTGGGAATAAGTTGGCCAAATATGTGAAATTATCAAAAGGATATCTAGACTATGGATTTTCACCCACTGTTGTTAGTGATGACTCTTGCAAAGTGAATATTTTGCAAATGATGACATGAAGCATTCATGGTTAATAAGACATTATAAAATATTACCTACTTCATCTTTAAAATGTTCTTCTATAATTCTAGTTTAGGTGTACATTTTATAAGATGTGCAATATATTAAAACAATCATAGAGGAATATAGTTCATTAGTAATACACATCAATTTTCTATTCATAGAAGACCTTGGTCAAAATGGTTTGGAGAATTCTGCACTATGGTATTTATCTCTATAAAAAAGCTCTAGACTCTTTCAGGCTCCAATATTTTATTATTTTAATTTTTTGTCAAGTATACTGACTTTTTAAGTATGGGTCTGAATTAAGAGTGGGAGAAAAAAAACAAAATTTATTTAATTATATTGGTTACTGTAACAGAGAAACACAGAAAATTATTTTCTTTTGAGAGCCAATACATTCATAGAACATTGCTTGGCAAATAGTAAGGGCTTAACATGTTAACTGATTGTTAAGTGACAGGTTATCACTCATCAATAGATGACATTTGTTTTGTGATGAGTGCCTACTATCCAATTTCATCTTTTTGCTTCTTTGTTAATAATGCCATAAATTTCCCATGTAAGCCATCCTTCCCCAGTGTTCAGCCCTTAAGGCTCAGAGAAGAGCACATCATCTATGCCTAAGTCAAGTGGGCATTCTCCCAACCTAACCTCTTGACTCAACTCAGGTCAATGAGGAGACTGAAATTCTACTGCATTTGCACTTGGAAGGCTGTGGGGCTGCAGCTGCTGGCAGGTGTCATATTACCACATGGACCCTGATATTGAAACCAGTGGAGAGAAGTGCAGAGGGATGGAAAAAGACTCCAACTAATACAATAGAAAAATTATAACCATGTGACTTATTTTTTATTCAGTGTTACTTAAGCTTAAGAATAAGCATGTTCTCAAGACCTCTCTTCATGAATGATACAAAATTGATTATTGTTAAGCTCTTTAAGAAAGTAAGTCTTTTCTTCCCTGAGATTCAGGAACAGTCCTTTAGTTTTGGCAAGATGTTTCTGGCACATGAAGTCTTCAAGGTCATCTGTTATCTCACAGAGAAAGAAATTTCTGTGTGATTTGCTTGGAGAATATACCTTCATCACACACATGGATAGTGACTATAAACTTTTACATTCCTCTCTTAAGGGGAAAAAAGGGCAAGGAGAAAATATTTCAAAGCACACGTGAACTGAAAAACAAAAGAAAAGCTAAGGACCAAACAGAACAACAGAAAAAACAAGCACAGTCTTTTACATTTTCAAATGCTCGGATTTCCATTAACCAGAACATTCCACCAATCGGCACGTCTACAGAGCCAAGTGCAGTAATTATTACTTTATGTAATTACAATCGTGAACCACTACTGTAAGACCTCCAACATGTATCAAGCTTACTTTGGCTCTGATGACTTCAGTTTAAACATTCCTAACTTACATCCTGATAATACACTCCTAAAGAATGGGTATCGTTCTTGGATTTTTCTCAGTGTAGTAATAGAAAAAAAATCCAAATGGAAAGAACAAAAGGACCAGGGTAGGCAGATGGGGTTGGTGAGTGTGAAGAAAATAGCACAGAAATGTGGAGTGTATGCAACTTACTTAGACGCAGCCTAAGATAATGGCAGCAATTTCCTCTGAGGACAAAAATACACAAAGAATTACTAGGTGCTGGTGGAAGAGGTGTGAGGCAAGCTGTGAAAATAGCACATTTACAGGGGGACTGTGTTGATTTGCAATCTTAATTAAGCATATTTTCTGCTTTTATGAAGTAAGAGCCAGATTCGCTTTTATTACAATTTTTTTACAAAACCTAGAATAAATAAAATGCATCTAACTCATTTATGATCAAAACAAGCCATCCCATTAAGAGAATGCTTATTTTCTCTAATGGGGTTTCTTCTTCTTTGTTAATATTTGTTATTCCCATCAAGTAATTAAGTGATTATAATGTACCCAAGTAAATATATTTTGCTAACTCTATCAATTAGGTGATCATTTATTTAGTGTTCTACATAAACAAGCCTGGCTCATACTCCCATTACACATTATAGTTATGTCTATCAGCACTTACATGTATATTGTAATTATTTGTTACATCTCTCTTTCTCTGACTCCTGCTAGACTGTGAACTCCAAGAGGTATGTACTTCTTCACTACCAGAAGGGCCAATACTTATTGACTTCAATTACATGCCAGATTTTGTTTTGTGTCAGGTGAGTTTTTTAATTTTCCTCATGAAATCTTATGACATGGATACTATCAGTATTCTCATTTTAGCAATAAGAACATTTAAACTCAGACATTTTCATTTGTTTGTGTTCACAAAGGAAGCTAGGAAGTAGAAGCCCTAACATATATCTGAAAAGATATATGTTTTTATTGGCCTTGGATTCAAGAAACATATCTCTAAAATAAATATGTTTTTCTTTACCATACCTTAACAAGCTCGGGGTGAGTTCAGAGGTGGGTAAATACAGTCCAACAGTATTTAAAAGTCAGATTTCCACTGGTGTTATCATTCTTTCTCCAGGGCTTCCAAGTTTCTACTCTCCATAGATCTTGGGCAGTTCAAATATTTTGTCATCTTCTGCTACTATTCTTCTAAAGTGATTTTTGGTCTTATTGCTAGTTTTCATTCACTCATTCGACAATTATTAATTGAGCATCAGTCATATACCAGGAAATTTCTAGGCACTGGAGATTAAAAAATAAGTGAACAGCACACATGACCGCTGCTCTCT
Organism: Lagenorhynchus albirostris; assembly: GCF_949774975.1. Taxonomy (NCBI): domain Eukaryota; kingdom Metazoa; phylum Chordata; class Mammalia; order Artiodactyla; family Delphinidae; genus Lagenorhynchus; species Lagenorhynchus albirostris. The sequence goes on from NC_083111.1 coordinate 28,316,006, forward strand.
TGGAATTTGTAGCTTAACAATGGCCCATAACTAGACAGAGGGACATTTAAGTGACATTTTTCTATTTCACCCTCATCCAAGTTTTACTTGTATTTGGTGCTCAAATCCAAGCATTGCTTGTTTCTATTTCAACAAGTAGAAACAAGAGAAAACTGTCTTTACCTCCCCAGCATCTAGCACAGTGTCTGGCACATAGTAGGTACATCATAAATTTGCTGGGCTTTTTTTTTTTTGAAGTATAATTTCTGTACAATATTATATAAGTTACAGGTGTACAATATGGTGATTTACAATTTTTAAAGGATATACTCCATTTATGTTTATTGTAAAATATTGGCTATATTCCCCATGTTGTACAATATATCGTTGTAGTTTATTTTATAACTGATAGTTTGTACCTCTTAATCGCCACTCCTCTATTGCCCCTTCCCCCTTCCCTCTCCCTACTTGTAACCACTAGTCTGTTCTCTGTACCTGTGAGTCTGCTTCTTCTTCGTTATATTCACTAGTTTGTTGTATTTTTTTTAGATTCCACATATAAGTGATATCATACAGTACTGGTCTTCCTCTGTCTGACTTATTTCACTTAGCATAATGCCTTGCAATTCCATCCACGTTGCTGCAAATGGCAAACATAAATTTGCTGTTGAATGAATAGAAGATGTGTATGATCTAGAAAGTAACCATGGAGTTATATGGACTGGCAATTTCTTCTAATAATATGTTTTACCAAATCATTGTCCAAACACAGGACTAATTTTACTCCATACTCCTGCATTGGATAGATAACATCCTCCTGGTCTTTTCTCTTTCCAAGGAATAAACCAGAAATAAATGTAGGATGGTCAGAATAAAGCAAAGGAAATATTTATTTAAGAAATGTAATTCTGTTTAACTTTCATTACCCTGAAAGATTTTGACACTGCTTTTAAATTTGCTATCTGAAGTTTTCAGAAAGACTCACATAAAACACAAAACATTTCTCTCAACTTAAAGGGTGGAGTTTGTTTTTAGGAAGAACTTTTTACAAGCTTGGGCCTAGGATCTAATGGATTCTTGCACAGGAAAAGATGTGAATGCCAACAGACCTGGACTCTTGGTTTTCTTCAATCCTTTGATCATGTTCTGTGATCATTCTTCTGTGATTTTATTCCAAGTAATGTTGTTTTGATAACTTTTCATGTTCTAAGATAGAGATTTCATTAGCTGGGCTAGTTCAGCATATCTTAACTTTTTTCTCCCCTACCTCAACAAGTATGTTAGTGATGTTCAAATTTAGGACACATTCTCATGGAGACACTTATGGCTATTATAATTCTCAAAGTATACCTTAAGGTGTTATCCTTTTTTTCTCTTTCAGGAAAGTATGTATGCCATGGACTGAATGTTTTTGTCCACCACCACCACCACCACCAAAGTTCATATGTTGAAGTCCTCAACCCCAGGTGATGGTATTAGGAGACTGGACCTTTGGAAGATAATTAGGTCATGACGGTGGAACCCTCATGAATAGGATCCATGTCCTTAAAATAAAAGACATGAGAGAGATGATCTCTCTCAGCCATGTAAACCTTTTAGCAGATATGTCTTTTGCAAATATTTTCTCCCAGTCTGTGGCTTGTCTTTTCATTCTCTTGACAGTGTCTTTCACAAAGCAGAAATTTTTAATTTTAATGAAGTCTAGCTTACCAATTCTTTCATTCAAAGATTATGCCTTTGCTGTTGTACCTAAAAAGTCATCACCAAACCCAAGGTTATCTAGACTTTCTCCTGTGTTATACTCTAGGCTCTTTATAGTTTTGTGTTTTACATTTAGGTCTATGATCCATTGTGATTTAACTTTTGTGACGGGGTAAAGTCTGTGTCTAGATTCAATTATTTTTGTATGTGAATACATAGTTGTTCCAGCACCATTTGTTGAAAAAATCTAAGAACCAAGAGCAACGATATCCAGCTCAAGCTCAGAGTGAATTTGCCCTTCCTCCACCCAGGCCTCAAGGGATTGGGTGATCCAGCCCAGCTACATCAGTGAAAGTAAATTTCTTTATTCAGTCTACTGATTCAAATATTAATCTCTTTTAGAAACACCCTCATAGACACACCCAGAAATAATATTTTACCAGCTATCTGGGCATCCCTTTGTTCAGTCAAGTTGACACCAAAAATTAACCATCACACATAAAAATTAAAATAGCTGAAGATTTTTAAAAATTCAAATATAAAAATGCCATCCCAATATTTTCAACCTAATTGATATTTTCAAAAAGAAACAACAAAAAAACCAGACCAAAAACACCTTATAGGGTTTTGTTAACTTTATTTTCTATTGACTTTTGCTTTTATCTTCATTATTTCCTTCTTTTCTCTTACTTTGGGTTTAATTTTCTCTTGCTTTTTCTTGTAACAGATTTTTTTTTTAGAGTAGTTTTGGATTCAGTGCATCATTGAGCAGAAGGTAGAGAGATTTCCCATATACTCCCTGCCCCCACACATGAATAGCCTCCTCATTATAAATATCCACCACTGGAATAGTACTTTTGTTGCAATTTATGAACCTACATTGACACATCATTAACATTCAGTGTCTGCAGTTTACACTAGGGTTCACTCATGGTGCTGTACATTCTATAGGTTTAGACAAATGTATAATGACATGTATCCACCACTGTTGCAGGAAGGGGGACCCCTTCCAGGGCCTGAGAGTGGGCTCTTGTCTAACATTTGGAAATAAATTGTCTGATGAGACACACATGCTGACAAAGCAAGATACTTTATTTTGAATTGGTGCCTGGGCAGAGAGCAGTAAGGTAAGGGAACACAGGAGAACTGCTCTGCCACAAGGCTCATGGTGTCAGGTTTTATGGTAATGGGGTTAGTTTCCGAGTTGTCTCTGGCGAGTCACACTGGCTCAGGGTCCTTCCTGATAGCGAGCTCATCACTCAGCCAAGACAGATTCCAGTGAGGAGGATTCTGGGAGATTGGTAGGTTGTATGGACTGGAGTCTCCTCTCTCCTTTTGACCTTTCCCGAATCTTTCCAGTTGGTGGTAACTTGTTAGTTCTGTGTTCCTTCTCAGGACCTCCTGTTGTAAGATAACTCATGCAAGTGGTTACTATCTTGCTTGGCCAGGGCGGGTGGTTTCAGTCTGTGGTTCCCCTAACACCACTACAGTATCACACAGAATAATTTCACTGCTCTAAAAATCCTCTGTGCTGTGCCAATTCAACACTCCCTTTTCCCCAAACCCTTGCAACCATGAATCTTTTTACTGTCTCCACAGTTTGCCTTTTCCAGAATGTTATATAGTTGGATAAAACAGTATGTGTCTTTTCCCGATTAGCTTCTTCTACTTAGTAATATGCATTTAAGTTTCCCCAATGTCTTTTCATGGCTTGATAGCTCATTTCATTTTAGTGCTAAATAATATTCCATTGTCTGGATGTACCACAGTTATTTATCCATTCACCTACTTAAGGATATCTTGGTTGCTTCCAAGTTTGGGAATTTTTTAAACATTTTTTTATTGAAGTATAGTTAATTTACAATGTTTTGTTAGTTTCAGGAAAGTGATTCAGTTATATATATATATATATATACACATATATATGTATTATATATACATATATATAATACATACATATATGTATATTTCAGATTCTTTCCATTATGTATTATTATAAGATATTGAATATAGTTCCCTATACTGTACAGTAGTCCTTGTTGTTTATCTATTTTATATATAGTAATATATATGTTAATTCCAAACTCCTAATTTATCTCCTACCCCGCTTTGGTAACCATAAGTTAGTTTTCTATGTCTGTGAGTCTATTTCTGCTTTGTAAATAGGTTCATTTGCACCATACCTTAGATTTCACATATAAACAATATTATGGGATACTTGTCTTCCTCAGTCTGACTTACCTCACTTAGTATGATAATCTCTAGGTCCAACCATGTTACTGTGAATCACATTATTTCATTCTTTTTTATGGCTGAGGAATATTCCATTGTATGTATATATACCACATCTTTTTTATCTGTATCTGTTTATGGACATTTAAGTTGCTTCTATGTCTTGACTCTTGTAAATAGTGCTGCTATGAATATTGGGGTGCATGTATCTTTTTGAATTAGAATTTTCTCTGGATATATCCCCAGGAGAGGGATTGCAGAATCATATGGTAACTCTATTTTTAGTTTTTAAGGACTCTTCATACTGTTCTCCATAGCAGCTGTACCAATTTACATTCCTACCAGCAGTGTAGGAGGGTTCCCTTTTCTCCACACCTTCACCAGCATTTATTTGTAAAATTTTTAATGATGGCCATTCTGAGCAGTATGCAGTGATACCTAATTCTCTAATAATTAGTGATATTGAGCATCTTTTCATGTGACTGTTGATCATCATTGTCTTCTTTGGAGAAATGTCTATTTAGGTCTTCTGTCCATTTTTTGATTGTTTGTTGTTTTGATATTAAGGTGTATGAGCAGTTTGTATATTTTGGAAATGAATCCCTTGTGGGTAGCATCATTTGCAATATTTTCTCTCAGTCTGTAGGTTGTCTTTTTGTTTTATTTATGGTTTCCTTTGCTGTGCAAAAACGTTTAAGTTTAATTAGGTCCCATTTGTTTATATTTGTTTTTATTTCCACTACTCTAGGAAAGCTTTTAATTAGGGGATTTATGAATAAAGTTGCTATAAATATCTGTTTATTACCTGTGTGCAGGCATTTGTGTGAATACAAGCTTTCAACTCTTTGGAGTAAATACCAAGAAATTTGATCGCTGGATCATATGGTAAGAGTGTGTCTAGTTTTGTGAGAAGCAGCTAAATTGTCTTCCAAAGTGGCTGTACCATTTTGCATTCCCACCAGCAAAGAATGAGAGTTCCTGTTGCTCCACATCCTTGCCAGAATTTGGTGTTGTGTTTTGGATTCTGGTCATTCTGGTATCTCTTTATTGCTGTAGTTTTCATTTTGCTGATGACATATAATATGGAGCATCTTTTCATATGCTTACTTGTCATCTGTATATCTTCTTTGGTAAGGTGTCTATTAAGGTCGTAGATGACTTTTTAATTGGGATATTTGTTTTCTTACTGTTGAATTTTAAAAGTTCTTTGTATATTTTGGATAACAGTCTTTTTTTTTTTTTTTTTTTTTTTCGGTATGGTGGCCTCTCCCTGTTGTAGCCTCTCCCGTTGCAGAGCACAGGCTCCGGACGTGCAGGCTCAGCGGCCATGGCTCACGGGCCCAGCTGCTCCACGGCATGTGGGATCTTCCCCGACCGGGGCACGAACCCGTGTCCCCTGCATCAGCAGGCGGACTCCCAACCACTGCGCCACCAGGGGAGCCCGATAACAGTCTTTTTAAAAAATATTTTTAATGTATAAATGTGTTTACTTTATTTTTTGAATTTTATTTTATTTATTTTTATACAGCAGGTTCTTATTAGTTATCTATTTTATACATATTAGTGTATACATGTCAATCCCAATCTCCCAATTCATCCCACCCCCGCCCCCCCACCCCACCACTTTCCCCCCTTGGTGTCCATATGTTTGTTCTCTACATCTGTGTCTCTACTTCTGCCCTGCAAACTGGTTCATCTGTACCATTTTTCTAGATTCCACATATATGTGCTTATATACGATATTTGTTTTTCTCTTTCTGACTTACTTCACTGTGTATGGCAGTGTCTAGATCCAGCCAAGTCTCTACAAATGACCAAATTTCGTTCCTTTTTATGGCTGAGTAATATTCCATTGTATGTATGTACCACATCTTCTTTATCCATTAATCTGTCATTGGACACTTAGGTTGCTTCCATGACCTGGCTATTGTAAATAGTGCTGCAACAAATATTGGGGTGCATGTGTCTTTTTGAATTATGTTTTTTTCTGGGTATATGCCCAGTAGTGGGATTGCTGGGTCATATAGTAATTCTATTTTTAGTTTTTTAAGGAACCTCCATACAGTTCCCATAGTGGCTTTATCAATTTACATTCCCACCAACAGTGCAAGAGGGTTCCCTTTTCTCCACACCTTCTCCAGCATTTGTTCTTTGTAGATTTTCTGATGATGCCCATTCTAACTGGTGTGAGGTGATACCTCATTTTAGTTTTGATTTTCAATTCTCTATTAATTAGTGACGCTGAGCAGCTTTTTGTGTGCTTCTTGTCTATCTGTATGTCTTCTTTGGAGAAATGTCTATTTAGGTCTGCCCATTTTTTGATGGGGTTGTTTGTTTTTTTAATATTAAGCTCCTTGAGCTGTTTATATATTTTGGAGATTAATCCTTTGTCCATCGATTCATTTGCAAATATTTTCTCCCATTCTGAGAGTTGTCTTTTTGTCTTGTTTATAGTTTCCTTTGCTTTTCAAAAGCTTTTAAGTTTCATTAGGTTCCATTTGTTTACTTTTGTTTTTATTTCCATTACTTTAGGAGGTGGATCAAAAAGGATCTTGCTGTGATTTATATCATAGAGTGTTCTTCCTATGTTTTCCTCTAAGAGTTCTGTAGTGTCCAGTCTTATATTTAGGTCTCTAATATATTTTGAGTTTATATTTGTGTATAGTGTTAGGGAGTGTTCTAATTTCATTCTTTTACATGGAGCTGTCCAGTTTCCCAGCACCACTTATTGAAGAGACTGTTTTTTCTCCGTTGTATATTCTTGCCTCCTTTGTCACAGATTAGTTGACCATCGGTGCATGGGTTTATCTCTGGGCTTTCTATCCTGTTCCATTGATCTATATTTCTGTTTTTGTGCCAGTACCATATTGTCTTGATTACTGTAGCTTTGTAGTATAGTCTGAAGTCAGGAAGTCTGATTCCTCCAGCTCCATTTTCTTCCCCTCAAGATTGCTTTGGCTATTCAGGGTCTTTTGTGTCTCCATACAAATTTTAAGATATTTTGTTCTAGTTCTGTAAAATATGCCACTGGTAATTTGATAGGGATTGCTTTGAATCTGTAGATTGCTTTGGGTAGTATAGTCATTTTCACAATATTGATTCTTCCAATCCAAGAACATGGTATATCTCTCCATCTGTTGGTATCATCTTTGATCTCTTTCATCAATGTCTTATAGTTTTCTGCATATAGGTCTTTTACCTCCTTAGGCAGGTTTATTCCTAGGTATTTTATTCTTTTTGTTGCAATGGTGAATGCAATGGTTTCCTTAATTTCTCTTTCTGATCTTTTGTTGTTAGTATATAGAAATACAAAAGATTTCTGTGCATTAATTTTGTATCCTGCAACTTTGCCAAATTCATTGGCAAAGCTCCAGTAGTTAGCTCCAGTAGTTTTCTGGTGGCATCTTAGGATTCTCAACGTATACTGTCATGTCATCTGCAAACAGTGACAGTTTTACTTCTTTTTTCCCAATTTGTATTACTTTTCTTTCTTTTTCTTCTCTGATTTCCATGGCTAGGACTTACAAAACTATGTTGAATAATAGTGGTGAGAGAGGGCATCCTTTTCTTGTTCCTAATCTGAGAGGAAATGCTTTCAGTTTTTCATCATTGAGAATGATGTTTGCTGTCGGTTTGTGGTATATGGCCTTTACTATGTTGAGGTAGTTCCCTCTATACCCACTTTGTGGAGAGTTTTTATCGTAAACAGGTGCTGAATTCTGTCAAAAGCTTTTTCTGCATCTATTGAGATGATCATATGGTTTTTATTCTTCAATTTTTTAATATGGTGTATCACATTAATTGATTTGCATATATTGAAGAATCCTTGCATCCCTGGGATAAATCCCTCTTTATCATGGTGTATAATCCTTTTAATGTGTTGTTGGATTCTGTTTGCTACTATTTTGTTGAGGATTTTTGCATCTATTTTCATGAGTGATATTGGTCTGTAATTTGCTTTTTTTGTAGTATCTTTGTCTGGTTTTGGTATCAGGGTGATGGTGTCCTCATAGAATGAGTTTGGGAGTGGTCCTTCCTCTGCAATTTTTTGGAAGAGTTTGAGAAGGATGAGTGTTAGCTCTTCTCTAAATGTTTGATAGAATTCACCTCTCAAGCCATCTGGTCCTGCACTCTTGTTTGTTGGAAGATTTTTCATCACAGTTTCAATTTCATTACTTGTGATTGGTCTGTTCATATTTTCTGTTTCTTCCTGTTTCAGTCTTGGCAGGTTATACCTTTCTAAGAATTTGTCCATTTTTCCCAGGTTGTCCATTTTATTGGCATAGAGTTTCTTGTAGTAGTCTTATGATGCTTTGTATTTCTGCAGTGTCCATTGTAACTTCTCCTTTTTCATTTCTAATTTTATTGATTTGAGTCCTCTCCTTTTTCTTGATGAGTCTGGATAAAGGTTTACCAATTTTGTTTATCTTCTCGAAGAACCAGCTTTTAGTTTTATTTATCTTTCTTATTGTTTTCAGTGTTTCTATTTCATTTATTTCTGTTCTGATCTTTATGATTTCTTTCCTTCTACTAACTTTGGGTTTTGTTTGTTCTTCTTTCTCTAGTTCCATTAGGTATAAAGTTAGATTGTTAATTTGAGATTTTTCCTGTTTCTTGAGGTAGTCTTGTATTGTTATAAACTTCCCTCTTAGAACTGTTTTTGCCACATCCCACAGGTTTTGGATTGTTGTGTTTTCATTGTAATTTGTCTTGAGGTATTTTTTTGATTTCCTCTTTGATTTCTTCAGTGATCTCTTGGTTATTTAGTAACCTATTGTTTAGCCTCCATGTGTATTTTTTGTTTTTTTAGAAGATGTTGGGGGTAGGAGTTTATTAATTAATTAATTTATTTTTGCTGTGTTGGGTTTTCATTTCTCTGTGAGGGCTTTCTCTAGTTGTGGCAAGCAGGGGCCACTCTTCATCACGGTACACGGGCCTCTCACTATCGCAGCCTCTCTTGTTGTTGAGCACAGGCTCCAGACACGCAGGCTCAGTAGTTGTGGCTCATGGGTCTAGTTGCTCCACAGCATGTGGGATCCTCCTAGACCAAGGCTCGAACCCGTGTCCCCTGCATTAGCAGGCAGATTCTCAACCACTGCACCACCAGGGAAGCCCTCATGTGTTTATGTTTTTAACTTTTTTCCCCCTGTAATTGATTTCTAATCTCATAGCATTGTTGTCAGAAACAATGCTTGATATTATTTCAATTTTCTTAAATTTACCCAGGCTTGATTTGTGATCCAAGATGTGATCTATCCTCTAGAAATTTGCATGTGCACTTGAGAAGAAAGTGTAAAATGCTGTTTTTGGATGGAATGTCCTATAAATATAAATTAAATCTATCTGGTCTATTGTGTCTTTTAAACCTTGTGTTACCTCATTAATTTTCTGTTTGGATGATCTGTCCATTGGTGTAAGTGAGGTGTTAAAGTCCTCCACTATTACTGTGTTATTGTCGATTTCCTCTTTTATAGCTGTTAGCAGTTGCCTTATATATTGAAGTGCTCCTATGTTGGGTGCATATATATTTATAATCGATGTATCTTCCTCTTGGACTGATCCCTTGATCATTATGTAGTGTACTTCCTTGTCTCTTGTAACATTCTTTATTTTAATGTCTATTTTATCTGATATGGGTATTCCTACTCCAGCTCTCTTTTGATTTAAATTTGCATGGAATATCTTTTTCCATCCCCTCACTTTCAGTCTGTATGTTTCCCTAGGTCTGAAGTGGGTCCCTTGTAGACAGCATATATATGGGTCTTGTTTTATGTATCCACTCAGTCAGTCTGCGTCTTTTGGTTGGGGCATTTAATCCATTTATATTCAAGGTTATTATTGATAGGTACATTCCTATTACCATTTTCTTAATTGTTTTGGGTTTGTTTTTGTGGGTCTTTTTCTTCTCTTGTGTTTCCTGTTTATAGAAGTTCCTTTAGCATTTGTTGTAGAGCTGGTTTGGTGGTACTGAATTCTCTTAGCTTTTGCTTGTCTGTAAACCTTTTGATTTCTCCATTGAATCTGAATGAAATCCTTGCCAGGTCGAGTAATCTTGGTTGTAGGTTCTTCCCTTCCATCACTTTAAATATTTCATGCCACTCCCTTCTGGCTTGTAGAGTTTCTGCTGAGAAATCAGCTGTTGACCTTATGGGAGTTCCCTTGTATGTTATTTGTCATTTTTCCCTTGTTGCTTTCAATAATTTTTCTTTGTCTTTAATTTTTGTCAGTTTGATTACTATGTGTCTCAGTGTGTTTCTCCTTGGGTTTATCCTGCCTGGGACTCTCTGCACTTCCTGGACTTGCGTGGCTATTTCCTTTCCCATGTTAGGGAAGTTTTCCACTATAAACTCTTTAAATATCTTCTCGGGTCCTTTCTCTCTCTCTTCTCCTTCTGGGATCCCTATAATGTGAATGCTGTTGCTGTGTTCCACAGGTCTCTTAGGCTGTCTTCATTTCTTTTCTTTCTTTTTTCTTTATTCTGTTCCACAGCAGTGAATTCCACCATTGTGTCTTCCAGGTCACTTATCCATTCTTCTGCCTCAGTTTTTCTGCTATTGATTCCATCTAGTGTATTTTCCATTTCAATTATTTTAGCGTTCATCTCTGGTTTTTTGTTCTTTAATTCTTCTAGGTCTTTGTTAAACATTTCTTCATCTTCTTGATCTTTGCCTCCATTCTTTTTCCGAAGTCCTGGATCATCTTCACTATCATTATTCTGAATTCTTTTTCTGAAGGTTGCCTATCTCCACTTCACTGAGTTGTTCTTCTGGGATTTTATCTTGTTCCTTCATCTGGGACAAAGTCCTCTGCCTTTACATTTTGTCTATCTTTCTGTGAATGGGTTTTTCTTCCACAGGCTGTAGAATTGTAGTTCTTTCTTCTGCTGTCTGCCCTCTGGATAACAGTCTTTTATCATCTTTGTCATTTGCAAATATTTTCTCCCAGTCTGTGGCTTGTCTTTTCATTCTTTTGACAGTGTCTTTCACAAAGCAGAAATGTTTACCTTTAATGAACTCCAGCTTATCAATTCTTTCATTCAAATATCATGCCTTCGGTGTTGTATCTAATAAGTCATCACCATACCCAAAGTCATCTAGATTTTCTCCTATGTTATCTTCTAGGAGCTTTATAGTTTTGTGATTTACTTTTAGGTCTATCTTCCATTGTGAATTAATTTTGTGAAGGGTGTTAGGTCTGTGTCTAGATTTTTTTTTTTTTTTGCATGTGAACCTATAGTTCTTCCCCTACTATTTTTTGAAAAGTTTATTTTTTATCCATTGTATGGCCTTTGATCCTTTCTCAAAGACTAGTTGACTATATTTACATGGGTCTATTTCTTGGCTCTCTATTTTTTTTACCACTGATCTATTTCTGCATCCTTTCACCAATATGGCAATGTCTTGATTGCTGTAGTTTTATAGTAAGTCTTGGAATCAGGTAATGTCAGTCTTTCAACTCTGTTCTTTTCCTTCAATATTGTGGTGGCTATTCTGCATCTTTTGCCTTTCCAAATAAACTTTAGAATCAAATAAACTTTCTGGGATTTTAACTAAAATTGTGTTGAATCTATAAATCATGCTGAAATGAAGAGACATCTTGACACTATTGAGTCTTCCTATCCTTGAACATGGACTCTCTCTTGATTTATTTAGTTCTGATTTGATTTTATTCATCACAGTTCTGTGGTTTTCTTCATAGCGATTTGTACATATTTTGTTAGATTTGTAACTACTTCATTTTTTGAAGTCTAATGCAAATGGTACTGTGTATTTAATTTTGGATTTCACTTGTTCATTGCTGAATACAAGTGACTTTTTTATATTAACTAAGTATCCTGCAACCCTGCTGTATTTGCTTATTAATCCAGGAGTTTTTAAAATCAATTCCTTTGGATTTTCTAAAAAGACAATCATGCCATTGGCAAACAAAGACAGTTTTATTTCTACCTTCCAAATCTGTATATGTTTAATTTCCTTTTCTTGTCCTACTGTTTTAGCTAAGACTTCTGATACAATGTTAAAAAGCAGTGGTGATAGGGGATAGATAATATTGCCTTGAGCCTAGCCTTAGTGGGAAATTTCTCACCATTGAGTATGATGCTAGCTGTAGGTTATTTGTAGATATTTATTATCAAGTTGAAGATGTTGTCTTCTCTTTCAAATTTGCTGAGAGCTTTCATCATAAATAGGTGTTGGATTTTGTCAAATGCTTTTTCTGAATCTATTTATATGACAATGTGATCTTTCTTCTTTAGTCTGTTGATGTAATAGATAATGTTAATTAATTAATTTTCAAATGTTGAAACAGCCTTGCATACTGGGGAATAAATCTCACTTTGTTGTGCTATATAATTCTTTTTATACATTTTTTGTTTCATTTTGATGATATTTTGTTGAGGAAGTTTACATCATGTTATGAGAAATATTAGTCTGTAATTTTCTTTTCTTGTAATATCTGTTTCTGATTTTGATATTAGGGTGATGCTGGCCTCATAGAATGAATTAGGAAGTAATACCCCTGCTTCTATACTTTGAAGGAGATTGTAAAAAATAGGTATAATTTCTTCCTTAAATATTTGGTAGAATTCACAAGTGAACTCATCTAGACTTGGTGCTTTCTATTTTGGAAGGTTATTAATTATTGATTTCTTTAATTGATATAGGTCTATTCAGATTGTCTATTTCTTCTTGTGTGAGTTTCAGCAGATGTGTCCCTCAAGGAATTAGTCCATTTCATCTAGGTGATCAAATTTGTGGGTATAGGATTGTTTATAGTATTCTTAAAATACTATAAAAATACTTATAGATTATCATTTTAATGTCCATGGGACCATTAGTGATCCCCCTCTTTCACTTCTGATTCTAGTAATTTGTGTCCATGGATCTGTTGATTTTTCAGTCTGATCAACTTTTAACTTGTTGATTTTTCAGTCTGATCAACTTTTAACTTGTTTTTAAGACAGAGTGGTGGCTTCCAGCTTCTTACATATTGGACTGGAAACCAGAAGTCCCTCTTTTTTTTGCTTTTTAAATATTCTTAAGGTGGAAACATCAGTGGCTGATTCTAGACCTTTCTTTTTTTTTAATATAAGCATTTAAAGCTGTAAATGTCCTTCTAAGCACAGTTTTAGCTATATCTCATGTGTTTTGATATATTGTATTTTTGTTTTCAGTAGTTGAAAATATTCTCTAATGTTCCTTGTGATTTATTCTTTGACCCATGGGTTATTAGATTTCCAAATATTTCAGTATTTTCCAAATACATTTTTGTTATTGATTTCTTATTTAATTCTGTTATGGTAAGAGACTGTGCTCTATATGATATTCATCCTTTTAAATATTAGGATTTAATTTATGGCTCAAAATATAATCTGGTATTTGTTTCATATGCCCTTTAACAGAATGTGTATTTTGCATTGTTGAGTGTAGTTTCTATAAAGGCTGTGAGGTCAAGTTAGTTGGTAGTGTTGTTCAACTCTTCTATATCCTTACCTCATTTTTTGATCACCATTTTCTACCAATTATTGAATAAAGAAAGTTAAAATTTTTAACTATTATTGTGGATTTATCCATTTCTCAATTCAATTTTGTAAGTACTTTATATATTTTAAACATCTATAATTATGTACATACCCATTAAGTGTTAGTATACCTTCCTGATGAATTGACCAATTTATCAATAATAAATGTTCCTTTTTAATCTCTAGTAATACTCCTGATCTTGAGATCTACAGTTTCAGATATTATAGCTACTCAGCTTTGTTTTATTTGATGTTTTCATTATCTCTCTATATATATATATTCTATAATTTTGCTTCTTATCTGCATATTTATATTTAAAGGACATCTTTTGTAACAGCATGGAGTTGTGTCTTGCTTTTTTATGTAATCTGACAATTTCTGCTTTTTGATTAGAATGTTAGTATTATTGATACATCTGGGGTCAATTTTATCATATTGTTATTTGTTTTCTATTTGTTCCATCTGTACTTTATTTATTATTTTGTCCTATCATTCTTGGATTAATTGTATATATTTTACTCTTGCATTTTCCTCATCTACTGGCTTTTAGGTATACTTTTTGTTGTTGTACTAGGGATTTAAAAGGTATCCTTTATTTGTCATAGTCTACCATAAATTAATACACTTTATATTAAGTATAAGAACTTTACAAAAATATACTTTCATTTACCCTTTCTTATTCTTTGTGCTATTTTACTTCCACTTTTGTAATAAACATCACAATGCATTATTATTTTTTCATAAAAATCAATTATATTTTAAAGAAATTAAAACATAGTAAAAATCTGTAATTCTTATACATCTACTATTTGGGGCATTCTTTATTCGATTTTATATATCTGGGTTTGTAAATAGTTTCATTTTCCTTTATTTTGAAGATTAAAGAAGAGCAACAACCTATTTCTTATACTACAAGTCTGCAGGCAACAAATTCTCTCAGCTTTTATTTGTCTAAAAATATGTTTCACCTTTATTTTTGAAAGATATTTTCACTAGATGTAGAATTTAAGGTTAACAGTTTCCTCTACTTTCAGTACTTTAAAAAATTATTCTACTGTATTTAGGCTTGCATTATTTCTGATGAGAAGAAAGTAATAATTTTTTTTAACATCTTTATTGGGGTATAATTGCTTTACAATGGTGTGTTAGTTTCTGCCCCATAACAAATTGAATCAGTTATATGTATACATATGTTCCCATATCTCTTCCCTCTTGCGTCTCCCTCCCTCCCACCCTCCCTATCCCACCCCTCCAGGCGGTCACAAAGCACCGAGCCGATATTGCTGTGCCATGCGGCTGCTTCCCACTAGCTATCTACCTTACGTTTGTTAGTGTGTATATGTCCATGACTCTCTCTCGCCCTGTCACAGCTCACCCTTCCCCCTCCCCATATCCTCAAGTCCGTTCTCCAGTAGGTCTGTGTCTTTATTCCTGTCTTACCCCTAGGTTCTTCATGACATTTTTTTTATCTTCTTAAATTCCATATATATGTGTTAGCATACGGTATTTGTCTTTTTCTTTCTGACTTACTTCACTCTGTATGACAGACTCTAGGTCTATCCACCTCATTACAAATAGCTCAATTTCATTTCTTTTTATGGCTGAGTAATATTCCATTGTATATATGTCCCACATCTTCTTTATCCATTCATCCGATGATGGGCACTTAGGCTGTTTCCATCTCCGGGCTATTGTAAATAGAGCTGCAATGAACATTTTGGTACATGACTCTTTTTGAATTTTGGTTTTCTCAGGGTATATGCCCAGTAGTGGGATTGCTGGGTCATATGGTAGTTCTATTTGTAGTTTTTTAAGGAACCTCCATACTGTTCTCCATAGTGGCTGAACCAATTCACATTCCCACCAGCAGTGCAAGAGTGTTCCCTTTTGTCATTGAGCCTCTGTATGTGAAGTGTGTTTGGAGATTGTTGAGCTTGAACCTATGGGTTAATATTTTCTCTCAAATTTGTAATAAGTTTGACCATTGCTTTTTCAAGAATTTTTCTGCCCCATTCTCTCTTTCCTCTCCCCTCGTACTTCAACCATAAGAATTTAAACCACTTGATATTTCCCACTGGTCACAGAGGCTCTGTTTATTTTTTCTTGGATTTTTTTTTCTTTGCTTTGGTTTAGATAGTTCCTATTGTCCCTTCATCAAGTCACTGATCTTTTCATTTGTAAATTGCTCTGAATTTTAAACTTTATGCATTATATTTTTTAGTTCTAGAATTTGTATTTTTCATAGTTTTTATTTCTGTTGAAACTCTATTTATTATGCAAACTTTTTCTTTAAATTCTTGAATATAGTACCAATAACTCTTTTAAAGTTTTTGTCTCTTAATCCTAATATCATTGCTATTTCTGGCTCTCTTTTTATTGACTGCTTATTTTATTTAATATCTAGTAATATTCTGGTATAGAGGACATTTTGGATATTATGTTGTAGATTCTTGGGATTTTGTTGTCTTTAAAGAGCTTTGGATTTACATCTGGCTGGCAGTTAGTTTGCTGATGGAGCATACTGACATTTTAGGCCTTGTTATGCAAGGTCTAGAGCAAGGGTCAGCAAATTACACCCACAGGCACAATCTGGCTCACCAAATATTTTTGTAAATAATGTTTTATTGGAAAACATCCATGCTCATTTCTTTATCTATTGCTTATGGATGCTTTCATTCTAGAATGGCAGAATCATGTAGTTGAAACAGAGATTATGTGGCCTGCAAACCTAAAATATTTACTCTTTGGTCGTTTACAGGAAAAGTTGACTGACTACTAGTTGAGAGTAGACTTTACACTAAAGCATGGCTTTTCTAGGGTTTCAACTGAATATCTAGGGTGTTTACTAAGGTCTATATACTCTCCATTGGTCCAATGTTTCCAAACACTCTGTGGCCTCCAGAATCTACATTCAGCTCATAGCTCCCCAATAGCTATTCTGCACCAGGCCTTGTAAGATTTTGCTCTACATGCAGTTTATTATTTGGCCAAAGACTTAAGGGGATTTCTATGCAGATTTTTCAAGCCCCTTCTCTGCATAACTCTCTCTTCTCCAGTATTGTGTGTTCCACAAATTCCAACTTCTTCAGAAGCCCTGAACACCAATATCTGCCTCTTCTGGTCAGTAAGACTTCAGTGTTCTGCTTGGGATCCACATCCCCTGGCACAGTCCAAAAATGCCTCCAACTTAAAACCTTGGACAATTGTTGGGCCCACCTCAGGTTATTTCCTTTCTTTCCCCAAGGGTCACAGTTTTGTTATGGTTATTATCTAAAACCGGAAAACAGTTTCTCCATATATTTGTTTACAGAAGGGCTAGTCTGATACCCATCTCAAAATATTTCCTTCTTTACTTCTTTTATTTTTCTTTCTTTCTCTTTCTTTTTTTTCTTCCTCTTCCACTTCCTTACTTCTTCTCCCCTTTCTCTCTCTCCTTCCCTCATCATTAATTTTTTGTCATTCCTTCTTTTCATGTCTTTATTTCTGAAAATACTTCTCAGACAAATGCTTCACTATGTGAGGCATCTCCCCCACCTCTTTCATACTCAAGCAAAAGAAAAAAAGAAAAGTTTGCCTAAATTTTGGGAATGCCTTCCTCATATATTTCACCAATTTTAGTATCTTCAAATACTAGAAGGATATTGAAAGTTTCCTTTTCGTGCATTGAATAAATGACCTTGAATTTATTGCTACTTGATGCAGTTACTCAGTCCTTTCAATTATTGTTTTCATCAGTCAGAACACACAAAACTTAAAATAAGGCAGTCTGGACTTCTGTCTGTTATTCATCATATTTTCGTATTTTTCTGCAGTGATGGTTTGAGGCTACATAGATTTCACAATCTGGCAGCTTTACATTGGCACTCTATAGGCCTCAGACTCTTATTAGGTATCAAATAAGTGTGTGCAATGGGTTGAATAATGTGCTCTTATAGGGCTCTGAACTACTAATTTTAAATAGCCCAATTAGAGTTAACAGAGTTAAAAACTTGACTTTCTGTGCTATTTCTCTACTACTTCTTAAAGAAAATAAACTCAACTCTCCCCGTGTTGTCCACAACTGTAACTCATTGACACAAATATCTGACAATATCCACTCACATCCCTGTAGAGTTTCAATGACCCTTAATACTGATGACTCTTGAGACAACGATAGGAACTTCTTAATATGGACCACAAGGACTTGCATGGGTCTACCACTACCTTTATTTTTGTTTCCTCTTGCCCTCTGGACAAACTGGCCATCTTTCCATTTAACTCCTACTCCTCCTTTAGATTTTGTCTTATACATTCCTTCTTCTGAGAGTCTTCTCTTACCTCTTGTCCCATTAAATTCCTCCCTATCATAGACTCACTATCACTGTTAATACCTACTCCCCCTAGTAGCAAACATTTATAGTGATTAATAGTGTTTGACCTAGGTCTATTGTTACATGAGATAACAATGGAGACCATGTCTATTTTTTCCTCTCCATTATGCTAAACACAGCTAAAGCATGCAACACTCAATAAATATTGCACTCAGTAAATATTCAACTGAATAAATAGGTAGGTTGGTAGATAGATAGATTGATAGATAGATAGATAAATAGATGATAGATAGAGAGATGATAGATAGATATAGATATATCTTTAAAAGGACATTGAAACCCCTCAACCCGTGAGAACCATACTGATGCTCCAGTCTTAATCTTCCTTGAGCACACTTCATAACTAAATGCTCAACCCAGAGCACTAAAAGATTGCCATCAACATCTAAATAACAGCTAAAGTATGTTATTAACATATAACCAAAACACTTTGGAGGGTCTTACCTCCAAACTTGAATTAGATTCTTCTGATAGTCTGCTAAGCTTTGTTCTCACAGTTGGCTAGTATAGGCTGTTGGGTTTTGTTTGTTTGTTTGTTTGTTTGTTTGTTTGATTGACTGTTGAAGTGAATTTTCTCTTAAGTTCCATCATTCATGTAATTCATGAGAATCCTAGGAGAATAGCTGGGAAAATAATTGTTTTTTGAATAAATGTCACAAAATATCTTGCTAATTCTGTTTGTTTTTAAAATGATTTGATAACTATTCATTAGACCCAACAAGTGTCTGGCTTCTAAGTGAATCAGTTCTACATAGTACAAGGCAGAGAAAAGAGCACCCTAAGGGCATTTTTGTGAGTTACTTCAAGTATTTTTTACCCCCTTTTTCATTGGGTACAAATATGTTGACTACAGTTTTTACCATAGTGGAAATTAACTTCCAAACAGAATGAGGCTAGAGTCCTTAATAGATAGAAAATGATGTAAGCTCCTTGAGGGCAAGAATCTACTCATTTTGTACCTGCTCACACATCTTCTCCCTGTCCCTCTTCTTTACATGGTGTTGAAGGTTATCTAAAAAGTGCTTTCTGAGTAATTGCCTGAAGTAATTTATTCATATAATCTTTACAAAAGCAAGATATGACCAGAATAACTTTCAGTATCTTTGAAACTGTGTTAAATCTCAAGTAAAGTGGGCTTCATTACTCATTTCATAAGAAGACATCTGATGTTAAATGCATTCATTAAGGAATAAGAACTTAAAAAATAGCTCAATTATATTAAAACATTGGGCAACCTTCATATTCAACAGAAATGCTAAACCAGCTATTAATGCAATGACTCTCTTTGATTGCACCTACACTCATTTTGGCTATCACTATGGAAACCAGGAAAACTGTCCTTAGTGAAACATAATGGGGCTTTTAAAAATACATTTTAATATCACCTGCAAACAATAGCTTTTAAACCAAAAGCTCTAGAAATCATTTTTCTCCCTTTTTGAGTCCTAAACATAATTAATATAATTCAGTTACCTAACAATGAGCAGTGAGCTGCTTTTGCATAAAGAAATTTATCCTCAATATTATTTTAGATTGGAAGAAATATGAAGAGCATGTTTGTTTTCCTCTTGTTAGCCTTTCTGGTTATTCTGAACTGAGATGGACAAATGAGAATACACTGAGATATAAGGATCATCTGAGTTCAAGCTATTCTAAACTTGGCTGACACAGGAAATGCTAGAAATCTTATGAGAAATCAGTTATATTTGTTGAAGAAAAAGCATTGGGGAATAAACTTGACATCAATTGATTTTCTTTTTTAGAGTTACACACAGTGCTGAGATAACTGAGTCCATCTGTTTGAGGGAGCTGAATGGGCGTTTGGTTCCATCCAGCACTGGTGGTAGGTTGGAGCAACCTACTCCATTCCTAGAGGGAAAGAGACTGTATTCTTGGTGTCACTCTATTTTAAGCATCTAACTGGAGGGTATAGGATAAGTGTTCATGTTTACCGAAGGTTCAACGAAAAGGTAAATGAATATAAACAAATAAATGAAGGAAGCTAAATTCTCAGTACACATTCACTGACAAAACCCATAGTTCATCCAGCACTTGAGAAGGATTTGATGGTTGTAGAGAAAAGACAAGATATGAAAGGATATAATGCTGTCTTAGTTTATGATGAACTAACCCAAGCAGTTATTAACCATGGCTGCACCAGGGGTACTTTGAAAAAATAATGTTTTAATCCACATCTCTCCAAAACTGGACCAAGCATTTCTCTGAGATACTTGCATATCTTCTCTTTCCAAAGTTCTTACTTAGATCAAAGGGTCCAATTCAACAGTTTCAAAGAACAAGAAACAGGAAACTATGGTCAGTCCACTAGCCAAGATCTGTTTCTAAAGTCACAATACTTTCTCAGGGCACACAGGGGTCCTCTACTCCCAGTGTAACACTTGAACTATGATATTTCACATCAAAGTAGGTTGAAATTCCCACCTGGAATTGCTCTTAGTGCTCAGCTCTGTACTTCAAACACATTTCATTCCAGGCAGGTTGAGTCACATGCAGCCACAGCTCTCTTCCAGTCCTCCTCTCTGGGCCCAAGGTCTTTTCATCGACCTCAGGTCAGTCCAGACAAGACCCTTTTCTGTGATGACTCTTTTCTGGGATACTGTTAACCTTGGAGACCAACTGCCTCTCTCAGGAACATACCAGTCCATCAGATATTCTCAAACTACTTTGAACTTTCAAGGAAAGGCTTTGGGATCTGCAGCTTTTCCTTTGAATGGTTCTTTGGCCCCAAAGTAAAGCCAAAAGTTTGAATAGAAGTTTGTGGAATGCAGTTAATTTCACCCACCACCAGCATTTATAACCCAGATCCTTGCAAAAGTACTCTATTATTCTCTTATTCTTAGGATATTTACCTTATCCTTTTTTTTTTTAAATTAAAAGGACCATTTGTTGACTATCACTGAGCAAGTAAAATCTATGAAAAATGTGATTTAATTTCTACATCTCTCAAAATAGAGACTGTTAGAAGCTTTTAAATGGTAATTCTCTCATATAAAAAAACATCAAAATAAAACTAGTCCAGAAAACCACAAAATTTGAAAAGTTCTCTGGTGTGATTTGGCATTAATATAAGCAATTTGTCAACTGCTAAAGCTTTTATGTAGAGTAATTCTATTCTGCAAAAAAAAATGGTGTTCTCAGATTTGTTTTAATTTGAAAGAAAATTTTCCTCTTATAGATATAAACATGCAATTGTCCAAAAAATCCACATTTCTGAGAGAGTTATTGTCGTGTCGTTTTATGGTAATGGTGGAAAACTTGAGAGTAGAAGTTGGGCTGCACCCCACAGGCCTACAAGACCTGTACTTGCCCACCTTCAAGACTGGAGAAAGAGCCTGGAATGAGCAACAGAGACATCAAGGGTTTAATGGATGGGGGAGCTTATATGTCTGAAGCAAGGTCCTGGAGTGACACCCCACCATGTGTGGCCAACGGTGAACAGGACATGGCAGCAGTCTTCACTCTGCAGTGTGTGTGGGGGGTATGTTACCAGTTATAGGGGAATTCATGTCAGATTGGCTCATTGGGCTACCTGGGAAAGTAGCAGAGGGACACATCCCGCACCGCCGCTTCGATAAGGAGTCATTACCTGGGGCCTGAGGCAAGGATGTAGGAAGGTCAGTCATGTGAGCAGGGTATAGGTGAAGCAGGCACTGGTTGAGAGGCGATGTATGGAGAGCAAGGGAACAGCCACCTTGAGTGGCCTGACAATACAGTAGACTTGCATTTTTTCATTTCACTTTTAATGATTTTAGGTATACATAATAATGTTGGTAAGTTGCTTATTGCTATGTTTTATCTTTTTTCACAATGGAATTTTATCTCTTTTAATTAATTAGCTAAAGCAAAAGATAGTACCAATTACCAACTCTATTTGGCCCTTGAAGTCTTGCATTGAGATGAGTGGCTATTATGTCAATTAAATAATAAATAACTAGGGGCCCCATAATCTTTCTGTTCAAAAAATTTAAAAATCTGTAGGGGACAGAAAACTACCACTTTGGCTTTTAAAAAACATCAGTATGGGAGTTTGGGGTTAGTAGATGCAAATTATTACATATAGAATGGTTGGACAACGAGGTCCTACTGTATAGCACAGGGAACTATATTCAATGTCTTGGGATAAACCATAATGGAAAAGAATCTAAAAAAGAATGTATATATATATGTATAACTGAGTCACTTGCTGTACAGAAGAAATTAACACAACTTTGTAAATTAACTATACTTCAATCTTTAAAAAAAGTAAAAAAAAAAAATCAGTAGCCCAAAGCAGACATGCAAAATCTTCTAAGTACCAAAGAAACTTTCTGAAACATGATTTTTTTGAACCAGGATTTTTTCCTCCCAATTTACAAACCAATGGCTTGTGTTCTCTGTCATGGATGTGGTGGATTTGCACATGGCTTCTAGCCTACCCTCCTTCTCCTGGGCCTTTCTGCACAGCAGATGTTGAAAAATTAAAATTACAGTTTGAAGGAACGCTTGTAACCAGGTTCCTGGATGTGATTAGGTTCACCCTATTGAAAAGCAGAAAGGAGGCAGAAACCATGCTTCTCTACTTCTGCTTCTGCTGTTTGTAGAGCTGTTTGGTTTTCCCATGGCAGCCGTAGCAATAGTACAAGGTCCGCGGAGTAGATGAGGGGTTGAGGGGCAGGACGTGGACATCTATTTTTCTGGCACAGAATGCAGCAGGCACTGCATGGTCTGGAAACAGCAGCTGCAGAAACAGCAGCGTCCTGACTGCAGTGGATCCCAAGAGAGCACAGCATCACAGGACTGTAGCAGGTTCCTCACTGTCACCAAGACGGTTTGGTTCTGGTGCCACTGTTCCCAGTTTAGCATGGTCACAGAAGAGTATCCAAAAGTAGGCCTGGAATGTGTGTGTGTGTGTGTGTGTGTGTGTGTGTGTGTGTGTGTGTTTTACTTTGGTGAAAACTCATATTTGATGATAGATTAGGGTCACAGACTTTTCCGATTTCTTCTTTTGCAAGAGTATAAATATGGAGACACGGCTATAGGACTATATATCTTCAAATTGTTAATACATAAAATCATGTTACTTATAGATATTCTTTGATTTTTTGCAGCATTAATAAAGTTTAAAAACAAAGGAAATGTAAGTAAAGAGCTTATAGAAGTAGGCACAGAAACACAGATATCTCTCATGGTGAGATTAGAGTAGGTTTTTCATTCTATTTGTATTCCTTTTTTTACACATTTCTACAGAAAAGGAAACATGAACATATGTAACAGGACACGAGTGGCTTCAGACACAGTTGAATCTAGGGCCTCAAATAATGTCAGGTTATTAGGTTGCTAACTCTGTATTCTTCAGTTAGGCCCCCAATGGCCACCAGCATCTCATAGACTCACTTCTATCTGCAAAAAGTCTTTCTCAATAGTTTTGTTTTTTTTTTTCAAGAAGATGTTGGGAGTAGGAGTTTATTAATTAATTAATTTATTTTTGCTGTGTTGGGTCTTCGTTTCTGTGTGAGAGCTTTCTCTAATTGTGGCAAGCAGGGACCACTCTTCATCTCAGTGCGCGGGCCTCTCACCATTGCGGCCTCTCTTGTTGCGGAGCACAGGCTCCAGACGCGCAGGCTCAGTAGTTGTGGCTCATGGGTCCAGCCGCTCTGCGGCATATGGGATCCTCCCAGACCAGGGCTCGAACCCATGTCCCCTGCATTAGCAGGCAGATTCACAACCACTGCGCCACCAGGGAAGCCCCAATAGTTTGCTTTCTTTTTTAATGTCTTTTTTGGAGTATAGTTGCTTTACAATGTTGTGTTAATTTCTGCTGCATAACAAAGTGAATCAGCTATATGTATACATGTATCCCCCTATCCCGTCCCTCTTGCATCTCCCTCCCACCCTCCCTATCCTACCCCTCTGGGGGTCACAAAGCACCGAGCTGATCTCCCTGTGCTGTGCAGCTGCTTCCCACTGGCTATCTATTTTACATTTGGTAGTGTTGATAAAACATCCTAAGAAGATCTGATTAGTCCAGCTTGTGTCAACTGTCATTTCAGAATCACTTACTGTGACCAAGACTAAGAGATAATTTGATTGGTCAGGACTGGATAGATCCAGACCCTATAGCTTGAGATAGGAGGTAGAGTGGGCCCCAACTGAACAGTATGGAATGAATTTTCTCAGGAAAGAGGAGGTCTGATTCCAGAAGTAGTGGGAGGTGATTTGTGCATAGCAAAAACAACATATGCTCACTATGTGCAGATTAATAAATGTGTGAGAAGTATTCTTTGTCTATATAAAGTCTGGATTATACCAAGTTATTCTGAAAGATAAAATAATTTACTGAGATGTTGTTACATACTCAATTTATATTATATTCTTGCAATTGAAAGCATTCTAATTGATAGCAATATGTTTTAATGATATCAACATTTCATTTATGATGATAAAATCATATCATTGGTAGATAGGACATTGCTCCTTATATTCACTAGGACAGGGTGACAGGAGAGAAATACCAACTTCATCTAAATCATCATCCCATTAAGATGCACATTTAAATACAGAGGGTCTAAAATACATCCTATGTTTATACCATTTAATATTATTGTATGTTCTTTCAAAAGATCATCACTCTCAAACTACCATAGTATTGTAGGCCAATTCTTCAAAAACAAACAAACAAACTCATAAAAAAAAAAGAGATCAGATTTGCAGTTACCAAAGGCAGGGGTGTGGGCAAGGGGGAATTGGATGAAGGCAATTGAAAGGTACAAGTGTCCAGTTACAAGATAAGTACTAAGGATGTCATGTACAACATGATGAATAAATTAACACTGCTGTATGTTATACATGAAGGTTGTCAAGGGAGGAAATCTTAAGAAGTCTCAACACAAGGAAAACAATTTTTTTCTATTTCTTTAATTTTGTGTTTATATGAGATGATGGATGATCACTAAACTTATTGTGATCATCCATGTACACCTTCAATGTATACAGTGCTGTGTGTCAATTATAACTCAATAATACTGGAAGAAAAAGAAGTAAAAAATGAAAAAAAAAAAGACCCTCATTCTGATTCTGGGTGTGTTATTAGAATACAGATTTCGCTAAAATAGTTTTCTCAATTAGGAATTGTATTCAATTGCTAGGACCTAAAATGGCTTTTCCAAAATAGAAGCTTGTTTCCCATTATGGCAAAGCACATTCTTGGAGCTTCCTAGAATAGTCTGAGGGTTCCATAAGGTCAGCATTGTCTCAGTCTTCTTCTATCTGCCTGCTTTGACATTCTTAACATCCAGCTTCCAACTCCAAGGTAGCTTCATGCTCACAAAGTAACCACTGTTACTCTAGCCATACTATATCAAAAAGAAAGTGATGAAAGAAAAGATGAGTGTGCCTCCCAGGTTAGTTCATTCCCTTTTAAAGAGATTTCGTGGACCTCTCCCCACAGTAACATTTACTTACATTTAATCGATACCCCACCAAAGATGTGAGTGAGACATATAATCTCTTATATCTGGAAAGACTTCTGCTCCCCAGAATATAGAGACTCTTTTACTAATGACTCTGATGTGTCTTAAGCTCAAACCCATAACCCACCACAATGTCTATATGTTAAAGACTGGTAGAAGTCAATAAAAGCCATAACCTTATGTGTTTTGACAATTTCTATATGAATCAAGCATATATTACTATCATCAAGACTGGAGTTTTATGCTTGAAATTATTTGTTATTAAGAAGGAAGCCATGATAAAGTTTAAATGAACCTTGAACATTACAATAGGCAAATAATTTAGCAGGATGAATTTAACTTTTTTTTAAAGGGAATAAACTTTATTTTAAAACCATCTAGGGAGAATCATATTTAAGGAATTTCAGAAAAAAAAAAGGGTAGCTTATGAGTCAGAAAAAATGTTAATGTTTACAGAATAAACAGTCCTGTCAGCCAGTGTCTGACATATTTCCACCTGCTTCCAGAAATGAGGATTTTAGAATAGGATGATTGCTTCCTTGGCTTGGTAGAGCTCTGATGGGTACATTAGTTAACTCAACATAAAGAGCCAGTTAAGGCTGGTACAAGACATCTCCAAGGGGAGCTATCTAAAATCTAAATTTGCCAATCAAGAAGGTTACAGCTTATTCAGTCCCAGGTGGAGAAAGGTAAAGGGATCTACACGGTTATCTAGGGCTACTGAGCTGAAAAAAAATAGAGCTCCTAAACATGTAGAGTGACATGTGCCTCTGAATCTTCTCTACTCTGGGCCATAATACATTATTTTAAAAATGTGATCATTATTATTAGAATAAGGAGTCAATGGCAAAGAGTTTCCCCAAGTTTTATATGCCATTATCATTTTTTGCTAATATAGGATTTATAGATTTATAATAGGATTTTTACATAATGAATTATGTAGCCCATTGGTAGTCCTCCTGCTATATGGCTTACTAATCTAGTCAGGCATTAAATTTGCTTCTCAGAAATTATTATCAATATAAGGATAAGAGATATAAGGCCCATGTTTGTTCATACATGCAATAGCCAGGTCTGACTTCAGGTATTCACTGGTTAACGTGAATTATGAGGAGGTGACTATTTCAAGAAGCAATTAGAGATGAATATAAAATTTTTGGGTCAACAAAATGTATATTAGGTTTCCTAACTCCCGAGTTTTGGTGGTCCCACTAATACATTTAAGCAAGCTTAAGGGCTGCTTCATAGAAAAGTAGTATGAGAGTAGAATGTTCACTTTCAAGACCATCAAAAATTCTTTGCCATTTGGGCTTCTCTGGTGGCGCAGTGGTTGAGAGTCCGCCTGCTGATGCAGGGGACACGGGTTAGTGTCCCGGTCTGCGAAGATCCTATATGCCACAGAGGGGCTGGGCCCGTGAGCCATGGCCGCTGAGCCTGCGCGTCCGGAGCCTGTGCTCCACAACGGGAGAGGCCACAGCAGTGAGAGGCCCGCATACCGCAAAAAAAAAAAAAAAAAAAAAAAGGGGGTTTCTCTGGTGGCGCAGTGGTTGGGAGTCCACCTGCCAATGCAGGGAACGCGGGTTAGTGTCCCGGTCCGGGAGAGGCTGGGCCCGTGAGCCATGGCCTCTGAGCCTGCGTGTCCGGAGCCTGTGCCCCGCAATGGGAGAGGCCACAACAGTGAGAGGCCCGCGTACTGCAAAAAAAACAAAACAAAAATAAAGTGAAAGGAGAAATATTTGTTCATTTGGCAAAATTTTTAGTAAATTTGGCTAAATGGTTTTCGTGTGAAGTCCTACAATTATTACTAGAGATGTAAGCCTTGAGAAATATTCAACTGGATTCCAGATTGCCTATGCATCAAGATTTAGTAGTTTTACCTATCACTATCAGGCACAGAGAAAAGAGTTGTCAGGTTGAAATTACATTTATATATATATATATATAGATATATATAGAGAGAGAGAGACTGTAGGAGGAGGAATAGGAATTTTAAGTAATATAACTCCATTTGGGGGGGGAAGATTAAAAATGGAAAGAAACTGCACACCATGTATCTGATAAGGGGTTAATATCCAAAACATATAAAGAACCTGTACAACTTGGGCTTCCCTGGTGGTGCAGTGGTTGAGAGTCCGCCTGCCGATGCAGGGGACACGGGTTCGTGCCCCGGTCCGGGAGGATCCCACGTGCCGCGGAGCGGCTAGGCACGTGAGCCATGGCCGCTGAGCCTACGCGTCCGGAGCCTGTGCTCCACAATGAGAGAGGCCACAACAGTGAGAGGCCCACGTACCGCAAAAAAAAAAAAAAGAAAAGAAAAAAAAAGAACTTATACAACTCAATAGCAAAAAATCAAATAACCTAATTAAAAAATTGGCAAAGAACCTGAATAGACTTTTCTCCAAAGAAGATGCACAAAAGGCCAACAGGTTCATGAAAAGATGCTCAACGTCACTAGCCATTGGGGAAATGCAAATTAAAACCACAATGAGATATCACCTCTCGTCTATTAGAATGGCCATCATCAAAATGATGTGAGATAACAAATGCTGGCATGGATGTGGAGAAAAGGGAAGCTTTGGGCACTGTTGGTGAGATTGTAAATGGTACAGCCACTATGGAGAATAGTTTGGAGGGTCCTCAAAAATTAAAAATAGAACTACCATATGATCCAGCAATTCCACTTCTGGGAATATATTCAAAGGTAATGAAAACATTAACTTGCAAAGATACCCACATCCCCTTGTTCACAGCAGCATTGTTTACAGTAGCCAAGACATGGAAACAACCTAAGTGTTCATAGGTGGATGGGTGGATGAATGTACAAAGAAAGAAGTTGTGGCATATATATGTGTGTGTGTGTGTGTGTGTGTGTGCAATAAAATATTCAGCCATAAAAAATGAGGAAATTCTACCATTTGTGACAACCATGCTGAGTGAAATAAATCAGATGGAGAAAGACAAATACTGCATGATCTCACTTACATGTGGAATCTAAAAAAACACAAACTAATAGAAAAAGAGATCAGACTTGTAGTTACTAAAGGTGGGGAAGGGGAGAGATGAGAGGAAGGTAGTCAAAAGGCACAAACTTCCAGTTATAAGATAAATAAATACTAGGAATATAATATACAACATGATGACTATAGTTAACACCACTGTTTGATATACTGGAAAGTTGTTAAGATAGTAAATCCTAAGAGACCTCATCACAAGTAGAAAAATTATTTTCCTTTGTGCTTTTCTTCTTTTCTTTTTATTGTATCTATATGAGAAGATGAATGTTAGCTAAACCTATATTGGTAATCACTTCACAATATATGTAATTCAAACAATCATGCTGTGTACTTTAAACTTATACCATGAGGTATGTCAATTATTTTTAATAAAACTGGAAAAAATGGGAAGAAATGAATTCCTTTTGTGAAGCAGGGATAGTGAAGGTCATATGATGCATTTGAAAGGCCAGTGGAGATAGGTTCTAAGCCAGACTCTAACACTGACTGGTTGTGTGACTTTGGATGTGGTTTTTAGCATCACAACACAGCTGAAAAGACAAACCACTCAGTTTCACAAGTAGCAAGTAATAGAAACAGAATTCTTAAAAGAAATAAAAATGTAAAATAAACGAGAGATGCTCAACTTCACTCACGATTAAAGAACTGCAAATTAAAATGGTAAGAACAAATTATTTCCATTTGTCAGAATAACAGAAAGTGTTTAAATATTGTTAAAGGTAAGAAGAAATGGGCACCCTCACACAGTGAGGGTAAACATAAAATAGTGTAACCTCATTTTTCTTAATTTAAAAGTTTTTTCTTATGAAAAATTTCAAATGCACATAAGAATAAAGAGAATACTATAAAGAAATTCCATGTGTGACACCTAATAATTGTCACTAATTCCTCGGTATCACCTAATAATTGCTGATCTCTCTGATTGGCTGAAAAAGTCTTTTTTATATTTTGTTAGTTATTATTAATAACTAGATGAGCTCTGTTAGGTCTGCCTTAACTCTTTAAGTCTCTTATTTAAGGCTATCCCTAATCTTTCTTCCCTTGTACATGATATTGGTGCATAAAAAACCAAGTCAATTGTGGGATAGAACGTTCCACAATTTTGATTTGTCCTTTACATTTCCTGTAAATGGGCTTGATTAAATTTTGGTTCATCTCTTTTGTAAGAATACTTCATAGGCAGTGCTATATACTAGATAGTGCCTCACACTGAGGATCATACAATCTTCTATTTCTCATATTTAGAGATGCTGAGATTGATTAGTGGATTTAGGAGATAACTCCCTGATGTTTCCTTTGTAACGATCCCCATCGATATTCTACTTAATGATTACATCTATTGGTGTCTTTCTTCTGAATTGATTGTCTTAGAGATTGCAAAATGTTGATTTCCAATTCTAATATCCCTTTAACATTTACTAAGCTGGAATTATTTCATAAAGAAAAATGTTTCCCTTATCAAATAGGATTATTCAGTTATTTGGAAATATAATGCATATAGAAATGCCATAGGATGAGTACTCAATATTTCTTCCTTTCTTGACAATTTTTATTATGTGTTATTAGTGCCTAGTGTAATCTTTCTGAAAGATTATACACACACACACACACACACACACACATATTGATGGTTAGTTGTATGTGTCAACTAACTGGGCCATGGGGTAGCCAGACATCATTTAGTCAAACATTATTCTGGACGTGTTTGTGAGGGTGTTTCTGGATGAGATTAATGTTTGAATGGGTAGACTGAATAAAGCAGATTGCTCTCCCTAATATGGGTGGGCCTCATCCAATCAGTTGAAGGCCTGAATTGCACAAAAGGGCTGAACCTGTTGTGAGCAAGAGGGATTTCTCCTGCCTGATTGCCTTCAAACAGGGCATTGGCTTTTTCCTGCCTTCTGACTTGAACTGAAACATCAGCTCTTCCTGGGTTTCAACTTTGCTGGCCTTTGGACTGGTACTGCGCCATCAATCCTCTTGGGTCTTCAGCTTATTGAATGCAGATCTTGGGACTTCTCAGCCTCCATAATCATGTAAGCTAACTTTTTATAATAAAGCTCTTTTTTATTTTTCCTTATGATACATCTCTTTATATATATGCTTTATATATGTGTGTGTGTGTGTGTGTGAGTGTGTGTATGTAATGCTTGTGTCTTCCCTCTAAAATTCATATGTTGAAATCCTAACTCCTAGTGTGATGATATTTGGAGATGGGGCCTTTGGGAGGCGATTGGATAATGAGGGATCCTATGGGTTTAGTACTCCTAAAAGAGACCCACAAGGAGTTCCTTCATCCCTTCCACCATAAGGGGACACAGCAAGAAGTCAGCCAACCATGAACCCAGGAAGCAGGTCCTCACCGGACACTGAATCTGCCAGCACTTTGCTGATGAGCTTCCCAACTTCCAGAATTGTGAGTAATAAATTTCAGTTGTTTATAAGGCACCCAGACTGTGTTATGCTATTATAGCAGCACAAACAGACTAAGATATATATGCAACACCATCTAAGTATAATGCTATCTAGTTTCTAAATGCCAAATTAGAGCATTGACATTATAATATGAGGTACCCCTAGGTCTGAGAACCTTGATTTATTTTAATGATAAAGAAAAAATTATTACTTGCCAATGGGATTGGAAATTAATAGAAATCTATTATTTGTTGTTAAGTCTACTTGTCTTGGTACTCTGGGTCAGTCCTTGAAGGTATACACAACTTGATTTTTGAGATGTTATCTGAATGAACAAATTAATGTAAAATATTTAATAACCAATTTATGTTAAATAAAAATAAGTTATATTGTTAAATTTGTTGTTTAAAAGTTAGAAGTCTCTTGAGCCCCTATGCTGCCCTTGGGTGATTTTTATAAAGGCCATGAGTAAGTCTGGTTGTCACTGGTGACAACATAGAAAAGTCCTAAAACCGAGTTAATTGATTTATTTGAATTTTGAATTAAAAATACGTGCCACAAAGTCCTTTGCAGAGGTGGGATGTCAAATCATAAAGCTGCAAGCAAAATATTTGAAATCATACACTTTAGTAATGCTTCAAGGGAGAACAGTATAGACTTAAAAACAAGCAAGGAAAAAGCAAACCAAACCCTAAGACCTTCTTCAGAACTCACTGAGAGATCATCAGGGTCAACATGAACTTCATGTTTCCATTACAGCCTGGTAGTCCCTCCCCTTCTGATACTCTGAGGAAAGAGATTAAAATTTATACTTTAGGAGTATTTTTTAGTCTTAGACTCTTTTAATTTTGTCTCTAGATCTGAAAAAAAATCAAATCTTAACTTTCACTAGTTAAATGAGCATTTGGATCCTTAAAACTGTTTATTGAAAATCTTAGTATGCAAATCCCTATGGGCTATTCCCTAAATCGGTTCAGATTTCTGCCTAGGTGGTTTCCTCAACAAATAGGAGAGGAGGAGAAAAAGGATACTGTAGATCTTTTATCATTCAGGATGATGGACTAAAACAGAAATGAGTTCAAGAAAAGTTAAAGACAAATATATTGCCAAAAGAAAAACTGAGGCATATTAAAAATTTTAACCATTTATTGAGCAAAAATCAATTCAAATTGGGCAGCAACCAATCTAGCAGATAGAAAAGAGCTCTGTAGGACTTCCCTGTGGTGCAGTGGTTAAGAATCTACCTGCCAATGCAGGGGACAGAGGTTCAAGCCCTGGTCCGGGAAGATCCCACATGCCGCAGAGCAACTAAACCCGGGCACAACTACTGATCCTGTGCTCTATAGCCCGCGTGCTACAACTACTGAAGCCTGTGCACCTAGAGCTCCACAACAAAGAGAAGCCACAGAAATGAGAAGCCCGTGCACCGCAAGGAAGAGTAGCCCCCGCTGGCAGCAAGTAGAGAGAAAGCCCGCGCGCAGCAACGAAGACCCAACGCAGCCAAAAATAGATAAATAAATAAATTTATATTAAGAAAAGAAAAGAGCTCCAAGGACCTGTACAAAATGAAAGACTTGTAGAGGCAGAAGGGAGCAGGAACAAGGAACTTACACTAGGCAAAAAAAGCGGGTTGGTTATTCCAAGGTTACTGTCCTTTGGGGGATGGTAGGGGTCTATCAGGCAGATTATGTAACAGTGCTGAATCACGCAATTCCTGATTGACTGGTTTAAGATTCCACTTCTGGGAAAGCCAAAACTATAATTAAGTCTGTTTGGTGCCGTGGGACTTAGCATAAGCAACTCCATTTGGGGCCAGTTGTCTTGTTTTTAACAATATCCTAATTTGGAAATCAAAGAAACTAAGTTAGGCTATGTTTCGCTTCTCAGTTTATTTTCCTTTTTAACTTGTTATTTTGATAAAATTTTGGCCTAAGTTGTTGAGATTTAGGGGGAAAAAAGGGAGATTTTGATTTTAACCAGATATTTGTGTCCCTTTAGGCTACAGATAAAGAGAATCTCAGAGGGCAAGGGGCAGGAAGAGAGACAGAGTGCTGGAGATAACTATAAAGGAAGTGGAAATAAACTTTTTCTTTTTCAGGTTAAAAATAGTTTGGCAGGTCTAAGTCTTAATGACAATAATTTGCTTTTGGGCTTCCCTGGTGGCACAGTGGTTGAGAGTCCGCCTGCCGATGCAGCGGACACGGGTTTGTGCCCCGGTCCGGGAAGATCCCACGTGCCGCGGAGCGGCTGGGCCCGTGAGCCATGGCCGCTGAGCCTGCGCGTCCGGAGCTTGTGCTCTGCAATGGGAGAGGCCACAGCAGTGAGAGGCCCGCATACCGCAACAAAAAAAAAAAAAAAAAAAAAAATTGCTTTGCCTCTCTTGTCATTGAATAGAGTTGGTTAATGTTCTCTCTCACCCTCAAGCCTTTAGCTCCCTCACTTGTTAACCCATCCGCACGAACCATTTACAATGTTGACAGTAGTACAAAATAGAAAGCAAAAATTGGCCCTTGTTTGAATGCACTTAAATTCTATTCAGGCAGCAGTAAAATTCTGCAGAAGCCAAAAAGCTTTTCAGGAGTATTCAGGAAGTTAGAAATCTAATTCAAGCCCTTCGGGAAAAAGACTTTGCTGATGAGTCCAATAAAATTTTTCTGAATCTTGTTAATGACCACGTTCATGCAGCTTCATAGATTTTAGGAGGATAAAAGGAGTAAGTGAAAGCAAAATAAAAGTAAATTTGAAACACACTGAGTAAGAAATTTATAGCACTTTCTAAAACAGTGCTGTCCAGGAGAACTACAATGTAAGCTACAAATGTGAGACACATATAATTTAAAATTTTCTAGTGGCCACATTAAAAATGGAAAAAAGTAAAACTAATTTGAGTAACATATTTTACTTAATCTTGTATGTCCAAAATGCTATTTGAAATACTTACATAATTTCAACATGTAATCAATATAAAAATTATTGTGATTTTTCACGTGTTTTACAGCGTATCTCAATTTGGACTAACCATATTTCAAGTGTTCAACAGAGACATGTGGCTAGTGGCTACCCCACTGGTCACTGCAGTCCTACAGCATGAATCCTGGGGTAATGAGCAAAGCAAGTGGTTTGTGGTCATCAGGTGTGAGAATGGAAACCTGGTTTGACTACTTGAGCTGTTTCACTTGGTCAAATTACTTATCTTCTCTGAACCGCAGTTTTCTCATCTATAAAATCACAATAATATTTACTTTGAAGAACTTTGTAAATCTAAAACCAGGAAGTATGGCTTTGTCATCTTGGTTTCTTTCCTCATAGCCTAGGGAAGGATTTTTGCACAAAGAAGGCATTCAATGAATTCTGATGGAACTTAATAGAGTTTGAAAATATCCTCTCAAATGAGGTGAATTGTTGTATCAATGGTCTTATATCCTCCCTTTTCTGTAAAATATTTTGTTTCATATTCAAGGTACAATTTTAGAAGCAAAACAACACAAATCCCTTTCCTATAACACCTTAAAAGCAAGTGCTTTAACAATTAAGAGTAGCAAGTATAGCAGCATATTTAATAGATGTGTTTATTTTAAATCCTGAAATAATTTTCTGCTTTTCAGATCCTAAAAAATTATTGATGACAATTATTTTTAGATTTTTCTACTAAAATATGAGACAACAAATGTAGTACTTGACAATATAAAACATTATTTGGGAAATATTAAATAACAATAAACAACATGTGCCCAAAATGTAGCAACTTTCAGAGATGATTTTTATTATCTTGGCAAATAAATTTTGCAAATGAGAGTCTTGGACATGAGACAGAACTATGTTTGGTCAGTAGCTAGAATTCAGTTGTATAATCAGTGATCAATCAAAATCAAAATTATGTAATGAATTACTGATCAGGAAAGAGACCCAATGAATTTCTAATAATTTCATAGGGAAACCAAGTAGTACTGAAGTGTTGCCATGGTTCAGAACACATTTAAATCTAAAACATGGGCTTAAATCTAGTGGGTAAAATAAAAGGAAAGGAGAAGGGGCACATCAAAAACAATATAGGAAATCACAGCTGCTCAAGAAGATGAATCTTCAATTGGCTCCAGTTCATTGTGGTTTGTCCCCACTGAACCTGAACTTGAACTGTGGGGCATGGGACTGTACTTAGGCCCTCTTGAAGCAGATTAAGAAATAGAAACCAGTAGGACTAGGTCATGATAAAAATATCTACTGGGACCGATGATAGGAGAAATGTAGAATTATTATCTGTGAAAATAAATATAGAAAGCTAAGCTTACCTAAAATGCATCTGTTCTTTCCTCCAGGGGAAAGAAAAAGAAGACTCATAATTAATCAACATCTTACTTTGTAAAAGTAAAATGTTTCCAATATTTTGAATCAAATGTGAGAAAAGAAGGCCTTGCTTTAGAAAGCCAAGCATAAAAAATGCTGAGTGGTTTTTGGAGGAATCAGTAATAAATGCGGGCAGGCAAGAATCAAATCAGTGATAATACAATTACATAAAAAGATTTGATTATAATAAACATGAAGAGAGCAATCCCCTGTATTATAATTTTTGCAGCATTTGGCATTTTTGAGACATTTGTAATAGCTTAGAGGAAAACACATTACAAAATGCTTCTTCCATCTAACAAGACTTCAAGTCTACCTAACCTAAAGTTAGGATTATAAATTATATCTTCAGTTTAATATTAGCCAAATTAAAGTTGTCAAAGTTTTCCCTAATTAAATGAATGACTAATTTTATTCTTAAAAAATAGGTCTTTACTCTTGTAAAAAAAAAACTTTTGGGGGTAATCTTTATTTAGGAATTACTTACTCATCTTTAAAAATATTTACTGAACACCTAATTGAGACTTGTACATAATATGTGTCCCATAAATTTTGATGACTGAATGAATTAGTTATAATTAAAAAATTCAAATCAGTTAATAAAACAGAATAATAACATAAATGGAGAAAGATTAATATGTAAAAGTCAGGGTTCAGATTTGTACCTTCTTGAGGAAAGAAAACATTTTGTGAAAAATGCAAACACTCTAAATTTAAGTGATCATTTATTAAATGTACTTCCTGTACTTCAGATATTATGTAGTCATTCATAAGTAAAATTCTGAAAATAAAAGAAATGTAAGAATTTTGAAATATTTTACATAAGAATAACCACAATTGTTGGGTTACATTGTGTGTTTTTATTTCCAGGGTCAACTGAGGTAAAGCAGCCACCTACCATTTGATCCCAGTTGCTTCTGACAACTGAAAGTATGAAATT
This sequence comes from Lagenorhynchus albirostris, assembly GCF_949774975.1. NCBI lineage: Eukaryota > Metazoa > Chordata > Mammalia > Artiodactyla > Delphinidae > Lagenorhynchus > Lagenorhynchus albirostris. The sequence goes on from NC_083111.1 coordinate 28,351,991, forward strand.
GAAAGTAAAGTGAGACATATCTGTTCTTTTTTTGAATACATTTTGCCTATATATTGCCTTCATTATAATTGTTGTGGTCAAAAGCCATAAGATCTCTTTATAAACTCTATAGCCTATATATATTCATATACCACCTCATATTCACATATATTCATTTATCAATTTCTTAAATTCAATGTGATTGTACAAGCACCTAATTAGAAATCAAATAAATACATTAAAATATTGGCTAATCACAAGGACAAGAAAACTGATGTTTTGAATAAACACTGTGGATTATCTTATAGATATTATCAGCTTTCAGTTCTAATTCTAATGGTCTACTAATAATGGCCCTTTAAATTCAGGTTCTGGATATACACACTGAACCAAGGACTTTGCAGTATATTGTATACTCTGGGTTTGTTAAGTGGGGATATTAGTCAAACATGTCCTAATTTATACTTTAGTTGTGAGCATCAGTGGGCTAATGTCTACATAATTCACTCCATTTTGGAAAAGTGGTGCATATTTAAAAGATGCCATTGTTATCTAGGTAGAGCAAGGTAATTGTGCTATTTTTGCTTGGCCATTAAAAACTTGCCCAGGAAAAGGTAAGTCACACTTCAAAACAAACAAAGGACCAACTAATACCCAATGCTAGGATGCCATATCAGCCTAGACTAGGCTCTGAAAAGATTTTCAGGCCAAATATTATATGTTATTATATCTTAAAAAATCATTTAAGTTTGTCTTAACTATAGTTGGGTATTTTTTGAATGAAATGAGAAACTTTATCTTTCTAAAAGCTACAGATCTTTCTACAAATGTGGCAACCTGATTTAAAAAGGTAAAATGTTGGATTACATAGTTTTTGGATATATAATTAACTGGTTTTTCATCTATTTTAGCACTATATATAACACCATCTGAAACAGTCTCACCACATAGAATTATATGTACAGTTGGTTTCTTGAATCATTTTTGTGTGTGTTCTGTGTACATGTGTCTGTGAATATAGAATTCAATGATGAGATTTAAAGTGACTTTAATTAAAATTCAAATTTTCCACACAGAAATAGATGGTGAAAATGAGATTGTATCTTAGGGATATTATGGAACCTACCTCTCCCATATTGCAGATTTTGTTGGGAGCTCCATTAACTTTAGGATTTTCTTCTCACTACTTTTTTTTTTTTTTTTTTTTTTTGTGGTATGCGGGCCTCTCACTGTTGTGGCCTCTCCAGTTGCGGAGCACAGGCTCCGGACGTGCAGGCTCAGCGGCCATGGCTCACGGGCCCAGCCGCTCCGCGGCATGTGGGATCTTCCCAGATCGGGGCATGAACCCGTGTCCCCTGCATCGGCAGGCAGACTCTCAACCACTGCGCCACCAGGGAAGCCCCTTCTCACTACTTTTACTTAACAATTACAAAAGTGATCCAAGCTGTAGATAAAATGAGAGAACAAACATTATTAATTTAATGACTGATTGTGTAGATAAAGCAATATTTTAATAATACTAATAGGAATAGTAATACTATACCAAATAATAATGGTGTCGTATTAATAAGCTTTCACTGTGATGTATGTAAAATATTACATTAATCATCTTACTTCACCTCTACAGGAGGTGAAGGTATATTTTTATCTTAATTTTATAGAGAGGAAACTGAGTATAAGAAATTAATTTGCTTGTGGTATGTATCAGGCCAAGGATATGAAGGTAATTTGACTCCAGAGCTCACACTAATTTTCCCTTTGTTTTTCATATTATGTTTAATATTATAGAAAAATATTATGAAAAAAAAGCCCGTATAATTAGAGTAGATTGTATTATTGTTCCTAAATATTCACTGCCCTTCCCAGGGGAAAGATTTTACTTCCTGGCCTCATTGATGTCAGGTTTGGCCCTGTGATTTTTTTTTGGTCAATGAAATGTTCTATTTCCCAGTAGCAGCTTTAAGAGCCAGCACCTGGTTTGCCATACTCTCATTCTCCTTGGCCACAGGAGTAGCCATGGCCCAGAGAGGAACTGTTCCATCAGAACAGGTCCTGAAGTGAACATGAAAATAGGGAGCACAGCCATGACCAACACATAATGCACATGCAGCAGGAACTATAATAAATACACCTTTGCTGTTGTAAGTCACTGAAATTTTGGAGCTGTGGAGTTATTATTAATGTAGTATAATTTAACTAGCCTACACTGACACTTACAGAAATTGGTGCCCACAAAAACAAAGCCAGGTTGTGAGTAGAAAGGAACAGTTACTTGAGGTTGGTCAAATGGTAATTCATGTTGTGAAATGGTGAAATAGTTCATAAAACTGTGGCCTCTAATAAGTTAAAGAGCAATAATGCTCCTAATGGGCTTGTTGCTGTAGGCCAAAAAGTTGGGAAACAGTGTTGTGTGTCTTGATTGCTGCTGACTGCATTTGATAAGGTACACATGACAGAGAAGAGCTAGAAAAACATTGGCCAGTTTGCAAGAAGGAATGAAGGAAATAGAGAAAGTCAAGAGTTTTGGGAATTTGCAAAGTTCCCAAAGGGAACTTTGGATTTCAACTTTGGGTTGAAAGATGCTACCTATTCTCAACTATAACCCATGAATGCTAAAACTGAGACAGCTTTGGTGTGACGAGGGGAGCCAATTAAGATTCAGCCAAGAACAAATCAAGCATATGGCTATCACATCCTTTGTTAAAACCCTTGAATTGATCAATGCGATACACAGTACATCTTGCATTGAGCAAAGGGCTCAGAGGAAAGAGACTAATAGTGTGGCACTGCTAAGGAGGCATGATAGGCTCAAGATATCTAAATTAAGTGCAGGTAGAGGGGCATGTCGACTGGCAAACAAGAGTTGTTGGAATCAAATAGGCAAGAGGCCAGTTATGTTTCTGAGTGAGTGGTACCATCAAAAAATACCCCATGGACTAAAAGAGACTGTGATTTCTTGAAACTTGGGCCCCTAAACTTCCATGGGTAGAAAGCAGACTGAGAATGCATCTCAGCCCCCAGTGAGCATGATCTCCAATATTTCTTTCAGGTGTAACCAAAGAAAATAATAGAAAGGAAGACCTCTCAGAGGGCAGTTAGAGCCTGTGGAAAATAATGAACTTCAGAGCTATTCCCAGGGGTGGAATCAGAGAATTATCAAGGAACATTTCCACCTTTAGGTGACTTCAGACTTTCATAGACCATTGACTGCTGTAGCTCCCATTCTTCCCTCTTCTGATTCAGAATACTTATTGCAATTATCCTGATCCTGCTCAGCCATTGTATATTGGATGTCCATGGGGTTGAGAATCTATTAATAGGCCCCCAGACCAATGTAAAAACCATCGTGAGCCCCTGGATTTTGAGTGTGATGCCATGACTAGTAGGATTATCTCCTGTGGGCAGTGGGTAAGTGTGGTCTGTATGTGGGAGTTGAGAGAAGTGAATATTTGTGATATTTAATGTCCCTCCCTAGAATCAGGTTATACTATCCCAACCCACAGATGTCAGGCTTATACATGTGACTTTCCTCAGCCAATGAAAGAAGTGAAATGAATAGAGCAACAGCTGAGGTTAATAAACATAAAGCTTGAGCAAGAAATAAACATTTGGAGTCATTTGTTACTATAACATAACTTAGGCTATGCTGACTGATACAATATATATTCATTAACTAGTTGATGTAACACTTATTAAATAATTGCCATATGCCAGGCACCTGAGGTGCCAAGATGTTGTCAGAGGAAAGCAAATGAGGTAGAGTAAAAGAGCAACTACTTATACCCGATCTGAGTGTAGAATACCTGCTGAGAGTTCAAGATATGGAACTAGAAAATGCACTTTTATTGCTTATGATTAATCATATATATTTGTGTGTGATTTGTGTGTGTATATTTTTAAGCTAAGGGGAGCAGAGCGGGTTGAGCAGTACTATGACATATGTAGCATACCTCTTAGATGTGTATTTCCTATCAAAAGTTCATTTTTTAGACTTCCAGTAAAGCTTCATTGCCTCATAGAAAGAAAAAAGAGAGAGAGAGAGAGAAAGAAAGAAAGAAAGAAAAGAGGGAGGGAGGGAGGGAGGGGGGAAGGAAGGAAGGAAGGAAGGAAGGAAGGAAGGAAGGAAGGAAGGAAGGAACGGAGGAAGGAAGGAAAGAAAGAAAAAATGAAAAGCATCCTCAGAGCATCAGGGGAGCCCTGGCTGGCTTTGTTGCTTCTATTTTTAGCCTGCCCTGCATCTGTCAGACTGGGTCAGTGCTGAATGCCAGGGGCAAGATGGCCTCCTTGGCAGAAACAAGACAGTGTAGTAGGGATGTTTTATAAAAGCTGCACCTAAAAACTCAGAGAGTATATAATGGAGTATTTTTTACTTTTAAAGGGACTGTGTTGTGAACTCTTAAATATCAAAAGACTTCGAATTGAGGAGATCCCACAAATGCCCTTAATCGAGTGAAATAAGCACAACCAGCCACCTTGCTTTTCTTTCAACACATTTTAGTCTAGGCATTGCAGTGCTGATGCTTCACACTCCGTAAAGGTCAGTGCTCACTAGATCTTTATTTGGAAAGATTATCTGTCATCACAATGTCTTACAGTACAATTTAGTGACAGGGTCAGAAACAAATCCTGAACTGTAGATCAAAGGAATATCTTAGAAGGATAAGAGGGATTAACCTTGATTCTTGGGTTCTCATAATCATTACACAGAATTGCTAATTAATTGTGATACCTTCTTCCCAAAAGGCACTACTTTGTTATTTTTGTTTGTTTTTTCTTTCTTTTTTTATTTTTTCGGTACGCGGACCTCTCACTGTTGTGGCCTCTCCCGTTGCGGAGCACAGGCTTCGGACGCGCAGGCTCAGCGGCCATGGCTCACAGGCCCAGCCACTGCACGGCATGTGGGATCTTCCCGGACCGGGGCACGAACCTACGTCCCCTGCATCGGCAGGCGGACTCTCAACCACTGCACCACCAGGGAAGCCCTGTTTGTTTTTTTATTAAGTGTTTCTTAAGAAACCAGATTGATCATCATACAGTTTCTTTCTGGCTAATAGTCCTAGCCTTTCAATTCTCTTTTAATTCACTTTGGTTTTTATTCTATCTGAATCCACAAAAACCCACTAAGTGTTCAGGAAGTTGCTGTCTTTAATGTCTTTGGCCCTGGCTGTGCAGGAAGATTTGTTTCCCCATTGGACTAACTACCATATCTTTGCTAGATATTTCATCATGTATCAGAATATTATTTTTAATAATTGTGGGACCTTCCCTGGTGGCGCAGTGGTTGAGAATCTGCCTGCTAATGCAGACACGGGTTCGAGCCCTGGTCTGGGAGGATCCTACATGCCGCGGAGCAACCAGGCCTGTGAGCCACAACTACTGAGCCTGCGCATCTGGAGCCTGTGCTCTGCAACAAGAGAGGCCGCGAGAGTGAGAGGCCCGTGCACCACAATGAAGAGTGGCCCCTGCTTGCCACAACTAGAGAAAGCCCTCGCACAGAAACGAAGACACAACACAGCATAAATAAATAAATAAACTCCTACCCCCAACATCTAAAAAAATAAAAAAATTGTGGTAATAATACTATTGTTCTTTCCTTTATCAAGCACATAGTCATTTATGAGCCCTGTGAAGAGCACTTCGTAAATACTTATCAGTGTGTTCCTCGGAATACAGTAAATAGATCCTCAAAACACTCTGTACAAATAGAGATGATTAGGCAAATACCTTTCAAAAATGTTCCTTATTATATACCTTGCTTAACTACTTAAACACTCTGAAATTTTTTTGTAGTTTTTTTAAACCAGTTTTTAAAAATTGAAGTATAGTTAATCTACAATGTTGTGTAGTTTCAGCTGTGCAACAAAGTAATTCAGATAGATAGGTAGATATAATTCAGATAGACAGGTAGGTATATAGATTCTTTTTCAGATTCTTTTCTATTATAAGTTATTACAAGATATTTAATATGGTTCACTATGCTATACAGTAGGTCCTTGTACAGTAGTGTGTATATGTTAATCCCAAACTCCTAATTTATGCCCCTCCCCCATCCCCCTTGGTAACCATAAATTTGTTTTCTATGTCTGTAAATCTATTTCGTAAATAATTCATTTATATCATTTTTTAGATTCCACATTTTATATTTCCTAATTTTTTAAACCAGAATTTTCTCAAATTAGTACCTATCAACATCTCAAAACCAGTGTCTTGTGGTACACTCCTTGCAAAAGGCAATATTGTGTCAATTCTTTTTTATAGAAAACTGGGAAGTTAGACATTATTATCCTCATTTGTAGATATATAGTTAATTTCAGAATGATTGGAATTCTTGCTCAGTTGAACAAGTCATGAAATAACAGGGTTGGACATCAGATATAAGACTGTCAGAGTCCAAGGCCCATGCTCTTAATCACTCTGTTATTACTACTTCAACATTGCTAGTGTTTTAAAAAACTTATTTTAAAACAAATATTTTCTGACATTTAGCTCTCCCAATCCCCACAAATTGATCGACTTCAAATGTACCACCTGGATTTGAAGGGAGATAAGATTTGCAATGCTCTGTAAGCTCCTTAGCCAGGTGTTTTGCTTCATAGCACTTTTGTGACATCCCTTTTGGTGACTCAGTTTAGTGATGTTCTGAAGCAGTCCTATACTGGCTTCTGAGAGTCAATTGTTAAATTTCCAGAAATTTTCTGAGTTAAACAGCCATTATTCAAAATTAAATTACATAAACTTGTAATTAAATGTTATATTGAAAACAAAGGCATTAAATGCTCCCAACTCATCAATTCCTAATTATTTTACAACATTTCACTATTATCTATGCTCTTGAGATTGTAGGGGAGTGAAATTAGCCACCCAAAATATCTCTTTTGTATGTGATTTTGAGCTGAAAACAATTAAGAAACAGAAGACTCAGAAAGTCTTTTTACCTCTCCTTTAGCTGCCTAGTAGACCTGAAACTAACACAATGTTATAAACCAACTATATCTCAATGAAAAATAATTAAAAAACAGAACAAAACAAAAAGAGTTTAGAGAAAGGATCTGTTCTGGAATAGAACTATCACCAGAGCTACTGCAAAGAATACGGTCCTGGTGTTGTAGGGGCAACTCTAGGCAACTGTGTTCAAATGCAGGAGGCTAAGAAATCAATGTTGATACTTCTCTGATTTTAAAATTCAATAAAAGTCTTTCTAAAAATTGAATTTAAAAGGATTTAGGGCTTCCCTGGTGGCACAGTGGTTAAGAATCCGCTTACCAATGCAGGGAACGTGGGTTCGAGCCCTGGTCCAGGAAGATCCCACATGCAGTGGAGCAATGAAGCCCGAGCGCCGCAACTACTGAGCCTGGGCTCTAGAGCCTGAGAGCCACAACTACTGAAGCCCACACGCCTAGAGCCTATGCTGCACAACAAGAGAAGCCACCACAGTGAGAAGCTCACGCACTGCAACGAAGAGTAGCCCCTGCTCACCGCAACTAGAGAAGGCCTGCACGCAGCAACAAAGACCCAACGCAGCCAAAAATAAATAAATAAATTTATTTTAAAAAAGGATTTAAAATCTTAAATTCATTTAGATGATATTTGGTACTTGCTGTTTTCTGACACAAGTGCTTTGATGATTGCTTATTTTTAGCTCACAACCAAGTATTTCTTTATTAAATTTGAGATATCCCAGCTGTGAGAGGTGGCACTTGCTCTCAAAGTGTTTCCTTAATCAAATTATCACAGAAAAAGTATAAAATTGCCACTCTTTTGAGTGCTATGATGAGTGGCTGGACTCATAGAGGTCAAGAAAGGCTTCTCTAAGGAAGTGGTACTGTGAGGTGTGAAGTATTAGGAGGGAGGAGGGGGGAGGGTGAGCTACCTTCTGGGTAAAGGGAGTGGCATGTGAAAAGGCCCTGTGGTGGAAGGGAGCATGGCAAGTAGAAGGGAAAGAGACTTTTGTGGATGGAACAAAGAAAGCAAGAAGAAAGGGGCTTCCAGATGAGGCCAGAGAGGTAAGGATGACCCAGATCTACATGTAAGCCATGTTGCTGATTATTGTATTTTACCCTAAAAGCAGTGGGAAACCTTAGGTTGGACGTGGCAGTAGGGATGGGAGGGGAGCAATGCATACTGACCTGAATAAGGTATGGTGTGCATTCTAAAAGATCAAAGCTACCTACAGAGTAAAGAAACAATGGGGGAGGATGCAGCATTGAGGCAGGTGGATCAGTTAGGAAGCTGTTCCCAGGTAGGTGAGAGAACAGAATACTTTAGAATAGAGAAGTAGTGGTGGAGAAGGAATAAAGTAGATGGGCACATTCAGGAGGCAAGTCGCCAGGATTTTTTGTAATCTCTACTGAAGCACAAACATTAGTGTTTCTCACAGAAGAATAAAAAAGCCATTGGCCAGGCCTCACTAGAGTGTGTGCAGTAGACACTTTTTCTAGCAGTTGGAGGGCATTTGTGCTGATCAGACACTCGTTTGCCATGTTATCATGTGGATTGAGAAACACAGGCTTACATGTATCATCTGTGTCCAAGAAACAGAGCAAAGCACATTGGTTCAGACATGAAGACGTCAGGCGCCGAGTTTGCCTTTCAGGCTCCCATGGGGAATAACTACTATGCCAAATGCTGTGCTTTATACCTCCTTGTCTCTGAGCTCTCAAGTCTTCTCCTAAGGGAAGGCTGGTTAAGGCTTTCACCCTTCATATATTTAGATCAGTTTAGTGATATTTGGATCAAGTAACGTTGAAATATGTTGGTACTTTAAAACAAACTTAGCGTACAGAAATTAAAAAATAAAATGTTGAGAGCATTAAATTTATTGCCGGTATAATTTCTAAGTCCTATATATTGTGACTTAGCTATCTTAAATAATTTTAAGGCAGACATCTTTTTACTTGATTTTTAAAATATTTTTATATTGGGGAATATTTTCAACTAACAAAATTAAAATTAACATCACCCATTTTCCCTACACCATACACATCTCTCTCTCTCTCTCTCTCTCTCTCTGTCGTCTGGTTAGAAATACACTTTCTGGTGTTTCTAGCAGCTGTGAAAACTCCGAAAAAAATATACATGTATTTACTCAGAGAGCACTAAGAAATGGCAAATTACTCAATTTCAAAGCTTTCAAAAATCAATTGTGCAAAAGAACTCTTTAAGTATCCACTTAAATGACATATAATTCTTTTTTTTTTTTTTTTTTTTTTTTTTGCGGTACGTGGGCCTCTCACTGTTGTGGCCTCTCCCATTGCGGAGCACAGGCTCCAGATGCGCAGGCTCAGCGGCCATGGCTCACGGGCCTAGCCGCTCCACGGCATGTGGGATCTTCCCGGACCGGGGTACGAACCCATGTCCCCTGCATCGGCAGGCGGATACTCAACCACTGCACCACCAGGGAAGCCCTGATGGTATTTTTAAAAGGTTCACTAAGTTTCTATTTTTTCCCCACAAAGGAAGTCATCCTCTTTGCTTTTTTATTTTTTGTCAGTTAGAACATGGTGGGAACGTGTACCTATTGAGCAGGCTGAGAGAAGCTATGACATTGATTCTGTGAAATAATATACTCTAGTGGCTGTTGAATAAAGCTTATTGCTTTTGAAAACCACCATCAGATTCTTAAAGCTGTGTGTTTACCTTTCATTAGGTAATTGTTAATCAAAATCATTGTATCCTTGTGTCCTATTATTGATACAAGGGTTTCTCTACTTGGTTAGGGAAATCCTTGGGCTGAAATTTATTTTTTTAAGGGGTAATAGCTACTATGGTTGTAAGCATGAATGTACACTAGATATGTTTGCTCTTCAGATTCAACGTATACCTTACATCCTCTATACATAGTGCTCAGTTTAATGTTATACTCTACTGTATAGCAAGACACAGCCGTGCTGCAGCTGGGTCACCAAGCTCACAGACCAGTTCTAAGGCAGACTTCATTTGGTAACTAATGGAACAAAAAACAGGAAATAGAGCTTTAGCTATCTCAGTGAAAACAGAGAATGATACTCCCGATTTTATCCCACTTTTTACAATGAGATGAGAAAGGAAATGGTCAATAAACACTGTATCAGAGGGACTTCCCTGGCAGTCCAGTGGTGAAGACTCTGCTGTTTCGACTGCAGGGGGCACGGGTTTGATCCCTGTTCTGGGAACCACGATCCTGCAAGCTGTGCAGTGTGGCCAAACAAAATAAACAAAATTTAAAAAACAAAAAACATAAAACACTGTATCAGAAAAAAATCGCAGAATAATTTTACTTGTAATGCATATTGTCAAAGATTTTATTGCATTTCCCATCCTGATGCCCTTTTACAGATAATCAAGGACATGGCAGCTGCTGGAAAAAGAGAAAGGAAGGAGGAATGTTTGCTATTTTACAGTGATGTAATCGTGTTTTAGAAAGCCTAGTGAAATGAGGTTCCAGGAGTTAAATAGCCACACTTACTATTAAATGTTTTGTAAGTATTTTCATCTGTTACAAGACTTTTCCTAAGTTAAGTCTGATATTGGAAGAAGTAACATTTTGATTACTTAGTGTCATGCCCTCTTATAAGCACTTTGTATGTTTTATTTCATCCTCACAACAAGTTTGTTAGAAGGATGTCATTATTAGCTTCATTTGCAGGTAAAGAATCAAGGTACGTACAGGGGTTACAGGGTAAGTTATTGTCAGAGCCCCGATAAAAGGGTGGTAAATGCATGTTCTCAATTTGTTGAACCAGCTGCTTATAAATATGTTGTGAAGTTGTGAAATATATGCAGGTTGTGAAAAAGGTATCATGCAAACTTTAGTGTTTTGTAAAAGAGAGGTTCTTTTCTCAAATATCATATAAATCTATTCCTGCCTGCTTTGTCATATTTATGCATGAGTGTGTGTATCACGTTTTGCTAAATAGGATTACACTGAAGACTAGAAGCCAGGGCTTTATACTTCTAATTATTCTAGAATTCAGTGAAGACATATTCAAAAGAAACAGCATATAAATTAACTCTCTAATTTGCCCCTGTTGGAAAATTAAGTTGTCTTCCAAAATCTGGATGAAGGATAACATATAATATCAGTAACACAGATTTGGTCAGGATAGATAGCACTGAGTCACAGGTTTAAACAACTAAGCTTTATTCTTAGAAAGCATGACTGTAAGCAACTCAAAATCTGTACAAATAATCCCTGGCTCTCTTTACTAAGAAATATAATTAAAGCCATAAGCTCTTTAAATAATGGAGTGCTATTTTTCTGTGCCATGAACTCACAACATGAACTGTATGTTGTGGATACAGTTGTATCCGCATGTGTGTCTTATTTCCCACCCATCCTGTTAACAAATAGCTCCAAATATTTTCATTAAAAAAAAATCTGTCTATAGCTAAATTCAAACGAACAAATTAAACAAGGTAAAGCCGTATACTGAATCCTAACTCTTGATATATCTCCTCATGAAGATAGATTGCTCTCTAATCTGAAAAGGACTGGTTATATGATTTGTTTTATCCTCTTTAGTGAAGGGTAGACAGACCCTGTTGTCACAATCCCACTGTCAGAATGTAGAGTATTTCTTCTGTTTCCTTTTGTGCTCCTTTGCTAAACAATGCCTATCTAATTAAATTCCTCTCAGTCAATACATTAACTTTAGGTAGAATTTTGAGAGATTTTAAAACGTCTCACTGTACAGCTCACTCACCTACTAGTGAAGTGTACACAGACATGCGCTCACTGTACTTTAAGAGCATGTGGTTTTCATAGCATCCTTGCGAGAAACATATAGTCTGGAGTACCACTTCCTGAATGTGAATCCTGTGACCGCCTTTGTAAACTTGGGCAAGCCATTTAAATTCTTTGAGTCTCAGTTTTCTCATATTTAAAACTGAAAAACCAGTAACTATGATGATTTTTCACTAATATGTTCTAAGCAGTTCAAATGTGCCAGGCACTGTTTTAATCACTTTACATATGTTAACTCACTTAATCCTCACCACAGCCCTAGGAAATAGGTAGTATTATTATTATTTCCCCCATTTTAGATAAAGAAATGGAAGCACAAAGATTTACTCAGGGTTATACCAGATAACTGTCTCATCTTTATTTCAAATATTGATATTTTCTTCACCATGGATTTATTTGTGTTACTTATTTTTAAAAATATTGCATTATTTATCTTGATAATTGAACTTTTTGTTGTCCCCTTAATTTTGTACCTGAAGTGAGTGCCTTCTTGCCTTACCCTGGTCCATGGCCTTGAATTACGTATCTCTGAGTCTTTGTTGGCTTTAGATGATGCATGTAAAATACTTTGCTTTGCCAGTAGCTTGTTAAGTGGTAGCTGTCATTATTATTATTCTTTCATGTAAATGAGGAAAAAGAAGATCTAAGTAACTTATAAATAAGCATATAATGGCACATAATGAAGAAGAATTTAGAGGTCTTACCTCTCTCTTCACATAATAGTATATAACTTAAAAAGTCTGCTTTTATCACTACAGTTACCAAAATTTGTATAATGCTTTCTCCTTTTACAAAACACTTTAATGTATAATATATTAAATATGTAGTATATAAGTAAATATATAATATATGTAAATATATAATATATTTGTATGTATATAAATATGTATATGGTTTGTGCTTTATAAGAAGAAGATTAGGTAGATAGGGAAAGTAATTTTATCTTCTTTTTAATATACAAGAAAACAAGGACTCAGTGGGATTAAGTGGTTTGCTCAAAGGATGCAGCTAACAAATCATGAAAAGCTTTACATTGTCTTTTGCACCCATTTAAGGGAAACTCTTAGTAACTGCAGGAGCCAGACACTTTCCTGCCTCAAAGGCTATACAATGTCAGTTTAACACAACTTCTGCCCATTCCACTTTCTGTTCTTCTGCAGAAAAAGTGATGAAGGGGATAGAAAGGATGGGGGAAGTGCCACAAATTACTGAATCTCACAAATCCTTTCTTTTCTCCCTAAAGGAGCCATAACCGCTGCTCCTGTGGGGGCCAGGCTAGGATGAACACCACTGGAGGTGATGGTTGTACTTAGCAATGAAATAAAGAATTAAAAATTTTTTTTCTTCTTTGTTGCTTTTACATTTTCAAAGTTCTCTGTCAGAAACTGCATTAGTTTTGTAACTTCATTTGGGAAATGGTAAAAAACAAAAAATGTTTTAGTCTTTAGTCTGAGTGTCTTTAAACCCTGTTACCCTTTATAGATATGCCTAGAAAACTTGGGTAAATGATTGTTGTAATTTTATTTCCTCAAATAATTTAATTTTAAGGAGTTTTATTTTCAGCCTGGCCTTTATGATTAATCTGATCTTGTCCTTTCTCATTTCAGATTTTGATTATAGGTCCCTAAATATGGAAAGCAATTAACCACAGTACAGAAGGTAATGCCCTTAATTTTTCAGAAACAACACCTAGTCTCATGACTTCTGAAATCAGCTATTCATACTTTGCTCTTATAGGGAAAGGGCAGTTTTTGTGCCCCTCTACAAGAAAAATGGAAACAGCAAAGATACAATGTATAGCGTCAATAAAATAGTCATAGAGGAAAGGGTTTTTTTCTTAAGCTTTCATCTATGGATTCTCTCTTTTTTATTATTCTAATACTATGAGATGATCCCTATCACTCAAGTATTTTAAATTCTGATCTTTTTTTCTTTCATTATTTTTTATTGGTGTTTCTCACTTTGAAGTCAAAACACCAAGATCATAAAATAGGGAGGAATTATAATTAACAACCATGGAAAAGTCAATGAACACTTGGTATAGGATAAGTTCATTAAATTGACTAGTTTTCATAATTTAATATTCATTATTGAGCATTTCTTTGATCAGAAGTATCACCTAGTGGTGAACAGAGTGGACACTGGAGCCAGTTTGCTTGGCTTTGCATCGGGCAAGCTCTGTGACAGAAGGCAAATTCTTTAATCTTGCTATGCCTTAATTTTGTCCTTCATAAAATGGGACAAATAATAATATATATCTCATAGGATCTCTTTGAGGATTAAGGTAGTTAAATTATTAAAGAACATAGAACAATGCCTGGCACATAGTGAGTACTCTGTAAATGTTAGCTATTATTATGATGGTCAGAACTGAATACAATGCCTTATGGTATAGTGGTTCAGAATGAGCTCCCCCAAGAAAAGAATTTTGTTACTTTTGCATGAGTATTATTTTGAGATAAGGACAATTGAGACCCTGTAGTTTCAAGAGAAACTACCACCCCTCCTTTACCTACCTAGAGAAATTTTAATTGAGTATTTTTCCCAGAAAAAGAATTACCACTGGAGGTAAATTTTATCTAAGTGGCTGAATCTATAAGGCAGGGCACATATCTAATTACCAAACATCTACTCTTCTTGTCATTCTGTGAATGACCCTCCTGTCCTTGGATGCCCCAGGCCCATATCCCATTCCTTAGCTCAGGATGGCATATACACCTCATTTTACCCTTCTGTTTCTGAACCTCTCATATACGTGGGGTTCCTGTATATGCAAAAGCTAAATTTGATTTTCTCCTATTAATCTGTCTCATGTCAATTTAATTCTTAGACCAGCCAGAAAAAACAAGTAGAGGAAAGTTTTCTTTTTCTCCAACACTGGTTACTATAATGAAGCTGTAAGATAGATATTAGCTCCAATTTTGTACATGAAAATTACTCATACTCTATGAAGGATGACTGGCTGTAGTATGAAATAATAAGGAAGGTTGTGACTTAGGTTATGGTATGGCCATCTACCATATTCCCTAAACAGTCAACCAGTAATTATCTCATTCAGTCATTCATCTACACGTACTTCCTTCAGTATGTCTTTACCACTATGAAATCACTGAAGAAATAACATTTTACAGACACCAACACACACAAACATTAAAGAGAAATCTCAAGTCCTTTGGAAAGACTGAGCTTGGACAAGTCAGATAAAGCTTGAGATAAGCATTTTGTGAAGTGTAGGACTTGGATTTTGGAAGAAATAGAAAGTCTCTACAGGCAGAGAAATAGCGCTCATAAGGCAAGGTGAGGGGATCATATTACTATATTGCTAGTTTAATGTGTGTCTTCATCAGACTTTATGAGAACAGAGACCACTCCCATCTTGCTAAACATGACATATTTGGTGATAAGCATCATGGTGATAAGCACAGCAGGTATTTAATAAATATTTATTAAATGAATGAATGGGAATGAACAGTGCATTTAGGGTACAGAGTCCTCCAGTAAGAGGACAGGCAGAAAAGTCCCTTTTGTAAGTTGATCCCTGGACAGAATAGAGGAGACCTAGGAAAAGGAACTGTAATTCCAGTTAGAAAACTGGAATTACTAACTAATAACTGTTTTATCCTTATGTTTAACAACATGTTTAACAACATGATTTACTTTCAGTTGCTTCAAGTATTATAATTTATATCACAATTTCTCTTAAATCTCCCCTTCCCCTGAACATTCAAAGAAATAAAATTTGAAGTCAATTAAGTAGAGTGAGTTCCCTACCCAATATAGCCAGAATTGATTTCCTATTACATAAAGAATATAACACTTTGGAAAACATTTTACATTTTTATGGGTTTTTTAAATTTAGTTTTTATTTCTATTAAATTTTTACATACACACACACAAACACACACAGAGTCAATTTTTTAACCTGCATTTTTTTCCCACAAGCTGTGAAAAAATGGAGCACTTTCTTGAAGGTAATCAACTTCACTGCAATTTCTTTTGCTATCCAAAAACAACCATTTTCAACTTTTTAAGTTAATTATTTGGAGATTTACCACCACTTCTCTTAATAAATGCTGACAAGCTTTCTTCTTAATTTTTCATATTGGTTCATTATTATGGACTCTCCCCTATGAAATATAAGGATTGGCTCTTGTTTATTCCCTCCACACTCCTTTCCACAACACTTGCCCTGTTCCCAAGCACTGAATACCATCAAACATTTGAGTATTTCAAACAGAAGACTCTGCTAGAGCCTTCTGACCTGCTCCAGTTTGGAATGGAGTTGTGTGGGATCACCAACAGCTATAATTTTGGAATCTCCCTCCACTATAATCCTGGAAATCCCCTTTGCCTCTCTTATGTTAGATCCCTTGATTCCTGAATTCCATGTCTACCTCTTCCTAGGTTCATTTCCTCTTTTGATGAAATACATCTTCTAGTAGATTCCTTATAAGTGGTATATAGAATGTAAATTATTGACATACTGCATGTCTGGGAATATCAACATTCACACATAATTAATAGTTTGGCTTAAAATATTTGGAAGTATATATATTTCAGAATACTGAAGATATTGTTCTACTGTCTTGTATTTTCCAATGTAGTTTTAGAGATACTCTTTGTCGTTCATCAAAGGAATTCTTTACCCTTTACTCTTTAATAATAGACTTTCTCCAATTCTTCCTTTTTTCCTTTCTCTCTCCCTTCCGTCCTTCCTCTTTCTTTCTTTCTTTCTTTCTTCTTTCTTTCTTTCTTTCTTTCTTTCTTTCTTTCTTTCTTTCTTTCTTTCCTTCTTTCTTTCTTCTTCTTTCTTTCTTCTGTCATATTTTCTCTCTATCCCCAGTTGTCTGAATTTTCACTTACTGTGGATTTATCTTCATCTATTGTGCTCACAATTTGGTCAGACTTTTTAATTCACAAATCAATGTCTTTCAAGTCTGGGAATGTGTCTTGAATTACTTTATTTGTTATTTATTTCCTTGTTTTTCTCATTCTAGACCTCTTATTATTTAGCTGTTGAACTTCCTTGAATTATCTCCTAATTCTTTTATCTTTTCTTTCTAAATTTTCCATCTCTGTTTTTACCTTACTTGCTGGGATATTTCCTTATCATTACTGTCTAACCCCTCTATAACATCAAAAAGATACATTAGAAAGAAGAAACACTGAAAATCAATGGTCTAAGCGTCCATTTCAAGACGTAAGATCAGTGAATTAAGTCACAGAAAGTAAAAAGAGGAAAATAGAATTATGAGCAGAAATTGACGTAGAAAACAAACATTTATAGGAGAGATCAACAAGACAAAAGTTAGTTGTTTTGGAGAGAAAACTAAAATGGTTACAAACCCCAAGGAATACTTAAAAAGAAAAAAAAAAGAGAGGAAACACAAATAACAATTGTCAAGAATAAAAATGTCATCACTGTATATCCTACAAAAATTAAAACAATAATAAGATAATAGTACAGATAGAGAGGGGAAGATGGTGGAAGAGTAAGACGCGGAGATCACCTTCCTCCCCACTGATACACCAGAAATACATCTACACGTAGAACAACTCCAACAGAACACCTACTGAACACTGGCAGAAGAGCTCAGACATCCCAAAAGGCACGAAAGTCCCCACGTACCTGGGTAGGGCAAAAGAAAAAAGAATAAACAGAGACAAAAGGATAGGGATGGGACCTGCACCTTGGGGAGGGAGCTGTGAAGGAGGAAAGGATTCCACACACTAGGAGCCCCTTCACGGGCAGAGACTGCGGGTGACGGAGGGAGAAAGCTTCGGAGCCACAGAGGAGAGCACAGCAACAGGGGTGTGGAGGGCAAATAGGAGAGATTCCCTCACAGAGGATCGGTGCTGACCAGCACTCACCAGCCCGAGAGGCTTATCTGCTCACCCGCTGGGGCGGGCGGGGCTGGGAGCTGAGGCTTGGGCTTCCTTTGGAGCGCAGGGAGAGGACTGGGGTTGGCGGCGTGAACACACCCTGCAGGGGGTTAGTGCACTACGGCTAGCCGGGAGGGAGTCCGGGGAAAAGTCTGGATCTGCCGAAGAGGCAAGAGACTTTTTCTTCCCTCTTTGTTTCCTGGTGCACGAGGAGAGGGGATTAAGAGCGCTGCTTAAAGGAGCTCCAGAGATGGGCGCAAGCTGCGGCTAAAAGAGCAGACCCCAGAGACGGGCATGAGATGCTAAGGCTGCTGCTGCCACCACCAAGAAGCCTGTGTGCGAGCACAGGTCACTATCCACACACACCCCTTCCGGGGAGCCTGTGCAGCCCGCCGCTGCCAGGGTCCCGGGATCCAGGGACAACTTCCCCGGGAGAACACACGGCACGCCTCAGGCTGGTGCAACGTCATGCCGGCCTCTGCCGCCGGAGGCTCGCCCCTTATTCCGTACACCACCCTTCCCCAAGCCTGACTGAGCCAGAGTCCCCGAAGCAGCTGCTCCTTTAACCCCGTCCTGTCTGAGAGAAGAACAGACGCCCTCCAGCGACCTACACGCAGAGGCGGGGCCAAATCCAAAGCTGAGCCATGGGAGCTGTGCAAACAAAGAAGAGAAAGGGAAATCTCTCCCAGCAGCCTCAGAAGCAGCGGATTAAAGCTCCACAATCAACTTGATGTACCCTGCATCTGTGGAATACCTGACTAGACAACGAATCATCCCAAATTGAGGAGGTGGACTTTGAGAGCAAGATGTATGATTTTTTTCCTCTTTTCCTCTTTTTGTGAGTGTGTATGTGTATGCTTTTGCATGAGATTTTGTCTGTATAGCTTTGCTTTCACCATTTATCCTAGGGTTCTATCTGTCCGTTTTTTGTTTTTCTTGTTCTTTAAAAAATTTTTTTTCTTAATAATTATTTTTCATTTTATCTTACTTTATTTTATTTTAAATTCTTTTTTTCTTTCCTTCCTTCCTTCCCTTCTTCCTTCCTTCCTTCTTCCCCCTCCCTCCCTCCCTCCCTTCTTTCTTTCTTTCTTTCTTCCTTCCTTTCTTCCTTCCTTCCTTCCTTCCTTCCTTCCTTCCTTCCTTCCTTCCTTCCTTCCTTTCTTTCTTTCTTTCTTTCTTTCTTTCTTTCTTTCTTTCTTTCTTTCTTTCTTTCTTTCTTTCTTTCTACACTTTGTCCCTTTTATTCTGAGCTGTGTGGATGAAAGGCTCTTGGTACTCCAGCCAGGAGTCAGTGCTGTGCCTCTGAGGTGGGAGAGCCAACTTCAGGACACCGGTCCAAAAGAGGCCTCCCAGCTCCACGTTATATCAAATGGCGAAAATCTCACAGAGATCTCCCTCTCAACACCAACATCCAGCTTTACTCAACGACCAGCAAGCTACAGTGCTGGACACCCTATGCCAAACAACTAGCAAGACAGGAACACAACACCATCCATTAACAGAGAGGCTACCTAAAATCATAATAAGTGCACAGACACCCCAAAACACACCACCAGACGTGGACCTGCCCACCAGAAAGACAAGATCCAGCCTCATCCACCGGAACACAGGCACTAGTCCCCTCCACCAGGAAGCCTACACAACCCACTGAACCAACTTTCACCACTGGGGACAGACACCAAAAACAACGGGAACTACGAACCTGAAGCCTGCCAAAAGGAGACTCCAAAACACAGTAAGATAAGCAAAATGAGAAGACAGAGAAACACACAGCAGATGAAGGAGCAAGATAAAAACCCACCAGACCTAACAAACAAAGAGGAAATAGGCAGTCTCCCTGAAAAAGAATTCAGAATAATGAGAGTAAATATGACCCAAAATCTTGGAAATAGAACACAAAATGCAAGAAACATTTAACAAGGACCTAGAATAACTAAAGATGAAACAAGCAATGATGAAGAACACAATAAATGAAATGAAAAATACTCTAGATGGGATCAATAGCAGAATAACTGAGGCAGAAGAACGGATAAGTGACCTGGAAGATAAAATAGTGGAAATAACTACTGCAGAGCAGAATAAAGAAAAAAGAATGAAAAGAGCTGAGGACAGTCTCAGAGACGTCTGGGAAACTATTTAACACACCAACATTCCAATTATAGGGGTCCCAGAAGAAGAAGAGAAAAATAAAGGGACTGAGAAAATATTTGAAGAGATTATAGTTGAAAACTTCCATAATATGGGAAAGGAAATACTTAATCAAGTCCAGGAAGCACAGAGAGTCCCATACAGGAAAAATCCAAGGAGAAATACACAAAGACACATATTAATCAAACTGTCAAAAATTAAATACAAAGAAAACATATTAAAAGCAACAAGGGAAAAATAACAAATAACACACAAGGGAATCCCCATAAAGTTAACAGCTGATCATTCAACAGAAACTCTGCAAGCCAGAAGGGACTGGCAGGACATAATTAAAGTGATGAAGGAGAAAAACCTGCAACCAAGATCACTCTGCCCAGCAAGGATCTCATTCAGATTTGATGGAGAAATTAAAACCTTTACAGACAAGCTGAGAGAGTTCAGCACCACCAAACCAGCTTTACAACAAATGCTAAAGGAACTTCTCTAGGCAAGAAACACAAGAGAAGGAAAAGACCTACAATAACAAACCCAAAACAATTAAGAAAATGGGAATAGGAACATACATATTGATAATTACCTTAAGAGTAAATGGAGTAAATGCTCCCACCAAAAGACACAGATTGACTGAATAGATACAAAAACAAGAACCATATATATGCTGTCTACAAGAGACCCACTTCAGACCTAGAGAAACATGCAGACTGAAAGTAAGGGGATGGAAAAAGGTATTCCATACAAATGGAAATCAAAATAAAGCTGGAGTAGCAATTCTCATATCAGACAAAATAGACTTTGAAATAAAGACTATTAGAAGAGACAAAGAAGGACACTACATAATGAACAAGGGATCAATCCAAGAAAAGGATATAACGTTGTAAATATTTATGTACCCAACATAGGATCACCTCAATACATAAGGCAAATACTAGCAGCCATAAAAGGGGAAATTGACAGTAACACAATCATAGTAGGGGACTTTAACATCCCATTTTCACCATTAGATAGATCATCCAAAATGAAAATAAATAAGGAAACACAAGCTTTAAATGATACATTAAACAAAATGGACTTAATTGATATTTATAGGACATTCCATCCAAAAACAACAGAATACACATTTTTCTCAAGTGCTCATGGAACATTCTCCAAGATAGATTATATCTTGGGTCACAAATCAAGCCTTAGTAAATTTAAGAAAATTGAAATTGTATCAAGTAACTTTTCCGACCACAACACTATGAGACAAGATATCAATTACAGGAAAAGATCTGTAAAAAATACAAACACATGGAGGCTAAACAATACACTACTTAATATTGAAGTGATCACTAAAGAAATCAAAGAGGAAATCAAAAAATACCTAGAAACTAATGACAATGGAGACACGACGACCCAAAACCCATGGGATGCAGCAAAAGCTGCAGGGAAGGGAAGCTGCAGAGGGAAGTTTATAGCAATACAATCCTACCTTAAGAAACAGGAAACATCTCGAATAAACAACCTAACCTTGCGCCTAAAGCAATTAGACAAAGAAGAACCAAAAAAACCCAAATTTAGCAGAAGGAAAGAAATCATAAAGGTCACATCAGAAATAAATGAAAAAGAAATAAAGGAAACAATAACAAAGATCAATAAAACTAAAAGCTGATTCTTTGAGAAGATAAACAAAACTGATAAACCATTAGCCAGACTCATCAAGAAAAAAAGGGAGAAGACTCAAATCAATAGAATTAGAAATGAAAAAGGAGAAGTAACAACTGACACTACAGAAATACAAAAGATCATGAGAGATTACTACAAGCAACTCTATGCCAATAAAATGGACAACATGGAAGAAATGGACAAATTCTTAGAAATGCACAACCTGCGAAGACTGAATCAGGAAGAAATAGAAAATACGAACAGACCAATCACAAGCACTGAAATTGAAACTGTGATTAAAAATCTTCCAACAAGCAAAAGCCCAGCACAAGATGGCTTCACAGGGGAATTCTATCAAACATTTAGAGAAGAGCTAACACCTATCCTTCTCTTCCAAAATATAGCAGACGGAGGAACACTCCCAAACTCATTCTATGAGGCCACCATCACCCTGATAGCAAAACCAGAAAAGGAGGTCAGAAAGAAAGAAAACTACAGGCCAATATCACTGATGAACATAGATGCAAAAATCCTCAACAAAATACTAACAAACAGAATGCAGCAGCACATTAAAAGGATCATACATCATGAGCAAGTGGGGTTTATTCCAGGAATGCAAGGATTCTTCAATATATGCAAATCAATCAACGTGATACATCATATTAACACATTGAAGGAGGAAAACCTTATGATCATCTCAATAGATGCAGAGAAAGCTTTTGACAAAATTCAACACCCATTTATGATAAACACCCTGCAGAAACTAGGCATAGAGGGAACCTTCCTCAACATAATAAAGGCCATATATGACAAACCTACAGCCAACATCATCCTCAATGTTGAAAAACGGAAAGGATTTCCATTAAGACCAGGAGCAAGACAAGATTGCCCACTCTCACCACTCTTATTCAACATAGTTTTGGAGGTTTTATCCACAGAAATCATAGGAGAAAAGGAAATAAAAGGAATCCAAATCAGAAAACAAGAAGTAAAGCTGTCACTGTTTGCAGATGACATGATCTTATACATAGAGAATCCTAAAGATGCTACCAGAAAACTACTAGAGTTAATCAATGAATTTGGTAAAGTAGCAGGATACAAAATTAATGCACAGAAATCTCTGGCATTTCTATACACTACTGATGAAAAATCTGAAAGCGAAATCAAGAAAACACTCCCGTTTACCATTGCAACAATAAGAATAAAATATCTAGGAATAAACCTACCTAAGGAGACAAAAGATC
The DNA here is from genome assembly GCF_949774975.1 of Lagenorhynchus albirostris. Classification (NCBI taxonomy): domain Eukaryota; kingdom Metazoa; phylum Chordata; class Mammalia; order Artiodactyla; family Delphinidae; genus Lagenorhynchus; species Lagenorhynchus albirostris. The sequence goes on from NC_083111.1 coordinate 28,374,608, forward strand.
TGTATGCAGAAAATTATAAGACAGTGATGAAAGAAATTAAAGATGATACAAATAGATGGAGAGATATATTATGTTCTTGGATTGGAAGAATAAACATTGTGAAAATGACTCTACTACCCAAAGCAATCTACAGATTCAATGCAATCCCTATCAAACTACCACTGGTATTTTTCACAGAACTAGAACAAAAAATTTCACAACTTGTATGGAAACACAGAGGACCCCGAATAGCCAAAGCAATCTTGAGAATGAAAAATGGAGCTGGAGGAATCAGGCTCCCTGACTTCAGACTATACTACAATGCTACAGTAATCGAGACAGTATGGTACTAGCACAAAAACAGAAACATATATCAATGGAACAGGATAGAAAGCCCAGAGAAAAACCCACACACATATGGTCACCTTATCTTTGATAAAGGAGGCAGGAATGTACAGTGGAGAAAGGACAGCCTCTTCAATAAGTGGTGCTGGGAAAACTGGACAGGTACATATAAAAGTATGAGATTAGATCACTCCCTAACACCATACACAATAATAAGCTCAAAATGGATTAAAGACCTAAATGTAAGGCCAGAAACTATCAAACTCTTAGAGGAAAACATAGGCAGAACACTCTATGACATGAATCACAGCAAGATCCCTTTTGACCCACCTCCTAGAGTAATAGAAATAAAAACAAAAATAAACATATAGGACCTAATGAAACTTCAAAGCTTTTGCACAGCAAAGGAAACCATAAAGAAGACCAAAAGACCACCCTCAGAATGGGAAAAAAATATATATTTGCAATTGAAGCAACTGACAAAGGATTAATCTCCTAAATTTATAAGCAGCTTATGCAGCTCAATAACAAAAACAAACAACTCAATCCAAAAATGGGCAGAAGACCTAAATAGACATTCTTCCAAAGAAGATATACAGACTGCCAACAAACACATGGAAGAATGCTCAACATCATTAATCAGAGAAATGCAAATCAAGACCACAATGAGATGTCATCTCACACCTGTCAGAATGGCCATCATCAAAAAATCTAGAAACAATAAATGCTGGAGAGGGTGTGGACAAAAGAGAACACTCTTGCACTGCTGGTGGGAATGTGAATTGGTACAGCCACTATGGAGAACAGTATGGAGGTTCCTTACAAAACTACAAATAGAACTACCATATGACCCAGCAATCCCACTACTGGGCATATATCCTGAGAAAACCATATTTCAAAAAGGGTCATGTACCAAAATGTTCATTGTAACTCTATTTACAATAGCCCGGAGATGGAAACAACCTAAGTGTCCATCATCAGATGAATGGATAAAGAAGATGTGTCACATATATAAAATGGAATATTACTCAGCCATAAAAAGAAACGAAATTGAGCTATTTGTAATGAGGTGAATGGACCTAGAGTCTGTCATACAGAGTGTAATAAGTCAGAAAGAGAAAGACAAATACTATATGCTAAAACATATATATGGAATTTAAAAAAAAAATTATGTCATGAAGAACCTAGGGGTAAGACAGGAATAAAGACACAGACCTACTAGAGAATGAACTTGAGGAAATGGAGAAGGGGAAGGATAAGCTGTGACAAAGCAAGAGAGTGACATGGACATATATACACTACCAAACGTAAAATAGATAGCTAGTGGGAAGCAGCCGCATAGCACAGGGAGATGAGCTCGGTGCTTTGTGACCAGTTAGAGGGGTGGGATAGGGAGGGTGGGATGGAGGGAGACGCAATAAGCAAGAGATATGGGAACATATGTATATGTATAAATGATTCACTTTATTATAAAGCAGAAACTAACAAAAAATAATAATCATAATAATATTACAAACAAGTTTGAGCCAAAAAATGTTTAGATGAAATGAGCAATTTCTTAGCAAAGTTGAACTTTCCATAGGAAGAAAAATATCTGAAGCATTTCATAGTTACCAAATAAGCCAATCCATCATTTTAAATATTACCATAAATCAGAGAATGGACTAGGTTTTGTGAGACCCGATATTTACACCAGTTTAAAGACCTTATTTAAGGAAAACAATACAAAATTAGAAATACAAAATTGAAAATTTCTTTGGATGAAAAAATAAATCACAAGAAAATATAGGTTATAAAAACTGCCCAGTATCAGAATAAAACCACATCCAGAAAAATAATATATTACTTTTACTAATTAGATGCCTGATACACTTCTAATAATTTTGTTCTATATCATCTGTCTTAAACACTCTGATCACCTTTATAAATAATAATAATTTTGTAATATCATTTCTGTAATCTGAGAATAAGATTATTTGAGTCTTTTTTCTAGTTGAGCAAATTGTGTCATTTTATTTCTGATAGGTTAGTAAAGTTTCATATTTATAACTCATTATTTTAATACCACATAAACTTTTAGAATTACTGTCATATTTGGGAGAAACTTTTACCAACTTTCTTTAATATGTGAGTTATAAGATCTCAGGGCATTATCAAGTATATTCCTGACAGGGGAGGACTTTTATTTTGACTACTCATTGAGAAAAAGTATATTCTCTGTTTACAATCTATGTATCTGATGTATGATGGGAGAATTTTCCACATATCAGCTCCAAGTTCCACATTTGTTTCCTTTTGGTGCTAGGTGCCATAGGATAAGATTACAAAGTATACCTTTGTATTAGGATACTCGGTAAGGCAGTATAATAGCTTTATGGTAAATCTACTCCTAACACAAAGAATATTCCAGATCCAAAAGGCTTCACAAAGAAATTTTTCCAAACAATTAATGAAGAAAGGGCATCAATCTTTCACAAATCCTTCAGCAAATAAAAGTGGAGGGGATAGTTCCCAATTTGCTTTACGAAGCTATTAAAATTCTGATCCTGAAATCTAACAAGGACATTGCAAGAAAGAAAAAGTTGCAATATCTCATGATTATAAATATAATAATATTAAACAGAGTATTAGCAAATCAAATCTAATAATATGTAGCATGAACAAGTTGGGTTTATTCCAAGAATTCTAGGTCTCAAATTAACCTTTGAAACTAATCAGTGTAGTTCAAGACATTAACAGTATAGAGAAGAAAAATCACATGAATATCTCAATGGAAGCTTAATTGCCTTTATGGAAATATAACATTTATTCAAAATAAAAGTCATTAGCAAATTAAGAAAAAAGAAAACTTCCTTAATCTGGTAAAGGACATTTATAAAAATCTTACAACAAAATTAATGGGGAGATCAGGTATGAGATAGGAATGCCTGCTAGTGAAAATTGTACTCAAGGTCTTAGCTAGGGCAACAATACAAAAGAAAGAAACAAAAGAGATGAGGATTAATAAAGAAGAAGTAAAATTTTTATGCACAGGTGGCTCATTTGGGTATGCAGAAAACCCAAACAAATCTACCCAAAGGCCATTAGAAATAGTAAGGGAGTATAACAACATTGCTGGATATAAGATCTCTATCTAAAAGCAACTGTAGACTCCCTCTTGCGAGAACACCGGAATCACAACTAACTGCTGAACAATCATCAACAGGAAGACACTGGAACTCACCAATAAGATACCCCGCATCCAAAGACAAAGGAAACACTTCAGTGAGACAGTAGCAGGGGTGCAATCACAATAAAATCAAATCCCATAACTGCTGGATGGGTGACTCACAAACTGGAGAACGCTTATACCACAGAAGTCCACCCACTGGAGTGAAGGTTCAGAACCCCATGTCAGGCTTCCCAACCTGGGGATCTGACAACAGGAGGAGGAATTCTCAGAGAATCAGACAGTGAAAGCTAGCAGGATTTGACCGCAGGAATTCGATAGGACTTGGGGAAACAGAGACTCCACTCTTGGAGGGCACACAAAGTAGTGTACACATCAGGACTCAGGGAAAAGAGCAGTGACCCCATAGGAGACTGAACCAGACCTACCTGCTAGTGTTGGAGGGTCTCCTACAGAGGCAGAGAGTGGCTGTGGCTTGCTGCGGGGACAAGGGCACAGGCAGTAGAAGTTCTCAGAAGTACTCCTTGGCATGAGCTCTCCCAGAGCCCACCATTAGCTCCACCAAAGACCTGGGTAAGCTCCAGTGCTGGGTCGCCTTGGGTCAAACAACCAACAGAGAGGGAACCAAGCCCCACCATCAGCAGACAAGTGGATTAAAGAAACACTCACCAATGCAACACCCAGCTCTACCCACCACCAGTCCCTTCCACCAGGAAGCTTGCACAAGCCTTTTAGATAACCTCATCCACCAGAGGGCAGACAGCAGAAGCAAGATGAACTACAATTTTGCAGCCTGTGGAATGAAAACCACATTCACAGAAAGACAGACAAAATGAAAATACAGAGGACAATGTATCAGATGAAGGAACAAGATAAAACCCCAGAAAAACAATTAAATGAGGTGGAGATAGGCAACCTTCCAGAAAAAAGAATTCAGAATAATGATAGTGAAGATGATCCAGGACCTCGGAAAATGAATGGAGGCAAAGATTGAAAAGACACAAGAAATGTTTAACAAAGACCTAGAAGAATTAAAGAACAAAAAAACAGAGATGAACAGTACAATAACTGAAATGAAAAATACACTAGAAGGAATCAATAGCAGAATAACTGAGGCAGAAGAATGGATAAGTGACCTGGAAGACAGAATGGTGGAATTCACTGACACAGAACAGAATAAAGAAAAAACAATGAAAAGAAATGAAGACAGCCTAAGAGACCTCTGAGACAACATTAAACACACCAACATTCGCATTATAGCGGTCCCAGAAGGAGAAGAGAGAAAAAGGACCTGGGAAAATATTTGAAGAGATTATAGTCAAAAAATTCCCTAACATGGGAAAGGAAATAGCCACCCAAGTCCAGGAAACACAGAGAGTCCCAAGCAGGATAAACCCAAGGAGAAACAGGCCAAGACATATAGTAATCAAATTGACAAAAGTTAAAGACAAAGAAAAATTATTAAAACAACAAGGGAAAAACAACAAAAAACATACAAGGGAACTCCCATAAGTTTAACAGCTGATTTCTCAGCAGAAACTACAAGCCAGATGTGTGTGGCAAGATATACTTAAAGTGATGAAAGGGAAGAAACTACAACCAAGATTACTCTACCCAGCAAGGATCTCATTCAAATTAGATGGAGAAATCAAAAGCTTTACAGACACGCAAAAGCTAAGAGAATTCAGCCCCACCAAACCAGCTCCACAACAAATGCTAAAGGAACTTCTCAGAGAGATCTTCAAGATGGCAGAGGAGTAAGACGTGGATATCACTTTCCTCCCCACAAATACATCAGAAATACATCTACATGTGGAACAACTCCTACAGTACACCTACTGAACGCTGGCAGAAGACCTCAGACTTCCCAAAAGGAAAGAAACTCCCCACATACCTGGGTAGGGCAAAAGAAAAAAGAAAAAACAGAGACAAAAGAATAGGGATGGGACCTGCACCTTGGGGAGGGAGCTGTGAAGGTGGAAAAGTTTCCCAACACTAGGAAGCCCCATCACTGGTGGAGACAGAAGCTGGGTGGGAGGGGGAAGATTCAAAGTCACGGAGGAGGCACAGCAACAAGGGTGCAGAGGGAAAAGCGGAGAGATTCCCACACAGAGGATCAGTGCCGACCAGCACTCACAAGACTGAGAGCCTTATCTGATCCCCAGCTGGGACGGGTGGGTGCTGGGAGCTGAGGCTCACACTTCGGATGTCACATCCCAGGGAGAGGACTGGGCTTGGCTGCGTGAACACAGCCTTAAAGGGGCTAGTGTGCCAAAGCTAGCCGGGAAGGAGTCTGGGAAAATGTCTGGAACAATGGCAAGAGACCATTTTTTCGGGGTGCGAGAGGAGAGGGGATTCAGAGCATCACCTAAATGAGCTCCAGAGATGGGCACTAGCTGTGGCTATTAGCATGGACACCAGAGATGGGCATGAAACACTAAGGCTGCTGCTGCAGCCACCAAGAAGCCTGTGTGCAAGCACAGGTCACTATCCACACCTCCCCTCCCAGGAGCCTCTGCAGCCCACCACTACCAGGGTCCTGTGATCCAGGGACAACTTCCCCAGAATAACACATGGCGAGCCTCAGGCTATTGCAACGTCAAGCTGGCCTCTGCCACCGCAGGCTAGCCCTGCATTCTGTACCCCTCCCTCCCCCTGGCCTGAGTGAGGCAGAGCCCCCTAATCAGCTGCTACTCTAACCCCATCCTGTCTGAGTGAAGATCAAACACCCACAGGTGACCTAAATGCAGAGGTGGGGCCAAACCCAAAGCTGAACCCCACAAGCTCTGCAAATAAGAAGAAAAAGGGAAAATTCTCCCAGCAGCCTCAGGAGCAGTGAATTAAATCTCCACAATCAACTTGATGTACCCTTGCATCTGTGCAATACCTGAATAGACAACAAATCATCCCAGTGGACTTTGGGAGCAACTGGAGACTTGGGATTTGCACTCTGCAACTAGTTTGTTCCTGGATTTATGTTTATCTTAGTTTAGTATTTAGAGTTTATTATCATTTATTATCATTGGTAGATTTGTTTATTGATTTGGTTGCTCTCTTCCTCCTTTTATTATAGATAGATAGATAGATAGATATTTTTTTCCTTTTTCTCTTTCTGTGAGTGTGTATCTGTATGCTTCTTTGTGTGGTTTTGCCTGTATAGCTTTGCTTTTACCATTTGTCCTAGGGTTCTGTTTGCCTGTTTTGGTTTTTTTTAGTATAATTTTTAGCATTTGTTATCATTGGTGGATTTGTTTTTTGGTTTAGTTGCTCTCTTCTTTCCTTTTTTCTTTCTTTCTTTTTCTTTTTTTATTACATTAAAGTTTTTCTATTTTTAATAATTATTTTTTATTTTAATAAATTTATTTTATTTTATTTCTTTCCTTTTTTTTTTTTTTTTGTGGTACACGGACCTCTCACTGTTGTGGCCTCTCCCATAGTGGAGCACAGGCTCCGGATGTGCAAGCTCAATGGTCATGGCTCATGGGCCCAGCTGCTCCGTGGCATGTGGGATCTTCCCGGACCGGGATGCGAACCTATGTCCCCTGCATCGGCAGGCGGACTCTCAACCACTGTGCCACCAGGGAATCCCCCTTGTTTTTTTCTCCCTTTTCTTCTGAGCCATGTGTCTGACAGGGTCTTGGTCCTACTGCCATGTGTCAGGCCTGTGCCTCTGAGGTAGGAGAGCTGAGTTCAGGACATTGGTCCACCAGAGACCTCCCACCTCCATGTAATATCAAACAGTGAAAGCTCTCCCAGAGATGTCCATCTCAACGTCAAGATCCAGCTCCACTCAACGACCAGCAAGCTCAAGTGCTGAACATCCTATGCCAAACAACTAGCAAGACAACAACACAACCCCACCCATTAGGAGAGAGGCTGCCTAAAATCATAATAAGGTCAGAGACACCCCAAAACACACCATCAGACATGGTTCTGCCCACCAGAAAGACAAGATCCAGGCTCATCAGCCAGGAAGCCTACACAACCTACTGAACCAAACTTAGCCACTCGAGGCAGACACCAAAAACAATGGGAAATACGAACGTGCAGCCTGTGAAAAGGAGACCCCAAACACAGTGAAGCAAAATGAGAAGACAGAGAAACACACAGCAGAGAAGGAGCAAGGTAAAAACCACCAGACCAAACAAATGAAGAGGAAATAGGTAGTCTACCTGAAAAAGAATTCAAAGTAATAATAGTAAAGATGATCCAAAATCTTGGAAATAGAATGGAGAAAATACAAGAAACGTTTAACAAGGACCTAGAAGAACTAGAGAGCAAGCAAACAATGACGAGCAAAACAATAAATGAAATTTAAAATTCTCTAGAAGGAATCAATAGCAGAATAACTGAGGCAGAAGAACGGAAGTGACCTGGAAGATAAAATAGTGGAAATAACTACTGTAGAGCCAAATAAAGAAAAAAGAATGGAGAGAATTGAGGACAGTATTAGAGGCTTCTGGGAAACTATTTAACACACCAACATTCAAATTATAGGGGTCCCAGAAGAAGAAGAGAAAAAGAAAGGGACTGAGAAAATATTTGAAGAGATTGTAGTTGAAAACTTCCCTAATATGGGAAAGGAAATAGTCAATCAAGTCCAGGAAGCACAGAGAGCCCCATACAGGATACATTCAAGGAGAAACATGCTGAGACACATATTAATCAAACTATCAAAAATTAAATATAAAGAAAAAACATTGAAAGCAGTAGGGAAAAACAACAAATAACATACAAGGGAATCCCCATAAGGTTAGCAGCTGATCTTTCAGCAGAAACTCTGCAAGCCAGAAGGGAGTAGCAGGACATATTTGAAGTGATGAAAGGGGAAACGTTACAACCAAGATTACTCTACCCAGCAAGGATCTCATTCAGATTCGATGGAGAAATTAAAAACTTTACAGACATGCAAAAGCTAAGAGAATTCAGCACCACCAAACCAGCTTCACAACAAATGCTAAAGGAACTTCTCTAGGAAGGAAACACAAGAGAAGGAAAAGACTTACAATAACAAACTCAAAACAATTAAGAAAATGATAATAGGAACATTCATATTGATAATTACCTTAAATGTAAATGGATTAAATGCTGCAGCCAAAAGACATAGACTGGCTGAATGGATACAAAAACAAGACCCATATATATGTTGTCTACAAGAGAGCCACTTTAGACCTAGGGACACATACAGAGTGAAAGTGAGGGGATGGAAAAGGACATTCCATGCAAATGGAAAAGGTCATTCCATGCAAATGGAAACCAAAAGAAAGCTGGAATAGCAATTCTCCTGTCAGACAAAATAGATTTTAAAATAAAGACTCATACTAGAGACAAAGAGGACACTACACTATGATCAAGGGATCAATCCAATAAGAAGATATAACAATCATATATATGTATGCACCCAACATACGAGCACCTCAATACATAAGGCAAATGCTAACAGCCATAAAAGTGGAAATTGACAGTAACACAATCATAGTAGGGGACTTTAACACCCCACTTTCACCAATGGACAGATCATCCAAAATGAAAATAAATAAGGAAACACGAGCTTTAAATGACATATTAAGCAAGATGTATTTAATTGATATATATAGGATATTCTATTGAAAAACAACAAAATACACTTTCTTCTCAAGTGCTCATGGAATATCCTCCAGGATAGATCATATCTTGGGTCAAAAATCAAGGCTTTAAGAACTTTAAGAAAATTGAAGTTGTATCAAGTATATTTTCTGACCACAATGCTCTGAGACTAGATATCAATTACAGGAAAAAATCTGTAAAACATGCAAACACATGCAGGCTAAACAATACACTACTTAATAACCAAGAGATTATTGGAGAAATCAAAGAGGAAATCAAAAAATACCTAGAAACAAATGACAATGAAAACACGATGACCCAAATCCTATGGGATATAACAGAAGCAGTTCTAAGAGGGAAGTTTATAGCAATACAATCCTACCTCAAGAAACAGGAAACATCTCAAATAAACAACCTAACCTTACACCTAAAGGAATTAGAGAAAGAAGAACAAACAAACAAACAAAAAACCTCCAAAGTTAGTAGAAGGAAAGAAATCATAAAGATCAGATCAGAAATAAATTAAAAAGAAATGAAAGAAATGATAGCAAAGATCAATAAAGCCAAAAGCTGGTTCTTTGAGAAGATAAACAAAATTGATAAACCATTAGCCTGACTCATCAAGAAAAAATGGAGAAGACTCAAATCAACAGAATTAGAAATCAAAAAGGAGAAGTAACAACTGACACTGTAGAAATACAAAGAATCATGAGAGATTACTACAAGCAACTATATGTCAATAAAATGGACAACCTGGAAGAAATGGACATATCTTATAAAAGCACAACCTTCTGAGACTAAAACCAGGAAGAAATAGAAAATATGAACAGACAAATCACAAGTAATGAAATTGAAACATCAATTAAAACAAACCAAAGCCTAGGATGAGATGGCTTCACAGGTGAATTCTATCAAACATTTAGAAAAGAGCTAACACCATCCTCATAGCAAAAACTTGCAGAGGAAGGAACACTCCCAAACTAATTCTACGAGGCCACCATCACCCTCATACCAAAACCAGACAAAGACACTGCAAAAAAAGAAAATTAAAAACCCATATCACTGATGAATATAAATTGCAAAAATTCTCAACAAAATACCAGCAAACAGAATCCAAAAACACATTAAAAGGATCATACACCATGATCAAGTGGGATTTATCCCAGGGATGCAAGGATTCTTCAATATATGCAAATTAATCAATGTGATACACCATATTAATAAATTGAAGAATAAAAACCATATGATCATCTCATTAGATGCAGAAAAAGCTTTTGACAAAATTCAACACAGATTTATGATAAAAACTCTCCACAAAGTGGGCGTAGAGGGAACCTACCTCAACATAATAAAGGCCGTATACCACAAACCCACAGCAAACACCATTCTCAATGGTGAAAAACTGAAAGCATTTCTTCTAAGATCAGGGACAAGACAAAGATCTCCCCTTGCTGTTACTATTCAACACAATTTTGGAAGTCCTAGCCATGGCAATCAGAGAAGAAAAAGAAATAAAAGGAATACAAATTGGAAAAGAAGTAAAACTGTCACTGTTTGTAGATGACTTGATACTATACATAGATAATCTTAAAGATGTCACCAGAAAACTACTAGAGCTAATCATTGAAGTTGGTAAAGTTCAGGATACAAAATTAATGCACAGAAATATCTTGCATTTCTATACACTAACAATGAAAGATCAGAAGGAGAAATTAACGAAACAACCCCATTCACCATTGTAACAAAAATAATAAAATACCTAGGAATAAACTTACCTAAGGAGGTAAAAGACCTGTACTCAAAACTATAAGACACTAATGAAAGAAGTCAAAGATGACACAAAGAGATGGAGAGATATACCATGTTCTTGGAATGGAAGAATCAATATTGCTAAAATGACTATATTACCTAAAGTAATCTACAGATTCAATGCAATCCCTATCAAATTACTAGTGGCATTTTTAAACAGAAGTAGAATAAAAACTCTTAAAATTTGTATGGAGACAAAAAAGACCCCTAGTAGTGAAGGCAATCTTGAGGGAAAAAAATGGAGCTGGAGGAATCAGATTCCCTGACTTCAGACTATACTACAAAGCTACAGTAGTCAAGACAATACGGTACTGGCACAAAAACAGAAATACAGATTAATGGAACAGGATAGAAAGCCCAGAGATAAACCCACGCATATATGGTCAACTAATCTATGACAAAGAAGGCAAGGATATACAATGGAGAAAAGACAGTCTCTTCAATCAGTGGTGCTGGGAAAAGTGGACAGCTACTTGTAAAAGAATGAAATTAGAACACTCCCTAACACTATGCAGAAAAATAAACTCAAAATGGATTAAAGATCTAAATGTAAGAACGGACACTATAAAACTCTTAGAGGAAAACATAGGAAGAACACTCTATAACATAAATCACAGCAATATCTTTTTTGACCCACCTCCTAGAGTAATGGAAATAAAAACAAAAATAAGCAAATGGGACCTAATGAAACTTCACAGCTTTTGCACAGCAAAGGAAATTATAAACAAGACGAAAAGACAACAATCAGAATGGGAGAAAATATTTGCAAATGAATCAACAGTCAAAGGATTAATCTCCACAATATACAGGCAGCTCATGCAGCTCAATAAAAAATAAAAATAAAAAAAAAAACCCAATCCAAAAATGGGCAGAAGACCTAAATAGACATTTCTCCAAAGAAGACATGCAGAAGGTCAAGAGGCACATGAAATGCTGCTCAATATCACTAATTATTAGAGAATTGCAAATCAAAACTACAATTAGTTATCACCTCACACCAGTTAGAATGGGCATCATCAGAAAATCTACAAACAACAAATGCTGGAGAGGGGGTGGAGAAAAGAGAACCCTCTTGCACTGTTGGTGAGAATGTAAATTGATACAGCCACTATGGAGGTTCCTTAAGAACTAAAAATAGAATTACCATATGACCCAGCAATCCCATTACTGGGCATTTGCCCAGAGAAAACCATAATTCAAAAAGACTCATGCACTCCAATGTTCATTGCAGCACTACTTACAATTACCAGGTCATGGAAGCAACCTAAATGCCCATTGACAAACAAATGGATAAAGAAGATGTGGTACATATATACAATGGAATATTACTCAGCCATAAAAAGGAATGAAATTGGGTCATTTGTAGAGATGTAGGGACTGTCATACAGAGTGAAGTACGTCACAAAGAGAAAAACAAATATCGTATGTTAACGTATATATGTGGTATCTAGAAAAATAGTACAGATGACCCAGTTTGCAAGGCAGAGATAGAGACACAGATGTAGAGAACAAACATATGAACACAAAGGGGGGAAAGTGAGAGGTGGTGAATTGGGAGATTGGGATTGGCATATATACATATTAAAAAAAATAATTGTGGCAGGCTGGTAAAGGCTAACCAAATAATTTCATCAGAGGAAAATCTACAGCCTTCATTTGGGCAAAACAATCATTTGAAACACCTGCCCTGACAGCGAGATTAATTTCACTTTTCCAAAAGTGTGTTGTGAGCAAATATACTTCCAGGAGTTGCTTCCCAAAGGAAGAGCCCTGGGGAAAACTAAGTATGGGAAACGCTATATGTTAAATGTATCTTATGATCATCCACAACACATATTAGCATATTAAAAGTTTGTAGTAAAGAAAAAAAAATAAAAGCAACTGTATTTTTGCATAACAACAATATCAGTTAGACATTAAAAATTTTAAAGGTGCAAAAAAATCCTATTAAATACCTATGAATTAAAGATGTGTAAAACCTCTATCAAGAAAACAATAAAACATTTTTGAGAAATTAAAGAAGATAGAATAAATTGAGGCATATACCATGTTCATGTATTAGAAGTTTCAATAATATGAAGGTTTGATTCCTCCCAAATTAATGAACTCAATGCAGTCCCATTAAAAAGTCTCTTCCAGCTCTTGTACCATTGACTGGCTAACTGGGTAAACATAGGCAAGTTGACTTCTGTGTCTCAATTTCCTCATCAGTTAAACGTGCCAGTAATAGAATCTACCTCATAGGTTGAAACAAAGTTGTCAGAGAACTGACGTGTGGCCTTATCGTTTTGTAAATTTGCAAAAGTAAGATATTTAAAGCACTATAGATAACCAAAGTCACAATTAAACATGAAAACTGCAACACTAGTTATTTATCCACAATTCTTTATTCATAAAAAGACACATGAAAATCTAAATTTTTTAAGTAAGAATTTCATTTGGTGAGTATAAAATCGAGGAAGGGATTTTAATTGGGGGAAACAACTCCTCTCAAATCTAGGGAAGTTAGATGAAATAACTCTGCCACCCACAAAGTTCCATCTCTTTAGTGAAAAGATTGCTCTTCCCTCCCAAATGCATTCTCTCTCACTCACTCAACTAGTCCTGTGTGACCTCTGTGGTTCTTGTGGCTCCTTCTTTCTTCAATTGCAGTCACTTTCTTTAGATATAGTCAAGGTCTGCACTGGTCAAAGGCACATTGTGTCTTTAGGCCTTGGAGGCATTTTGTCTTCTCCCATTATGTGCTGATTTATTTAGGCAATTTCTCAGAATTCCCTGGCAGAGCCCACAAAGGACTATGGAGTTCTCTACTTTCACAAATCCACAAGCATTCAGCCAGCACCTGTGTGGGTAATGTTTTACAAAATACAGCTTTTCTCAACTTAATCCCCATTTTAGTATAAAGGATATGTATGCTTGAAGCCCTGGAAATTATTTTGATTACAGGTAGGGAGTTTGTTTTCAAGTACTACTTATAATGTTCTTTGAAATATGGCATCACATTGATCATAACCATGGGGCAGAAATACAAAGCAGCCTATAGGTGGTAGAAAAAGGGTATGGATCCAGCAAAGACTGGAATAGTTTAGTGCAGAAATTACACAATCAGCATGGCAGAGACAAAGGACTTGCCATATGATCCCAACCACAACTTCACCTAAGACAATGGTTTGGTGCCAAAAGAAATCCCCCCAGTGGACTGTAGGAGGATATGGTCATCCCCACTTTGTCATTCCCAGAGACCGAGGGGATTCCACCTTCTCTTCTTTGCCATTTATTGCCTCTGACACACACAAATTAGTGCAAAGCTTTTAAAAATCTAACTTATCTCTATTCCTCATTAGGAACAAATTCTATGATTAGTTCCTTAAGTGAAACACATTCTATGTGACAATGTACTCACATTTTATTTATTTATTCATTTGCCTCACTCATCTCTCAAAGATTACTCATCGTGTCAAATGTTTCAAGAGCTGGTCAACAGGTTTGTGTTCACTTTATTTAATACTATTTTTTGTTTTCTAGATTTCACCTTTGATCCTTCTTAATATTTGAGTTTACAGGCTGAGTTCTAAACCCTACTAAGGTGCTAATACGGGCATCATTGATCTGTTACTAAGAGGAATCATGACAACTCTTGTATTAGAAAATTTTAGAAAGTTTTCAAAGGGCAACTTAACTAGTGTCAACTGAAAAAAAATCACAACCTAAAACTTGAGAATTATGTTTTATTTGTCAGACAAAACTGAGGACTTAAGCTCTAGACACAGCATCTCAGATAACTCTGAGAGACTGCTCCAAAGAGGCAAGGTGGGGAGCCAGGATATATAGGAGTTTTTGCAACAAAGACTAGGTAGTCAGAACATCAAATGATTAATGTCAATTAAAGAAAACCAGATATCTCAAGTTAAGGAATTTAGGGCTTTTCTATTTATGGGAAAATGCAAGAGTCTGGGCTCACTGAAATCATTCTTTTGATATGCACCTCAGCTATTTGAGGCCAGTATCTCCTGCTTTCTCATCCTGAGTCTCCTCAGGGTGTACCACTGAATGTGGCTGCAGCAGTTGACTGCTAGATGGCAGGCATCCTGCCTCCATCCTGAGCTCCCTCAGGACTCACTATCAAGGAGGCTGTAATGTGATGGTTTGATGACTGCAACATCCTTTGTTTACTGATATGTCAGGCAATATTTTTCATTCACACTAGTAATTAGTAACTTTTATATAACATAGAAAATGAGATGGTGGCTAATAGCATTGGGAGAAGGTGACTGTATCATCTGTTTTCTAACAAATTATCACAAACTTAGTGGCTTAAAACAATACAAATTTATTATCTAACAGTTTCTGCAGGTAGAAGCCCAGGCGTGGCGTGGCTGGATTGCTGCTCAAGATCTTACCAGGCTGAAATCAATTTGTCGGCCTGAGCTATGCTTTTCATATGGGGCTTCAGGTCTTCCTCCAAGCTCACTGGTTGTTGGAAAAGTTCACTTCCTTGTGGTTGTAGGACTGAGGCCCTGATTTTCCTGCTAACTTTCACCTAGGGAACATTCTCAGTTTCTAGAATATTCTCAGTTCTTGGCCACATGGCCCCCATAGGCAGTTTACACACAGAGGTTTGCTTTGCTTTCTTCCAGGCTAGCGGGAACAAATCTCTCTGATTTTCTCTTTTTGACCAGCCAGAAAACTCTCTGTTTTTAAAGGGTTCACCTCATTTAGTCAGGTTCACCCAGGATAATCTCTCAATTTTAAGATCGAATGATCTGAGAACTTAATTATATCTGAAAAATTCCTTCACTTCAGTAAACTGATATTTAATTGAATAACTAGGAGAAAGTGTGAGTATACCAGGGGCCTGGAATCTTGGGGACATCTTAGAATTCTACTTATCAAAATGATCTAGGAAGAAATGGAGTTTTTTTAATGCTAGAAATCTAGAATATACAGAGAACAAGCTTCTTCTAACAGATGGATGTAAGAGATGAAGTCACAGCCTAGTCTAGGTGCAACTTGTCTCTCAGTAGAGGTTTCTGGACCAAGAGAATTTCCTCTCCAACAACCTTACCCATTTCCTTTCCACTGATGGCAAGTTTATAAAGAAATCCCTACCTATAATGAAAATAAGGGTCTTCAAGTCTTCTGAATTTGATATGCAATTATAGATCTGTTAGTTGGCCCATTTTTTTTAAATAAACTTCATTGGTGAAGTATTACATTCATACAGAAAAGCAACAAGCTCAGAAGTGTACAGCTCAACAAATTATCACAAAGTGAACGTATGCATATAACTGCACTCAGCTCAGGAAATGGAAAATTGCCAGCACCCAAAAGGTTCTCCAATGTCCCCTACCAGGTCCTATGGCCTCCTACCTCCCCCAGATTAACCACTACCCTGATTTTTAAGACCGTGGATTAAGTTTGCCTCTTTTTCTGAACATTTTTATAATTAGAAACTCACAATAGGTAACATTTGGTGTCTGATTTCTTTCATTCAACATTATTTTTGTGAGTTTCTGTTATAAGAATATGCCACAGTTATTTTCTCCATCCTGTTGTTGATGAATCTTTGAGTTGATTCTCATTCTTGACTACAAATAATGGCTGTTGTGTGTATTCCTAGAGGTGGAACTGGTTATGAATACTCATGAGGTCTACTTTAGTAATTACTGTGAGGAGAATCCCTACCCTTAACTGTGTTTAATGTCTCCCAGTTTGAAGACTCTCTTTACCTTCTACAGAGAATAAACTTCCAATTTTCTGCCAGAGTGGGGAAGCTCAGTCATCCAGCTTGTGGAGTGAAGGATCTGAGGATCCAGCTGCTTCTTAGTTTGCAATTCATTCTCCTTATTTTAGCCAGCCCATCTCTCTTTATCCCCCTCCGGGGGTACTTGGTGCTGTCAACTCCAGAACTTTTGGGGTTTCATCATATAAATCAGATTGGTTTTCAGCTTCTCCCACTACACATTTTAAATTTACCTTTCTCGGGCCTGCTGCCTTTTCCATCTTCCCAGTTTTCAAAATTCTGATGCTGTCATGCCCTTCTGCATTTCTTGGTCCCTCTGGGGTTTATATCTCTAAAACAAAATCCATTGTCTTTTGTTTTGGTGGTCAGTTGCAAGAGCACAAAAGAAGAGAGCATGTGTGTTCAATGCAGTCCATTTGGTAAGGTAATTTGTTTATTTTTTATACGTTCAATGTTCCTCCTATAGTAACAGAAGTTACTTTGTATTACGTGAAATGGCTCACAGCTTCACACAAGATTATCTCCTGCTTCCTGTGGTTTGGAATTTGTTTACGTTTTTTCTGTCATTGTTTTGGATGGTATTTGTGCATTTTTAGCTTGCTCGTAAAGTGTCACGAGGAAACATAGCATCAGCAGCACCATCTAATACCTCAAAACCATATGTTGATAGAACCAAGATATTTATGACTTCCACAGTGATGGGTTAGTTATTAAGATAATAATTATTACATGTTTTATTTACATGTTTCATTTCTGGAATTATTTACGTTTCATTTCTGTTTTATGCCAGTCATCTGAAAAATGGTGTAGCTTAGATAGAAATATAAACTGTTCTGCTGGATAGATTTGGGAGGAACAGGTAACACTGGTGTGATTAGCAATATCATCCAGTTGATGGATTCCCACAGGAAGTAAAGGGGTATCTTGTGAGATGGACTCTGAAAATTATGCCAAGTTCTTCTATGCCTAGAGCCAGAGTCACCTTGAAGCAAATTTAAAAAAAAAATGTTTTAGGTGAAATTACTTAGGGTGGCCTACATGAGTTATGGCAATGTAAGGCCAATATGTACCTTTATATTGGAGGGAAAAAATATAGAACCGTGTGTGGTCTCCCAAAAGTGACCCTCTAAATACCACCTGAATGGGAACTGGTCCTGGAAAGAAGGTAGGAAAATTTACCCAGGCACCAAGGAACTTCTTGGAAGTAAAGGGATAAAGACCCCTCTCCCTTTTGAATCTCAGCCTTAGAAAAACCTCCCTACTATGCTGGAATTGCGATGACAGGGGTCCTCTGGTAGGAAAGGACAGCACAGGCCTTGGAGGAGAAGCTACCATGAAGGAAGGTAGAGCCGGTATGGTCATTTGGGCCTAGAAACTCATGGCCAAGAGCTGATTTGGGCGCTGTGGGCAGACCCTGCAGACCCAGGCTCCTCAGGCTCCTGTTTTGGAATCAGTAGTTGAGGATGTGAATGTAAACTAAACAGCCCAACTAGGTCGGTTTTCCAGCAGCCTCTGCAAGAATCAACACCAGCAGAAGCTTCACTGGCAGAAAGAATAATTGTCCTTTGGACCTTGGGGCCATGGGAACATCAAAGTGTTCACTAGGACACTGAGGGACAGTAACAGATACTATAGGACGGTCGCAGAATCAACGACATGAGTGGACCATCTAGACGCTGCAGTTTTCTCTCTGCCTGGCACTCAAAGGGAGGATTGATTCTTTTGAACTGAGTAGGTTTGTGAGACTCACTATGAATACAATCCTAGACATTTTATTAATGAGTGCATGTGAATTCCTAAACAATTAATAGAAAAAATATGAGATATATGTATATTTTCAGCTGGCAAAGCAAGTTGTACCAATATTCATTAATGAGCTCCCACCTTCCTGCAGTATATATAGAGAGAGTGTTATTAGTTAATGTCGAAAATGACAGTACCCACATTACAAGATTGTTATTTGCATTAAAGAGAGTAGAGAACACAAATGTTTAACAAAGCGCTTAACACAGGGCAGATGCTAAATAGATCTCTGCTGCTGCTGCTTGCCCAGGTTCATTCTGGTAGCTCCAAAGTGTCTGTAGCACCAGGGCATAGAAAAATCATCTATGTCATTGGCTCTGTTATCTTAAGCAAGTTATAATCATCCCTCTGGACCATGATTTCTTGATCTTTAAACTGTGATACTACAGCAATCTCATAGGAATCTGCAAGGATTAAACAAGGCAAGAGTCTAAAATACTAAGGGTGACGCAAATGGAAGCTCTTCTGATTTTTAGGACCATTCCAAGGAAACAGAAATCTGGTTCATTAACCAGGCATTTATATAGCTATTCCTGAATCGATCTCTGCATGTAAGTTTTTCCCATTGAGACTTCAAAGGACGGAAAGATTGCAGGTGCGTTCAGACTTTCTTCATTCCTTGAGGAGCGTGCTGTTTTCCGTGATTCTTCAAGGATTTTTGTTGCTGGTATGTCTCTATGGACATAAAATAGTGGCCAAAATATATGTTAGTAAATACTGTTTGAGTGGCTTTGAACTGTGAGTTTGACTGACTCCCCCCCTGCCTCGGGCATCCTCCTACTCTCCGGGCACAAGTTCCACTCCCTTGCTCTGTACCAGGAAGAGTTTCACAGTCTGTGCAGGGAGGGAATAATTGGAACCAGAAGAAAAATTAGTTACGAAGAGACTCCGACTTGATGACTCAGTGACAACCCACTGAAGGAGAGTGGCAAGGTTCCACCAAGGCTACTATTTAATTCTTTGAGTGCTGGGCTAATTCCAAAAGAAAACCAGGAAAAATCCCACGAAGCCAAATCTCCAGGCAGGTGAAGTTCCATAGGGCAGAGGGCCAGGCTAGCTCTTTTCTAAAAAAAGTTCTTGGAAAAGTGGGAAGGCAACCCCGTTTCCCACAGGTGCTGGATAAATACCACACACCCTGCGGGAAGCCAACTCCCAGGGTGCCCCACGCATGGCGCTACTCTTGTTCGTTCTCAGCGCTGAGCTCCCATCGCAGCCTCCATGCCACTACTGGGAAGCCAATTAAGGCACTGGGAGCACTGCTGCTCATATGAAGAGGTTGCCAGCTCGGAGCCCCAGGGCTCTCTCTTCCACTCTGCTGATTAACTATTCTTTCTTACTTTCTATCATTCTTTCTGATTGTTTCCCTGGCATGAGAATGCATTTTTGTTGCTTCTGCCATTGGAATTGATTCCCTGCTCTTCCGAACGTCAGCTAACGAAGCCTGGAATGCTAGCCTCGGTCCAGGCAGTCGCTACCACCGAGTGATTCAACGCATCTCCTCCAGCCGACCCTCTCCTCCCTTCCCTGCACCCCTTCCCACAGGTCTGGCGATTAGCAAGCGAGGCAGCACACAGCTCTTCCTCCGTTTAGCTGCTCTGCAGTAAATTGAAGACTCCTTAACGGCTGCTGAATTACCTTGGAGAGAAGACAGCCCTTCTGCAGTGGGAGTGCTGTTTTCGCTGAGTCTCCACAGGGTTTCCAAACACAGTATCTCGTGCAAATCAGGCCACGTGGTGATTGTGAGAGAGATGGGCAATAACAAGGCGTGCCAACACTGAACAGAGATTTCCCATACATGCAGGAATTTAATTATTATTCTTGAGCTGTAGCACGGTGCTTTTAGATCTGCTTTATGCCTTATTCAGTATTAAGCTTCACAGTGTTTGTCATACAGGGCATAGAAAAATCATCCATCTCTCCCCTCTACGTTACCTCAGGCACATGGGCAGGTTTAAAGGTTTCAATCTTCTTTATGTTGCAATATTCCTCGTTTTCCCTCTGTTTTGCCTCACAGGTTTCATCCTTTCCCTGGTATCTTACACTAGTGCCGTTTTTCACCTTCAATACTATTGACATTTTATGCCAAATATATATATTCCTATTTGTGACAACCAAAAATGACACCTGGGGCAAAATTACCCCTAGCTGAGAACTGTTGGTCCAGTGGAGGACAAAATGAGGAAAGGAAAAGGATGAAGAAGGCTCGAGTCCACGTCTTAGTCCAACGGCTTCCTGGGACATCTTCTCACTCTCAACTTTGATTCTGGAATGTGCTGTGTATTGTAGTCTGAGAGCTGGCCAGTGCTGCTGGCAAGTCCTCTGGGATAATGAGGCCAAAGCCGTCTGTCTGATCCTGAGCTGGGCCCCAAACCTGGTCAATTCCATGACACCAGACTGTGCCTCTAATCCCATGCAGCTGTAGTTTTGGAAACTCACTCTTTTGGACGACTAAAATTCTCCTGCCTGTCCTCATCCTCCAACCCTCCACCTCTCAGGGGGCTAGTGTTAGAAATACCTTAGGTGTCCATCCCCAGTCTCTTTTTGAGTATACCAACAATGTGAGTATAGAGTTTTATTTCCTATCTATTTACCCAAAAGGGAGGCATATTTTACTGAACACTTTCTTCCTTATTAATGAAACAGAGAACTCTTTCCATATCCGTCTATACAGTGTTACCCTCTTTTTTGTGTACAGCTGCATAGTATTCCATCACATAAATATATATTTAACCTCTCTCTCACAGAAGGATACTTGTACTATTATTTTTAAAAGTGCTGTAGTAGAAAATGTATATATATATCAAGAAGTGGAATTGCTTGGTCAAATATAATATGTATTTATAATTTTGATAGATAGTGCAAAATTGTTCTCCATAGGAGTTATAATAATTCACCCTCCCACTAGCAGTACGTGTCAGCACCTATTTCTCTTCAGTCAGACCAACAGAGTACCTCTACTTTGGATTTTTACTGATTGGTGGAAAATTGTGTTTCAGTGTAGTTTTAATCTGCATGCATCTTAATTTGATGAGGTTGAGTGCCTCCTCATATGTTTGAATCATTTTAATTTACTTTCCTGTAAACCATCTGTTCATCCCTTGCTCATTCTTCTTCTGGGTTGTTAGGTTTTTTCTCATGAATTTCTAGAAGCTCTTTATATATTAGGGAGGTTAGTCTTTTGTGATATGAGTTGAAAATAATTTTTCCAATATGTCAATTGTTTTGTGTTATTGCTTAAAGCACTTTTTCCCCTAAACAGGCTTTTAAAATACAATTTTAGTTAGACTAACAATTTTTCCTTAATGAGTTTTGGTTTCAGATGATAAAGAAATTCTCCACATTTTTCTTCTAATAGTTTTAGGATTTCCCCATTTTTAACATTTAAATTTTTGATCCATGTGGAATTTATCCTGTTAGCATAATGTGAGTTATAGATACAACCTTGTGTTTCCCATATGGTTACCCAGATGTCCAACACCATATATTAAAATATCCATCTTTCCTACATTTATTTGAGATACCACCTTTATCCGATACTGAATCCCTTCTTGTATCTGACTTTCTATGAATTGGACTTCCTATTCATTTCTGGACTTTCTATCCTGTTCCTTTAATCTGTTCATGCAATGCTGCCTCACTATTTTATACACACACACACACACACACACACACACACACACACACTCACACGTTTTAATATTTGGTCAGGCTAGTTCTCCATTATTGCTCTTTTTTTTTTTTTTATCAGAACGCATTGACTCTCTTGTTTATTTTTTCAATACATTCATTTTTAAAGGGAGCACACTAATACAAGGGTATTTTCCATGCTTCAGTAGACCCTTCAGGATTCAGGGGGCTGGGCTGGGGTTCAGAGCTGTGGGTCATCACCTGCTGCAAACTACTTCAAAGTCACTTACTTTCCTTTCACAAAATCCTCATGTAGTTGTTCATAGGATTTGTGGGATGTGATGAGGTGAAAGAGCATGTAGAATAGGAAAACCCTACTCTCTGATTTTATATAAACCTGGCCAATTTGAAAGGAATACCCAGAAGATGAAGTGAATAGGAGTTAGTAAGCTCATTCTTGAATCATTGAATCTAGCCTGCATATCTCAAGCATTTGACTTTCAAATGTTTCCCTTCAAGTAAAAGCACTCACTCCTCTGTTGCTGCCCTCGGTTCTTCTTTTTCCCTATATTAACCTGTCTTGCTTGAGTAAAAGAAAAGATACTATGAGGACAGATGGTTCTTTCAGTCCTTTGCTATTCTCAGGAAGACCTCTAACCTAATGGTCATTTTCTTGGAGGGAAAATAGAGCAAGATCCCATATTTAAGTAGGTCTACCCACAACCACTGTTTCCTATAAAAGTTCTTACTATTTCCTTGCCAAATTTTGAAACTCGTTGTTGAGCTGGTCTTGCTCGATGCCTTCATGTGCATGCCAAAGCCTGACTACAGACATGTCTATTACCCCTTCAGGCCCATTTTGTCAAGCTGTACAGAATAAGAGCTGGGATTCTGGTTGACAAGCAACAGCACCCGCACACCTTGGCAGCGACGCATGAGCACGGAATTACTAATGTGAGAAAAGAAGCGTAGCTTAAGAAACATCAATAATTCCAATGATTCACTAGGATGACATCATTTAACTATACAGTCCCAGACGCATCCTGTATTTGTTATATACTGTGTACCTGCAAACGATAATCCTGTCCTTTATTTTATAGGATTAAAGTCAAGAATTCTTGAAGCATGATACTGACTTTGAAAGTCCCAGTCACCTTGACTCATGGCAAGAACTGTTTTGTCTGAACTGATACCTAAAGAAATGATTGACAATCACTATGTTTTGAAGGCTATGAATATATTTGTCTAAGAACAGCAGGAATTAGTCCTTTACCTGTTTAATGTCTCAAGGTGTTAGAAAAAACAACAAAACGAGCAGAACCCTTTGATTTCCTTTGTTTTGAAGATAATGCATTTGTTTAATTTGAAACATTATTTTTAGAGAGCATTATATAGTATGAAAATGATGACGGCAGCAGTAGCTATACACAAACTATGGTGTATGAGCCGCAAACCTATGGGAATAGGCTGCTTGGAGACTGCTCCGTGGTGTAAAATCTCCTCACACGCTGAAGATCAATACTATTCTCACCTGTTAGTCTGCACACCTCAGGCTCAGAAAGGACGAAGGGAAAGAAAGGGCATGCCGTGGATGTGGTGGCAAGGCTAGCACCGTTCTGCCCCACTGTTCGCACTGTCTGAGACCTCTTGCCGGCTTTGTGCCTTGGGCATCTACCTCTCCAAATGGAAGCTCACATTACTGAGTTCCTGCTTTGCTAACAACAGGAAAGGAGAAATAGTCTGTTGCCCCCCACCCCATGAACTTGTGAACACCTTAAAGTCAGTGACCACACTGTCTTAATTTCGACTTCTTCCAACTCCAGCTTTGCACCTGGTACAAAATAAACTGGCGATACATTTAGAATCATCCTCGATTCTCTGACAGGTAACTTGGTTTCTCTTCACAGTGCAGGCATCAGCGTGGGGCTTCCAACATTTCACAGTCATTCTATGTTGTGGATTTCTTCTCTAAAAATGAGGGTTCAGATTTAAGTAAGTGCCGTATAAAGCATTTTAAGGTTTCCTTGCCATGTTCCTACTATGATTGATTTTCTTAGAATTTAAGCTAAGAACAAAAGAAATATGTGTGTTGCAAAGGTGAGGGCAGAGGTGGGTGGGGAGAATCAACCTGGGAAATGGGAGCAAGACCATTTGACCTTAGGGCTTTGCATTCTATGAAAGGCTTCTTCCAGCAAGCTGTCCAAAGAGACATTGCCCAGAAAGACAGCTTGTCTTAAGTGTTCTTTATGCCATTGTCAGATTTACTGGATAGTTAGGAACTTTCATATTAATGTTGTTTATCAAAAGTCTGAGTTCAGGGGGTAAATTTCTTACCTCTTCCTTACCGTGGATGACTTAAATATACCAAAAAAGAAGGGGTTTTTTTTTTGGTATATTTAAGGGTTTGTCTGTATTAAGGTTTACATCATGAACACCTTAATCTTTTCTCCTGGGCCATGATCCTGCCTGTTTCCTCTCATTTCTCTGCAATTTGGCTGTGCCAGCTTCTTTCAGCTCATCCAAGCATTACATCAGCATCATTACAGTAGCCCTACTGCCCACATTAGAAGGATCTCTGTGTTCTATTTTAGCTCTTCGGCCCCACAGGTATGGTATAAATATGGACTATCAGACGGGCAGAGTGCCTGCACGCTGTTATCCACTATTGCTCCGTCTTCAGTCGTGGCTGGCGCAGGCCCCGAGACTCCTGTCTGTTAGACAGAATTGGTGGTGTATTTAAGGTCTGGACCTGCTGTTTAAGCAGAATGTGTACCTGGCTACGTAATGAGGTTTCAAGGGTGAGAAGCCAAATCTGTCCCTCATCCCCGAATGCTGCCTAAAATTTGACTTTGAGAGTACTATCCCTTTATCTTTCAGCACTAATACACTGCACAGTGTGGAGAAAGCGGGAAAGGAGCTAGCATTTTTGAAATCTATCATGTGACCAGTATTCTTTCAGGTAGAACCACTTAGCATGATATTATTTGTTTAATCCATACAAGAAAACTGTGAAATCAATGTCTTTGGACCCATTTTATGGATGAATAAACTGAGGCCTAGCAAGAGCCCAGGTAGCAAGCATGGCCCCACCATCAGCACAGTCAGTAATTAGAGAAAACAGGATTTGAACTCTACTCTGCCAGACTTCACATTCCTTATATGCTGGGAGGAATCTCAGAGCAGTTTTCCCCCTTAGGGAATAGCATCTCTGGGAAGGGAAAGGGACAAGAGGACTGAGTTTGCGGGATATCATCAGCTGCCTATGGGTATGTTGGCCCGGAGGTGGTTCTGCTGGTGGTGGCTGCAGTAGGTCTCTCTCAGGACTCCAGTGAGAGCAGGTCATGCAAATATATGATCAGAGAGCACCAGAGCTGTATGGGACCCTGGAGACCACCTAGCCCAGTTCCCTTTCCTCACTGCAGATGAAGAAACAGACAGGAAAAGATTTGCCAGGGAAGACTTGCTCAGAGAGAGTTAGAGGCAGCTCTGAGTCTACAGCCCTGCCCTTCAATCTACCAGCCGCTCCAGCTTCTCAAACTCTCTGTCTTCTCAAAGTGCTGTCTTAGGTTATTATTCTCAGTCCACACTTCAAAATCCAGCACTTGATAATGTGCCAGCTTCCTACAACTATAGAAGTGAATTGCGAGGAGTCCTGTATTAATTTATTTATGTCTTCCTGGATCATTCAGACTTCTTTTACCTAGGAATACGGTAATATATATATGTAAGTTACTCCTAATGCACACCATAACACTTTCTCTTACATCATTATACATCTATCACAAGTGTCTGTGTCTCAGCAGCAGTCGGGACATTAGCATGGCTTCATAGCACATGCACGACTCAAAGACATTCCACATTTCCACTCAGCCTTCCTTTAACTTATTTATTGAAATTATAAGAATGTTTTCATTATTCCAAAATGAATAGGATGGAACAAAGCTCCAGCCTAGAGAGTTAATTATAGCTTTTAATTTCAAATTTACCTCTTCATAAGGTCACTCACTGACTTAAGAACAGTCTTACCCCAAATTGCCTGCAGCTCTTATTTCCTCCTGGCTTTCCAGGGCTCTGCTGACTCATAACATAAAATCACATTACCTTCCAGTCCCTTGGGTTTCTCATCTGTAAACTGGAGAAGGTAATACAGACCAGCTTTGGGGTATTTTTGTGACAAGCAGTGAAACATGAGAGCAAGCTAAATTGTAGCTTGCTTGTACTCAAAGGAAAAGGCTTTTCTCAAAGGTCTAAGTGACTGTTGAGGCCAGCAAATCAATAAGACATTTGATTCAATATTTTTTCCATTTTTGTTTTGCAATTCCTTCATATAATTTAATATAAGAGGGGATATAAACTTGAGACTTCTTCAAAGACATATAGGAAAAAAGTTAACTTCCTTTGTTGAGTTCTGACATAATATCACATTAAGTAAAAGTAGATCAGAAAAATGATCAAAATGTTCATTGTGCAGAATCATCAGAATCTGTAAGGAAAGGGAAACTGAATTATTACGGTGGATCAAAAGACTCTTGAAGGGTGGATATGACAAAACTTCCTTCTCTCTGCATATACTGTTATTTCTTAAATACACTTCTTTTAATGTTACTGTCATTTTTTGTCTCTGTGTAGGAAAACTATTCTAACCTAGTTGTGGTGTGTATGTTCAGAGAATGCTACATATTAGATTTGAAAGGATTAATGAATGGTTTGAAACACCTTCTCCTTTGCTAAATCATCTTAACAGAGATTAAAGGTGTTCTGTGTTCAAAATAATTCCTCCAGGAAGTATTCACAGACACATCCATCTAGTATTACTTTCTCTGCCACCTTTGTGCTTCTTTGTGGCTCTATTCCTGCCATGCCTCAGTAGTTTATGGCATTGGTTTGCAGGCTGTCCCCTGTCTTTGAGGATTTTTTTTTCTGTGTAATCTCACTATCAGCATTATATCTGCTATAAAATCGATGCTCAAAAAAAGGCGTATTGATTAAATTAGTGAATTGGTGAGTGGGCAGATGGATGGTACCAAACTAGAAATGTGTAATTGACCATGAGAGGTGTTTGACATGTGAAAATCACTTAAGATGCTTCCAGTGTAACCAGAAGAAAAAAAAAGTGACCAGTGAGATAACTATGGGCATGATGGAAGTGCCTTAAAGCAGTGCTTCTCAAACTTCAGTGTAAATGTGAACCACCTAGGAATCTTGTTTAAATACAAGTTATGATTCATTACATCTGAATTGGGGCCTGGGGTTCTGCATGTATAACAACCTCCTAAGTAATGCTGATTCATGGTCTGAGTAGTAAGACCTCCAGGACCTGGCCTGGCAAAATAACTGGCTGCCCTTGAGAGTGGCTGACACTGGGCACAAAGTTAGCAGGACCCTGCTTGTGGAATTGTAGTGGATTCTTGTTCTTTGTGGTAGTTACCTTCTATAAAGTCACTGAACACTGAATTGGCAAATACTGAACTATTGATCCTGGGGGAAATACAGAACTAGATCACTGTGAGCCTCTGGTCACAGCATTTTTTCCAACTAATCAATACATGACCTTGTTTTACATGTTTTTCTGTTTACAGGCACTTTATTAAATATATATTATTGATTCGTTAGCATTAAACTCATGGCCATCAGCACTGTAACTCATGCCTGAGTGCAACTTATTTAAAACATGTACTTTCTCTGTGAAGCACATCACAGCCTTCTTGCACTCAGGGATACTTCAGACAGACAGTACTCTGTTTGGAGGCCATTATAAACAGCAAAGTCACCCCAAAAAGCACCAAAAAATGTGTGAAATATGACACTAAATACACTGCAAAAAAAGACATGTGTTTACAGTCTGAGAGCTAAAATAAGAAGGCAGAACATCACCTTGTTTGACCTCAGCTGGGAATGTGTGAATCGGGTAACTCAAATGTTTCGCCTCTTTGTACGTCTGCTACGACTATGAAAATGCCATCAGTATTGATTTGGGACTTACAAATAAATTTTGTAAAATTTATTTGAGTAGGTGAAACCACAAATATGGACTCTGTGAATGATGAGGATTGACTATATAATATTCAAATGTGTGATGAACCAGAAAGACCTAATAATTGTAGCAACTTCAGCAGAACAACAGCAGAAAATTTCAGGACACCATGATAAAATAATTGGATCCTTCTGGGAAACTACAAAGAGAGCCTGTGAGTCTCACTGGCCACCAGGCAGGGACCACTGTGAAATCCCAAATGCAAAACTTGTCGGCCTCAAGACAGTGCAATAGGTGCAGCTCTAGTCACGTTTCAGGCTTCCTTGGGGAAATGAAGACACTGCAATTAGACAAGACCACATTGGTGTTCCCATGTAGTCATTAGTTATAGAAGTGTCTCCCAATCAGCATTTCTCAAACTTTCCATCCAAGTTCCTCTAATAGCAGAAGAGAGTCAAAAATGTATTCCCAATTAAGAAGAAGTGGTATATACAGATACAATGGAATATTAATTATTCAGCTATAAAAAAATTAAAAACTGCCATTTGCAGCAACATGGATGGACATAGAGAATAGTATGTTAGTGAAATAAATCAGACAGAGAAAGACAAATATTATATGATATCACTTTTATATGTGGAATCTAAATCTAATACAAATGAATGTATATGCAAAACAGAAACAGGCTCACAGATATAGGAACAAACTTGTGGTACCAAAGGGGAGAGGGAAGGGGGAGGAACAAATTAGGGGTACAAGATTAAAAGATACAAACTACTATGTGTAAAATAGATAAACAACAAGAATACACTGGATAGCACAGGGTATTGTAGCCATTATCTTGTAATAACCTAGAATGGAATATGATCTGCAAAAATACTGAATCACTATGCTGTCTTCCTGAAACTAACACAATATTGTAAATCAACTACACTTCAATTTAAAAAAAAGTATTCCCAAGAGCCTGCCTCAACAACGTCCAGTGTTATATTCTACTCCATAAAATATCTGGGTTTGT
Organism: Lagenorhynchus albirostris; assembly: GCF_949774975.1. Lineage (NCBI taxonomy): Eukaryota > Metazoa > Chordata > Mammalia > Artiodactyla > Delphinidae > Lagenorhynchus > Lagenorhynchus albirostris. Next base: position 28,403,661 of record NC_083111.1, read on the forward strand.
TTTAATATAACAGTGTTTCCATACTATTTACCACCAGATAAACTGACCTTCCATCAAGATGGATCTCATGCCTTTTCATCCTCCTGGCACACATAGCCTGGGGAGGGGCCCTTCCTCAGCCTGTGTGCTGGTCATCTAGATCGGAGTCCCCAACACCCAGGCCACAGACTAGTACCAGTCTGGGCACGGCCTGTTAGGAACTGGGCTGCACAGCAGGAGGTGAACAGCAGGCGAGCAATCGAAGCTTCATCTGCCTCTCCCCATCGCTCCACATCGCTCGTATTACTGCCTGACCATCCCCCTATTGCTCACATTATCGCCTGAACCTCCCTCCCACACACCCCCGGTCCATGGAAAAATTGCCTTCCACGAAACCGGTCCCTGGTGCCAAAAAGGTTGGGAACCACTGATCTAGATCAGTGGTTGGCAAACTACTGCTCATGGGAGAAGTCTGGCCCACCACCTGTTTCTGTAAATAGAAGTTTTTTGGAATACAGCCATACCTACTCATTTAAGATTGTCTATGGCTGCTTTCACACTAAAAAACAGAGTAGAGTAGTTGTAACACGAGACTATAAGTCCCACAAAGCCAAAATTATTTGCTATCTGGCTCATTATGGAAAAAGTTTCCCCACCTCTGGTCTAAATTGTTGTGTTGCTCTTTCTTAATAATTGATGTTATTACTTTCCCAACTTCGTATGTAAAGAAGCCCTTCAGATATTAAAAACCAGGCAAGCCTGAATTCATTAGTTTCAACTGATTATCAACTCAGATATTGATCTCTATGGAGTGAGCCAGATCTTCAATTAGACAAGACTCACATAATGCAAGTGGAACCAGACAGGATCTGGACCTGCTAACATGAACCAGTTTTTTTATCCTGAGCTGAGCCTGTCCCTTTGGACTGGGAGAGCCAAGGGTGTTTTATATAATGTAAATGCAAATGCTTCACTGTGTAAACGATTCTGTAATGGGTGATGAACAGGGGGAAATTAGAGCTTAGACTGCCTAGTACTGATAAATGTGGATTAAAAGAAGGAATTTAAACATAAAGGGGCATAGGAAAGGGAAGAAGTATCCATATGTAGGCCAATGGAAGGGATTTAGCTGCCTAGAGTCTGATAGCCCAAGGCAGTCGAGGACAGAACCAGCTAGTGCAGAGTTCAAGCAAAGCTTTGAGGAAACACTGAGGGTTTAATCAGGGATAAATGTGACTGATAAATCCAAAGGATAGGCATTAGGCTAAAAATAGCAGATAAGCCAGGGGAAAGGAAACACAGATTTGAAACAGAGCAAGAGAATGGATGACAGCAAAGCTAGGGTCTCTGGAAGGTTGCACCCCGAAGAGAGGAAAACTAGCTTGCCTTTAATGGCTTTTGGGTTAGCGTTTGGAGTTTGGGCAATTTGAATCAGTTGGAAGAAACTGAAGGTGTTTGGGAGGGCCATCCATTCAATAAATAGAATTTTCAGTAGGCTTCTGAAACTTTTTTTTTTTTTTTTCTGAGATTCAGGGCAAGACTTGGAGAATCACACAGAAAAAAGCTTGATTCCTCAGGGATTGTGAGGTGGAGTGGAAAAGCAGAATGGAATTTGTAAGACAAAGCACATTACTTGGAGCAAAGTTTGAAAACTTACTCCTAGAAGGGCTTGGCTTAAAGGAATAAAAAGAGAGATTCATACCCGGGAAAAATCTCGAAGTTTTTTTTTTTCTTAAACAGGGTACTATGGTTTATATAATTATATTATGTGTGAAATTTGATTGGCTTTATATATTATATTATCTACCTCAAGAATTTTCATATCTGGGTAAAGTACTCCAAATAGGTGTTCCTCCCTCCTGCCCCCTGCATGTAAAATGACTGGGCCAGTTCTTGTTGATTATTCACTATTAATTAGAGGTACAGAAACACAAAAGGACAGGAATTTCTTCTGGAACAAGGGAACATTGTAGTTTCCCTTGATTCCCACTGCCCTTCATGTTGATGAATGAAATTGGCATTCAGGTGAAAATGACCCAGAGGATAACTAAGTGGTGATACTAAAAAGAACCTTAGTTTTTGCTGGCATTATGGAGCCCCTGGTATACTCTTTACTGGACTTCCAGTTATGTGAAAGATTACATTTCTTTTTTTGTTTTGGTCATTTGGGGTTGGAATTTCTATTACTTCCTGCCAAAATCATACTGATAGGTGCCAGGTTCTCCTCCAGATACTGAGGCTACAATGGTGAATAAGAGCTAGACACAGGCTAACTGGGAGAGCAAACAAAGAAACCAGATGATTTTAGTAGAATAATCGACTATGGATATTAGATCCCCAAATTCTGGTTATCCTGTTGATGCTACTCTTGATTGAATGATTTGAGTTTAAGGAAGGGGATGGATTCTGGGGGAGCAATACAAACCCATAGTGGAAGTTAAGATTTCCAAAGGTGAAGGAGATATACATGGTGAAGCTTAGGGGGAACATTGGTGATAGGAGGATGTTACAGTGGGGGGAGACAGGAGGGAGATAGAGGGGTGTTTCTTCTAGGGAACTCCTTTGAAGGAAACTCAGAAAGAATCCAAGAATGTGGATGAAAACCAGAAGAAAATGGAATGAAAGAAGCTGAGAAAAGGGTATTTAAAGGAAACATTAGTCCACAGTGTCGAGAGCAGCTAAGAAACCAAGAAAGTTGCAAACTGTAAATTGTCCATGTTTGACAATGTGAGGTCAATAGGAACCATCACAAAAGTAGTTTCTGTGTAGAGAGAGTGGGGAGAGTCAGAAGGTGTTGCAGGAAGGAGAACTCCTTCCAGGGCCCAAGAGTGAGCTCTTGTCTAACACTCGGAAATGAATTGTCCAATGATACACACGTGCTGGCAAAGCAAGAGACTTTATTGGGAAAGGGCATCCGGGTGGACAGCAGCAGGATAAGGGAAACCAGGAGGACTGCTCTGCTACGTGGCTCACACTCTCTGGTTTTATGGTAATGGGGTTTGTTTCTGGGTTGTCTCTGGCCAATCATTCTGACTCAGGTTCCTTCCTGGTGGCACATGCATTGCTCAGCCAAGATGGATTCCAGAGAGGAGGATTCTGGGAAGTTGGTAGGACATATGGACTGGAGTCTCCTCTCTCCTTTTGACCTTTCCCATGTTCTTCCAGTTGGTCGTGGCCAGTTGGTCGTGGCTTGTCCTGCATTCTTTACCAGAACCTCCTGTCACAAGATAACTTATGTAAATGGTTATCATGGTGCCTGGCCAGGGTGGGCGGTTTCAGTCAATGGTTCCCCTAACAAAGAGAGTGAGTTGAACAGGGAAAAGAGGTAAAGAAGTAGAAATGTCGTTGGTTACTTTTTCAGGCAGGTTAGCTGGGAAAGAGAATAGAAAAATAAGGAAGGTTGTGTACAATTGGTGGGGGAGATGTGGGAAGAGAGACCTGAAAGTTCTATGGGAAATTCCTTTTGGCCTGCTGATGGAGAACCTCTAATATAGAGGAATGATTGAGGTCCTTTAGCCCTGATTACAGGCCCATATCATACAATCCGTGTTTGGAAAGGCCTGTTGTAAAAGGCCCACCCTGTGATTCACACACTGAACAAAGGGAGTTAAATGAACAAGCAAGGATTTCCCAACAGTACACTTGATTTGTTGAGTCTGGCTGTCAAAGTCATGGCTTTTCATTCATTGTACAAGGCTGCTGTAAGCGCCTTTCTCAGGAGATGTGCTTGCTCCACAGTTTTAAATCGAGTTCAGAGCTTATTCGGCAAAAATTTTAAAAGGTTGTTTTTAATTGTAAGATATATACATATATATATATTATAAGTGATGGAGAAATCACCCTGGCCCCCACACACACAGAGGGAAAACATCTCTAAACGTTGTGGTCTATTGCCTTTTAGTCTTTTGCTGTTCATGTGTTTATTAGTAACCCTCATGTCTTAGTACTTCACCTAGGCCTGGGCACCCTGAAGAGCAGCTCTGAGATGTGAGGTCTAGGCCCTCTCTCCAAGCTCTGACAATATGTTTGAGAATACAACACATACAGAAGTGGGTGGGCATTCAGCAAGGTGGACCGAATGTCAGGGCCAAGACTGTGGTGAGGTGACAGAGGCCACATCGTGCAAGTCCAGGAACAAATTCTGTATTTATTTAAAAATTTGATATTTTGTTCATTATGAATTTTTTGCACTAATTTTGATTTTTCTAAAAAATATTCCATTAAAACATTATATATCTTGATTACCAAGTTTTGCACTGAAGGTGAATGGCTCACTCCCCTTACCTTCACCCTGGCCTGGTGTCACCCTGGCTGAAAGACGGACTTTAGTTTCAGCTGTAGGTTTGAACCCATCTCTTGTACTTACTAGAAGTGTGACTTGAGCAAGTTACCTGCTTTCTGTAAGCTCAGTATCCTTATTTGTAAAGTGCAGATAGTTAAATTGAGTTAATACAGGTAAAATGCTTAGCTTAGGGATAGCAAATATTCAATAAGTGGAATATGATTCCAAAAGCATAGATGAGCAATCTAGATAATTACTATACAATAGCACTGTCCAATAGAAATTGAATGTAAACCATATATGTGATTTTACATTTTCCAGTAGTCTCTTTTAAAAATGTAAAAAGCAAAAGGTGAAAGTAATTTTAATTATGTTGCTTATCCTAATATATCAAAAATATTATTATTTCAGCATGAAATCAATAGAAAAATTATTAATGAATGGGCTTCCCTGGTGGCACAGTGGTTAAGAATCTGCCTGCCAATGCAGGGGACATGGGTTCGATCCCTGGCCCAGGAAGATCCCACATGCTGTGGAGCAACTAAGCCCGGGCACCACAACTACTGTTCCTGTGCTCTAGAGCCCATGAGCCACAACTACTGAGCCCGTGAGCCACAACTACTGAAGCCTGTGTGTCTAGAGCCCATGCTCCACAACAAGGGAAGCCACGACAATGAGAAGCCCACGCAGCACAAAGAAGAGTAGTAGCCCCGGCTCGCCACAACTAGAGAAAGCCCACGTGCAGCAACCAAGACCCAACACAGCCAAAATAAATAAATAAATTTAGAAAAAAAATTATTAATGAAATAGTTTACTTTTTTAAATACTAAGAGTGTTTTAAATACTAAGTCTGGGAAATTGGGTACATATTTTATACTTTACAGGACACCTCGATTTGGACAAGCAGCGTTTCAAGTGCTCAGTAACCACACCTTACAGGTGGCTGCTGTTTTGGTTGCACAGATACAGACATTCTCTGGAGACTGTTGGAGGCGATAGCCACTGAGACAGAAATGCAGGGAAAGGAAAGCAACTTTTAATCCTTTCAGTAAAGATCTTTGGAAAGAACACAACCTCCAAGTCCAGGACAGTTTCTACTATCCTTTAAATAACTCTCTTGTGGCCATTGAAATACAGAAGGCTGTGAACATTTGGGAACACAAATAGAAAAAAAATAATACCCATTAGGAAAATTACAATATCTGCTCTTTCATTTCTACCAGCGTATCAAACACTCTTTGCTTATTCTTTTATTCTATTGGACTCTAAGAGCATCATAATATTACTTATAAGCCCAGTAACCATGGATTTTAAATACTTTGAGGTTTGTATCAGTCTGTTCCCTGAGCCAAAAATTGATAAGCATTTGAAAGTATAATACCCAGACACTTTACAGATATTTTAAAGTCTCAAAAAATTCAAACCTAAAGGAGGGAAAAATCCAACTAAACTAAAAGTTGGAAAGGATTTATAATTTTAAAGAAAGTCTTGCATAGAGCCAAATTCCTAAAAAGATATCGGTCCTGTGGTAGTATGTCGTTTATTGAAAAGGTGAGAATCTGTGTTTGTTTAATTCACTTAATTCACTTGTGTCAAGAAAAAAAGAAAACATTTCCCGAAGAATATGTGCAATATCCGTAGGTACAGTGTATGATCAGAAACAATTTTTAAAATGTGAACTCCGAGTACATTTGCTTCCTGGCCTGCCCCGGCACTCTCAGTGTCTTCTTTACCTGGTTCATCACACACATGCCACCTAATGTTAGCAATGAGTGCAGACCAGGCACTGCATTTAAGACAAAAAAACCCAGCCAGATTCTTCAGGGGAAAGTTATTTTCCTACCATGAAAGAAATTGCTGCTTTTTTGTATGCACATAGTTTATTTACAGCATTTAACATTTTACTTGAAGTCAAGACATAATTTTGGAATGCATGAATTGACTTTTTGGAAATGGCAGGGATGAAATTTCTTTAACCAAAAGTGCTTTCCCCATGACCTGTATATCTTTAAGGTAAATGCTGAGTCATTCATGATGTATTAAAAAAAAATCTTTTTTCTTCCAGCTCCACCCTCCTGGATTGGGAATGAGTATGCCAAATCTCACACAGAAATCATTTCCGGAGGTTTTTCAGGTCTGAGAATATGGAAAGGAAGCCGCTTAACATTCTACAGCCTCAACTGCTCCACTTGTTTGCCTGGACCAGCAGTTTCAGCCTCATCTGACAGCTCATTAGAAAAACAGAATCTCCAGCCCCACTCAGACCTATCAGATCAGAACCTTCATCTTATAAGATCCACTAGATGGTTCCTTTACACATTAACGTTTGAGAAGCACCAGTCTACAGAGCACAATAATCTCCATGGTTTCAAAACATCATAATAAATTGTTCCGTTACTACTACCATTCTTCAAATTAAAATAAAAAGTTTCCATATTTGGGCTTCCCTGGTGGTGCAGTGGTTGAGAATCTGCCTGCTAATGCAGGGGACACAGGTTCGAGCCCTGGTCTGGGAAGATCCCACATGCTGCGGAACAACTAGGCCCGTGAGCCACAACTACAGAGCCTGTGCGTCTGGAGCCTGCAACAAGAGAGGGCGTGATAGTGAGAGGCCCGCGCACCGCGATGAAGAGTGGCCCCCGCTTGCCACAACTGGAGAAAGCCCTCGCACAGAAATGAAGACCCAACACAGCCAAAAATAAATAAATAAATTAATTAATTAATTAAAAAATAACCAAGCATTTGAAGGCCTTTAAAAAAATAAGTTTCCATATTTAACTGTTTAACTAACTTTAAGATTTCCCTCACAATAATGTATAATACCATGCTGCTATTTAAAAGTCGCTGTGATTTGACAATTACTTCAAGAAGTTTTCATGTAATCTACAAGTATCCTTGTAATCTCTGTGGGTATTTGCAGTGTAGAAAGCTGTTCTTAGGCATCCATGACGCCTCTGTGGATGAGGCCAGGGCATGGGTGTTTTATAAAGCTTTCCTGGGGAGACTAATATGAAGCCGGGGCCAAGAGCCACTGCTGTCTCCAGAATGTCTGATCCACAACCTCAAGGGCTTTGCAGGATTCAGAACCAATAGGAACAGTGCCTTTTTTTTTTTTTTAACGTAGCTTTAGCTCTGGTTCATTTAAATGTGTGGTCCCCCAAAAACTGATGAAGTAAGGGGTTCTTTCCTGCCTTTCCCAAGTCTCCCTGGGTTTCAAGTTCTCAGCCACACCCTGAACATTCATTCTTAGACTTCTTCTGCCCTGACTTCACTCATTAATCATTTCCTTTCATACTTCTGGTCTCTTTCCAGCTTTCCAGGGTCTTTCTGGAATCCTGGAGCCTGAAAATAGCATCCCAGATGTGTCTACCTCCGTTTTCCTCCCTCCCTTCTCTATGATAGTCTTCAGGACAGCCTGAAATAGAACTGGCCTTTACTTGCTGGAATTTAAACATTCTCAGGCAATTTTACATTTTTAAAATGAAAAAAATGTCTGGAATAGCTAAGTTGCATATCCAACAATTCAGATCACTGATTGCTTTTCTACAAAGCCATAGGTTATATTTAAAAACTAGAGATGCTGATGGAAAGGTAATGGAGCTCAGAATGAGGTAAGTTGCAGCCTGCTTCTCCTCTCCAGCCCTGGGTCAATGGTTATAAGAAGCAACCCAGGGCTGGTTTCTAGAGAGGATGATACCCTATCCTGCTATATTTATTTTAAAAAAAAATTTAATGACTTTTTCGATAAATAGTATTAAAAATACAAAGAATGATGAATTTAACCAAAGTTAATTCTATAAAACAAATAATAAGTTAACATATTAAAAACAATTCTGACCAATTACTTTTCCACATAATTTAGAAAACATGCATATTGCACAAGTAGGGAATCAATTTGGATTTGAGAATATAGCTGTGAGAATGACCTGCATATTATATTTCTATCTGCTTGGTTTAGGGACTGTTTTGATAAGCCTTTAGGTAGTAATGGCAGTTCTTAAAGAAGAAACAAGTTTGCTTTCATATGTCTAGAAAATAAGAGTGCTGGATTCTCTTTTCTACTTCAGGAATCACTTTAGATCTTTTTGCCCTCAGGCCTATGCTTCCCCTCACTTTGTGTTCTGGGCTAAAAGCTCCCTGCAGCCTGTAATCTATGTTTCCCCTAGATCAGCCTACTAGTTTGATCTTTAATAATTCACATCTGAATTGAGCCCTAAGACAGGAAGGCATGTCAAGCTGACACAATGAGAAAACCAATGTAAAGATAGAAAGGAGTATTAAATGATTGCCTTGGATTTCGAGTTCGCTGTGAAGAGAATTGAAAGTGCTCGAGGTCCTGGATTCATACAACTTCTTCCACCAATATTCTGGCCAGCGAAGGGACCCAAATCAAGTAGGGTGGTGTAATTTGCCAGGAAATGTACTTTTCAGGAAAGTCCTTTAAAAATAAAGATTAAAAGCACTATAAGATACCTTAATGGCAATATCATCACTCAAGGGAATGCTTAAAAGTTCAACTTTTACTACAAAACTATATAAATAGAGATGAGATCATTAAATGTTTTAAAGTGCAAATTATCAATATTTAAAATTTTAAAGAATGAAATATTGCCATTTGCAGCAACATGGATGGACCTAGAAAATATTATACTAAGTGAAGTAAGTCAGACAGAGAAAAACAAATATATGATATCACTTATATGTGGAATGTAAACAATAACACAAATGAATCTATATACAAAAAAGAAACAGACTCACAGACATGGAAAACAAACTTGGTTACCAAAGGGGAAATGGGAGGAGGGATTAAATTAGGAGTGTGGAATTAACAGACACAAACTACTATAATAAAATAAATAAGCAACAAGGATTTACTATATAGCACAGGCAACAATATTCAATATCTTGTAGTCAACTAAAATGGAAAGTTATCTGAAAAAATGCACGTATATAACTGAATCACTTTGCTGTACACCTATACCAACACAATATTGTAAATCAACTATACTTCAATTAAAGAAAAGATTTAAAATTTTTAAAAATTGACATAGGAATTTATAAATGGAACCATAATCTAGTGTAAACTGGGGGGAAAAAAGATATGATGTAAATGAATAAATATATATTTTTTTAATTCTAGGTACTCTCAAATAAGCTATGTAGAACTCATGAAAGCACTTCTAAGAGAGACATTACAAAAGATAACCCTTCACATTTTATTAATATATTGTTAACTCTCCATTATGTAGTTTGCCCTCCCAGTGTATCAGCGAAGTCCAAATTGAAATCCTGAGCTGCCTTCCTCATTGCCAACCCATATTCAATCGACTTCCAGCTATCTTTTCTAATTTACCCAGCTAGTTTGTGCCTAAGCACCAAAACTTGGCTTTAGTGTCAGCCAAGACACGTCTGCGACTGAAAAAGAACAAACTTAACCCTACATGTAAACCCTTATTTCCTTAGACTGGAACAATCACAGCGAAAAATCAGGTCTTCAGTAACAACCACAGCGGGATTAGCTCCAGCGCCACCAACTTGGTTATTTTGAGTCTAGATGCCCCTATCACCTGGCTGGCCCAGTACAAGGCAGCCAGGTCAGTCCAGTGGGACTGACGGGGAGAAGTTTTCTGCACCGCTGCTGTTCCCACTGCTGGCCTGCCTCTCCTCAATGCCGCTCCCCAGCCAGACCCATCAGCCCTACAGGGTTCCGCCCCACCCCCCCACCCTTACTACCCGCTGTGGCTATAGCCAGGCCAGAACTGACCTCCATTTGCCTCACTGGAAGCCCAGGTGCTTTCTGCCTGAAAGAAAAAGAGATTTTACAATCCAAATGGATTGTTTCCTATTCGGCCCTAGGTAGTGTGGGCTGAAGGAATGACAACTCTTTGGACTCTTTCAGGAGTATTTTGTGTTTCCCTTTAGCCTGGTAGTTTTGAATCCTCCCAGTACATGGAAATACTGAGGAAGCTTTTAAAAATCTATTTCGACACAGGCCTTAAATTTTAATCTAATTGATCTAGGGTGAGGTCCAGGCTAAGAGCCTTTGAAAAACTCCCAAGGGACTTTAACATGCAGCAGGAGCTTAGCTTGAAAAGTGCCCCCTTAAGCATTTCTGAGAGTTCAGTGTGCTCAGGATTATGTCTCGTCAGTCACCATTGGGCTCTATCTCTCTACCTTCCTTTTCTTGTTGTGCCCTCTTCTGTTTGGGCATCTTCCTGCATGCTTAACGTTGCCACATCCCTGCTCTCCCCCACCAGGTACGTCTGTCTCTGCCCAGTCACCAACACCAACACCATTTCTACAGGCTCTGCTACTCACCCTAGGGGCGGCCATGGAGTCAACTAGGTACCATCTTCAGAATTAGGGCCACTAGGCCCCAACAATAATAATAATAAACACTTTACTCTTCCTATGTAGAACTGTTCTAGGCACTTTACATATATTACATTATTTGATCCTCAAAACGACCTTATGAAGTAGGCATTATTATTATCCCTATTTACAGATGAGGAACCTGGAGCGCAGAGAGGTTAGGTATATGGAGGCAAAATCCTAAAGAGGAACACCCAAGATTCCATCCCCTGATTTTTCAGTCAAAGACTAATACAGATACTGCTGTTGACGGGATTTTGCAGATGTACTTTAAGTTCCAAATATATTTCCCTTAAGGTTCAGAGATTCACCCAGGTAAGTCTGATCCAATCAAATGAGTTCTTTAAAAGCAGAGCGTTTTCTCCAACTGATAGAAGAAGAGGAAGTCAGAGAGATTTTAAGCATGAGAAGGACTCAACATTTTAATGCTGTCTTTGAATGTGGAGGAGGGTATGTGACAAAGAACGCAGGTGAGCTCTAAGAAAAGACAGTGACTGGAGGCTGACAGCAATGAAATGGAACCTTAGATGTAGGGTCGTGAGGAACAGAATCCTACCAAGAACGTGAATGACCTGGAAAGTGAATTCTTCCCCAGAGCCTCCAGATAAGAGCCCAGTCCACATGACACCTTGACTTCAGCCCTGGAGACTCCAGGAAGCAGAGAGCCCAATCACACCTTGCTGGACTTCTGCCCTTAGCACTGTGAGCTGATAAATGGGTGGTGTGTTAGGGCATAAAGTATGATGATCTGGTACACAACAACGGAAAATTAATAGTGGCAACTCACCCAAGGTAAGCCAGACAGTAAGCAATAAAACCAAGATTTAAACCCAAGTAATATGGGTCAACAGCTCTTTCAAACTACTTTAAATTTCCACACCAAGTGGATCCAAGCTGCACTGAATGACAGACACAAACCTGTGCTCTCCCACTCATCACCTCCTGACAGAGGCTTTGTAATTAGGGCGAAAGTGCTGAGCTGGCTGTCTCTTCTGAGGAAGTCTCCTGGCAGGCTGCTTCATCACTTAGGCAAAACATTTTAGTAGGTTTCATCATGTTCCCCAGAATTAACTCCACTTGGACTTAGGTTTGGACGTGATGTCCTTTGTACACAGAGTTATAGTTCTCTTTGTTGGGAATGTATAACACTTAATGCCTAAGAAGTCCAGGGCTCTTTGTACGAGGACCCATTCATAGCCCATACTTAGCCTACATTTTGAGGACTGATCTGATATTCAGCTAAGGAATGCATTTGCTTGGGCTCTCTTCTGCTTCATTGTGCACAGATCACTGGGCTGTCTACGTTTCTTTTTCCCACTAGAAGAGATATTGAGAAGTCACTGGTCAGTATGTCATAGCTTTTCTTTCTATAGCTCTAAAAGTTTTTATTTACTGAATAACAAGTATGTGCCAGATAGTATACTAACTGCTTTTCAAATATCTCATTTAACCTTCCCAATAATTCTATGATGTTGGTATCATTATTTTCATATTATGGATAATAATTGAAGTACAGAATTAGGAAAGAAGAATCCATCTGAGGTACACAGCTGACAAGGAGGGGAACTAGGTTTCTCCATGGGCTCTTCAACTTCAAAACCCTTCATTAAAATAAAAAGCCTGATGCTTTACTTATCTTCAGATCACCCCTGGCAGTTTAGACCCACCCCAGGGCCCAGTGCTTTAATATGGTTCAACTGAATGGCTCAAAGCCCTCTCACAAACTCAGTCTTCAGGCAACACCTACATTAACTTGCTGTGCTGTCTATCCCATACCTCCACTTCTGGTTCTATCCCACACCTATACATCTGGTTCTAGCTCATACCTTCACTTTTGGTTCTAGCCGATACCTACACATCTGGTTCTAAAAACCATTTTACTTATGGATGCTGGCTTGTGTGGGGTCTCCATTGACATAAAGCTAATTAAGTAAAAATTCCAAGATTTAAAAAAAAAAACAACTTTGTGTGAATCCATTCTTAACCATACTTAATTAGTTCATTTAGAACAAATAAATCACATTACAAATAAATTAAATTAATTTTGATTAATTAAAATTAATCAAATCAGACAAATAAATCACATTAATTCTCACACAGAAAGGTGTCGTCTATAAATTAATCAAATCAAACAAATAAATCACATTAATTCTCACAGAGAAAGGTGTCGTCTATAAATTTCTTGTGTTTTCTGATAAAGATGATGTTTATTGTATGCATATATAAGAGGTTTCTTGTTATTATCAAGAAACCCTTTAAGGATAAAGCATTTCTGTATATTACCATAATTCGGTCAATAATAATGACTGTTTCTATCAAGAACCTGTCAATTAAGCAATTTTCTGATTAAAATCAAGTTTATTTCTTCATTTGCAAGCAAAACCTTCATTAACCAACGTTAATGAAATGATCACATTTACGTTTTCCACTCTATTCTAGAATGAAGTTTGTGAATTTTTAATGAAGAAATGAAGGGGAAAGGAGTCACCAGAAGAAGGACATCACAGTATGTTTGAATGTGCTCTGGGCTGGGAATTAGGAGGGCTGAAATCTTACCCTGGCTGTGTCACCCCCAAACTATGCTTTCTTGGATCTCTGAGTTCCAGTTTTTATATATAAAATGAAGATAATGCTTAAAGCACTATACAAATTTATTTCTATTTTGTTATTATTATCAAAATTGAGAAATGACAGTGGGTAGTTATCCTAGACCCTTATGGTCATAAAATCCTCTGTAGGAGGCTGTTCTGAGCTGGCTTCAATTTTCCAGGTAACTGCCTTTTTGTTTTGCCTATAGAGTCCTTTTCAGGCAGCAAAAGGGTGAGACGATGCTCTTATTGTAGAAATAATTGGTGAGGTGGTACCCAGCACTGAAGTTGACTATGATTATCTGTCCACCTTTGGACTTGGGAAAGTTGTAAAGTATAAATGTGAGCTTCACAAAGTTTGGGGGAATGTCTTATTAAGGATCTGCCCAAGCACCCATCACACAAAGTGCTTGATAAAGTGATTAATGAAGGAAAACATGAAGGAATGGCTTTTAATCTTTAAATGGAGCTCAGAGTCAATGATCAGGCTAGAAAAAGGAATCATAGAAATATTTCTTTTTCAGTTCCTCTAGAAGATTGTTAATCAACATTTTTGTCTCAGAAATTAAACTTCAGATATAACCTTTCTTAAGGTATGAAGTGCAAGTGTTAAATAATGTCAGATACCTTCCTTAACATATAAAAATGTATATTTTACCAGTAAGTATTATCATTCATTCATTTATTCACAGATTCTGCCAGGCCATGAGTAAGGCTATTGATTTTTTCCTGAAGTCCCAGTGCTCAGTAAATTTATCCATTTGATAAATAGTCACTGAGTTCCAGGCACTTTGGTAAGCTAAATATTTACTCTGGTGAAGCTGCCAATGATAACATTTTCAGAACTTCTTTTTCATTTGTTTTCAGGGCCTGCAGTCGGTTAGTTATATAACACCTTTTATTCATGGAACCAGTGCACAAACATTGTCTAATCCTTATAAGAACAGGGCATCATCATGATATATGTGAAGGGAGCACACCTAACAGGGGCTCAATACATACTTGAAGGGATCATTGTTAACCATGCTTGACAGTTGAAGACACGGGGACTTGAAAAAGTAAACGACTTTCACAAAGTCAGCACCCTAAGTGTAAGAACCCAGACTTTCAACCTCTGACCCTGAATTGAGGGTCAGAGGTTTTTAAAAAATTCAGTACACCTATATCTTCAACAGTGACAAATCATGACTTGGGAGATGGTTTGGTACTTAGGAAACATGCAAAAATCATTAAGAGCTAGTTATTATAAACAAGGTGGAGAACTAAACTAGGTAAGAGTGGGGGGTTTGTATTGGTTGCTTTGTTTTTATTAAAACTGAGGCATTAAAGGAGGCAAGAATGTACAATGGGGAAAAGACAGTCTCTTCAATAAATGGTGTTGGGAAAACTGGACAGCTACATCCAAAAGAATCAAACTGGACTACTCTCTTATACCATGCACAAAAATAAATTCAAAATGGATTAAATAATTAAATGTGAACCTGAAACCATAAAACTTCTAGAAGAAAACATAGACAGTACTCACTTTGACATCGATTTAATAATATTTGAGAGGATATATCTCCTCAGACAAAGGAAACAAAAGCAAAAATAAACTAATGAGACTACAACAAACAAAAGACTTCTGCACAGTGAAGGAAAATATCAACAAAACAAAAAAGCCACCTACTGAATGGCAGAAGATATTTGCAAACAATATATCTGATAAGGGGTTAATATCCAAAATATACAAAGAACTCATACAATGCGATATCAAAAAAAGCAAACAACCTGATTAAAAAATGGGCAGAGGATTTGAATAGCCATTTTTCCAAAGAAGACATACAGATGGCCAAAAGACACATGAAAATTTGCTGAACATCAGTAATCATCAAGGAAATGCAAATCAAAACCACAATGAGATATCACCTCATTCCTGTCAGAATGGTTATTATCCAAAAGAAGAATTAACAAGTGTTGGTGAGGGTGTGGAAAAAAGGGGGTTCTTGTTCATTGTTGGTGGGAATGTAAATTGGTACAGCCACTATGGAAAACAGTACAGAGATTTCTCAAAAAAATTAAAAATAGAACTACCATATGATCTAGCAGTTGCATCCCTGGGTATTTATTCAAAGAAAACAAAAACACTAATTAGAAAAGATATGCGCACCCTATGTTCATTGCACCATTATTTATTAATACAACTGTGGCCAAGATATGGAAGCAACCTAAGTTTCCATCAACAGATAAATGGATAAAGAAGATGTGGTGTGTATATATATATATATATATATATATATAGTGGAATATTACTCAGCCATAAAAAAGAATGAATTCCTGCCATTTGTGACAGCATGAATGGAACTTGAGGGCATTATGTTAAGTGAAACAAGACAGAGAAAGACAAATACTGTATGATTTCACTTATACGTGAAAACAAAACCACTGAACAAACACAACAAAACAGAAGCAGAGTTATAGACACAGAGAACAAACAGGTGATTGCCAAAGGAGAGGTGGGTAAAGAGGAGGAGAGAAAAAGATGTGGGAGATTAAGAGGTACAAATTTCCAGTTACAAAATAAATGAGTCACAGGTATGAAATGTTCAGTGTGGGAAATACAGTTGACAACTAAGTAATATCTTTGTATGGTGACATATATCATAACTAGACTTATCATGAAATAAGTCATATCATTTTGAAATGTATAGAAAAAAATCACTATGCTGTGTAACAAGAACTAACACAATGTTGTAAGTCAATTATACTTCAACAAACATACAAACAAACTATAGAAAAAGAGATCACATTTGTGGTTACCAGAAGCGGAGGGTTGGGGGGAGGGGGAACTGGATGAAGGCAGTCAAAAGGTACAAACTTCCAGTTATAAGATAAATAAGTACTAGTGATGTCAAGTACAACATGATAATTAGCACTGCTGTGTGTTACATATGAAAGTTGTTAAGAGAGTAAATTCTGAGTTCTCATCACACACACAATTTTTTTTCCATTTCTTTAATTTTGTATCTCTATGAGATGATGGATGTTCACTAAACTTACTGTGATAACCATTTCATGATGTATGTAAGTCAGATCACTATGCTAGACACCTTAAACTTACATAGTGCTGAATGTCAATTATATCTCAATACGTAAATGTAAAATTAAATTTTAAAACTTGAGGCATTGACCAAAATAATAAACCATATTTTCTTGAGTGACTTATGAAGTGGCTTTGTAGACAATGCTGGGAAACTAATCCTAAATTTTTGTGAGCAGTGTCAACATCTCTAAAAGAAGCACACCTGTGTGTTTCTACAAGACTCTTTTTGGAGGAGTGCAATATTTTTATGGGATGTAGAGGGGATCACAATTACTTCCAGGAATCTTGGTTCTATGGTCCAGACTGGATCTTTCCTTGAGCATCCACAGCACTAATTGCATTGGTTGGTTACTTTAAAACAGACAATAGAGCAGGAGACCTGAGGTTTACTGATCACACAAACAATAGTAATTTATAGAATAAATATAGAAAAATACACACATGTAAAGAAATATATATTAAAGGCATATATAAATCAAACAAACAAACAAAAAAACCCACAACTTAAAATGAAACAAACCTAGACCCAATCAAGACAGGAAATTAGGGTGGTATCATATACCAAGAAAACTCTGCCCATGTCTTCCTTTTCTGGAGATTATACCATAAGCACAGGAATGAGGCAGCTTAGGCTAGCAGTAGGTAATTCTAAATAGAAGCCTGTCTAGTGTCTTTAGACCTTAAAGTAAATGGAGTAAGCAACTAAGGCAGGATCACTTAGTTTCTGATAAGGTTTCCAGATAAGGGTTGCAGCCCTCTGGCCTACCTGTGATGAGGCCAAGGAGAGAATGTTACATAAATACAAGCCAGGAGGGTTTTCGAAATAGACATCTTTGTGCTGCCAGCTGAGCAGGCTGAACCATTGCACCCTCAGGGGTAAACACAATAGGCAGAGTGTGGTTTCAGAGCATAGGAAATCTCAAATTCTTAGACTTTCGTTTGTTAATTTTAACTTCAAATGTCCATAGCTAAATTCTGACATAATCTCAAGATTTCTACATCCCATAGCTATCAAATAACAGCAAGCAATCCATGACTAGTGATTTTGCAGGAGGTCCTTGGAATAGCTCATGGAAATATCAAAAGTAATCTTTGACTCTTGGCATGCTAGTGTTCATTTGTTTTTTTCTGCAAGAAACTTTGTTAGGTGAACTTTCACATTGCAATGAGGTTGCTGGAGGTTACATGGAGAGACAGTCGAGTGCCAGATAAATCACTGGGCTAAGTTTTATTATTCATGACCTGAGAAACTCACCTAAGGAAATAAGCATTTCTAAATATCCAGGCTGATATTCAAGGAAATGGATGAATAAAACAAAGCTAGATAAAAATACAGCAATGATTATCATCTAGCAGAAGAAAATTTATAAGGCTGGGACCATTGGAACAAAGCAGTTATTGAATGTTAGGCCAGAGATAGATAACCAAAGATCAAAGTACACTTAATTAAGAGCACCAACACGAAGAATTAATCTGAAGACCTATTAGAAGACAAAAATGTTGAAAGGTCCGATTAGTTCAATGGGAACCAGAGAAGATGACTTCTCTCTGGAAATGGAAGAGTCTAGAATTGATGGATCATTTACTCATTCTTTTATTTTTGACATCAAGACCTCCAAAGAGACATCCAGCACACTGTAAAATATAAAGGGAACATTATGCTATTTAGAATTTTTCACAGTCCCTTTCAATTAGAGGACCACTCAACACTCATCCTGAGAAGATCAGAGGGAAGTTGACCACCACCTGGAAGCACAGCCATGGCAACGCCCTTCCTCTCCTCAGCCCTGGGATCATGTGACTCACTAAGTTGCCCCATCCAGGACCACTCTTAGTGCTTCCCCAACCACACCTGCCACACTCATTGGAACTCCTTAGAAGAGAGGACCACTAAGAAAATAAGACCTGGTTCCACACCACAACCACTGGCATTGCTACCAAGCCCAAACACTTACCCTCCCTTAAGGGGGAATCAATCCACCTTTCACTTATTCCTGCTTTTACCAGTTATTACTCATGAAAAGTCTCCTTTGTTAAACCAACCTGTCAACTCAAATACAGAGAACAGATTGGTGGTTTCCAGAGGCTGTGGATGGGGGTGGGGGAAATGGATAAAGGTTGTCAAAAGATAAAAACTTCCAGTTATAAAGTAAATCAGTTCTGGGGATGTACTGTACAGCATGGTGACTATAGTTAACAATGCTCTATTATCATATATTTGAAAGTTGCTAAGAGTAAATCTTAAAAGTTCTCATCACAAGAAAAAAATTTGTAACTATGTGAAGTAATTGATGTTAACTTATTGTGGGGATCATTTTGCAATATATACATATACCATGTTATATACTCTGGACTAATACAATGTTGTATGTCAATTATATCTCAATAAAACTGGGAAAACAAAAGAAAAATAGCACCTCTGCTTTGAGGCTTCTACCTCTGAGCTGAACCATCCTCTCTCCTCCTCATTGTAGTCCTCCACTGGCTTCCCAGTCATATCCCCTTCAATGAAGACTCGGAGTCTGAGAAGCACTTCTTCTCCATCCCAACATCAGCCATCTCCCTAGGAGACTTTAACTTTTATAGGGATATTTACCTTCATTTCTGCCACAGCCACTCTTCCCCATGGTTACACCAAGAACCGTGTCTTTAAGGTGAAACAGTCCGACTTCCTAAATCACTAATTGAAAATCACGCTCCTCTTAACAATCTAGCTAGCTGCCCTGTTCACCCACTCATGACTGCAATTGTTCCTTTCCATTATTGAGTTCACTAAAGCCTTGATCACCCCTTCTTTGCAAGGAAGCTACCTGTCTACTTATTCATTAATCCCCTTCAGTATTCAGTGCCTCTGTCTCAGATTCCACAGTATGTTCAATCATTCTCTTGCAAATACTCTCATCTCTTCTATCGCCTGTCCCTAGGAAAAAAAAATCTCATGTTAAGTCCTCTTCTCATATCACCCTCAACAGTCTCACCAAGTAATATGATCCACTCTCATGGCTTTACATACCATCTCTATGCTGACAGCCCACCCCCATGTTCTCTTCTGCATTCTGAACATGTACACAGTTAACTCCTTGCTTGATACCTCTCAATGGATATTGCACAAGCACCTCAAATGCATTATCGCCCAGAACTGAGGAACGTCCTGAGACATGGGACTTTCAGTTTTAAAACCAGGAAAATCCTAGGCACATTGACAGTGTCTGTTACTTTAATCTTCAATACCTAGAACAATCCTCAGCACTTGCTTGTAAATTGAATGATTGAAACGAGGAGCTTCTCCTTCTAGACCACGTGAACATGGTCTCTTCTCTTGAAATATTTGAAGCCCTTCCTGACCTTTCCACCCTGTCTCTACCTTTCAACCCAACTCCACTGTTAGGTTTTCCCTTCTCTGGATTCCCATAATACCGTGTGTAGAACTCTGTTTTAGCACTTATGATATTGCATTGTACTTGTACTTGTGCAGTTATAGATCTATCCTCCCCGCTGGACTTTGAGCTCCTTGCTGATAATGACCATGTGTTTCTAATCTTTCTATTTGCAGTAACTGTTACAGTGCCTGGTACATGATAGACACCAATAAATATATGAGGAAAGAAGGGGGAGAGGAGAAGAGACAGGAAAGGAAGGGAAAAGAAAGGAAAGGAAAGGAAAGGAAAGGCAAGGCAAGGCAAGGCAAGGAAAGGAAAGGAAAGGAAAGGAAAGGAAAGGAAAGGAAAGGAAAGGAGGAAGGAGAGGAGGAAGGAAAAGAGAGAGGAAGGAGAGGGGTAACAAAGCAGACAGTGACCCTCCGGTTACTTGACACAGTGTATGTAGCCATATATAGCCTACTTGTGCTAATCATGCCTGGTTGTGTGATTCCTCTAGTGAGAAGTGACAAGCAAGGGAGCAGACTAACAGAACAGAAGTTTGGGATGAAAGCTTTCCCAATTCACCCCAAATACTTGCCATCTTCTGTTCTTATACATACAATATTTCCAGATCTGTATAGAAGCATTTTTCTCCGTTCCAACATACTTAACCTTGAAAAAGTAATTTGATGATATGGGCTTGGGAATAGACATTACTTAAATATTAGCTCGGAGCATGCAGCCTTAATGCAAGAGCTCCCATCACCCATCTTGTTCCACATGCCCTCGATGAAATAACAATCTTGAGTACTAATATCAATTTGCCTATTTACTAACTTTGTAACTTATGTCTGAATTACCTGCTTGGGACAAAATTAGTTTTTTTATCTATAAAATGAGGAGGTTGGATTGTGCGTTCTTACCAAACTCTGAAAGTCTATGAATTTCTGGATCTAGTTTGCTTTTGTATGGTTCCCTATATCTGCCTATGTTCTTTCTTATTCATAAGCTAATGTGAGTGCTGTGGGTCTTCCCAGGTATATTAACTAGAATACTCTAGAGATGGAGAGAAGAATGAAAGAAATGGGAAGAATTCTGAGCTGTTTAATATAACTAAGTAAATGGAGACAGTTGATGGATTTTCTTAGGATTCCTCTTTTGAATAATAATCATACAAATTATTCATCAGAGTGCATTGGGTTGGAAAGATTTAGAATCTATTGATTCAAGCACAACTGTGCTTTTGTAATCCCAGGTACTGTCTCATATGGTTGGGTTATAAAATGTCTGTGGTCTATTTGGCTGCCTAGCTATAGCAGGTGTCATTAACTAGACTCTTCAACTTCTTTGAAATAAAAGGAAAGTGTGGATTTTTTAAATAGTGGCCAAAGAAATTATAAAAAAGGTAGATAGAATTGGTGAGCCTGTGAGGAAAATTACAGAAAAGAGAATAAAGGGAGTGAGAAACTTATCCCCTCTTCTAACCTCCAGAAAGTATCTGTGCCATTTTTCAGAGGTCAGAGCTGTCAGCTGCAGTGTTGATATTTATGAAGCAATGTCTCAGAACTGTATTTTTCATGAATGGAAGAAAATGAGATAATCACACATGCAGTTGCATGCATGCCTGCTCATGCACGTACCTACACACACACTAGACTCATACATTCTAGAACTTCTCCCAGTGAATGTAACATGAGTTAATTTTTATAAATCTTTGCTTGTAAAACTTTAAAATGCTTGTACATTGCTAACTTCACTCTTTTCTTAGATCTAAATAAACATTTTTAAATGGGGAAGATAGAAGATAATGCCATTTCTGTATTTTTATATCTATATCTGACTATAAATGTTGCTCCCAAGTAAGTGACGAGATTACTAATACGTTTCAAGAAAATTATCAAAACCTATTTAATTATATGTCCAGAAAGGCCAATCTACACATGCCACCTTCCCGTTCCCTTTCTCCCACGGTATTTAATGAAGGAGGAGGCATAGAAAGCATATTGAGAGTAGAGAACTCAAGCAGCAGCTTATAACTTGGCCTGTAACATAAGCCAGTTTCCTAAGCAAGGATCTATGGTAACTACTAGATTATATAGAATTTGAAAGAGTTCTGGTAACCAAGTAAATATGACATTTCCTGTTGCCAGAACAATAGAAAAGATTGGCTAGTGACCTGAAAGAGGACAGGAGATGCAGGAAATTTGTGGTAAATTAATTAGGAGGCTGTTGCAATACAGAGGAAATGATGAGAACCTGAACTAACGCTCTGCAGGGAAGATGGAGAGAAGGTCATGGATGCAAAAGATACGAAGGAAATAATGTCTCTAGGACTTGGTGACTGATTTGATGTGAGGGTTGGGGGAGAGGAAGGCACTCAGGGTGATGCACATACTTTCAGGTTAGGAAGCGTTGGTGAGGACATTCCTGAGATAAGAATTCAGGGCTCAAGATGATGAGTTCAAATGTCTCCATGATAAGTTTAAGGTCTCTAAGGAAATTAAGAGAAAAGGTGTCCCATAGGCTGTTGTATTTATGATGCTAGACTTCAGGACAGAGATCTGGGTTAGAGATGTGTATTTCAATGTCACCAGCATATAGATCGTTGTGGGCTTTAGAGAATAAGAGGACCAAGGACAATCAATGTGATAATAATACATTGTGTGTATTTTCTCAATCTAATAAGTGGCATGAGTGTGGGTGAGCTACCCCCAAACACCAGGATCACTTCACATCTTGGGGTATTCTGACTCAGTGTGTTGCTACCATGTTATTTACAAATATAGTCAGTGCATAATAAACACTTATAAACTCTATGACTTCATGCTTTTTTAAAACCTATTTGATCAACAGAAAATAAAAATGTGGTTTATAGAGATTTCTATGAACTATCAGCATGTTGTCATGAGAAAACTACTGGTCTGGGAATTAGAACATCCAGGCTTTGTTCTAATTTTTGCCATTAACTTGTATGTAATCATGAGAAAATCCATTTCCATCCCTAACCTTCAGTCTCTGCAGCTATAAAATTATGAGGTTGAACCCTTCCAGTTGTGATATTTTGTATTGTCTATAACTTTCAAAAGGGAAGTACTGTATATCTCTCACTAGACAGATCAGTTTCAACTAATAGTTTATAACCCTTTAAAAATGTCCGATGTGCAGAACTTCTAACCATCAAAGTTAACTAGTAAAGGAGGATTTATTCTCTGTGCCTAGTAATTTTCTCAGTAAGAGAATTTAATTGTTATGTGGGTTCTAAAATGAAGATAGGCTAGAATCTGCATTATACCTTAGATAGTGATCCCAAAATAGCATGTTTGTATGACTAAAGAGAAGAGAATGCACGGAGAATGGAAAAGAACTAACTACTGCAAAGGTGCTACTTGGAAAATATTTGGGGGAGAACTTCTGGCTCATACACAATTCATTCATTGATGCTTGTTTATTTGTTTGTTTGCTTGGGGAAAAAATAGTCCTGGGGAGGATTTTGTACATCTAATAATAGAGCCAGAAGGCTCGCAACAGTGTTTCTTTAAATATCTTTCTTTAATTTCCTGTCTCTTTAACTGAAAAAGGAACCTAAGTTAGAATTTGTTAATTGTTCATTTCTATCTAAAGACTAAATACACAAGGCTCACGGAAAGAGTGTTTGGTGTATATCTAAGGAATGTTTGTCTTTTAAGTTTAATCATGGTGTAGCCCTAAAATGATTAACTAGTTCAGTTAAAACAGAAAAAACACTGCTCAAAAAACCTCAACCACCAGCAGTTTTTAAAAAAATTAATATTCAATATTTTTGAAAATTTATACATGAGTATGGTTAATATGATGTCAGTAGTATTTTAAATAGTCATTTTTTAAATATTAAAATGGACATTTTCTTGTATTCCAAAAGGAAGAGCTTTTGTTTGACCCAAAGTAAAATATTATTGAATTCCTTAGTGAGATTTAATTCAATTTCACCTAATTTCCACCATGATTTTATGAACAATCTAGAAGCTAGTATAACTTCTAATACATTAAGAAAATAAGAAAATGCATTAAGGAAATAAGATAAACATTTGTGTTTGCTTCATCCAATTAATTTTATTTTTTATATATTTTCATCTTATTTATTTTATTTTTGGCTGTGTTGGGTCTTCGTTGATGCAGGCAGGCTTTCTCTAGTTGCAGCGAGCAGGGGCTACTCTTCATTGTGGTGTGCGGACTTCTCATTGCAGTGGCTTTTCTTGTTGTGGAGCACAGGCTCTAGGCACGCGGGCTTCAGTAGTTGTGGCACGCGGGCTCAGTGGTTGTGGCGCATGGGCTTTGTTGCTCCACGGCATGTGGGATCTTCCTGGACCAGGGCTCGAACCTGTGTCCCCTGCATTAGCAGGTGGATTCTTAACCACTGTGCCACCAGGGAAGCCCTGATTCAGCCAATTAATTTTATTAACCTCTAATCTGTTCCTTAAACATAGTGAAGTGGCCCAAGTGATGAACTGGGAGACAAGAGCAAACCAATGAAAAGAAAAACCAGTTCTATGTTTAACATGTTTGTGAGGAAAGTAGGTTAAACAATGGTGAGACTGTTTCTTTACTGAAGGACTGTTCAGAGTCCTTATATGCCAATGTGCGTTTTTCAATCTTCAAAGAGAGCTTGCAAATCCAAATTAATTTGGTCATGGAAGGTTTTATCCCTCCTGCCAACATTTCCTGTAACTAATGAGTCATGGAATACATACTGCTGTGCCCCAGCTTCTACAGTTCATCCCCACACTAACTAACAACAGCACATCATGGCAGCCCTCTAAAGTTACTTTTACCGAATTGGCTTCGGCATGATATAAGTCCCAAAGTACAGACCTTTAAAAAGTCTTATGTGTGGCTGTTTTTTGTAGAGATACCACTCAGAATGCTGTACATGGTTGGGTCTCCTTCGGGGGATTAATGGGAGAAATTCCTCTCAGTTCTCAGCCCCGAGAAATGCTGCCCTGAGCCTTGGTGCCACTTGTTTGTATCCTTTGGATACAGTGGATCAGCTTTCCCCTGAGGCATTAGCTGTTACACTGGTTAGAACCAAGCTTGAGTCTTGCCTTTTACTAATGTGCAGGAAGGACCTCATCCCATTTGTTATGAACTTAACTCATTCGTGACTTCTCTCTTACTACCCTTATTTCCCCAATCACAAAATTCTAGTTTGATTTGCTCTATTCACGTTGTATTTCTTTGTTAAAGCTGTTTTGTGTCCTTTCTGGGTGGAGAGGAAAGGGGCAAAGGGAAGGGAATGAGAAAGGAAGCAGGAGAGAGAGGGAAGGAAGGAAAAATCTACCCTGTGAGACTCACAAGCTTCCTTGTGAGCCTTCTGGCTTCCTCCTTCCTATGTGTAACCAAAATCTTAAAGCAAAAATCACCAAGAAGTTTTTGCAAACAGGTAGTTTTCCAGATACTTCTGGCAAATGGAAATTTCTTTCAAGTGTACCAAGGAACATGAAACAGATTAGGCTATATTTAAAGAGATGTGGGAAGCAAAACTCACTGACTGTAATAAGAGAGAAAAATATAGTTTTGCAACAGGGCAGATCAAAGGTGGATTCTGCAGCAAGGACCCCAAAGAGCGTAAGGTCACAGATGAGCACAGGAGACTGGGAGGGGAGAGCTGACCTGGTTATCAGACAACATAATTTTGGCAGAACAAGAAATTGGAATGCGGCAACTGAGAAAAGTGATGACAGGACAAAGCAGTGTCTCTGAATCAGAGTTCATTGCAATCAGGAGAGCCAAAGAACAAAGGGTTAGTATACGCTACAGTAATAACATTTTATGAGCACCATGCTTCACTAATATATAATTTGGTTTTACCCACACGTACGCCTAACTTGTAATTCTACTACTGCTATGTCATTCCCTAACATCACCACCATCTTCTATATTGAAGTGAGTAAAGGGGAGCATTATTCCTTTAAACCGTAACTACCCAGGGTTTCACTGGACTTTGCTTCTATATTGAGCTGAGGCAGAGATACATAAGCTTGGTAAAGTTTAGTTTTAGAAAGAACTTAAACACACAAGCAAGAGACTAAAGAGGTGGGATAAACAGATAGAAAGCTCAACTAAAAGGGAGATAAGTGATCATCTTAAATCAGAATGAGGAAACTGAGGCCCCCCAGAAAAATGACTTGACATTTACTCAGCTTATAAACTGTAGGTCAAAGCAATATAAACAAACAATAAAACAAACATACAAACAAAAGCCCCACAAAATGTAGTTGGATATGAGGAACAGGATAAAATCCAACTCTCCTAAGGAAGTCCGCAAGGCCTACCCCAGTGAAGCCCTACACTTGGTCCAGCCTCACTGCTAATCCCCATCTCCCTCCCACTTCACATCAATTTCCCTGGGACCCCACCCAGCAGCAGCAGGAGCACATAGGCCCCTTCACGATGGATGCTGTGTGTCACTCTCAAGCCTTGTCTTGACTCACATTATTCATTTCTATGATGTCCCACCTGTTTTTCTTTATCCCTTTGCTAGCTAACTCCTACTCAGTCTTTAAAGCTCAGCCTGAGCTCTGCCCTATTCTGAAAGTCTTCCCCCTGAGCTGCCTCCATCACCAGCCTGGGTAAGGCACCCTCTCTGCATAGTGTCTGAGAACAAAGTCAGATGGCCTGCACTTGAGTACTATCTCTATGCCTTATTGTCCTGTATGATCTTGGTCAAGTCCCTCTTTGCCTCAGTCTCTACACCTGTGAAATGGGAATAATAATGTGTTTATCTCCAAAAGGACACTGTTATATATTAGAAAAAAAAATCTTTTACCTATAAAGTTTCTTAGAATCCTACCCTGTACATAGCTCAGTAAATATTAGCTACTATATGATTACCTCCATTACTGATCTGACCAAACATTTATGAGTTCCTTGAGGATAGAGAGAATGACTTAATCATCTCTATCTCCAATCCCTAGCATGGTACCTGTCACATGGTAGATGCTCAGAAAGCGTTTGATAAATAAATAAATGGATTAGTAAAGGCTACATTTTTTATTGTCATTCAGTTTGCAGAAAAGACTTAGGGTAAGACATATTTGAAAAATGGTGGTAAAATGGAGTAGTTAAGTAGGTCAATTACATTTTAAGGCAGGCAGATGTGGTCTTATACTGGAATATTGATAATTTCTGAGATAATTTTTTCATACAACTAAACCTTTAGCTGTTACTAGAATCCAATTGCTGGGTCTAACAGAACAAGAATGGGAATTTAAACCACTTAGCCATTATATCAGAATGGGCCTGTTGCCTCTTTTAACTTCATGCCTGAGAGTTTTACATAAAATCTCTCTCCTTTTATATCATTGACATAATTATTTTATTGTTAATATTATCAAAAGACAATTTTAATAATAAACATTATTTAATTAATATGTTAATTATATTTTTAATATATTAACTTAGTATTAATATTAAATATTCAAAGGCAACTTGGAAAGGATGTGTTTCAAATGGAGCTAGTTAAAATTAAGGGGGAATTTGTTGACCCTCTGTATATATATTCAAGTAAACTCTTACCTACCTCCTCTGCACTGAGGTCTGAATGGACGTTTATTAGAAGGAATGAAAGAAAGTATTATGAGCTGCAATTGTCACTAACTATGCTGGTGAAAGCACAGACAATAAGAATAATCTATGGTTGTGTTTCATCCCCATTTAAAAGGAAAAAATAATAGTCTCTCTATTCTGTTGCAGCTTTGACATTGTCTCATGAATGAAATTTTGTCCTTCCCTGGCTACTGTTTTGTTCATACATATGCAGCCTGGAGCTTTTGTAACCAAATATAGAAAGTGTAGTGACCATGAAGATTAATGCTAGTGGGCAGACTGGAGTATGACAAGACTGGCAAAGAACAAAAGACAACATATCTATTGTGCTCTCTAGTTTGGGAAACACAAAATTATAGCTTATAAGAATCTAGTCCTTGCTAAACTTGGGGTATAAAGAGCACCAAACCTGGAAAACTCTGTAGATCATTGGTTTGATTCCTCTTTGTCAGACAAACAGAGTCAACTTTGAAACAGAGCCTATAGTGATGATGCCATACAGTAGTAGGTGACTGACATCCAAAATAGTAATCCCTGGTCTTCCTCTGTACATTTCTGCTCGCTATCACCTGTCTCTTAAACTTCGCTTGGGAGTTTAGTGATCTTTTCTAGGGTAACCTCCTCCATCTGGTTCTTCTTTGGCAGACGAGAAACAAGACCCTCTGTACCAGGCCCCAGATGACCTTAGAATCCAGTTGGAGATTGGAAAGAAGAGATTTGCTAGAGATATCAGCACCAAACCTCTTGCAGTGCCTTTGAATCCCCCAAAGAAGTTTGAATCCATACTCAGAAACCTTGAGGTAGAAAATGATTTTTGATGAGTAAAGACTAGTTTCATGAAAGTTTAGAAATAACGTGAGTCTCCTTTGATTCTCTGGTGCTTTCCCACGTACATCCACCAAGGGGTTTCCCAGTTGTCCCTGCAATAATCAGCCTCTTCTTCACCTGCTTCACCACTACTATTAGGAGTTTCATTATCTTTTCCAAAAATTACTTGAATAGCTTCATTTACTTTGAGTGATGCAGGAATTGCTATTAAACAATTTCTTTCTCTTCAAAATTTGGTTAATTTTAGTACCCACTCCAGAGGGGTGATGTCCAGATTAAATTATGAAATAATCCCTGTAACAATGTTAAACTTGGCACATAATAAGTGTTCAATAAGATACTAGAATTATAATACTCCTAATACCTATTTCTGTGTGCTTGATTTCATAAAAATAATACAAGTTTTTGTTTTTTTAGATTTTCATGAAAGACTGATTTTTTTGTTGCTGACACAAAGTCTATTTTTCCCAAACAAAAGTTGAATCATGGTGGAGTAGCCCAGAAGCACAAAAGAAGCACGTGACCCAGTAATTGTGTGGTGAGGAAACTTTTTTCTTTTTTTTTTTTTTTTTTTTTGCCGTACGCGGGCCTCTCACTGTTGTGGCCTCTCTCGTTGCGGAGCACAGGCTCTGGACGCGCAGGCTCAGCGGCCATGGCTCCTGAACCTAGCCGCTTCGCAGCATGTGGGATCTTCCCGGACTGGGGCACGAACCTGTGTCCCCTGCATCGGCAGGCGGACTCTCAACCACTGCGCCACCAGGGAAGCCCGAGGAAGCATTTGAGTAATGACTTCTGGTCATTTTAAGAACTGTACTCATAATGCTTAAATGTTCACAGAGCAATTATCAAGAGACCATTTACTGAAAAGGACATTAGTCCTGGAAAATATTGGAAATTTCATTCATAATATTGTTTCCATTAATGAGGATTGTGTCACTAAAATGCTAAAGGTTTTTATTTCTGATTTCAGAGGTTTAAGTTGGTAACAACCTAAAAAGAATCAGAATGAGCCCCCAGCTGAGTGAGTAACTGAGGACCAGGGTAGCCAGGTCTCATTGGATGACTGGGCTAGGCTGAAATCTTCTCTTACAAACAATGGTATACTTTTGGGAAAGAGGTGGGAGCTCAGAGTGATTGTATAGTTCAAACTGCAAATCAAAGTTTAATTTTTTAGCTTTTCTAATAATTGCTTTACTATGTGAGGTACAACAAGTGGTTTAACCACTCTGAAATTCATTTTCAAAATCGAATGAACTCTGTTTCTAAGTGTATTTCTAAGTGATGTGGGGGAAGTAAGACTGTGATTTCTGAGACTTTCCAAGATGTTTAATTATTTGTCTTATTTTTCAACCTGAACACATGGGTTAGAACTAATTAGAATAAAGATTAGATTGATTGATTTCTCCTGTCCAGTCAACACTGAAATTATGGGATAAATTTTTCAGGAAAAGTTTGCCAGATTTCACTAAATTCAAGATTTTTCCCTAACTTTTTTGTTTTTCTATTACACAGCATAGAGATTTTTTTTCTATATATTTCAAAATGATAAACATGATAACTCTAGTTAGGATATATCACCATACAAAGATAATACTTAGATATTGCTTGTATTCTATACACTGTACATTTCATAACTGGGATTCAATAATTTTGCAACTATTAATTTGTACCTCTTAATGTCCCTCATCTATATCCTTCCTCCCCCACCCTCTCTCCTCTGGTAACAACCTAGTAACATAATGCCCTCTAAGTCCATCCATGTTGTTGCAAATGGCAAGATTTCATTCTTTCTTATGAATAATGTTCCATTGTGTGTGTGTGTGTGTGTACACTACATCTTTTTGTTTTTTACATCTTTATTAGAGTATAATTGCTTTAAAATGGTGTGTTAGTTTCTGCTTTATAACAAAGTGAATCAGTTATACATATACATATGTTCCCATATCTCTCCGCTTTTGCGTCTCCCTCCCTCCAACCCTCCCTATGCCACCCCTCCAGGAGGTCAAAAAGCACCGAGCTGATCTCCCTGTGATATGCGCTGCTTCCCACCTGCTATCTACCTTACTTTTGGTAGTATATATATGTCCATGCCTCTCTCTTGCTTTGTCACAGCTTATCCTTCCCCATCCCCATATCCTCAAGTCCATTCTCTAGTAGGTCTGTGTCTTTATTCCTGCCTTAACCCTAGGTTCTTCATGACATTTTTTAATCTTCTTAAATTCCATATATATGTTAGCATACGGTATTTGTCTTTCTCTTTCTGACTTACTTCACTCTGTATGACAGACTCTAGGTCTATCCACCTCATTACAAATAGCTCAATTTCGTTTCTTTTTATGGCTGAGTAATATTGCATTGTATATATGTGCCACATCTTCTTTATCCATTCATCCGATGATGGGCACTTAGGTTGCTTCCATCTCTGGGCTATTGTAAATAGAGCTGCAATGAACATTTTGGTACATGACTCTTTTTGAATTTTGGTTTTCTCAGGGTATATGCCCAGTAGTGGGATTGCTGGGTCATATGGTAGTTCTATTTGTAGTTTTGTAAGGAACCTCCATACTGTTCTCCATAGTGGCTGAACCAATTCACATTCCCACCAGCAGTGCAAGAGTGTTCCCTTTTGTCCACACCCTCTCCAGCATTTATTGTTTCTAGATTTTTTGATGATGGCCATTCTGACTGGTGTGAGATGATATCTCATTGTAGTTTTGATTTGCATTTCTCTAAGGATTAATGATCTTGAGCATTCTTTCATGTGTTTGTTGACAGTCTGTATATCTTCTTTAGAGAAATATCTATTTAGGTCTTCTGCCCATTTTTGGATTGGGTTGTTTGTTTTTTTGTTATTGATCTGCATGAGCTGCTTGTAAATTTTGGAAATTAATCCTTTGTCAGTTGCTTCATTTGCAAATATTTTCTCCCATTCTGAGGGTTGTCTTTTGGTCTTGTTTATGGTTTCCTTTGCTGTGCAAAAGCTTTGAAGTTTCATTAGGCCCCATTTGTTTATTTTTGGTTTTATTTCCATTTCTCTAGGAGGTGGGTCAAAAAGGATCTTGCTGTGATTTATGTCATAGAGTGTTCTGCCTATGTTTTCCTCTAAGAGTTTGATAGTTTCTGACCTTATATTTAGGTCTGTAATCCATTTTGAGCTTATTTTTGTGTATGGTGTTAGGGAGTGATCTAATCTCATACTTTGACATGAACCTGTCCAGTTTTTCCAGCACCACTTATTGAAGAGGCTGTCCTTTCTCCACTGTACATTCCTACCTCCTTTATCAAAGATAAGGTGACCATATGTGCGTGGGTTTATCTCTGGGCTTTCTATCCTGTTCCATTGATCTATATTTCTGTTTTTGTGCCAGTACAATACTGTTTTGATTACTCTAGCTTTGCAGTATAGTCTGAAGTCAGGGAGCCTGATTCCTCCAGCTCCATTTTTCATTCTCAAGTTTGCTTTGGCTATTTGGGGTCTTTTGTGTTTCCATACAAGTTGTGAAATTTTTTGTTCTAGTTCTGTGAAAAATGCCAGTGGTAGTTTGATAGGGATTGCATTGAATCTGTATATTACTTTGGGTAGTAGAGTCATTTTCACAATGTTGATGCTTCCAATCCAAGAACATGGTATATCTCTCCATCTATTTGTATCATCTTTAATTTCTTTCATCAGTGTCTTATAATTTTCTGCATACAGGTCTTTTGTCTCCTTAGGTAAGTTTATTCCTAGATATTTTATTCTTTTTGTTGCGATGGTAAATGGGAGTGTTTTCTTGATTTCACTTTCAAATTTTTCATCGTTAGTGTATAGGAATGCCAGAGGTTTCTGTGCATTAATTTTGTATCCTGCAGCATTACCAAATTCATTGATTAGCACTAGTAGTTTTCTGGTAGCATCTTTAGGATTCTCTATGTATAGTATCATGTCATCTGCAAACAGTGACAGCTTTACTTCTTCTTTACCGATTTGGATTCCTTTTATTTCCTGTTCTTCTCTGATTGCTGTGGCTAAAACTTCCAAAACTTGAATAAGAGTGGTGAGAGTGGGCAACCTTGTCTTTTTCCTGATCTTAGTGGAAATGCTTTCAGTTTTTCACCATTGAGGATGATGTTGGCTGTGGGTTTGTCATATATGGCCTTTATTATGTTGAGGAAAGTTCCCTCTATGCCTACTTTCTGCAAGGTTTTTATCATAAATGGGTGTTGAATTTTGTCAGAATCTTCCTCTGCATCTATTGAGATGATCAGATGGTTTTTCTCCTTCAATTTGTTAATATGGTTTATCACATTGATTGATTTGCATATATTGAAGAATCCTTGCATTCCTGGAATAAATCCCACGTGATCATGGTGTATGATCCTTTTAATGTGCTGTTGGATTCTGTTTGCTAGTATTTTGTTAAGGATTTTTGCATCTATGTTCATCAGTGATATTGGCCTGTAGTCTTCTTTCTTTCTGACATCCTTGTCTGGTTTTGGTATCAAGGTGATGGTGGCCTCGTAGAATGAATTTCGGAGTGTTCCTCCCTCTGCTATATTTTGGAAGAGTTTGAGAAGGATAGGTGTTAGCTCTTCTCTAAATGTTTGATAGAATTCTCCTGTGAAGCCATCTGGTCCTGGGCTTCTGTTTGTTGGAAGATTTTTAATCACAGTTTCAATTTCAGTGCTTGTGATTGGTCTGTTCGTATTTTCTATTTCTTCCTGATTCAGTCTTCGCAGGTTGTGCATTTCTAAGAATTTGTCCATTTCTTCCATGTTGTCCATTTTATTGGCATAGAGTTGCTTGTAGTAATCTCTCATGATCTTTTGTATTTCTGCAGTGTCAGTTGTTACTTCTCCTTTTTCATTTCTAACTCTAATGATTTGAGTCTTCTCCCTTTTTTTTTGATGAGTCTGGCTAATGGTTCATCTATTTTGTTTATCTTCTCAAAGAACCAGCTTTTAGTTTTATTGATCTTTGTTATCGTTTCCTTCATTTCTTTTTCATTTATTTCTGATCTGACCTTTATGATTTCTTTCTTTCTGCTAACTTTGGGGTTTTTTTTTTTTTTGTTCTTCTTTCTCTAATTGCTTTAGGTGCAAGGTTAGCTTGTTTATTCGAGATGTTTCCTGTTTCTTAAGGTGGGCTTGTATTGCTATAAACTTCCCTCTTAGAACTGCTTTTGCTGTATCCCATAGGTTTTGGGTCATCGTGTCTCCATTGTCATTTGTTTCTATATATTTTTTGATTTCCTCTTTGATTTCTTCAGTGATCACTTGGTTATTAAGTAGTTTATTCTTTAGCCTCCATGTGTTTGTATTTTTTACAGATCTTTTCCTGTAATTGATATCTAGTCTCATAACGTTGTGGTCAGAAAAGATACTTGATACAATTTCAATTTTCTTAAATTTACCAGGATTTGATTTGTGGCCCAAGATATGATCTATCCTGGAGAATGTTCCATGAGCACTTGAGAAAAATGTGTATTCTGTTGTTTTTGGATGGAGTGTCCTATAAATATAAATTAAGTCCATCTTGTTTAATGTATCATTTAAAGCTTGGGTTTCCTTATTTATTTTCATTTTGGATGATCTGTCCATTGGTGAAAGTGGGGTGTTAAAGTCCCCATTCCCCTATGAATGTGTTACTGTCGATTTCCCCTTTTATGGCTGTTAGTATTTCCCTTATGTATTGAGGTGCTCCTGTGTTGGGTGCATAAATATTTACAATTGTTATATCTTCTTCTTGGATTGATCCCTTGAACATTATGTACTGTCCTTCTTTGTCTCTTGTAATAGTCTTTAAAGTCTATTTTGTCTGATATGAGAATTGCTACTCCAGCTTTCTTTGGGTTTCCATTTACATGGAATATCTTTTTCCATCCCCTTACTTTCATTCTGTATGTGTCTCTAGGTCTGAAGTGGGTCTCTTGTAGACAGCATATATATGGGTCTTGTTTTTGTATCCATTCAGCCAATCTGTGTCTTTAAGTGGGAGCATTTAGTCCATTTATATTTAAGGTAATTATCGATATGTATGTTCCTGTTCCCATTTTCTAAATTGTTTTGGGTTCATTATTGTAGGTCTTTTCTTTCTCTTGTGTTTCTTGCCTAGAGAAGTTCCTTTGGCATTTGTTGTAAAGCTGGTTTGGTGGTGCTGAACTCTCTCAACTTTTGCTTCTCTGTAAATGTTTTAATTTCTCCATCAAATCTGAATGAGATCCTTGCTGGGTAGAGTAATCTTGGTTGCAGGTTTTTCTCCTTCATCACTTTAAATATGTCCTGCAACTCCCTTCTGGCTTGCAGAGTTTCTGCTGAAAGATCAGCTGTTAACCTTATGGAGATTCCCTTGTGTGTTATTTGTTGTTTTTCCCTTGCTGCTTTTAATATGTTTTCTTCATATTTAATTTTTTACAGGTTAATTAATATGTGTCTTGGTGTATTTTACCTTGGATTTGTCCTGTATGGGACTCTCTGTGCTTCCTGGACTTGATTAACTATTTTCTTTCCCATATTAGGGAAGTTTTCAACTATAATCTCTTCAAATATTTTCTCAGTCCCTTTCTTTTTCTCTTCTTCTTTTGGTAGCCCTATAATTTGCATGTTGGTGTGTTTAATGCTGTCCCAGAGGTTTCTGAGACTGTCCTCAGTTCTTTTCATTCTTTTTTCTTTATTCTGCTCTGCAGTAGTTATTTCTACCATTTTATTTTCCAGGTCACTTATCCGTTCTTCTGCCTCAGTTATTCTGCAATTGATCCCATCTAGAGTATTTTTAATTTCATTTATTGTGTTGTTCATCATTGCTTGTTTCATCTTTAGTTCTTCTAGGTCCTTGTTAAATGTTTCTTGCATTTTCTCTATTCTATTTCCAAGATTTTGGATCATCTTTACTATCAATATTCTGAATTCTTTTTCAGGTAGACTACCTATTTCCTCTTTATTTGTTAGGTCTGGTGGGTTTTTTTATCTTGCTCCTTCATCTGCTGTGTGTTTTTCTGTCTTATCATTTTGTTTATCTTACTGTGTTTGGGGTGTCCTTTTTGCAGGCTGCTGGTTTGTAGTTTCCATTGTGTTTGGTGTCCGTCCCCAGTGGCTAAGGTTGGTTCAATGGGTTGTGTATGCTTCCTGGTGGAGGAGACTAGTGCCTGTGTTCCGGTGGATGAGGCTGGATCTTGTTTTTCTGGTGGACAGGTCCACGTCTGGTGGTGTGTTTTGGGGTGTCTGTGGACTTATTATGATTTTAGCAGCCTCTCTGCTAATGGGTGGGGTTGTGTTCCTGTTTTGCTAGTTGTTTGGCATAGGGTATCCAGCACTGTAACTTGCTGGTTGTTGAGTGAAGCTGGGTGCTGGTGTTGATATGGAGAACTCTGGGAGATTTTCGCTGTTTGATATTACGTGGAGCTGTGAGGTCTCTTGTGGACCAGTGTCCTGAAGTTGGCTCTCCCACCTCAGAGGCACAGCACTGATTCCTGGCTGGAGCACCAAGAGCCTTTCATCCACACGCCTCATAATAAAAGGGAGAAAAAGTGGAAAGAAAGTATTAGTAGAAGTAGAAAGAAAGGAGGGAGGGAGGGAGGGATGGAGGGAGGATGGAAGGAATGAAGGAAGGAAGGAAGGAAAAAAGAAAGAAAGAAGATAAAGTAAAATAAAATATAATAAAGTCATTAAAATAAAAAATAATAATTAAAAAAAAACGGACAGGTAGACCCTAGGACAAATGGTGGAAGCAAGCTATACAGACAAAATCTCACACAGAAGCATACACATACACACTCACAAAAAGAGGAAAAGAGGAAAAAAATCATGAATCTTGCTCTCAAAGTCCACCTCCTCAATTTGGGATGGTTCGTTGTCTATTCAAGTATTCCACAGATGCAGGGTACATCAAGTTGATTGTGGAGCTTTAATCCACTGCTTCTGAGGCTGCTGGGAGAGATTTCCCTTTCTCTTCTTTGTTCTCACAGCTTCCAGGGGCTCAGCTTTGGATTTGGCCCCGCCTCTGCGTGTAGGTCGCCGGTGGGCATCTGTTCTCCACTCAGACAGGACGGGGTCAAAGGAGCCGCTGATTCGGGGGCTCTGGCTCACTCAGGCCGGGGGGAGGGAGGGGCATGGATGCGGGGCGAGCCTGTGGCGGCAGAGGCCGGCGTGACGTTGCACCAGCCTGAGGCGCGCGTGCGTTCTCCCGGGGAAGTTGTTCCTGGATCCTGGGACCCTGGCAGTGGCGGACTGCACAGGCTCCCCAGAAGGAGGATGTGGATAGTGAAGTGTGCTCGCACACAGGCTTCTTGGTGGCGGCAGCAGCAGCCTTAGCGTGTCATGCACATCTCTGGGGTCCGCGCTTTTAGCCGCGGCTCGCGCCCGTCTCTGGAGCTCCTTTTAGCAGCGCTCTTAATCCCCTCTCCTCGCGCACCAGGAAACAAAGAGGGAAGAAAAAGTCTCTTGCCTCTTCAGCAGGTCCAGACTTGGACTCCCTCCCAGCTAACCGTGGTGCACT
This sequence comes from Lagenorhynchus albirostris, assembly GCF_949774975.1. Taxonomy (NCBI): domain Eukaryota; kingdom Metazoa; phylum Chordata; class Mammalia; order Artiodactyla; family Delphinidae; genus Lagenorhynchus; species Lagenorhynchus albirostris. Next base: position 28,440,205 of record NC_083111.1, read on the forward strand.
AACCGCCTGCAGGCTGTGCTCTCGCTGCCAACCTGCGCTCTGACCAAAGCCCAAGCCTCAGCTCCCCGCCCCGCCCGCCCCGGCGGGTGAGCAGACAAGCCTCTTGGGCTGGTGAGTGCCGGTCAGCACCGAGCCTCTGTGCGAGAATCTCTCCTATTTGCCCTCCGCACCCCTGTTGCTGTGCTCTCCTCTGCGGCTCCGAAGCTTCACCCTCCGCCACCCGCAGTCTCCGCCCGCGAAGGGGCTTCCTATTTTGTGGAAACCTTTCCTCCTTCACGGCTCCCTCCCACTGGTGCAGGTCCCATCCCTATCCTTTTGTCTCTGTTTATTCTTTTTTCTTTTGCCCTACCCAGGTACGTGGGGAGTTTCTTGCTTTTTGGGAGGTCTGAGGTCTTCTGCCCGCGTTCAGTAGGTGTTCTGTAGGAATTGTTCCATGTGTAGATGTATTTCTGGTGTATCAGTGGGGAGGAAGTTGATCTCCGCGTCTTACTCTTCCAGCATCCTCCCCTCGTCTCAGAGCATTCTACCACATCTTCTTTATCCATTCATATATTGATGGACATTTGGATTGCTTCTGTATCTTGGTTATTGTAAATAATGCTGCAATGAACATAGGGGGATATATGTATGTAAGAGTGGAATTGCTGGATCACATAGTTGTTCTATTTTTAATTTTTTGAGGAATCTCCTTATTATTTTACTTAGTAGCTGCACCAGTTTACATTCCACCAATAGTGCACATGGGTTCGCTTTTCTCCACATCCTCACCAACACTTGTTATTTGTTGTCTTTTGAATGATAGCCATTCTGATAGGTGTGAGGTGATATGTCATTGTGGTTTTGACTTTCATTTCCCTGATGATTACTGATGTTGAGCATCTTTTCATGTGCCTTTTGGCCATGTGTACATCTTCTTTGGAAAAATGGCTATTCAGATCCTCTGGCCATTTTTTAATCACTTTGTTTGTTTGTTTGATGTTCTATGTTATGAGCTCTTTGTATATTTTAGATATTAACCCCTTTATTGGATATACTGTTTGCAAATATCTTCTCCCATTCAGTAGGTGGCATTTTCATTTTTTTGATATTTTCCTTCACTGTGAAAAAGCTTTTTAGATTGATATAGTCCAATTTGTTTGTTTTTGCTTTTACTTCCCTTGCCCGAGGAGACATATCCAAAAAAGTATTACTGTGACTGATGTCAAAGAGAGTACTGCCTATGTTTTCTTCTAGTTTTATGGTTTCAGGCCTTACAATTAAGTCTTTAATCCATTTTAAGTTTATTTTTGCATATGGTGTGAGACAGTGTCCAGTTTGGTTCTTTTGTATGTAGCTGTCCAGTTTTACCAGCACTATTTATTGAAGAGGCTGTCTTTTCCCCATTTTATATTCTTGCCTCCTTTGTTGTAGATTAATTGCCCATATAAGTGTGGGTTCATTTCTGGGCTCTCTATTCTGTTCCATTGATCTAGGTATCTGTTTTTGTGCCAGTACCATACTGTGTTGATTACTGTAGCTTTGTAGTATAGTTTGAAATCAGGGAGCATGATACCTCCAGCTTCATTTTTCTTTCTTAAGATTGTTTTGAGGTTTTTTGTGTTTCCATACAAATTTTAGAATTATTTGTTCTATTTCTGTGAAAAATGGCATTGGTATTTTGATACAGATTGCATTTTTTTACCTATGTTTTTTAGGATGAGTTTGGCCTGTTCCTGAGTGTCAGATGGTATTCAGTTTTGTTAGTTTCTCTTATTCCCAGGTGATCCTGGTCTTTCATTGTTTGGAGCATTCATTTAAATTAGCTCCAGTTGGTCAGCAGCTCTCACTTCAGTTGAGCTGAAGGCCAACATGACTAGATGCTTTTGCTCCAGTCTTTCTTCCACCAAAGGGCAAGGGATATTTTTCCACCTTTGAAAATCAATAGGAGAGTTGCAGACTAAGAGCTCTATGCCAAGAGAGCTGATGCATGAACGACCAAAATAATGGAGCCAGAAGAAAGGTTGGTTCATTTTTGTTGTAATACACAGTTACTTACAGCTGTGCCTATTGAGGAGATCAAGACAGAGCAGAGAATTTAATAGGCCTGCCAACAAAATAGGTAAATAGAAACCAGTAAAAAAAACAGTCAATATCATCTGATAAAGAAGAAAGCATTTGAGGAAAGAAAGCCCACGTGGAGTGACTCAGAAGCTTCAAAAGGTTGACAGCTGCTAAGAACACCAGTGAGGCTCTCAGTAGTTTTCCATAGAGGTGTGCGGGCAGCTTCCACCTATTGACATGATCTGAGCTTGTCTTGTATTTCCTTTTATTAAGAACTGGACACTATTTTTCCAGATGCTACAGTCTAAATATCAAGTTAGTCTCAAACTCTAGAAGAATGTTTTTAGGAGACTGGATGGAACCTATTTAGAAGAGGCTTTTTAAAGTCTTTCATTAATTTTCTGAGTTTATTGCTTAGAACTTAAGTCCTAGAGATTGATTTAAGAACTGCAAACAAATCTTGATTTTTTTCTCAGTAGGTTTGTTTTTCATAGTGGCATGTATACAGCAATTCTGTAGCTGCTTTTTGTGTATTATTATACTGAGCAACTGAGAAGAAAGGAGATACAAACAAAGGAGAGCATTGTGAGGTTGGAATGAAATTGGAGGCATCAGTATAAACTCATTAGTTCTGATATATGTAGTGGCTTGACTTCAAAGATGGCTAAACAGAGATTTCGGGTGATTTACTACTGAAGCATAACCTAGCCTATTCTAACTGACTCACAAGCATTATATTAAAAAATAATAAAGTACTTAATAGCTAATAATGAGAAACCACTATCACTTTTCTAGCTCCTTCCCTCTCTCAGGAACAATCCATTTTTAAAGCTTTTAATTATTTCTTCTGATAGCCATCACTAAATTGTATTTTTATACTGCTGTTTTTTGATTTATCAATTTCAGACACTATTTATTTCCTGCTGTAACAGACAATAATTTAGTTCTCTTTCACTCCCATCTCATTATCTACCTTCCCACAGTAGTTGTAAAATAATCATTTTTTTGGCATTCAAATGTTATCTATTATCATTTTTTTTCTAGATCTCAGGTCTTCCTCTTGATTTATTCTTTCAAGAAGCTTCCTGAAAGAAAGAAAGATTTCATGGAGATGTTTTCTGACCCCTTGCATGTCTTAAAATATTTTTTCTACCCTCCAACTTTGATTGATATTTTGGCTGAGAATAGAATTCTGGATGAAAACTATTCCTTCAAAAAATTAAAAGAACAGCTCTACCATCTCTGGCATGCTGTGGACAAGTCACTGAGTATGTCATTGAAAAGTCCAGTGTTTTTCTGATTCTCCTGTGTTTGTAGATGATGTGTTCAAGATGTTTTTCCCTCTCAGAGCTTTTAGAAAATTCTCTTTTGTAAAATTTTACACAATGTTCTTTGTGTCATTTTTTGTCATTCAATGAGCTAGGCACTTATTTGGGCCTTCTCTTCCCTTGTGTGTGAGAGTGTGTGTGTGTGTGTGTGTGTGTGTGTGTAACTCCCCCTATTAGCCTCATGTAAACTCACTAGGATAGACTCTTTTGTCTTTTCTTACACATATTTCATCTTTTTTCTTTCTGTGTGTTATCTTGACTTTGTATTTTTGTTGTATTTCCAAGAAGATTTCTTTGAATAAATTTTTCAACTTTTTTTTTGAAATTTTTATTTTGACAAACATATTTTTAATGTCTATTAGCTTTTGATGACTATCAACATCTTGCTTCTCTTCCTCTTTCCACAACTTTTCTTGTCAAGGCTACAGAGTCAGTTCCTGTCCCCACTGGGTCATCCAAAGTTTCTGCCCATTCAGTGCTCCAAACTGGTCACTTATTATCTTATTTTTCTTATTGTGTTATAATCTTAATTATGTGAAAATTGCCTGGCACTTTTCTTTTACCTCCATATTTAAATCCATAATATCCATTGGAATATCTTTAGACTATATGAAGTGTATTTGAGAAATTCTTAATTTTGTTGTTGGTAGTTAACTTTTTCTGAAAGTGGAGGAAGCTGTGGGAATATATTTTTCTAATCCTCAATTTCAAAAATAAATCCTCTCATGAAGTGTCAATGCAAGACTTGTGATAAAATGTAATCTCTAAATTTGGGAAACCCAAGGAGGAAAATCTAGTCACAATCACACATGCTTCCTAAAATTTAGGAAGTTAAATATCAAAAAGTCCAAAGAAAAAGTCAGATGTAGATTTATTTTAAAGGGGAAATAATGGCTCAGAAGAGCAGAGAGATTAATGTACACTTAACACCTTTGAATAACAAGAAAGGGCTTATTAATATGGTTACAAAAGGATCTGTCCAGATGGCCTAGAGAAAACATGGAAGGAAGAACCAATATATCATAGTGGCATACAGACTGAAATAAAATTGTTCATTTTTGTCCAGCTTTACTGCATACCAGATGCCTGACTTTGTTGAAATACTTAACTTCTTACCTGTAAAATGGGTTAATGATACATGCCTCATAGAATATTGTGAATTTCAAATAAGATAATGTTTATAAAATGCTCAATAAATGTTAGATTAAATCGTGACATATGGTTAAGATGAATACAAAGTATGAAACAAGCCTTCTATAAGAATAGTCTAACAAAGGTTAAAGCTAAGAATGAACCAAGGCTTGAAAAAATATCAAGAACAAATTAAGAAACATTTTTTTGAGATAAGTGCAGCCCCAGGAAGATAAAGAATAGGCCTGGTGATTAGGATGAATAGCATCATGTTAATAAATGACAAAGTGAAAATGTTCTGGCATTTTCTCTGCTCTGTCAAGGAGATAATTGTCATATTGGGAAGAAAATTTTTTTAATTATTCAATGAAATTAAACCAGAAATTAGGGTAGAAAATTGTAAGAGAGAGCCAGTTTTTTATTCTGAATGAGCTTAGATCTCTTGGATGAATCTCTTGCAAGGTACAGTGAAAAATTCCAGCTTAACCATTGAACTATTGTCCACAATCTTTAAGGAAATGTTGACCTCATAAAAGGTATTCAAAGACAGGAAAGAGGTTACTATTTTTCCAAACTTGAAAAACAAAAAAGGTAAATGTTGTAAACTGTAATCTGGTGATCTTGACATACATCTCTCACACAAAGCTCTGGAACAAATATGATTTGGGCACTGCTTAGAGAATAAAGACTCATTACTGTTAATAAGGGATTAACTAAGAAAATATCCTCCATTTTTGGTGAGGGCTTTAGCAAGGTGTCTGGCAAAGTATATTGTTTTACTTAAAACTAACAAAATATATTGTTTTACTTAAAACAAACAAAAGACTGACTAATGAATAAATCTAATTTGATTGATGTTTTATAATGGTATAGGCCCAGTATTCTATCCGAGACGAGTTGTGTGTGCGTGTGTATAAATGTTTTTGGTCAGTGACTTCAGTGAGGACATGCAGGACAAATTGGGAAATTTATTAAACCAGTAATTATTGAGATAGCATGAAGGTAGAAGGAAAGAAAATGTTAGAGAAATTGATTTTAAGGTTATGATAGACAGATATAATAAGACAAAATTTAATGAGGTGAATAAATATTTATGACATATAATATATAAATGAATATGAAATCAAAATATAAAATAAAGCTCATTTCTACATTTTATATAATATGGTTATATAATACATAAATGCTATATAAATGTTACAGATTCATATAGTAATAAAAAATAAATATATAAATTAAAAATCCATCCCATCAATAATCACAATTTCAGGACAGATGGTCATGGCTGAGTAGTTCACCTGTGAAAATCAATTTGGTGCTTTAGTTGCCATCAAAAATTAAATACAGTCAATAATAGAATGGGGCTGAGCCAACAAGTCATATAGTCTAAGCTACACACATTTTATAGAGTCCAGAACAAAGGAAGGGATTTTTTTTTTCTCCACAATTGTGTACATATTAGAAGATCATCGAATTTCTACATACATTTCAGGGAGACACTACAGGGGTGTTTGACAAATTTTAATATTAAGAAGACAGAGGAAGAGAAAATGTAACTATTTGGTATGAAGAAGAAAGGTCTTTGAAAAAAGAAACCATATGCTGGAGAGGCTTTGTTGAAGATCACTGGATTTGTAGATGCAGACGATTAGACATATTCCTTTGTAGCTCAATAGTACAGAATGGGCATAATAAGTGGAAAATCATATCCATGCATGTAGTCTATGAATCTATCTACTTCAAAAGGTCTGGAGGAGAGGAAGATAAGAAAGTTTATGCTAATGACAACACAGTGCCTGAGACCCTCAAACCACTCAATACACAGCATTCACTTGTCTGTTAGAGACTCTGGCTGAGAAGAACAGTTAATAAAGTTATCTTTCATTAAGAAAAGCTGTTCTCATTTTTATTATTCCTGGATTTACCTCTGGGAGCTATTCTAGACACTTTAAAACTAAATACTTGACAAGCCAGCCCTAAGCAAATGTACCATGCTTATTTATGTAACCTAATAATGTGACATTGGTGAGTATGTATTTCAGAGAGGAAACATAGTTAATGAATGATTATAATAACTTAACTTTACTGAAATAATTGCCTTGCATTAAAGTGGTTCCTGAGTCATTAGGTCTCAAGGATATTTATTTGATCATGTTTTCTTGTAGTATTCAAGACTACCTGTGACTCTGTCCCCAGTTAAGGAAATGAACTACATATTTATGAAAATATTCAATCATCCAAGTTTATGGTAAGTCTGATATCTTAACAATAAGCAAACTTTAAAAGACATTATCTTTCAATAGTATGATTTATCATCATCATCATTAAAGGAAAGAGAAAATAATTAGAAATGGCCAGAAATTTTATCATAATTAATATCCAGAATTAATACAAGTTCCAACTTCAAATTAATTCTGTGAAAATCTATGGGATGTTGTAAGAGTACATAAATGCTTTTCTCTACTCTGCTCTTTTTCTCCTTTATCTCTACATCCTTCCTCCTCTTGTTTTCTCTCTTTCAATTTATTCATTCATCCTCGTCCCCCACATTGATTTTTCTCTCCACCATTCCTTATGGAAAAGTCAAAGAAAAGCCATAGTTTATACATGAATATCTACATGTGGCCTAATAAGAAATATATTTGGTGTTTGTCCCCAGTCTGGCACCGATTTCCTAAAATGCTTGGAATTTCCTGAGTGATAGAAGTACATTTTGTTGTTCATAACAAGCCCCTTTCAATCACACCTGAGTTTATAATAAGATGTCTTACAGTGGGGACCCTAGATAATTTCAGGATGGGACTGGTCACTACCAAGAGATGACAGGGTTGGAATTTTTAGCCCCATCCATCTGCCTCCTGGGAAGGAAGGGTTTTCTGGAGATCGAGTTCTACTAAAACTCTTGAACAAGATTCAGGGAACTTCCAGGTTGGTGCACAGATGGAGGCTGTGAGAGGGTGGTGCTCCTAGAGAGGGCACGGAAGCTCTGTGCCCTGCTCCCACCTTGCCCTATACGTCTCTTCCATTTGGCTGTTCCTGAATTATATCCCTTTTAATAAATTGGTAAACGTAAGTGAAGTGTTTTACTGAGTTCTGTGAGCCATTCTAGCAAATTACCAAACCTGAGGAGGGAGTTCTGAGAACCTACAGTCAATCAGAAGTCTGAGTGGCTCCGAACTAGCAACTGGTATCTAAAGGGGGAGCAGCCTTGTGGGACTGAGCCCCTAATCTGCGTAATCTGATGCTAACTCCAGGTAGAGAGTGTCAGACCTGAATTGAATTGTTGGACACCCAGCTGGTGTTGGAGAATTGAAGAATTGTTTGGTGTTAGCGAACACCACTCTACAAATGCTTCAAAATTAATGCCTGATTAGATAACTGCCTGTGATAATTAGGTCATTGCTTATTAATAAATTATTCAAGGGTCATTTATTATATTTGCACTTTGTATTCAAGAGCTGACTTTTGCTCACTTTTTAAATGACTTAAAAGTAGAATAGGTGGGAATTTCTGATGTAACCTTCTTTCTTAAAGGCCACTGAATTTGTAAATGCCAAGCAGTATGAAGACATTTTATGCAAAGTTTATTAGAATAGGTTATGTTTAATACACATGCAATATCTAATTATTATTGCAGTAGCTGAGAGAATCTTCTCAAATTACATGACCCATTGCTTAACTTGGGAGCAGCACCAGATAGCCAAACATATGCCTTAGATAAAAACGAATGAATTATTAGGTCAGGGTGCTTGTTTTTTTTAAAGAAAAAAACATATTAAAATAAAATTTGTAAAACACTTCTATTGGGATGAGATTTGCACTATGGACAATTTCCTTTCATTCCCAAACTATTTACAAAGGTATCTTTTATAAAATAATGTGAAATAGGGCCTCCCTGGTAGCGCAGTTGTTGAGAGTCCGCCTGCCGTTGCAGGGGACGCGGGTTCATGCTCCGGTCTGTGCTCCGGTCCGGGAAGATCCCACATGCCGCGGAGCGGCTGGGCCTGTGAGCCATGGCCACTGAGCCTGCGCGTCCGGAGCCTGTGCTCCGCAACAGGAGAGGCCACAACAGTGAGAGGCCCGCGTACCAAAAAAATAATAATAATAAAATAATAATGTGAAATATGTTTTCAATGGTTGAAATAACTCAAATGCCTTTAAAAACTAGCTAAATAACAGGCTAGATCTAGGCTAGTGAGTAGTTGTGAAAACTATGAAATAGTACATTTCAAACTAAAATCATTCATAATCAATCTATTTAAAAATCATGAGTAGGGGGCTTCCCTGGTGGTGCAGTGGTTGAGAGTCCGCCTGCCGATGCAGGGGACACGGGTTCGTGCCCCGGTCCGGGAAGATCCCACATGCAGCGGAGCGGCTGGGCCCGTGAGACATGGCCGCTGAGCCTGCGCGTCCGGAGCCTGTGCTCCACAACAGGAGAGGCGACAACAGTGAGAGGCCCGCATACCGAAAAAAAGAAAAAAAGATGAGTAGGCAAATAAATGCAAGTTTAACAATATTATAAAAGATAAAGTTCTATTTACAAAAACAACAAAAGAGCTGAAATCATTAAGAACAAACAATAAGAAAATGGTAAAGGTGTATGAAGATTTCAATTATAAACCCCCAGTCTACAAAAATAACACAAACAAATCTTGATCTCTTGGCACTGGGTTTGTTTTTCATGGTATATGTATAACAGTCCTGAAACTATTTTGAGCATGTGGTTAGATTAAACAACTGAGAAGAAGGGAGATACAACGGAGATCATTGTGGAGTTGGGATGAAATTGGAGGTACCAGTATAAACTCATCATTTCTAAAATAAATAGTAGCTTGTCTCTAAATATGGCTACTATCAACATCTTCCCTACCTGTACATGCACACCAGACTGCCATAGAGAGGTGGTATCTATTTCTCCACCTGCTTCAATCTGGGATTGTCTGTGTCTACTTACACCAATAGAATATGCAGGAAAGGACACTGTACCAGATCCAGGCTTTGCCTGTAAAAGGATTGCAGTTTCAGCTTCCTCCTCTCACCCTTGTCACGCTTCTTCTCAGAACCCAGCCATTGTGCTATGGAAGCCCAAGCCTCATGCAGAGGCCACTTAGAGATGCTCCAGCTGACACCCTCAGCTGAGCTTTCAGCTGACAGCCAGCACCAGCTGCCAGCCCTGTGAGTGAGCCGTCTTGGATGTCATTCCAGTCGAGCCTTGACAACTCCAGTCCCAGGCACCATTTAACTACGACTGTGTGAGAAAGCCCAAACAAGCACTTCCTAGTTGAGGCCAACCAACACAAGATTTGTGAGAGATAATAATAAATTGTTGTTTCAAGTCATTACATTTTGGGGTCACTTGTTATAGAGCAACAGAGCCAAAAACTGCTGAAAGACCATGGAAGTAATATGTCTCAGAAACAATGATCTCAGTGCCAGGTCGGTGTCCAGATTTTTCTAATCATCATTTCCCACCAAAAGAAATCAGTTTTTGTTTGTTTATTTTAGAAATGGCTGATTCTGGGGCTGAGGCAGGGAAAGTACAAGATGAATACAGAACATATTGTGCCAGAAAATAAAGGAGTGCTAATTAATTAATTAGTTAATTAATTGACTAATAAGTCAAAGGACATTAGTAGACAGTTTGAAGGAGACAGATCTGGGAAAATTTCAGAATCAAAATAAATGAACACAGTAATGGATTGAAACAAAATTGAATAAAAAGGAATCCATGGGTTCACACTGATAAGAAAGAGAGAGGGAAGAGGAGGAAAGGAGGAAAGAAAAGAAAGAAAAAGAGGAAAAGAAAGTCAACTTCTTCCTTACAGTACACTGCTGACTAGTATAGAGAAGGAATGATGGAATTAGAAAATCATGACTTTACAACTATCATAAGAAAAAATGATTTTAGGCAAGAATCATTAATGGATGCTAAATTAAGGTGGGGAAGGGAGTTGGTTAAGGAGCAGGATGCTTACATAGTCTCAAAGCATCTCCCACAAATTGCTTAATTACAAAAGAGAAAACAGTATCACAATACAGTGGAGAAAATCTTGACCAGGTGATTAAAATTTATATCACCTGGGTGTGGATGAGCATCTTGCACCACCAGATATGGTTCCCTGAGAAAGACACATCTGTTATGTTATAGTCCAGCCAAAAATGCATAACTTAAATCCAGTCATGAGGAAACTGGAAAAACCCAAACTGAGCAACATTCTGTAAATTAACTGACCTGAATTCTTCAAATATGTTGTTGATGTCATAAAAAACAAATAAGCAAACCCAAGAAAATGCTGAAGAACCATTCCGGATTGAGGAAACTAAACAGACAAAATAACTAAATACAAAATGTGATCTTAGACCAGATTCCATACTGGGGGGAATTGCTTTAGGGAACATCACAGGAACAAGTGGATAAAGTGGAATATGGAAAGTAGATAAAAGAAATATATCAATGTTAAATTTTATAATTCTACTGGAGTTATGGAAGTTATCATTGTACCCGAGTTATCATTGCTCTTAGGAAATACACATTGAAGTGTTAAGGTGTAAAAGGAAAGATATATGCAATCTACTCTTAAATAGTTTTCCTAAACTGTCTGGGAAAAAAAAACAACTGTGGGGTGTATGTGTGTGTGGAGAGAGAGAGAGAGAGAGAGAGAGAGAGAGACAAAGAGAGAAAGAAAGAATGATAAAGCAAATGAGGTGGTGAGTTTAGGTAAAGCATATATAGATGTCCTTTGTTCACATTTTCAAAATTAAACGTTTCTCAAGTTTAAAAATTATAAAACAAAGTCTATGGGGGAAAAACAAAGACAAAAGAATCTATAAGTCAAATTCTATGCATGAGCTGCCAGTTTGTGGCCTCTGATTTAAAATATCATTGACTTACCTGAAATAGTTAAGGAAATAGTTCAAACAAACAAACAAACCAAAACCCACCTAATTGCAGTGAAACTGAAATCAATGAAAATAAAAGGCTTTTAAGCCTTCCAGGTCAAGGCTGATTCTTCGCAATGCCTGTGTGTGTTTTCTTCCCAAAAGTTACTTTTAAAAAGATGGAGGGGGCAAGTTTCAAAAAAGCCAATATTGTGAGAATTTTAACTAAGAGTCAAAGACTTGAGGATTGTCCAGGGCCCCAAGAGTCAGATTATCTGCCTGCCCAGCTCCTTCTTCTTATCAAAGAACAAAAGCAATGTTCTTGCTGGCAGTTTGGAGACTAAGAAGTTATACCATGTGACTGTTTTCCAGATAACAAGCATTCACTTTAAATGCTCTCTTAAAAATAAAGATTTTTTAAAAAAATACTTCCTGTCATTAGGGTCCACTTTTACATATCTTCTGTTCATCGTGCTTCAGTTAACGTTATTTGGGTTTTATCCATCGGTGCCATGAACACAGGATTTATGTTCAGTTTGCTGCTAGAATACTGTTAAAAGGCAAGAATGTCCTTAGTTAAAGAAAAAATATGTGGGCTTCAAGAGAGAAATGCAGATGGATTATCCAGACCTGTTGGTGGCTTATCTTCCACCAACACTCTATGTAAATCTTGGCAAATGATTTCTAGTCACTGGACACTAGTTCATCTGTAGAAAGACTGAATCAAATTATATCACCTCCAAGATCCTCCCAGATCTAATAATCTCCGTCATCTAATTCTGAAGTTAATCTGTTACATCCTCTGCTTGAGACTGGAGAAGATGTAGTCATTCATACCAGTCATCCGCATGTTTTTAACTGTGCTCTCTAGGAAAAAGGTTAATTATGGATGTATATTAATCCACATAAGATATCCATTTACTGTTCCACTAAGAGATAAATAGAAAAAAAAGCATTAAAAATAGACATTTAAAAAGAAGGAGACAAAAAGCAAATTTTAAACGGGACCCTAGTACTCCTTGCCCACTCTATTTTGGAGACACTGTTTTGTAGAAAAAGTCTGAATTCCTTCATGTGTCCTTGGAGGACAGTCAGAGTTCACCTCCTCAGTCTGCTTCCCACTTCTCTCCTGTCCTCTACGCTCCTGCCACCTGGGATTACTCACTGTTCTCTGGACCAGTCACACTTTGTCACGCTCCTGTCTTGACTCCTGCTTCTGCTGTTTTTCTGGTCAGGGGGAAAACAAACATCACACACATGCTACCTAGTCTTTAAGACTTTGACCCAAAGTCACCTCTTTGTGACGCCTTCCTCCTCCCATCAGTTTTTTTTTTCTTCTCTCTGAGATCACAGTGCAATATAGTTCACCAAAGTAATTTATGTAAATTATTATGTATATAAATTACATGAGCCTGTGAACTCTTCCACAAAATGTTCGTCTCTGAAGACCAAAATTGTCTTATTTTTATCTTTGCCTAATTTCCAGCACCTAATACATGGAAAGAGCTCAATAAAAGTTAATTTAATTTAGTGTCTTTGGACTTCCCTGGTGGCGCAGTGGTTAAGAATCCACCTGCCAATGCAGGGGACGTGGGTTCGAGCCCACATGCCGTGGCCCACAACTACTGAAACCCGCATGCCTACAGCTCATGCTCCACAACAAGAGAAGCCACCGCAATGAGAAGCTTGCGCACTGCAACGAAGAGTAGCCCCCACTCGCCGCAGCTAGAGAAAGCCTGCACACAGCAATGAAGACACAACGCAGCCAAAAATAAATAAATTTATTTTTTAGGGCTTCCCTGGTGGCACAGTGGTTGAGAGTCCGCCTGCCGATGCAGGGGACACAGGTTCGTGCCCCGGTCTGGGAAGATCCCACATGCCGCAGAGCAAGTGGGCCCGTGAGCCATGGCCGCTGAGCCTGCGCGTCCGGAGCCTGTGCTCCGCAACGGGAGAGGCCACAACAGTGAGAGGCCCGCGTACCGCAAAAAATATATATATATTTTTTTTAAACAAATAATAATAATTTAGTGTCTTAAGGGAAGTTTTACCCTAGTCGAACTCTTCGTTTTAAAAGACCCTGTTCTCTAGTAAAGCTGTTAAGGCACTGATCCACTGCAATGAAGATTAAAAGTCTAGTCCACAGGCACCTTATGTGGATCAAAGACTATCTGTTATGGAATATAACAACTGTGATGAAACTGTAATTCTTGATTTCTTCTTTCAGTAATATCTTCCAAAATGTTGTTCAAGGAATGTTATTCCTGTGAGATTGAGTCTTTAGCAACTATGGAGACAGACAGCAGACCAGAGCGACAGGAGAAAACATCATTACTGAAGAAAACACTTGAAAATTTGGAATAAATTAGAAGGGGAAGAAACAAAAAAGTGCCATGTTCACTGGGGGTTGAAATGGTGGTATTCTTTGTGGAGAAAAGTAAAGATTAATCTGTAGCATGCATCATTCCTTGGCTGAAATTAAAAAAAAAAAAGCCTTAAAAATAATATAAAATAAATAGCAATTTAGTAAATAAATAGCAATTTAGTAAAGCATTAGTTAAATATGCCTGCTTCATTTAACATTTAACTGAATCAAGCTAATAATAACACATTTCAGGAATAAACTATGACCATGAATCTATTTTTTCCCCAACCATTTTTAGCTTTTCTGATTCACGGTGAGTGTGGCCGAGTGTCTTGTGGCAGCAACTGTGAGGGGACCAGATTAACCCAGAAAGGGGGCGGTGAGTCAGGGTCACGGAGTTCCTGATTCACACAAACGACTGTACTGCCTTGAGCATGTAAGAACAAAAGAAATCCCACAGCCTGGGGTTTAATGAATGATATTACAGCAAAACTCATGCAAAGAAAGAGGTGCTACCTTTGTGGTTACAACTTTCTGTATGTAAAAATAAGCATGGGTCACTCCAGGGACTAATATAGTGTTTGTTGTTTAACTGGCTGCTAAGTTAATGGCAAAACTAAGATTGATTGCGTTTAGAGCAATGGGAGGTCCTAGATCAGGGGTTTTTAACCATTTGTTTGCCCAGGACTCCTTTGAGAAGCTAAAGAGAAGAACCATGAAAACTTTATGAAGATGTGTCATGCTCTTGGGAAAAATCTATGCCTGGGATGCCAGGCTAAAATGTCCTAGAGCCTCCTTTCTCTCCTATGGTTTCATGACTTTCATGGGAAATTCAACATTTGTGTGTTGTGCTTTTCCAAAATCACTCTTGGGACATTGACAAATTTCTTAGAACTCAGAACATTCACGTAAGGCCTCCAGAAGCATTTTGACAGAAATATTAAAGCCCAAGTATCAATTCAAACTTCCTAGGAGTTTTAGCAATGCTTTTTTTCACATAAACAAAACATCTTGAATTACATAGTTCATAATTTCCAAGATACCCATTTTCCTAATAAAATGAAGAATGCATAAATAAGTTTTAATATATTACTAGAATTAGATTGACTCTCTCCATGTTAAACCTGGGCCCTCCTAAGACACCTCTCAGTAAAAACAAATCACAGAGATTCCTAGTTATATGGCTAATATCAAAAACTCATGTGACTGTTCTAATATATTTGAATCAATATATTAATTGCTTTATTAAACCTAGACCAGCAAAATGATTATATGAACAATACTGTATTATATGAAACTCTTCTTTACAATAATACATTCATTTATTACTACTATGTCCTGAAAAAGAAAAGAAAACTCAGGCCACAAAATTCAGCAAAAGGATTAGCAGCTCTAAGAATTCAGCTGAGGGGAATGGTAATAAAAAAGGAATGATTTTTAAAATTTAGCACAGGAAACTCTACTCAGTATTCTGTAATAACCTATATGGGAAAAGAATCTGAAAAAGAATGGATATATGTATAACTGAATCACTTTGCTGTACACCTGAAACTAACACAACATTGTAAATCAACTATACTCCAATATAAAATAAAAATTAAATTCAAATAAATAAATAAAAACATAAAATTTTGGTCTTTGACCTCCAACTAGAACAGCAGATCTACAAAAATCTCAAGCTTATATATGATTCTGATTAATCCTATTTTCTAAAGTAGACACATTAAATTATTAAATTTAAAGGTATCTATTACATTTTTTAAAAATTCAATTGAGCATGTCCTTATAAATCAAAGGAAACATTTCAATCTGATTTCAACAAGATCTGATTTAGAAAGCAACTCTAAGAAGAGTAAAAAGAAAAAAAAAAAAGATCCTAAGATATATAACTGACTTCGCCTAAAACCTAAAATATGGAGAAACTGGAATATCTCATCCAATTTTTCTGTTGCCATGTTTCCCTTGTGAGGCACTGAAGTCTTTATAAACACAAGGTTGGTGTGTCGTCGGCCAAGATCTCAAAAGGCAGGCTATTTCTTACTCTGTTTGTGTTGGGACTTTGATCTTATCTCTTCTGCTTATCCCAAACCAAGCTCCTGTTGCCCCAACAGTTAGTCCAGTTTGGGAGCTAAGGGGAGCAACAGTACCATTAGGGCTGGAGAGACCATGACTGGAGGGGTGGGAAGTGGAATCCAGGGAGGAGAGAATGCAGAAAGCTGACTGAGCAGTGGCCGAGGTGGTGAAACCACAGACATCCTGTCCCAGAGAACTTCGGGGACTATCACATGAAGTCAGGGTCCATTGAGAAACTATATATTTATTTGGCCACTATTTTTACCCAGTGAGGTAAAAATTAAACTGTAATAAATGGTGGCTGATTAATAAAGCTATCTTATTAAATGCCTCCTTAATTATTCAAACTGCCCAGAATTAGATGTATAGACTTAAAATGAGCATGCAGGTTTAGAAACTTAACTCTATCAGATGGAAACAAGAAGCTATATGCCGCCAAATATAAGTCACAGGGGAAAACTAGTTGATCCGAACGCAAACCTAGCTACACTACTGGTTGGAATCCAAGAAGTAAACCTATGGTGCTTGTTTGGTCATGGCCTAATATTTCATAATTATGCAGTAAATCCTATGATATACACTTATGATATTCTAAACTCTCTTCCTCAATCTCCATATCCACTTAGTCACCAAGATTTACCCAGTTGAAGTGATTCTTGAATAAAGTGCCTCTTCCACCATCCTGTGTCACTACTTTAATTCACTCTTCCAGGTGGTCTGTACACAAGGCTACCAAGGTTATCATTCCAAGCCAGTGGAAAATATGCTCTCTTTTGCACACAGGATAAAGCCCAACACCTTGGCATGGTCTCTGGGACACTTTGCAGTCTGGCATCACTCTAACATCATCTAGCCTCACTCTCACCAAGCCCTCTCTGTAATCTATGCACATGAGATTCTTTACTGTTCCTCCAACATCCCTCTCAGACATCCAGACTTTTACATAGACTAGTCCCTCTCCCCAGAAAGACATTTCTTTGGTCTTCCGGTTCAAATGTCCTCTTTTCTGTAAAATTTTCTTTAATCCACCCACTCACTCCCACAGGGAATGTAAGTGGCTCCCTTGTTCCTGAAGCATTTTGCTCATATCCCTATTCCGATACTTAATCTATTTTCATGACATAGTAGAGCGTAAAGATCAACTTCAGAGTTGACTCTGTCACAAATTGCTGTGTGACCTCATTGAAACAACTGTACCTCCGTGAACTTAATTTCTTCATCTGTAACTGCGAATAAATATAGCTACCAAACAGAGCTGTTAAAACAATTCAATATTGCATTAAAGCATCGACACTGCTCCTGACCATAGTAAAAATTCAACAAATAGAGCTAAAATATTATTAATAATAATTATTACTGTGTTAATTATACATGTAAACATCTATATAAGGTTTATTAAAATTACACCAGGATAAGAACTATGTCTATTTATACCATCTTTATCACACATACACATAAATTTACTTTTTTGGTTTATATCCTAGATATCTGAATGATTTTCTCTTTTCTGTTGTAACACCAGATGTAAAATTTCTTCCTAGGTCCTTGCCTCTGGAAAACACGCCAAATCTGAAATGGATGTACCAAAGTCCAGCTAAACTATGATAAGACACAGGCCCTGATGAGAAATATAGTTTTCAGTAACTACAGTGGTTCAGTGATGAGCTAGAAATATTTATTCTAAATATTTATAGGTCCTTTCTTTTAAATAAAAGCCTAAATTATTTTTGGTGAAGGAGATAGCAATGGGTAGGGTAAGTGAATATGCACGTGTACAGAATATATATTATCATGGAACAACAAAAATGTTTAAATTATGTTTGTATTGCTCATTCCCAATACTTCCAAATGTCTTAAATCTTCCCCAATACCCCCAAAGGGATTAAATTAATACAGCTATATTGAATACTTGGTTTGAACAGAATTTTAATCATAAACGTCCCATTAGAGCTTTATATTTTAGATCATACTCAGGCCACTCAAGAAATATGCCCTTTCAGGAACTTTATTTCCAGCCTCCTACCACATCCCCCAAAGTGATTTGTGTATTACAAACTGAGGAGTTAAGGTTAAAATTGCACTGATGAAAGCAGAACACAGCACATCTCTTGGTTTTCCATTTTTATTTCTGCTGTGATAGCATTTATTGACATGAACAAAACCCACTTCCTGCATCATCCAGAATTGTCCAGAATTCTTTTAAATTATATATTTTAATTATATTTATATTATATTATATATTTAATTATATTTATATTTTATATTACATATATCTTTTCATTCTTCAGATATTTAAATATTATACATATATATGGCTTATCTTGGTTAATTAGGCAACACTCATCCAAATTCTAGAGCATGTAAGACCATTACTCTCTGACCAGAGAGGTACAATAATAACATATACATTAGCTGCTAGGCACTGTTGAAAGCATTTTGCATGTATTCAAAGACTTTACATGCCGATGAAGGTCACAACTGCCCATATTCTTTTCTTCAATAATTTCTCATGCTGCCCAGTTCATTTAATGATTGTTGCCAGTAGCATTTTCCACTAGAAATATTTTTAGTGACTAGTAGTGTCTAACAGTTACCTGTCTTAAAACATAGGGTTTAACAAGAAACAAGCCAGGATACCCTGATAAACATTTTTGGAACTGAGGATGCCTGGTTGTCTATCTCGAGATGTGGACATGGAAGGTACACTAAGATCTCCATTCACTGGAGCCCTCAGAACCTTGGTCGCTGCTCTACAATGTGGGAGACCTGAGCCATCATTTTCCCTTCACCACTTACTACCTGTGTAACTTTAATTATGTCTCTTCACATGGGCTCAGTTTTCTCAGGTGTAAAAGTGTATCCTAAGGACAGAGTATTTAATCTCTGATATTTTAAAAACACCAATGGTTCTAAAATCTAGAATTTGTTTTATTTCTGTGAACACCAGAAAATACATACTAGAGTTTTATTCAGAAAAGCAAATATTGGGATATGTCCTAGGTCTAGCACATATATAATCTAATAGGTGTCTCTGCTTCTGCCTCTAGAGTAATCAACTCTACCTTTCTTTATGCTATTCTCTTGTTCCTGAAATATCACATTTTCCCAACGAAGTCCTACCTACCAGTCCTCATGTGCCACTCATGAGCAGTTATCATCTCTGTTGCCAACAAGTTTTTTGATTACAGTTTATCCTCTCTTATGTCCAATATGCAGTGTGTTGTTAATTCTGAGACGCACACTTTTTTCATACTTAACATCTCTCAATTCAGAATACAGCTTAATCAATGACATATTGCAAATATACTTGACTATTCTTTTATCTTTTTAACGTCACAAAAGTAATTGTGTATATCATAATCTATGGCATCTTACATTCAATGAAAATATCTTGCTGGTATTTGAAATGTCATATCCTCTCTGTATATTTTATTTCCCAAACTTGTATATAAGACTATATTTTTATATTATTGTTCCTCTAATCACTAGAATATTATTAATGTGGTAGGAATTCAAACAAGAATTTGATTAACAACTATGGAAACACCATGATCCAAGGGACCAAAAGATTCTAGATTTCTAAAGAAAGATTCAATAGTATTCAATTGTACATTAACATAATGTATTTATTGAGGTAAAGATATAGACCAATATATTTTAAAAGATTTTCAACAAGGATTAAGTTAAAAAAAATTCATCTTTTCTTTATCACTAAGACACAACTAAATGTTTTTGTTTTCCTTATCCTTTCTTAGACTTTCCCAGAATCTCAAGGATGGTAGAAATCTCTAACAGTGTTTTGACCATTCCTTCATTCTGTTCAGGACTTTACCTAGAATGTTAGGGGAATATAAGACAAACTTTAACACAGACGTGGAGAATGGACTTGAGGACACGGGGAGGGGGAAGGGTAACCTGGGACGAAGTAAAAGAGTAACATTGACATATATACACTACCAAATGTAAAATAGATAGCTAGTTGGAAGCAGCTGCATAGCACAGGGAGATCAGCTCGGTGCTTTGCGACCAGCTAGAGGGGTGGGATAAGGAGGGTAGGAAGGAGAGGCAAGAGGGAGGGAATATGTGGATATACGTATGCATATAGTGGATTCACTTTGTTAGACAGCAGGATAATTGTAAAGCAATTATACTACAATAAACATGTTAAAAATAAAAAAGACAAACTTTAAAAACTAGTTTTCTTCTAGTTCACATTTTAATGTTTCTTCTCGTAGCAAGAATTCATTCCAAGGTGTCCTACACTGGACAGTAGAAGTAATGATGTCCATTCAGTTTATAAAGCTGCTTCAACAGCTGTCTTGCAACCAAATAAAGTCCATAATTAACCCACAATGCAGAGATAATATTAAACATTCATATTCCAAAGGTCTGGGCAATAGTGGCTCACCTTTAAAAATCTCCACTTAAATGTATATCAAATAAATTGAGTAACCAGAAATTAACTTTCAAAACTATGCTGAGCTGCATTTCTCTTATGTTCACTCACTGCTGCCTCTAGCCTGACATAATATGGCACTGGCTTTACCTCTCTTCCTGGCCATAGAGAGATTCATTTTACAAACAATTGTTAAACACTGGCTATGTGTAGGGACTCTGCCAGCTCAGTTAAGATGCAAAAATAAATTGCCTTCAAGGGTTTTACAGTCTAATACAGATACACAGGATGTGGGACCCCACCCACCTCCTGAGAACTTCATCATTGATGGGGAACAATAACTCTGGGAGGTCTCCTCAATATAAGCATAAATATTTATATTGATGCTGTGCTGGAGTAGACATTGAAGAAATACTGCTTCAGCCCCCTTACCTTATCTAGCTGTCAGAGGCCTAAAATAGTGTAGATATTTTTAAAGGAACCAGTGCAAGAAGAAATACAAGATATTTAAAAAATCAGTATCTATTTGGCATAAAGAACAAGTTTTTACAGTTCAGAAACAGATGAATTTTCTGAGCTCAGAAAAACCAGGCATCCAGGCAGGACTGAGATTCCAAGAAAAAGAACTCACTTCATAACTCTCAGAAACATGTGAGAAGAGTTGCAATCTGCTCTCGCCTTCATGGTGTCAGAGGGACGCAGGAGGAGATGGTGTGTTATTTGACATGAAGCTTATGTGAGGGCACGCACGTCACAGCCTCACCCTGGCTGGGCAAGATCTGACTGCTATCAGACTATGCAGACTGGTGGCAACACAGAGACCCCTTCTAGACAGCTGGGACCAACAACAGAGCAGCACAGAGTTTCTGAGGACATACACTTGTGTGTGTGTGTAAATGTTTAACTAGGGTACAAACTAACATGAAAGGAAAGTACATCTTGGGGGTCATAAATCATTTTAGAATAACTGTTAAAATAATCTTATTTTACTTTGGAATTCACGAATGTGGTAACCAGATCAAATGAATGTTAAGGACAAGAATGTGCAGAGTCAAATAAATTTATGGGAGAATTTGGAAAAATAGGTCCTGCAAAATTTGGATTGCAAAGATGTCCAATTAAATAATAAAATAACGTTAAGAAAATGTTAGGTGAAAACAAGTAGATAAAGATATTAGTCATTTAGAAACCATTTTTTAAGTCCTAGAAATCCATTTAGAATTACTATGAACTTAATTCTATCACATTTACCACACAAAATATACCACCTTGAGTCTTCATACTTCATAAAGAAAATGAACCAAACTGGGAGTTAACCACCTAAATTGCAATTTCACTTAAAAAATATCTCTTTTAAAAATTTACTTTGATTTAAAAATTCATGTAACTACCAACACAGCTACACTAAATATAATCATATGGCTTCATAGATGCAAACATAGTTTAAACTTTGTCAAACTGTACATTTTAAACATGTATCCCTTGTTGTATATCAGTTATATCTCAATAAATCTGTAAAAAGTATCCATGTAAGTATTTATGAAGTTATACTAATAAATGAGACAGCATAGCGGACACATAGTATTACTTAAGAGATAATGTTTCAGAGATTGGTATCAGTGCTTTAATCAAATCTTAAATTCCATTTATTCAGATATCCTTTCTTTCAGAAGTAGAATTTGTTGAAACAGCTATGAAAAAAGGACAATAATTCTAAATGATTAGCCAAATTAGGGACAATTATAATAAAAAATAAATAACGAATGAATAAAAAAAATTTATAATAAAAATATATGAATAATGAAAATAAAATTATAGCTGCAAAACTTCCTTGCTAAAATTGGGAGAAAATGCAAGGAAGAAATCAAAGACTACAGAAGATCATCTTCCGGCTAAAAAACAGATATAACAAAGAGCAAGCATAGCACTTTATTTAAACCTTACCATACTTAATCCTGGCCTCCAAATATATTGACTTTTTTATAGTTGTGGGAAGAAAAATTTCTCTTAAACTAGGGAAATTTAATTTGTTACGTTCAATAATTTCTGTTGAAGAGATTAGGCTGCCTCTCTGGTGAATTAATTTCTACAAGTTCTTTTATATAAACTCAGAAGGAACAGACCAGGAAAAAGTATGCCTAACTTAAGTGTCATTCTAACAGGAAAAGACATTAGGTTAAAAAGAACTGTCTTTGCCAGTGCTCTCCACCCCTGTGCATTGTTAAATATCATAAACTAGACACCGGATAGCCTAGTATAACTAAAGGGGGATATACGTGTAAACAGTTAATAAGTTCGTTGTTTGAAGTTTTTGACTCAATGGGAGATAAAAATAAAGCAGGAAAAAGAATGAGAGTACCAGGGTAAGAAAAATAAACCACTTGTTTTGATTTTATATACAACATACACATAAAAAAATAAAAATAATATATAGCATGTGACTTTGATATTTTTTAAAAAGTACGAAAGTGTGTATTTTGTTCTAAACAGTTTTCAAAGACCTTCAGGGCCATACCTTGTCACACTCGGTGTGAAGGCACAGTGAGAGACCCTGTCTGCTGAGGGTAGCTCAGTGGATGCTGAGTCACAGAACTTATTGGCAATGCCAAGACTTAATGGTCTTCAGCAATTGTCACATGTACTAGCATTTTGGCAGATTTATGGCTCTGATTTTGTAAAGGGAGGGTCTTTCAGGAAGCAATAAATATAGATTAGCCCCTCCTTAAATAATCATAGTCCAAGAGGATCAACATCACACAATTTGAACTTTTCATGGCAAATTCTTTTAGTCTATAAAAATGGTTGATAGTACAAAAATTAAGAAAATGATTATCACACTATTTAATCTTTGCATATGTAAAGATGAAAGAATGAGTTGACTACAGTTTTATGTGACTAAAACATTAATTTAGAAACATTATAATTTTCTGTTCTCATGAAATGTGCTTCTCTCCTCCCCACCAAATAACACTTTTCCTGGAATAACATGTAATGGGCAAGGTAGACATGGAAATGGCACATATATAATAAATTTTTTAATGATTTTGGATAATGACTACTCTTAGGAGAAAGATACAGCAATTATATCCCTCAAAGAATTAGTTTTTAACTTGACTTCATCTTGGTAACTATCAATAATAATAACAAAATAATCCATCTCTACACCACTTGGAGTGGTGGATTACCCCAGCTTTTGTTGCCTGTCTTCATACTCTTGGCAACTTGATTCCATCACAGAGGAAATGTGAGATGAAATTTAAGTGAAGTAATTTTTCAACTGAAATGAAACTTGGTGGAAAAATAACACTATAATTAATATGTCATGTATTATTATCAAAAGAATCAGTAAACTAGGGTGAACTAAGCACTGTCTCTGGAGAGCCCTACCCTACTTGTTCCAAATTCCCTCTTCTTGCCTAGTAATTGTGCAACCTTGGGAAATTTGCTCAGTTTTTCTGAGTACCCTTTTCTTTTTTCTGTATAATATGGAGAATAATGTCTGTTATAGAAGTTTTGCAATAATTAATGTAGATAATATCTTTAAAGCATAATCCCTGGCACATAAGAGAAATATAATAAATGGAAGTTATTACAATCATTTTTATTATCTCAGTGTTCATTATGATGTTCCCCTTTATAGCTTTCACTGGTAATTGAAAGTTGTTTCATGAATGGCATTAACAGTTAACTTTGCAGAAGCAAGTTAGTTAGCAACTGCATAATAATGAGTAAAAGAATAAGGGTCTTTCTCAAGTTGTCCCAGAAGCAGAGACAGATAGCTGAGCATGGATGCCAGCCTAGAGAAAGAAAGACAACCAGAACTGTTGGTAGGAAAAGACTATTGTACTGAAAAATTACTATATATAAAAGGTAGAAAGAACTAAAAGGAACACTCTAAGTCTGCCAAACTTCTCCCTCAACCACCGATGCCTAGGAAAGAATACCAGGGATGACTCGTCTTAAAATAAAAAATCATTCAATGGAGAAGTCTAAGGTTTAAAGAGGAAAAAGCTTCAAAACACATACCATCCATCCTCTCATCCTGCCCCTTGCTCCCAGACCTCAGGCAAACAATAATTTACTTTCAGTCACTATATTTTATTTTGAATTGTCTAGAATTTTCTATAAATGGAGTCATATAGTATGTACTCTTTTTGAGTACAAGGGAATGGGAGGCCTATCCAGAGTTTTACCCCAACTGCTGTAAGGTGCTTGAAATTCCATTCTAGTTCATTACCTCCTTACTGTGGTTCTTAACCTTGATTATGCCACAAATCCCTTTGAGACCCTAATAAATTCTGTGAGCTAACATCTCAGAGAAACAAAACAAAAATGCACTTGTGTACATTCCCACAAAATGTTGCATACAGTTTCAGGGCATTCAGAGGAAAGAATTTGCTTTATCTTAAAACTTTTGTACCTACCAAATATATGATCAGATTAAGAAACTCTGTTTATCACATCAAAACTGGAATAAGAGGAACCAAAGGCTGTACAGAGCTGTGCATTCATATTTTGGATGTTGACCAGAAGGATTTATATTGCTTAGTAAATATTTATCTCTTTTCCTTTTTAGGGAGTACTAGACACAATGGCACCAATTTTCCTCTGTTCTGTAACAGAAAGGTTTCCTTTTTTTCTTCTTCTTCTCCTTCATTTCTGTACCTGGTTTTATGTGTGAGTTTTTTGAGAGGGAAGCATTCTTGTTCTGTTTAATATGAAAACCAGGTTTGAATTAATTTTAGACTTCTAAAATTCTTAGACTAAATTTTAAAATATTTATACAACTTTTCTCTCAGATTTTTTCTTACTCATTAAAAAAAAGAAACAACAACAACAAAAACTTCTGTCAGCAACTGAGAGTGTGATTTGATGCTTATGTCACTTTCAGTTGGTGAATTATCACATGCAGCCTATATAAATGATACCTCTTAAATGTTTTGCTTAGAAGATTGACTATTTAGCTACAGCTTAGATCATTGACTCCAGTAATGCTTCTTACAACTATGGTCCAGAAGTACAGAGATAATACATTAATGTGATATTAATGTATATATATATGTGTGTGTGTGTGTGTGTGTGTGTATAGAACTTTTAATATTATAATATATATAATATAAGGGTGAGCTTACTCAACCATTAGCAGATGTAAATTATCTTGGAAAATGATGTGTGTATCTACATGGAAAATCACCCCTCAGATTAAAACACTATTTGCTATGTCTCAAAATATTTCATTTTATACCTAGATGATAACTTTCTCTCTTCCCTTCAGCAATAAATGCTGCAAAATTATTTACCAAAGGAATAAGTACGTAAAAGGATCATACACCATGATCAAGTGGGGTTTATTCCAGAAATGCAAGGATTCTTCAATATATGCAAATCAATCAATGTGATAAACCATATTAACAAATTGAAGGAGAAAAACCATCTGATCATCTCAATAGATGCAGAGAAAGCTTTT
This sequence comes from Lagenorhynchus albirostris, assembly GCF_949774975.1. Lineage (NCBI taxonomy): Eukaryota > Metazoa > Chordata > Mammalia > Artiodactyla > Delphinidae > Lagenorhynchus > Lagenorhynchus albirostris. The sequence goes on from NC_083111.1 coordinate 28,465,881, forward strand.
GATAAAATTCAACACCAATATATGATAAAAACCCCGCAGAAAGTAGGCATAGAGGAAACTTTCCTCAACATAATTAAGGCCATATATGACAAATTCACAGCCAACATCATCCTCAATGGTGAAAAACTGAAAGCATTTCCACTAAGATCAGGAAGAAGACAAGGACGCCCACTCTCACCACTCTTATTCAACATAGTTTTCGAAGTTTTAGCCACAGCAATCAGAGAAGAAAAGGAAATAAAAGGAATCCAAATCAGAAAACAAGAAGTAAAGCTGTCACTGTTTGCAGATGACATGATACTATACATAGAGAATCCTAAAGATGCTACCAGAAAACTACTAGAGCTAATCAATGAATTTGGTAATGCTGCAGGATACAAAATTAATGCACACAAATCTCTGGCATTCCTATACACTAATGATGAAAAATCTGAAAGCGAAATCAAGAAAACACTCCCATTTACCATCGCAACAAAAAGAATAAAATATCTAGGAATAAACCTACCTAAGGAGACAAAAGACCTGTATGCAGAAAATTATAAGACACTGATGAAAGAAATTAAAGATGATACAAATAGATGGAGAGATATACCATGTTCTTGGATTGGAAGAATCAACATTGTGAAAATGACTCTACTACCCAAAGCAATCTACAGATTCAATGCAATGCCTATCAAACTACCACTGACATTTTTCACAGAACTAGAACAAAAAACTTCACAATTTTTTTGGAAACACAAAACATCCCGAATAGCCAAAACAATCTTGAGAATGAAAAACGGAGCTGGAGGAATCAGGCTCCCTGACTTCAGACTATACTACAAAGCTAGAGTAATCAAGACAGTATTGTACTGGCACAAAAACAGAAATATAGATCAATGGAACAGGATAGAAAGCCCAGAGATAAACCCACGCACATATGGTCACCTTATCTTTGATAAAGGAGGCAGGAATGTACAGTGGAGAAAGGACAGCCTCTTCAATAAGTGATGCTGGGAAAACTGGACAGGTACATGTAAAAGTATGAGATTAGATCACTCCCTAACACCATACACAAAAATAAGCTCAAAATGGATTAAAGACCTAAATGTAAGGCCAGAAACTATCAAACTCTTAGAGGAAAACATAGGCAGAACACTCTATGACATGAATCACAGCAAGATCCTTTTTGACCCACCTCCTAGAGAAATGGAAATAAAACCAAAAATAAACAAATGGGGCCTAATGAAACTTCAAAGCTTTTGCACAGCAAAGGAAACCATAAACAAGACGAAAAGACAACCCTCAGAATGGGAGAAAATATTTGCAAATGAAGCAACTGACAAAGGATTAATCTCCAAAATTTACAAGCAGCCCATGCAGCTCAATAACAAAAAAAACAAACAACCCAATCCAAAAATGGGCAGAAGACCTAAATAGACATTTCTCCAAAGAAGATATACAGACAGTCAACAAACACATGAAAGAATGCTCAAGATCATTAATCATTAGAGAAATGCAAACCAAAACTACAATGAGATATCATCTCACACCAGTCAGAATGGCCATCATCAAAAAATCTAGAAACAATAAATGCTGGAGAGGGTGTGGACAAAAGGGAACACTCTTGCACTGCTGGTGGGAATATGAATTGGTTCAGCCACTATGGAGAACAGTATGGAGGTTCCTTAAAAAACTACAAATAGAACTACCATATGACCCAGCAATCCCACTACTGGGCATATACCCTGAGAAAACCAAAATTCAAAAAGAGTCATGTACCAAAATGTTCATTGCAGCTCTATTTACAATAGCCCAGAGATGGAAGCAACCTAAGTGCCCATCATTGGATGAATGGATAAAGAAGATGTGGCACATATATACAATGGAATATTACTCAGCCATAAAAAGAAACGAAATTGAGCTATTTGTAATGAGGTGGATAGACCTAGAGTCTGTCATACAGAGTGAAGTAAGTCAGAAAGAGAAAGACAAATACCGTATGCTAACACATATATATGGAATTTTAGAAAAAAATATGTCATGAAGAACCTAGGGGTAAGATGGGAATAAAGACACACACCTACTGGAGAATGGACTTGAGAATATGGGGAGGGAGAAGGGTGAGCTGTGACAAAGCGAGAGAGAGGCATACCCTACCAAACGTAAGGTAGATAGCTAGTGGGAAGCAGCCGCATAGCACAGGGAGATCAGCTCGGTGCTTTGTGACCGTCTGGAGGTGTGGGATAGGGAGGGTGTGAGGGAGGGAGACGCAAGAGGGAAGAGATATGGGAACATATGTATATGTATAACTGATTCACTTTGTTATAAAGCAGAAACTAACACACTATTGTAAAGCAATTATACCCCAATAAAGAAGTTAAAAAAAAAGGAATAAGTATGAAAGAAAAGACATTGCTTTGAAAAGAAGATAGATAGATCCCCTAGCTAACTACAGTTTGTGGTGCAATTTCCTAAAGTTCAAATTCCTGAAAAATGAAAGACTCTACTCTTGAGAAAGCTTTAATGCCAGCTTTGATTTCAATTATTGGAAGTTATTAACAGAAAGCGTGTTTTTACATTTATGATTCAAAAGGGAATATACTATGAAATATTTAATAAAATGTTGAGAAAAGAATAATGGATGGCTTTGTACTACTAATTTGAAAGAATTATCTATCTTTTTTTAAACAACTGAGAACATACTCACACTCCAATAAGCATATGTAGAATCTTAGCCTTGATAGAGACAATTTTTTAAATGAATAACAAGAATTAAATAGAAATCATAGATTTGTTCATTCAATGGACAATGGTGGGGTTCAGTTAGAAAAAGCACACAAAAAAATCAAATTCTAGTCAACTTTTAGTACATAAATACTATACAGTTGTAGACATCTAAGAGAAATCTTTATCAGACTCAAATGTTCTAAATACTGTTTTCATATTCTTTGGCCTGTCAAAAGTTTTATTAAACTTAGTGAAGAAATTATTTCATATTCTTTAGGCAAATATTTTTGAGGTAATGGAAAAACATCTCATAAAATTCAGAGGAGCAAAAGGATTAGAAAGGGAAAGGGAGAGAGAGAGAGAGAGCAATATAAGTTACAATATGGAAAACGTTGTCTCCTGTTCATACTGGAGAGTAGCCAGCTTAAATCAGGGAGACAAAAAGAAAAAAACAAAAAAAAAAAACCAACAAACCCATGAATAAGCCAATAGCTTCAGATACTAAGATATTTTCATTGCTGGGTTAAAATGTTACCAGACGTGTTCAGACTACAGCTGTCTTTCTTTTTCACCAGAGAATCTCTTCTTTTTTTCTGAGGAAACATATGCCATGTCCAGACAATCTGAGAATGAATATTCTTCTTATTTCTACTCCAGTCTCCTTTTCTTTTCTAGCTCCTTTCCTGTTCTTTGCAGCTCACAAGGAAAAGGCAGGCCAAGTGGGAGGCAAGGGAAGCATATTCATTCCAACATGGCCCCTGGAGTCATGGCCCTGTAGATCAGCTCCTCCTAGCACCAAAGGGGTGAGTCAGATTCTCACTTTGCCATTCAGAGTACCTGAGATCTGAAGGAAAAGTGGCAGGTCACCTAGTCTGGCCTTTTCCCAATTCAGAGCTATTCGATTGCCACAGTCATATCTTTTTCATGTATGGGTATCAGTTGGGCTGTTATTTAGTAAATACTTTTCTTTAAATGGCTCATTATTTATTTCAAATACTTTTAAATGGTATTGTACTAACTAGTTTAATTTAGCAAAAATAGAAATTATACATAAACATATACACAATGAAATCAATATGGTATTATTTAATTCCCACTAAATACTGTTGCCTCCTAAAACTGCAGCCTGATCTCTGCCAACTCCATTAACAAAGATTACTAAGATGATAAAGTCTTATCAACTTGAAACTGAGACACCTTTCCTTGACAAAATCAAAGGGAATGGAAGATAATTAAGAAAGGATTGTCTTGGGCTTCCCTGGTGGCGCAGTGGTTGAGAGTCCGCCTGCCGATGCAGGGGACACGGGTTCGTGCCCCGGTCCGGAAAGATCCCACATGCCGCGGAGCGGCTAGGCCCGTGAGCCATGGCCGCGGAGCCTGCGCGTCCGGAGCCTGAGCTCCGCAACGGGAGAGGCCACAACAGTGAGAGGCCCGCGTACCACAAAAAAAAAAAAAAAAAAAAAAAAAGAAAGGATTGTCTCAATTTATGATTCAAGATTATTTAATGCCCTGTATAGAAATCATTAATAATCTTTCCATACAAAGCAGAACTAAAAACAAAATGGAAATTAGGTATCTTTTGCTGTTATCAAACAAAGTGAAAAAAAATCCATTTATTCTACAAAGACTCATAAATTTTAGACTGATACATTTGAAAGCAATCTAGTTTTCCACTTCACACAGCATTTACTCTTGCTTCTGCATTAAAAATCTCAAGAAGATTTTTCAAAATAAAAGTGAAAACAAAAATCTTTGTCAATAAAAATATTATGATTTGGTTTTGGAGAGAAAGCAATCACATGAACAATAGAGAATGAAGCAATTGTTTGAGTGTCAGATAACATAGAAATAACTGTCCTTTGTCCTTCTATTAATAAATTGACATTTACTATGGGGTAGGCAAGGTGTTAAGTGCTTTACAAACATTTACCAATCCAGTGAGGTAGGTACATTGTTGTTCCCATTTTTGGATGAGGCAACTGAGGTCCAAAGAAGAAAACAAGCCCAAGGCAACACAACTGACAATTGGAGGAGTAGGATTCAAACCCAGCCTATCTCAGTTTTCTACATTAGTTATTGAATAAGGAATAAAATTGTCTAAAGGAATAAGCCAAGAGAACTTAAGTACTTGCTTTTCATTTTATTTTTGGTTCCTACCTACTATATATCATAGTTTCTTCTATATAGAATGGTGGCACATTTAAGATCCTCAACATTCAGGTGCAGTTTAATTCCTGACAGCTGTCAGAATTGTCAGAAGAACTCTCCTGGACCCCAAACTCACTGGGCTAATACATTGTGTGTGTGGCCCAATGCAGTGTCCGGTGCTGGGAGGGTTATCAGAAGATGGTGCAAAAATCCTCCTTCCATCTGCCCAACTGGAACATAGGCTATGAAATTAGTCCAGGTGCTTAGTTTTAAAAACAAAACAGTGGCCTCTACACTGACCATTCCCCAGCCTGTGTGGAGGGGTCAGCAAAAGCATATAGCTCTTAGGCATTACCATGGGGACAGAGGGTAAACAGTTTGCTTTTTCAAAGCTTCAAGCTTTCACTAAAGTGTGACTCAAAGAAGGCACATTAAATAAAAATCATGAACTAAGACATGATGAAGGGACTGTTAGTAAAAGATCCACCTGAACACCTGGGAGAAAATTCAAATTGCCACACAGCCTGCCTCAGCTAGAGGGTATCACGTGAAGCTAACTCCCTGTCCTGGGTGGAATATTCAGGCACTGTGTCGCCATGTTTTAGGATCTACAGCAGATGTTCTGTGGAGTTTGCCCAAAACAAGAGGGGGCCTGCTGCAAACTGAATTATTCCTGAAGCTGTTCTAACCTCAACTACCATTCTTTGTACTCTCTCCACCTTCTCTCCTCGAATCTGGTCCAACTCCTTAGGTTCACATCATTTAGAAATCCATGTATATAACAGCAATTAAAAGCAATATTAAGACGGAATGCTGATAAATATTAATATTCACTCTGTCAACAAGCCTAACCTGTTTCCTAGGCTAATTTCTAGATGTGAAAAATTATTTGCTTTTAGAAATTAAAGTGCAAACAAATTACACTGTTTGTACACTTAAAGCATATGTAGGTTACAATGAAGGAGCAAAGAATATACAATAGGGAAAGGAGGATCTCGTCAATAAATGATATTGGGAAAACAGAACAGCCACACACAAAATAATGAAATTGGACCCATATTTTATACCACAAACAAAAATTAACTCAAAATGGATTAAAGACTTGAACATAAGACCTGAAACCATAAAATTCCTGGAAGAAAATATAAGCATTAAGCTCCTTGACCATTGGCCTTGCAATGATTTTTTTTAGATTTGACAACAAAAGACAACAGAAGCAAACATAAATAAGTGGGACTACATAAAACTAAAAAGCTTCTGTGCAGCAAAGAAAACCACCAAAAAATGAAAAGGCAACCTACTGATGGGAGAAAATATTTGCAAATCATATATCTGATAAGGGACTAAGAACTCATATAACTCAAGAGCAAAAACACAAACAATCTAATTTAAAAATGAGCAGGGAAGCTGAATAGACATTTTTCCAAAGACATACAGATGGCCAACAAATACATGAAAAGGTATTCAACATCACTAGTAAACAGGGAAATGCAAATCAAAACCACAATGAGATATCACTTCACACCTTTTAGAATGGCTATTATCCAAAACATAACAAATAACAAGTATTGAAGAGGATGTGGAAAAGGGAGAACACTTGTGCCCTGTTGGAGGAAATGTAAATTGGTGCAGCCACTATGGAAAACAGTATGGAGGTTCCTTAAAACACTAAAAATAAAACTACCATATGACCCATCAATCCCACTTCCGGGTATCTATCTGAAGAAAATGAAACACTACTTTAAAGAATATATGTACCCCTATGTTCATCACAGCACTATTTACAATAGCCAAGATATGGAAGCAACCTAAATGTCCATTGATAGATGGATGCATAACAAAATAGTGGTATATATATATATATATATATATATATATATATATATATATATATATATATAATGGAATATTACTTGGCCATAAAAAAGAATAAAATCTTGCCATTTGCAACAACATGGATGGATCTAGAGGGTAATATACTAAGTGAAATAAGTCAGAGAAAGACAAATACCATATGATCTCACTTATATGTGGAATCTAAAAAACAAAACAAAACAAAATAACCAAGCTCATAGATACAGAAAACACATTGGTGGTCACCAGAGCTGGGGGTGGGTGAAATGGCTGAAGCGAGGATCAAGCAGTAAAAATTTCTAGTTATAAAATAAATGTCCTAGAGATGTAATGGACAGCACGGTGACTATAGTTAATGATACTGTATTGAATTTTTGAAAGTTGCTGAGAGTAGATCTTAAAAATTCTCATCATAAGAAAAATAAATTTTGTAACTATATGTGGTGATAAACTCTAACGAGACATTCTGGTGATCATTTCACAATACATACAAATATTAAATCATGTTGTAGCCTGAAATTAATATATATAATATAATATATAGATATCTCAATTTTTTAAAAAAGCATATGTGTATTTTTTAAGTGGCTTACATGAAACCACTGAAGCCACAGCAAGCCCTCAGGACTAATAGACTATTCCTGCAGCTGCTATTCTTACCAAAAACCTGATTGCTAACATCAGCAGCAAAGGACAGCAAATGAAGATGAAACAGCTAGGATATGGGTATGCCTTAGAAACTTTCTTTAAATTTCATGTTTTTATTTAACATGCTTTTGTAATTATTATTTAAAATCATTATAGTCCCTCAGTAATCAATCTACAAAAATCAGTAATACAGAGTCTTGTGTAAAGAGGAACTGTCTCTCATATACCATCCTTTTGGCTTTCTTCAGCAACAAAAGTCAGATCCATCAACTAAGGCTGTCAATACAGAGAAACAGCTAGGGAGCTTTTTTAAAATACCAGTGTGGGGACCTACTCCGAGCAAATTAAATCAGAATCTTTGGAGATGGGGTCCTCACATGAGTGGTTTTACAAGTTCCCCAGGTGATTCAAATGTGCAGGAAGAGTTGGGAACAGTTATTTTAGGTTATGAAGTCCTACACATGAAGAATAACATAATGCAATGGCTTAAAACAGAAAAGATAATGTTATTTATTTTGCACTTATGCAGAAATAAAATATGTATAAATATATATTTTTATTACACCAAGAACTTGGTCAAATTCTCTGAAACAAGTTTTGTGTAGCTTCCTATTCCATTATTTTTAAAGGGAGAGAATGAAATTATTGGATTAGGAAACAAAGAAGGCAAAATTAATTTTAGCCTTCTTTGTTTCAAAGTTAATTTTAGTCATAAATTTTTTTAATGTTTCATTTTGGGAAGACTACTAAATATTGCACTAGTTTTTATGTTATAGATAAAAACTTACTTAAATATCAGTCTGACTTGTATTCAGGATCTGCTTAATAAAAGCATATGGATTGTTTTGTACACATATATTTTAAATTTAGTAGCCTGAGTCCCTGGACATATTGTTGACCTCTTGCAATAACAATTAAGTAATAAACTTTAATAAGAATACAAATCCTTTAGAGATGATGATGATGATGATGGTGATGGTAATGATGAAGTGATAATGATCCCCTTTACACTGTGCTGGCCTCTGATCTGGATAAAAAAGTGTATATATATATATATATATATATATATATATATATATATATATATATATATAGTTGCCTAACATGTTTAGAAGACTGGAAGAATTCTTAGTGTTCTCTAAAGAAAAGAAGGATGGAAGACTAGTATTTGTTGAATGCCTACCATGTGACATGCATTATATTAAGCATATTATTTTACTGAATCTTCAAATACCCCTGTAGAACAGGGTTCAGTAAACTATGGCCAATGGGCCAAATCACCTACTTGTAAATAAAGTTTTATCAGTACATAGTCACACTCATTTACCTCTGCTTATAGCTTCTTTCTTGCTACAAAAGCAGAGTTTAGTCTTTGCAACAGAGACCATGTAATCCAAAAAGCCAAAAATATTTACTATCTGACCTTTTACAGAAAAAGGTTGCCAATTCTACTACAGAATGTGTGTAATTATCTCTTTGAACCGTCTCTTGAGAAAACTATTTGTTGACTTAGAACATGGCCTAAAGAAGTGAACTAGCTAGAAAGAGGCTAGTGATTAAATAAATATTGTCTCCAAATTGAATATTTCTTCTCTAGTTTTGAAATAACAGGTATTTTCCCTTGTGTTTAGATGTCACGTGAGCCTCTCACTGTCTCTTCTGTGACAGAGAATCCAGAAATAATGAGTTCAATTATTGAACTTGTATAAATGTATTATAGGTAACAGCTATGAGGAACAAAACTTATAATTTAGTCATGAAAATACTCCATTACTTGAAATGTGGATACATGTCAAGGGACAGAAAGTAATCACAAAAGACTTCTGCAATAAACAAAATTATCTGTTGAACTTTTATTTTATGTTAGTGAGAGGACACTTCCTTCCCATTCTTGATGTTTTCTTCCATGTGGAGGGGACTGTACTAGCATAACTCACCTGGTCCATCTCTGTACTTTCTCTTTCCTTACCTGGGGTTGTGGTGAAAGAGGGACTTAGATTAATGAGTTTCGAAGGTAAGCCAAGGCAGGAGCTCAGGTTCTCCTCTCTCCTCTCCTCTCTACTCCTCACTCTGATGTCATGAACACCCACTAAGATCTTTGACAACACTGAATACAGTGGGTTTTCTCTAGATTCTGGGAACAAATCTTTGCTTGAAATAACTGGCCCAGGGTCCCAAAGACTGGCTTGTTTTCTAAATTTGGTCAGTTGGTGAGGCCAAATAATCTTTTGAGACTGTCAAGTGAAGCATGAGGAACTTGGTTTGAGACAGACATGCCTGTAGTTGCTGAAACAATCACACTTCCTAGTCATCAAGAACCATCTGGCTGAGACTGAGCAGAACCAGAAGGTGGGGTAGTTAATGAAGTTTGGACTTTAGTTCCTGTGAAATTAGCCCATAGGACAAGAAGATTTGATGGTGGACTTGATGCTTTGTACTTTAAATTCCAGGGATTTAATCTTTGGATTTAATTCTCTTTGGCAATCTGAAAATGCAATGGGGTTTTATATCCAAATGTGGGACACTCTATTACTCTCACTTTACTGTTATGTAGTAGATTTGATGACTCTTCCCAGCTACTACTTGTCCAATTAGCTTAAAAGAATGGGACTATTGGGAGGAGATACTTTCCATTCATGTTATTCTTTTTTTCACGCAAGGGCGGTATCATTTCCATTACATTCCTTGCTTCTCTGATTTAATTTGACTGGTGAGTTTTGGAAGAAAAACTGGACAAGGGGAGTCTGACCCTCTCCTCTCTCTCCTTTTTCTCTTGAGTACAAGCTGCCCATGTTAGTAATGCATTCTGCTCAGCAACTCTGTACTGTAAGCTTTGCAGAGTCAATCTTTGCCCCTAAGTAGGAAGGTTGCCCAAGTTTTGCACTACAATGCCTTGAACATGATAATATGAATTAACTATGATATGAATTAACTACACTGCTGAGATTCCTGAGGCAGCATTATAAGATGAAAAATCTCCTACGACTATTGCTGTCAAGCACTGGAAAAGCAGTGTTGAGTGTGTGAAAAGCTATGCTGTTCCATCACAAAGCATCCATCAGTCAACCATTTTAGGGAATTGTACAAGGAAGTCAGATGTGGAACTGGTCATGAGAAAGACATGAGTTTTGCTTGGAATAAGCTGAAATTGAGATATAGTGAGAAATCCAGTAACTGAGAGAGAGATGAAAAGTCAGCGTGAGATTTGGGGTCATCAGCATGATTGATATTGAAACCTCTTGGGTTAGATGAAAATAATTTAGAAAAGAAGGACACAAGAACACATACAGCATTACCCTCAAGCAATACCAACAACTTTGGAAAAGGAGGAGAAAAAAGCTTCGGTGAAACACTTCTAAAAGGTTTACACATGAGGAAACTGTAATATTTCAAAAAAATGGGGGTGGATTTTCAGAAGGAGAGATCACTGAATACTGTGAGATTAACAAAGAGAATGGATTGAAAATCTATCATTAGGTTCAACAATCATGTGGTAATTTTTTAAGAGAATGGGTAAATAGAAATATTGTCAGGGTCAAGCCAACTTTTTCTTATTCATGTTGGGAGATACCAGAATATATTTGAAGACAAAGGAAGTACAACCTAAGAAGAGTTTCCTAGAAGTTAATGGAAGTGTTTAACTACAGTTCATGTCTTTAGTTATTCTTAACATACCTTCAGAGAAACGGTTCTTAGTAATCATTGGAGACTAATCATTTCCATGTTAGAAGTACACATTCTTTTTGTGTTCACTACACATTTACAAATATTAGAATTTTTAGCAGAATATTTGAAGGGATTATAACCTTTACTATTGTTATACAGCCGAAATATATAGAGTGCAAATCTCAAAATAGATATAAACAATCCAAATAGTCATGACACAAAATCACTATTAAAGAGCCACAGTATTTTGTAGAATCTCTGTACACATCCATATTACCTGCACTATTTGTCTGGTTGTCCTTTAGCAGCTGTTTGAATAATATTGTTTACAGCCTGGACACACTCAATATACTCAAAAGGCAAATTTCTCATAAGTTCCATAAGCATAATATTCTTTTTAACATTAAACTTAGCAACAAAGTATGGCTCTTTCCTGGGTGACCACATGTCCCAATTTACCTGAACAGTCCAGTTTGTGCCCATTGTCTTGATGTAATTATCAATGGCAGTTTTTCTCTCAACAGTGTCCTTGTGCAAATGATAAATCATACAGTTACCCTACTCTTACCTTTGAGTTTCTCTGCGTTATAGTCCAATGCAAGATTCCTCAATGTCACATTCTGCCCGACGAATGTAGCTGTCAAAGTATTTAAAATCAGTCACAATAAAATAAATATTACACATTGATCAAAATGTGTAAGCTCATAAGAATATTAGGGCTTATTAATTGAGAATAACTCTTCAAGGTAAATGTAAATAATGGTATAAAATAGATGGGCGATAGAAATCACAAAGATGTGGCAATGGCTAGTAATTCTAATTTAGAGTTATAAAACCCTGAAACTGAGGTTCACAAAGAAGCCTAAAACCAAAATATTCACTATCAAAGTTGAGATGAAAGACAACTTTTACAATGGATTACTTTCAAATTCCTTTCTTTAAAAATTGCTACCATATTTAATACTCTCAAACATCAATTCAATTCTGTCCCATTCAGGTTCAGAAGTGCTCTGTGACTCTGTTACTTACACAGCCTTAGCTGGACTTGCCAGATTTGCAGTATTCAGATTCAACCTCCTTTTTCAAATACATCTGCCCTTCATCTAAGCAGCTTGGGATTCCTTTTCGTATTCATTACCATCAGTTGGCTGCATTGCTCATGAGGTGGCAGCAAAGTTTCCTAGCTTCTCTCTGCTTCTTCAACTTAAGTTTTCTGCTCCAAGTAACATTGTGTTGCTCACCATGATTACTCTTTCTCCTGACTGTGAATCACCTATAGGATACCAAATCTGGGTGATCTTCTGAATGAAATGGAAAATTTTATAAATAACGTTTCCCAAGCACCATTCGAGACTTACAGGGTCAATTTTCTGGGAATAGAGTCCAGAAATCTATGCTTTCTAGGTCATCCTCACGTGTAGGATTTATACCACACACTGGGCACTTGAGTTTTGCTCCAATAGTATTTCTTCTTTATATGTGCTTCCCAAGGTCACCATGTTGCTAAATGCAATGGCCAGCTCTGAGTCCTCATCTCCTTGACCTTTAAGTTGCATTTGACACAGTTTACAGTTGACACCTCTCTCTCTCCCTCTCTCTCTTTCTCTCTCAGCAATTTCTACATTTTGTTTTATCTCTATTTTGGTTTTCCTACTACCTCACAAATTTATTCTTTCTCACTCATTTTTGATGGATTCTCCAATTTTCTGCACCACTAAGTTGGGAAGAGATCCCAGGCTCACCCACTGGATCTTTTCTCTTTTATACAAAAAACTTATTCCCTAGATGATTTCATCCAGTTGTATTGCTTTAAATACCATCTCTATGCTGACAACTTCCAAATTTATATCTCCAGCTTGGACTTCTCCCCTCAACTCCAGGCTCCTATATCATGGCCACGTGGCTGTCTAATAGTCAACCAGAGCCTAACATGACTAAGGCTGAACTTCTGATTTTCACCACCTCACCCAAACCTGCTTGTGCTTTGGTCTACTTCATCTCATGCTTTGCTCAGACTGAAAATTCCAGAGGAGTCTTTGACATTTCTCTTTACCACATTTAATCGACCAAAACCTCCTCTGGTTATACTTTCAAAATGTACACAGAATTTGATCACTTCTTACCCATCCCCACTCTATTCCAAGACACCATCATCACTCACCTGGTATATTTCCGTAGCACACTAAAGGGTCTCCCTGCTTCCACCTTCTTCCTTCTCCCTAGTCACTACACAGCAGCCAAAGTAACATTGTTAAAACGGAAGTCAGGGTTTCCGGATGCGTCAGATGCTTCTGCCTCTTTAGGGGAAGATTCCTGGGCAAGTAACAAAAAGAAATTCGTTCAAGATGGCGGAGTAGAAGGACGTTCTCTCACTCCCTCCTGCGAGAACACTGGAATCACAACTAACTGCTGAACAATCATCGACAGGAAGACACTGTAACTCACCAAAAAAGATATCCCACATCGAAAGACAAAGGAGAAACCACAAGGAGACGGTAGGAAGGGTGCAATCACAATAAAATCAAATCCCATAACTGCTGGGTGGGTGACTCACAAACTGGAGAACACATATACCACAGAAGTCCACCCACTGGAGTGAAGGTTATGACTCCCACGTCAGGCTTCCGAACCTGGGGGTCTGGCAACGGGAAGAGGAATTCCTAGAGAATCAGACTTTGAAGGCTAGCGGGATTTGATTGCAGGATTTCAACAGGACTGGGGGAAAAATAGACTCCACACCTGGAGGGCACACAAAAAGTAGTGTGCACATTGGGACCAAGGGGATGGAGCAGTGACCCCATAGAGACTGACCCAGACTTACCTGCTAGTGTTGGAGGGTCTCCTGCAGAGTTGGGGGTTGGCTCTGTCTCACCACGAGGACAAGAACACTGGCAGCAGAAGTTCTGGGAAGTACTCCTTGGCGTAAGCCCTCCCAGAGTCTGCCATTAGTGCCACCAAAGAGCCCTGTTAGGCTCCACTGTTGGGTCGCCTCAGTCCAAACAACCAACAAAGAGAGGACCCAGCCTCACCCACCAGCAGACAAGCGAATTAAAGTTTTACTGAGCTCTGCCCACCACAGCAACAGCCAGCTCTACCTACCACCAGTCCCTCCAATCAGGAAACTTGCACAAGCCTCATAGATAGCCTCACCCACCAGAGTGCAGACTGCAGAAGCAAGAAGAACTACAATCCTGCAGCCTGTGGAACAAAAAACACATTCACAGAAAGATAGATAAGAAGAAAAGGCAGAGAGCTATGTACCAGAAGGAGCAAAAACATAAAACCCCAGAAAAACAACTGAATGAGGTGGAGATAGGCAACCTTCCAGAAAAAGAATTCAGAATAATGATAGTGAAGATGATCCAGGACCTCGGGAAATAAATGGAGGCAAAGGTCGAAAAGATGCAAGAAATGATTAACAAAGACCTAGAAGAATTAAAGAACAAGCAAACAGAAATGAACAATACAATAACTGAAATGAAAAATGCATTAGAAGGAATCAATAGCAGAATAACTGAGGCAGAAGAACAGATAAGTGATCTGGAGGACAGAATGGTGGAATTCACTGCTGCAGAACAGAATAAAGAAAAAGAATGAAAAGATATTAAGACAGCCTAAGAGACCTGTGGGACAATATTAAGTGCAACAGCATTCACAATATAGGGGTCCCAGAAGGAGAAGGGAGAGAGAAAGGACCCAAGAAATTATTTGAAGAGATTATAGTCTAAAAATTCCCTACCATGGGAAAGGAAATAGCCACCCAAGTCTAGGAAGCACAGAGAGTCCCATACAGGATAAACCCTAGGAGAAACATGCCGAGATACAAAGTAATCAAACTGGAAAAAATTAAGGACAAAGAAAAATTATTGAAAGCAGCAAGGGAAAAAAGACAAATAACATACCAGGGAATTCCATGAGGTTAAGAGCTGATTTCTCAGCAGAAACTCTACAAGCCAGAAGGGAGTGCATGATATTTAAAGTGATGAAAAGGAAGAAACTACAACTAAGATTACTCTACCCAGCAAGGATCTCATTCAGATTCGATGGAGAAATTAAAACCTTTACAGACAAGCAAAAGCTGAGAGAGTTCAGCACCACCAAACCAGCTTTACAACAAATGCTAAAGGAACTTCTCTAGACAAGAAACACAAGAGAAGGAAAAGACCTATAATAACGAACCCAAAACAATTTAGAAAATGGGAATAGGAACATACATATCGATAATTACCTTAAACGTGACTGGATTAAATGCTCCAACCAAAAGAAACAGACTGGCTGAATGGATACAAAAATAAGACTCATATATATGCTGTCTACAAGAGACCCACTTCAGACCTAGGGACACATATAGACTGAAAGTGAAGGGATGGAAAAAGATATCCCATGCAAATGGAAATCAGAAGAAAGTTGGAGTAGCAATTCTCATGTCAGACAAAATACACTTTAAAGTAAAGAATATTACAAGAGACAAAGAAGGACACTACTTAATGATCAAGGGATCGATCCAAGAAGAAGATATAACACTTGTAAATATTTATACACCCAACATACGAGCACCTCAATACATACGGCAAATACTAACAGCCATAAAAAGGGGAAATTGACACTAACACAATCATAGTAGGGGACTTTAACACCCCACTTTCACCAATGGATACATCATCCAAAATGAAAATAAATAAGGAAACACAAGCTTTAACTGATACATTAAACCAGATGGACTTAATTGATATTTATACGACATTCCATCCAAAAACAACAGAATACACTTTCTTCTCAAGTGCTCAACAACATTCTCCAGGATAGATTATATCTTGGGTCACAAATCAAGCCTTGGTAAATTTAAGAAAATTGAAATCATATCAGGTATCTTTTCCAAACATTGCACTATGAGACTAGATACCAATTGCAGGAAAAAAATCTGTAAAAAATACAAACACATGGAGACTAAACAATACACTACTTAATAACCAAGAGATCACTGAAGAAATCAAAGAGGAAATCAAAAAATACCTAGAAACAAATGACAATGAAAACACGACCACCCAAAATCTATGGGATGCAGCAAAAGCAGTTCTAAGAGGGAAGTTTATAGCAATACAATCCTGGCTTAGGAAACAAGAAATATCTCAAATAAACAACCTAACCTCATACCTAAAGCAATTAGAGAACGAAGAACAAAAAAAACCCCAAGGTTAGCAGAAGGAAAGAAATCATAAAGATCGTATCAGAAGTAAATGAAAAAGAAATGAAGGAAACAATAGCAAAGATCAATAAAACTAAAAGCTGGTTCTTTGTGAAGATAAACAAAATTGATAAACCACTAGCCAGACTCATCAAGAAAAAAAGGGAGAAGACTCGAATCAATAGAATTAGAAATTAAAAAGGAGAAGTAAAAACTGACACTGCAGAAATAAAAAGGATCATGAGAGACTACTACAAGCAACTATATGCCAATAAAATGGACAACCTGGAAGAAATGGGCGCATTCTTAGAAAAGCACAACCTTCTGAGACTGAACCAGGAAGATATAGAAAATGTAAACAGGCCAATCACAAGCACTGAAATTGAAACTGTGATTAAAAATCTTCCAACATGGGCTTCCCTGGTGGCGCAGTGGTTGAGAGTCCGCCTGTCGATGCAGGGGACACGGGTTCATGCGCCAGTCCGGGAGGATCCCACATGCCGTGGAGCGGCTGGGCCCGTGAGCCATGGCTGCTGAGCCCGCGTGTCCGGAGCCTGTGCTCCGCAACAGGAGAGGCCACAGCAGTGAGAGGCCCGCATACCGCAAAAAAAAAAAAAAAAATCTTCCAACAAGCAAAAGCCCAGGACCAGATGGCTTCACAGGTGAATCCTATCAAACATTTAGAGAAGAATTAATACCCATCCTTCTCAAACTCATCCAAAAAATTACAGAGGAAGGAACACTCCCAAACTCATTCTATGAGGCCACCATCACCCTGATACAAAAACCAGACAAAGTTACTAGAAAAAAAGAAAATTACAGACCAATATCACTCATGAATATAGATGCAAAAGCCTCAACAAAATATTAGCAAACAGAATCCAACAGCGCATTAAAGGATCATACACCATGATCAAGAGGGATTTATCCCAGGAATGCAAGGATTCTTCAATATACACAGCTCAATCAATGTGATACCCATATTAACAAATTGAAGAAGAAAAAACATACGATCATCTCAATAGATGGATGCTGAAAAAGCTTTTGACAAAATTCAACACCAATTTATGATAAAAACTCTCCAGAAAGTGGGCATAGAGGGAACCTACCTCAACATAATAAAGGCCGTATATGAAAAACCCACAGCAAACACGCTTTCAGTGGTGAAAAACTGAAAGCATCTCCTCTAAGATCAGAATCAAGACAAGGATGTCCACTCTCACCACTATTATTCAACATAGTTTTGGAAGTCCTAGCCACGACAATCAGAGAAAAAAAGAAATAAAAGTAATACAAATGGGAAAAGAAGAAGTACAGTTTTCACCGTTTGCAGATGACATGATACTGTACATAGAGAATCCTAAAGATGCCACCAGAAAACTACTAGAGCTAATCAATGAATTTGGTAAAATAGCAGGATACAAAATTAATGCACAGAAATCTCTGGCATTCCTATACACTAATGATGAAAAATCTGAAGGTGAAATTAAGGAAACACTCCCATTTACCATTGCAACCAAAAGAATAAAATACCTAGGAATAAACCTACCTAAGGAGACAAAAGACCTGTATGCAGAAAAGTATAAGATATTGATAAAGAAATTAAAGATGATACAAATAGATGGAGAGATATACCATGTTCTTGGATTGGAAGAATCAACATTGTGGATATGACTATACTACCCAAAGCAATCTACAGAGTCAGTGTAATCCCTATCAAACTACCACTGGCATTTTTCACAGAACTAGAACAAAACATTTCACAGTTTGTATGGAAACACAAAAGACCCTGAATAGCCAAAGCAATTTTGAGAAAAAAAATGGAGCTGGAGGAATGAGCCTCCTTGATCAGAGACTATACCCCAAGCTGCAGTCATCAAGACAGTATGGTACTGGCACTAAAACAGAAATATAGATCAATTTAATAGAATAGAAAGCCCAGAGATAAACCCATGCACCTATAGTCAACTAATCTATGACAAAGGAGGCAAGGATATAAAATGTACAAATGACAGTCTCTTCAATAAGTGGTGCTGGGAAAACTGGACAGCTATATGTAAAAGAATGAAATTAGAGCACTCCCTAACATTGTACACAAAAATAAACACAAAATGGATTAGAGACCTAAATGTAAGGCCGGACACTATAAAACTCTTAGAGGAAAACATAGGAAGAACACTCTTTGACATAAATCACAGCAAGATCTTTTTTGATCCACCTCCTAGAGTAAGGGAAATAAAAACAAAAATAAACAAATGGGACCTAATGAAACTTAAAAGCTTTTGCATAGCATAGGAAACCATAAACAAAACAAAAAGACAACCCTCAAAATAGGAGGAAATATTTGCAAGTGAATCAATGGACAAAGGATTAATCTCCAAAATATATAAACAGCTCATGCAGCTCAATTGAAAAAAACCCAACAACTCAATCCAAAAATTGGCAAAAGACCTAAATAGATATTTCTCCAAAGAAGCCATAGAGATGGCCAAGTGGCACATGAAAAGCTACTCAACATCACTAATTATTAGAGAAATGCAAATCAAAATTACAATGAGGTATCACCTCACACCAGTTAGAATGGGCATCATCAGAAAATCTACAAACAAATGCTGGAGAGTGGGTGGAGAAAAGGGAACCCTCTTATATTGTTGGTGGGAATGTAAATTTATACAGCCACTATGGAGAACAGTCTGGAGGTTCCTTAAAAAACTAAAAATAGAATTACCATATGACCCAGCAATCCCATTACTGGACATATACCCAGAAAAAACCATAATTCAAAAAGACACATGCATCCCAATGTTCATTGCAGCACTATTTACAATAGCCAGCTCATGGAAGCAATGTAAGTGTCCATCAACAGATGAATGGATAAAGAAGATGTGGTACATATATACAATGAAATATTACTCAGCCATAAAAATGAATGAAATTGGGTCATGTGTAGAGATATGGATGGATCTAGAGACTGTCATACAGAGTGAAGTCAGAAAGAGAAAAACAAATATATATTAACGCATGTATGAGGAATCTAGAAAAATGATACAGATGAACCGGTTTGCAGGGCAGAAACTGAGACACAGATGTAGAGAGCAAACGTATGGACACCAAGGGCAGAAAGCGTCAGGGGGTGGTGGTGGTGGTGTGATGAACTGGGAGATTGGGATTGACATGTATACACTGATGTGTATAAAATTGATGACGAATAAGCATCTGCTATGTAAAAAATAAATTAAATTAAATTTAAAAATTTAAAAAAAAAACAAAAAACGGAAGTGAGGGAATTCCTTGGTGGTCCAGGGGTTAAGACTCAATGTTCTCACTGCTGAGGGCCTGGGTTCAATCCCTGGTCAAGGAACTAAAATCCTGCAAGCTGCACCACACAGCCAAAAACAAAAACAAAAAACAATAAAACAAAAACGGAAAGTCACATACATCTCTCATCTGTAAAAAAAAATAAGAAAAACTAAACTAAACAAACAAAAAGCCCTCTAACAACTTTCTGACTCAGAGTGAAAGCCTGAGTCTTTCTAAGACAAACAAGGCCCCCCATGACCTGGTTCTCCATTCCTCCTGTGATTGCATCTCCTGTGGCTCCACCCCTCCTCCACCCTGTTCAGCCATCTGTTTCCAGCTCTTCCTGCCAGGCACACTTGTTACTTAGGCCCCTAGCACCTGCTGTTTCCTCTGCCTGAGCTGCTCCTTTCCCAGGTATCCATGAGACTCACTCCCTCATTTCCTCAGGTCTTTACACAAAACACACCTTCTCAGCAAGGCCTTCCCTGGCCACCTTATCTACTATTTCAACTCCCTTCGCACACCCTTCATTTCTCTACATTATGTCTTATTCTTAGCATGTATCCCTCATCACTCTCTAATTTGCCTGCAATTTACCTATACTCACTGTCTTCCCCAATTAGCCAACTAGAATATAACTAGAATATAATATAGAGTCTGGCACATGGTAGGCACTCAATGTCTATTGAATGAATTAATGTGCGTATGCCTTATTTCCCCAACACAATACTTCAGCCCAGCATAATATATGACATATAGAAGAAGGATCTCAATAAATATCTGTGGGGTTTTTTTTGTTTTTGTTTGTTATTTTTTAACAATTAAATAAAGCAGAGTTGTTTTTGTCTTCTCAACTTTGGCAGGAACCAACACTTCATAGCTTTAAGACTATCTTTCCTGGCAATGGTGGTCCACTGCAGTGAAGGATTTTTTAAGGAAGAAAATATGTCGCAGATATATCAGTGAAATTTTACAAGAATTTTCCCAGATAATTCTCATTTAATAGCATGTTGTTTATGACGTAATTCACATCCATATACTTTCAAAACTCACCACTTCTAAGAGTGTCTGAAATATTAGACAAGAACTCTTATGACAAAATAATCTAAAGAAGTACCAGGGGAATTCCCCAGTGGTCCAGTGCTTAGGACTCCAAGCTCTCACTGCCGGGGGCCCAGGTTCCATCGCTGATCAGGGAAATAAGATCCCACAAGCTGCAAGGCACAGCCAAAAAAAAAGTACCAGAAACCAAAAATGCAATATGATACCCACATCAAATATCAAGAAGGGTATTTGCATCACCATCTGCTTCAGATACTATCTTCTGAAAATCCAAGCATCATTCTAAGCCTGTGTTTCTGCTTTAGCTCACATCACCAAATTCTTGACAGTTCCACTCAGGGGCAGGACCCAATTCATTTCTTTCTCTATTTTCAAAATTTAATTTAATTTGATTTAATTTTTTTACATATATATGTCTCTATTCTTTTTCAAATATTATTCCAATTTAGGTTGTTATAGAATGATAAGCAGAGTTCCCTGTACTATACAGTAGGTCCTTGTTGGTTTTTCTATTTTAAATATAGCAGTGTGAGCTATTTGTAATGAGGTGGATAGACCTAGAGTCTGTCATACAGAGTGAAGTCAGTCAGAAAGAGAGAGACAAATACCGTATGCTAACACATATATATGGAATTTAAGGAAAAAAATGGCATGAAGAACCTAAGGGTAATACAGGAATAAAGACACAGACCTACTAGAGAATGGACTTGAGGATATGGGGAGTGGGAAGGGTAAGCTGTGACAAAGCGAGAGAGAGGCATGGATATACATACACTACCAAACGTAAGGTAGATAGCTAGTGGGAAGCAGCCGCATAGCACAGGGAGATCAGCTTGGTGCTTTGTGACCGCCTGGAGGGGTGGGATAGGGAGGGTCTGAGGGAGGGAGACGCAAGAAGCAAGAGATATGGGAACATATGTATATGTATAACTGATTCACTTTGTTATGAAGCAGAAACTAACACACCATTGTAAAGCAATTATGCTCCAATAAAGATGTAAAAAAAAAAAAAAATAGCAGTGTGTACATGTCAATCCCAAACAGGACCCAATTCATTTCAATGGCAGTTGCCAGCATTATTTCTTCTCATTTTTTCCTTCCCCTTCATGATGTCTCTTACTTTTCAGACTTTTAATCTTTTCCCCAGATTTGCATTTCTTACCATAACTTTATGGTACATTTCCATGCATCAGTATATTTATATATGAAAAGGAAAAATAGCACATTTATACTTTCTTCTTATTTATGAGTGATGTGAACTTGAGAGGCACAAGAGTAATAAAGAATGAACGCCAGTAAATATCACAGTCATATTATCACAGTCAATATTAATAGGAAAGCAGCAAGATAAACCCATGATAAAGAGATGTACCTTCTTCCCCTGATGCCATCAGAACTGTATTTGTGTTGATAATTCTCACGGACTGAGAAAAGCTGACTTATTTCTTCTTTACATTTGCTCCTAGTCATGAACTCAGCCGTGTTACTCAGGGAGGCTACTTGTTTTGATATATATAAAAAAAAAGACTCTATGAACCTGTAATTACCAACAAATAAGGAGGAAGTTGCTTTGGTTGACATTTCTAGAGCCATTCACTAACCCTTTAAAGAGAACATTATGCATTGAGACTTCAAAATTTCTAAAAACTTTCCTGGGGAATTTCTATTTCGAGCATCTACCAGCCCCTCAAAATGTGCCAGCCCCTCCCAATAACACAATGAGGTATATATTCACAACTCTGGTTTTTATAAATGAGGAATCACAGCTGCAGGGAGGTGAGGTCACCTGCCCATGAGCATACACGTAGGATGTCGAGCTGGATTCAAACTGAAGTCTTTCTGACGGCCAGGCCTTTCACCCCTGCAACAATTATGTGCCACCCACACAGGGTTCCAATCTGGCCAGCACTTAAGTTGCTGTAGATCTGGGGTTTGACTCTTACTTATATTTCTAGTCCTGCATTTCTGAAGCTGTGAATCCCCAAAATAAAATCAGTATTCCTGGGGCAAGGATGCTGTTACACAATGTCAAAGGGTCCACTTAACTGAAAGCTTCACAGAGGCTTTAATATGCTTAGACACATAATGAATCACCAAGGGACGCAGCTTTCCAAACTTATTTACCCACCCTTATTTGCCACGAAACTCTTTAAATGTATGTGTGGGTGAGTGCATGTGATTCTGTGTGTGTGTGTGTGTGTGTGTGTGTGGAGAAAGGGGAATAGTGATTGGGGAAAGTGAAAAATATTTTTTACAATCTCAAGAGACATTATGCTCTAAAACATTTTTAAAATACGGAACTAGAGATGAAATGTCACATTTATATTTTAATTTGGGACAAATTTTCTCTGGTTTGGGACTTTGTTTACTTCACCATTTCAGCCTCATATATTTTCACTTGAAAACTGACCAATTTTAAATGAAATACTAAAAAAAGTAAATGTTAATATTAGGCAGAAGTTCTGCTATTTTTGCAATTAAATTCTTTCTTTACTTTGACTTTATTGTCCAGGGTGGTGGTAGTGGTGGGGGGAGGGTGGGGGAGATGGGTGAAGTAAGAAAGAAAAAATAGGCTCAAATGTGAGACGTATAAATTCAAGAAATTATACGGAAAGAAGAGTCAGTGATTTCTCTCAGGTAGGCTTCATACCTCTGGAGGTAACAAGATGATAAAATTCTAACACAATTTTCTTGTTTTATTTACAGTGCTCTATGTTACATTTGATTATTTTTACTTGTTAAAAACAGTGACTCCAGTGATATCAAAAAGTTTGAAAAGAAAATAATAATGGCTGTCTAAACAGCTTTCTGCTGGAAGTCTGGCAGGAATGGCTGCCTTCTAGCAATCCCACATCTGGCTTTTAGAGATAGAACAGACAGACAGAGAAGACACAGACATTGGACATTTATCCTCTTGTCAGCAATGGTCAGACTCTTCCATCAGGAAAATTCAGCTCCATAAACTGCAAATAACAACGAAGACCCTAAATGCCACTCATAGAGGGAATCTTAAAAATATTAACACTTTTTTTGTTTTTTTTGAGAAGGATGTGTCTTTTATTTACTTATTTTTTATTGAATTATAGTTGATTTACAATGTTGTGTTAATTTCTACTGTACAGCAAAGTGATTCAGTTGTACGTATATGTGTATATATATATATATATATACATTCTTTTTTATATTCTTTTTCCATTATGGTTTATTACAGGA
Source organism: Lagenorhynchus albirostris (assembly GCF_949774975.1). NCBI lineage: Eukaryota > Metazoa > Chordata > Mammalia > Artiodactyla > Delphinidae > Lagenorhynchus > Lagenorhynchus albirostris. The sequence goes on from NC_083111.1 coordinate 28,489,666, forward strand.
TATTGAATATAGTTCCCTGTGCTATACAGTAGGACCTTGTTGTTTATCCATTCTATATGTAATGATTCGCATCCGCTAATCCCAAAATCCCAGTCCATTCCTCCCTGACCTCCCCTCCCCCTTGGCAACAGCAAGCCTGTTCTCTAAGGACATTAATCCTTTTGATTTGATTTAGTTTCAAAAACAAAATCAAGGTTGTATGATTGGGATTGACATATATACACTAATATGTATAAAATGGATAAGTAATAAGAACCTGCTGTATAAAAAAATAAAATACAATTTAAAAATAAATATATAAATAAAGTTCTAACTAGTCTTAATCTTTGACAAGCAGTATGTAAATAAGCAAAGGAAGCTTTTCACATAGAGAGAGGTATCAGGAACTCAGACATTCCGTAAAGAAACTTCAAAATTCAGAGTAAGTACAGGGCAGGGCTTTACACTTATTTGTGTTACGATAAAATATACTGTTATCACATCTGGAGCAAGGTACAGCCAACTTGCTGAGGAATTTTACTGGCAAATCGAATATGTTTAAGACTGGGTATAACAGGAATCAAGTCCTCCTTGTTTTACTGCTCCTTCTGTGGGATTCTTGTATTCACATTGAATTTAAATTTGAATTTTAGTGGAAGGTTGGTCATAGTGCCAACTTAACAGGCTTGTCGGTAGTATTTTTAAGGGGCAGAGTCTGAAAATGTCTACTTAATGCATTTTTAAAATTGGAGCTTGGAAGTGCAAAGGTGGAAGGTTTACAGTGAAGGACCCAATGAAAGCCAGATGTCAGACCATGTGCTGAAACAGTGATCAGAGTGGTACAGAAGCCAAAAAGTTGTAGGTGACCGAAACCCTGGTGCTCCCTGGAGGGTGTTCAAGAGGAAACCTTTAGAATAACTGAAAGTCATAACAGATGGTGTGTCTGTGCCTCTTGCAGTGCCATTTCAGGCATATTTGGAAATCCATTCTGTACTTTCAAGTGCTCCAGGAAGAGTCATTTCCCAGTTCAGTGCTGTTGGGTCACCAGCCAGCACTGAACCAGCAGGATGAGATACGGTCCGACTGAGCTGGCCGAAATTCTCACAGTCCCCTAAGCCAACTTAGTTCAAGGTTCAGTCCATCCTAAAAGAATCAACTTCACAGAGTTTTGCTTCATTTACTATGTTTATGCACATGAATTCTCTCCTAAAAGAAAAAGCATGCAGTTTTAAGTCAGAACAGAGTTCTTGACATCCACAAGCTGGATGAAGCTGAGCATACTACATATATTCCCTGGCCCTTAATGTTTCTTTTATAAAGTGGGTGTAATAATGTTATAAACTGAAAAGAAAAGATTTCAAGGAAGAATAATTTAAAAACATGCATAAAGTGCACCTAGTAGAATGCCTAATTCATAATAGATATTCCCTAAATATTTGTTCAGCTTTGAAAGCTTTATATATAGTTTTATTAGGGGAGTAGAAAATTGACTTGCATTTTAACGTTTCTCATCTGCAATTATTGACTAAAAGATGGTACTCTTAGAGCTATAGCACAGAACATTATTTTTCCTAGGGTCAATCGATGAAATCTTAGAAGGTACAGTTTGGAGAGCTATTAGAAGATCATTCTGGTTAATAGTTAAACTGGGGAGTAAACCTATTTAAATTCATATTCTCATTCTAATAGCTTTTAATTGGGTAATGTTGTATTTTTTAATGATTATAATGTGTTTATTCTGTATTAGACACTGTCCTAAGTATTTTTCAATTTTTTTTTCAGAAACCCTTTGAAGTAGGATAATTATTATCCTTATTTTATAGATGACATTTTTAGTCATGAATACAGTTGACGAATTTTTTTTAACATCTTTTTTGTAGTATAATTGCTTTACAATGGTGTGTTAGTTTCTGCTTTATAACAAAGTGAATAAGATACACATATACATATATCCCCATATCTCTTCCCTCTTGATTCTCCCTCCCTCCCACACTCCCTATCCCACTCCTCTAGGTGGTCGCAAAGTACCGAGCTGATCTCCCTGTGCTATGTGGCTGCTTCCCACTAGCTATTGATTTTACATTTGGTAGTGTACATATGTCCATGTCACTCTCTCACTTTGTCCCAGCTTACCCTTCCCCCTCCCCATGTCCTCAAGTATATTCTCTAGTAGGTCTGCATCTTTATTCCCATTCTGCCCCTAGGTTCTTCATGACCATTTTTTTTTTTTTAGATTCCATATATATGTGTTAGCATACTGTATTTGTTTTTCTCTGTCTGACTTACTTCACTCTGTATGACAGACTCTAGGTCCATCCACCTCACTACAAATAACTCAATTTTCTTTCTTTTTATGGCTGAGTAATATTCCATTGTATATATGTGCCACACATTCTTTATCCATTCCTCTGTCAATGGACACTTAGGTTGCTTTCATGTCCTGGCTATTGTAAATTGAGTTGCAATGAACATTGTGGTACATGACTATTTTTGAATTATGGTTTTCTCAGGGTATATGCTCAGTAGTGTGATTGCTGGGTCATAAGGTAGTTCTATTTTTAGTTTCTTAAGGAACCACCATACTGTTCTCCATAGTGGCTGTATAAATTTACATTCCCACCAACAGTGTAAGAGGGTTCCCTTTACTCCACACCCTCTTCAGCATTTATTGTTTGCAGATTTTTTGGTAATGGCCACTCTGACTGGTGTGAGATGATATCTCAATGCAGTTTTGATTTGCATTTCTCCAGTGATTAATGATGTTGAGCATTCTTTCATGTGTTTGTTGGCAATCTGTATATCTTCTTTGGAGAAATGTCTATTTAGTTATTCTGCCCATTTTTGGATTGGGTTGCTTGTTTTTTCGATATTCAGCTGCATGAGCTGCTTATAAATTTTGGAGATTAATCCTTTGTCAGGTGCTTCATTTGCAAATATTTTCTCCCATTCTGAGGGTTGTCTTTTCGTCTTGTTTATGGTTTCCTTTGGTATGCAAAAAATTTAAGTTTAATTAGGTCTCATTTGTTTCTTCTTGTTTTTATTCCCATTTCTCTAGGAGGTGGGTCAAATGAATCTTGCTGTTATTTATGTCATAGAGTGTTCTGCCTATGTTTTCCTCTAAGACTTTGACAGTGTCTAGCCTTACATTTAGGTCTTCAATCCATTTTGAGTTTCTTTTTGTGTATGGTGTTAGAGAGCATTCTAATTTCATTCTTTTACATGTAGCTGTCCAGTTTTCCCAGCATCACTTATTGAAGAGGCTTTCTTTTCCCCATTGTATATTCTTGCCTCCTTTAACAAAAATAAGGTGACCATATGTGCATGGGTTTATCTCTAGGCTTCCTATTCTATTCCATTGATCTATATTTCTGTTTTTGTGACAGTACCATACTGTCTTGATTACTCTAGCTTTGTTGTATAGTCTGATCAGGGAGCCTCATTCCTCCAGCTCCGTTTTTCTTTCTCAAAATTGCTTTGGCTATTCAGGGTCTTTTGTGTTTCCATACAAACTGTGAAATGTTTTGTTCTAGTTCTGTGAAAAATGCCAGTGGTAGTTTGATAGGGATTGCATTGAATCTGTAGATTGCTTTGGGTAGTAGAGTCATTTTCACAATGTTGATGTTTCCAATCCAAGAACATGGTATATCTCTCCATCTATTTGTATCATCTTTAATTTCTTTATCAATATCTTATACTTTTCTGCATACAGGTCGTTTGTCTCCTTAGGTAGGTTTATCCCTAAGTATATTATTCTTTTTGTTGCAATGGTAAATGGGAGTATTTCCTTAATTTTACCTTCAGATTTTTCATCATTAGTGTATAGGAGTGCAGGAGATTCCTGTGCATTAATTTTGTATCCTGTTATTTTACCAAATTCATTGATTAGCTCTAGTAGTTTTCTGGTAGCATCTTTAGGATTCTCTATGTACATTATCATGTCATCTGAAAACAGTGACAGCTTTACATCTACTTTTCCCATTTGTATTCCTTTTATTTCTTTTTCTTTTCTGATTGCTGTGGCTAGACTTCCAAAACTATGTTGAATAATAGTGGTGAGAGTGGACATCCTTGTCTTGTTCCTGATCTTAGAGGAAATGCTTTCAGTTTTTCACCACTGAGAAAGATGTTTGCTGTGGGTTTGTCATATATGGCCTTTATTATGTTGAGGTAGGTTCCCTCTATGTCCACTTTCTGGAGAGTTTTTATCATAAATTGGTGTTGAATTTTGTCAAAAGCTTTTTCAGCATCCATCTATTGAGATGTTCGTATGGTTTTTTTTCTTCAATTTGTTAATATGGGTATCACATTGATTGAGCTGTGTATATTGAAGAATCTTTGCATTCCTGGGATAAATCCCTTTGATCATGGTATATGATCCTTTCTGTGTGCTTTTGGATTCTTTTTGCTAATATTTTATTGAGGATTTTTGTATCTATATTCATCAGTGATATTGGCCTGTAATTTTCTTTTTTTCTAGTAACTTTGTCTGGTTTTGGTATCAGGGTGATGGTAGCCTCATAGAATGAGTTTTGTAGTCTTCCTTTCTCTGTAATTTTTTGCAAGAGTTTGAGAAGTTTGAGTGTTAGTTCTTCTCTAAATGTTTGATAGAATTCACCTGTGAAGCCATCTGGTCCTGAGCTTTCGTTTGTTGGAAGGTTTTTAATCACAGTTTCAATTTCAGTGCTTGTGATTGGTCTGTTTATATTTTCTATTTCTTCCAGGTTCAATCGCAGAAGATTATACTTTTCTAAGAATGTGTCCATTTCTTCCAGGTTGTCCATTTTATTGGCATATAGTTGTTTGTAGTAGTCTCTCATGATCCTTTTCATTTCTGCAGTGTCAGTTTTTACTTCTCCTTTTTCATTTCTAATTCTATTGATTTGAGTCTTCTCCCTTTTTTTCCTGATGAGTCTGGCTAGTGGTTTATCAATTTTGTTTATCTTCACAAAGAACCAGCTTTTAGTTTTATTGATCTTTGTTATCATTTCCTTCATTTCTTTTTCATTTATTTCTGATCTGATCTTTATGATTTTTTTCCTTCTGCTAACTTTAGGCGTTTTTTGTTCTTCTTTCTCTAATTGCTTTAGGTGTAAGGTTAGGTTGTTTATTTGAGATGTTTCTTAAGGTAGGATTGTATTGCTATAAACTTTGCTCTTAGAACTGTTTTTGCTGCATCCCATAGATTTTGGTCATTGTGTTTTCATTGTCAATTGTTTCTAGGTATTTTTTATTTCCTCTTTGATTTCTTCAGTGATCTCTTGGTTATTAAGTGTGTATTTTCTAGCCTCCATGTGTTTGTATATTTTACAGATTTTTTTCCTATAATTGATATCTAGTCTTATAGCATTGTGTTCGATTTCCATTTTCTTAAATTTACCAAGGCTTCATTTGTGACCCAAGATAGGATGTATCCTGGAGAAGGTTCCATGAGCACTTGAAAAGAAAGTGTATTCTGTTGTTTTTGGTTACATGCCCTATAAATTTCAATTAAGTCCATCTTGTTTAATGTATCAGTTAAAGCTTGTGCTTCCTAATTTATTTTCATTTTGGATGATCTGTCCATTGATGAAAGTGGGGTGTTAACGTCCCCTACTATGATTGTGTTACTGACCATTTCCCCTTTATGGCTGTTAGTATTTGCCTTAGGTATTGAGGTGCCCCTATGTTGGGTGCATAAATATTTACAATTGTTGTATCTTCTTCTTGGATTGATCCCTTGATCATTATGTAGTGTCCTTCTTTGTCGCTTCTAATAGTCTTTGTTTTAAAGTCTATCTTGTCTGATATGATAATTGCTACTCCAGCTGTCTTTTGATTTCCATTTGCATGGAATACCTTTTTCCATCCCCCCACTTTCAGTCTGTGTGTGTCCCTGGGTCAGAAGTGAGTCTCTGTTGACAGCATATATATGTGTATTGTTTTTGTATTCATTCAGGGAGCCTGTGTCTTTTGCTTGGAGTATTTAATCCATTCACATGTAGATAATTATGGATATGTACATTCCTGTTACCATTTTCTTAATTGTTTTGTGTTTGTTATTGTAGGTCTTTCCCTTCTCTTGTGTTTCCTGCCTAGATAATTTCCTTTAGCATTTGTTGTAAAGTTGGTTTGGTGGTGCTTAATTCTCTTAGCTTTTGCTTGTCTGTAAAGGTTTTAATTCCTCAGTCAAATCTGAATGAGATCCTTGCTGAGTAGAATAATCTTGGTTGTCGGTTTTTCTCTTTCATCACATCACACTAAATATGTACTGCCACTCCCTTCTGGCTTGCAGAGTTTCTGCTGAATGATCAGCTGTTAACCTTATGGGAATTCCCTTGTATGTTATTTGTTGTTTTCCCCTTGCTGCTTTTAATATTTTTTCTTTGTATTTAATTTTTGTTAGTTTGATTAATATGTGTCTTGGCGTGTTTCTCCTTGGATTTTTCCTCTCTGTGCTTCCTGGACTTGATTAACTATTTCCTTTCCCATATTAGGGAAATTTTCAACTGTAATCTCTTCAAATATTTTCACAGTCCCTTTCTTTTACTCTTCAACTTCTGAGACCCCTTTAATTTGAATGTTGGTGTGTTTAATGTTGTCCCAGAAGTCTCTGAGACTGTCCACAATTCTTTTCATTCTTTTTTCTTTATTCTGCTCTGCAGTAGTTACTTCTACCATTTTATTTTCCAGGTCACTTCTCTGTTCTTCTGCCTCAGCTATTCTGCTATTGATTCCTTCTAGAGAATTTTTTATTTCATTTATTGTGTTGTTCATCATTGTTTGTTTCATCTTTAGTTCTTCTAGGTCCTTGTTAAATGTTTCTTGTATTTTCTCCATTCTATTTCCAAGATTTTGGATCATCTCTGCTATCATTATTCTGAATTCTTTATCAGGTAGACTGTGTATTTCCTCTTCATTTTTTAGGTCTGGTTGGTCTTTGCCTTGCTCCTTCATCTACTATGTGTTTCTCTGTCTTCTCATTTTGCTTAACTTACTGTGTTTGGGGTCTCCTTTTCACAGGCTGCACGTCTGTAGTTCCCGTTGTTTTTGATGTCTGCCCCCAGTGGTTAAGGTTGACTTAGTGGGTTGGGTAGGCTTCCTGGTGGAGGGGACTAGTGCCCGTGTTCTGGTGGATGAGGCTGGATCTTGTCTTTCTGGTGGGCAGGTCCACATTTGGTGGTGTGTTTTGTATTGTCTGTGACCTTATTATGATTTTAGGCAGCCTCTCTCCAAATGGGTGGGGTTTTGTTCCTGTCTTGCTAGTTGTTTGGCATAGGGTGTCCAGCATTGGAGCTTGATGGGTTTTGAGTGGAGCTGATTCTTGACATTGAGATGGAGAACTCTGGGAGATTTTCACCATTTGATATTACATGGAGCTGGGAGGTCTCTGGTGGATCAATGTCTTGAACTTGGCTCTCCCACCTCAGAGGCATAGCCCTGATGCCCAGCTGGAGCACCAAGACCCTGTCATCCACACGGCTCAGAATAAAAGGGAGAAAAAAAGAAAAGAAAGAGAGAAAGAAAGAAAGAAAGAAAGAAAGAAAGAAAGAAAGAAAGAAAGAAAGAAAGAAAGAAAGAAAGAAAGAAAGAAAGAAAAACATAAATAAAATAAAGTTATTAAATAAAAAATAATTATTAAAAATTTTAAGTAACAAAAAAAAAAAAGAAAGAAAGAAAGAAAGAAGAGAGCAACGAAACCAAGGAAGAAATCCACCAATGATAGCAAGCGTTAAAAACTATACTAAAGCAAACAAAGAAACAAAAAAATTTACAGAGAGAGCCTTAAGACAGATGGTAAAAGCAAAGCTATACAGACAAAATCACATGGAAGCATACACATACACACTCACAAAAAGAGAAAACGGGACAAAATATATATATATATATATATATATATATATATATATATATATATATATATATATATATATATATATCGTTGTTCCCAAAGTCCACCGCCTCAGTTTGGGATGATTTGTTGTCTATTCAGGTATTCCACAGGTGCAGAGTACACCAAGTTGATTGTGGGGATTTAATCTGCTGCTCCTGAGACTGCTGGGAGAAATTTCACTTTCTCTTCTTCGTTCACACAGCTCCTGGTGTTCAGCTTTGGATATGGCCCCGCCTCTGTGTGTAGGTCACCTGAGGGCATCTCTCCCTGCTCAGACAGAATGGAGTTAAAGTAGCAGCTGATTAGGGGTTTCTGGCTCACTCAGGGCTGGAGGAAGGAGGGGTACGGAATGTGGGGTGAGCCTGCTGCGGCAGAGGCAGCCTTAGCGTTTCATGCCTGTCTCTGGGGTCTGCGCTGTTAGCTGCGGCTCGCGCCCATCTCTGGAGCTCGTTTAGGTGGCACTCTTAATCCCCTCTCCTTGCGCACCGCAAAACAAAGAGGCAAGAAAAAGTCTTTTGTCTCTTCGGCAGGTCCAGACGTTTTTCCCGGGACTCCCTCCCGGCTAGCCGTGGTGCACTAACCCTTTCAGGCTGTGTTCACGCCGCCAACCCCAGTCCTCTCCCAGCGCTCCGACAGAAGCCCGAGCCTCAGCTCCCAGCCCCCGCCCGCCCTGGCGGGTGAGCAGACAAGCCTCTCGGGCTGGTGAGTGCTGGTCGGCACCGCTCCTCTGTGCAGGAATCTCTCTGCTTTGCCCTCTGCACCCCTGTTGCTGCCCTTTCCTCCATGGCTTCGAAGCTTCCCCCCTCCGCCACCCGCAGTCTCTGCCCGCGAAGGGCCTTCCTAGTGTGTGGAAACCTTTCCTCCTTCACAGCTCCCTCCCACTGGTGCAGGTCCCGTCCCTATTCTTTTGTCACTGTTTATTCTTTTTTCTTTTGCCCTACCCAGGTACGTGGGGAGTTTCTTGCCTTTTGGAAGGTCTAAGGTCTGCCCGCGTGCAATAGGTGGTCTGTAGGAGTTGTTCCACATGTAGGTGTATTTCTGATGTATTTGTGGGGAGGAAGGTGATCTCCATGTCTTACTCTTCTGACATTTTGAGGCTCCCCTGGGTAATCTTGTTATTTAATCTCTAAGGGTTTCAGTTGCCTAATCTATAAAATAGGAATCATATTAATAATTTTCTTACAGGGTAGTTTTAAATGTCTGACACACATCAAATCCATATCAGCTTGTATTAGAAATATTATTTGTTGTTTTATTAGAATTTTTATTAATTGTTCTCTGTGTATTAGTTAGAATAGCTTAGGCTATATTGTGCTAACTAACTCTCCCAAAATTTCAGTGGTTAAAACAACAAAGCTTATGCCAGTCACCGATGTGTGTGGCTCACTGCTCTGTTCATCTTAGCGCCTCAAGAATCCAAGCCAATGACAGCTCCATCTTTACACATGTGGTAGCAGAAGAATCCTTTGGAGTGTCTGGTACTGGCAATTAAATGTTAAGCTATGGAATTGACCCAAAATCCACTAGCTGGAACCAGTCACATGACCCCACTCAAATGCAAGGGGTTTGAAAAGTGTAATCCTCCCATGGGCCTACATGTGTACAGCATTGGATGTTGGTGAATAGTAGGAGAGTCTACTACATTTTTAATTGCTTTTTTTCAAGAGCTTCTCCTGTTTATAGTGATATAAGCAGAAACAGAGAATTATTCAGGGAAAGGGAAAGAGGATTTTATTTTCTCCTCAGAACTAAAGGATGAGAATTCTTAAGCAAGGAAGGCAGAATTGGACAAGGAAAGAACATTTATTCATTTATTTATTTGCACATTACTTAAAGAAAGGAAAGCATAAGTGTAATTGAGCTCTAGATTTCTTATGACAGATATAAAAAAGTTGAAAAAGAAATTATTTAAAATCCACTTTGAATAAAATGGGAATAACCACTCAAAATCTATTCCAGAAATAGCTTTTGGACTTCCCTGGTGGCACAGTGGTTAAGAATCCACCTGTCAGTGTAGGAGACATGGGTTGGAGCCTTGGTCCGGGAAGATCCCACATGCCGCAGAGCAACTAAGCCATGAGCCACAACTACTGAGCCCGCGTGCCACAGCTCCTGAAGCCCACGCACCTAGAGCCCACACTCCACAACAAAGAGAAGCCATGACAATGAGAAGCCCGCACACCATAACGAAGAGTAGCCCCCACTCGCGGCAACTAGAGAAAGCCCGCGCACAGCAATGAAGAGCCAACGCAGCCAAAAATAAATAAATAAATAAAAGAAATAGATTTTACCTAGTTATCATAGAAAATATAAATTCTCTATTAATTTTCATTTCATATTACCAAAAATAAATTGTTCCCTTCAAGATTAAACTGTTTTTCATGGATGAATCAGATTATTTTCCATTATCTGAAACTGTTAGGAAATTAATTCTTTGACAAATGTTGTTATCCTGGTAGTCTGCGATATTTGCTTCACAAGAATAGGTAATGTATCACTGGAGTCTGACTAGTATCTCGTGACTACAACGTGATGTTTTTGCAATAGTTTGCAAAATTAGAAAACCTAAATATGTAATATTGACGTATGCATATTACATATCCTCTGTGGGCTTAGTCCTCATTACCAGTGCATAAGATATTGAAAAGCTTTCACCTAATTCACCTCAGAATTATATAACCGAGGCTGATTAACTTCTGTGTGAAAAAGAATGTTTTGGAAAACTTCAGTTCAAACCTCCACAAGATTCTTCTTTTTTCCTTTTAACAGCAGTGAAATCCAAACATTCTTTTTGATTTTGCTTTTCTTTCCAGCTCAATCTTCCAAATCACTTGCAAAACTGACATTCACAAAAGTCTGAAGCTGTCTCTGTTCAATTAAATTCTCTCCTTTTCATTCCCCATTAACTCATGATTATTGATACCTGTTTAAAATCTTAGATTGTGGGTTTTTCACTTTGTCCATGCTTCTGTTCAATACTGAAGTCATTAAGCGGAAGGTGGCAATAGTCCCCTGCTGACAGATAGAACATACTCCTTTTTCTTGTTCAGTAAACACAACATTGTAGGCTATTCAGGAAACCACTTTGGAAACTATGATTTTTGAAAGTAAATTTTATACATATTTTTAAAATCACATGTAAAAGGAGTCTTGTCCTACTGACTAATTGCCGCCCAGAGCTAGCAGTCCTCCATTGCAAACTAAAGTCTACAATCCCTTTCCCGTCTAGTAAGAAGGACAATTGAGATGTCACTTGGTGTCCACGGTAGTGATGGCTTTACTGCCCTAATTCTCCTGACCCACCCAGGTCACTAGACCTTCAGTTCGAAAGTCCATTTACCTCTTGAAATTAGATGCAAAATTTTATATGAATTTGCATACTTTTTTCTGCAGAGAGGGCTTACAGTTCTCATCAACTGCTCAAAATGGATTTATAACCCTCCGAATTTTTAAGAGTCACTGAGTTTGCTAGGTTTCCATTACAGAGCATACAGTGAGCTAGAGCTCAGGATATGTCTATGTGAGTAGTGGAAGTACAGTCCCAGGTAAGAGAGGAGATCCAGTCTGGCAAGTGTGTGTAGCATGCAGGTTGCAGGTCGACAGCTACAGCAAATATCTGGAAAATTCAACATAAACTATAGGATGACCCAGAAACCCAAAGGACCTGGTGGGAAACAAACCAGGATCTGCATGTGGCAGATCTGGCAGAAAGGAAGCATTGGGGAGTCTACTCACTGCTGACTACAGACGCCAGGCACTGGACACTGAGCCTCATGAAATAGTGGCAAGAAAGATACTGGGACTCAGGGCTAGTTAGAGGAGGACGGTGAATTTTACAGAAAAAAATGTCTTAAGCACAGAAATAAAACACAAGATGGAAATTATAACTGGAAACAAAAGATAGCTAAGACTGCTAACTGACCACTAAAAATCATCTCTCTTCCTCCAGAGTAATAGTTTTGTGTTGGATGCTCAGTAAAAGCAAATGTGATATGTGTATACACGTGTGTGTGGTGTGTACCTACGTGTGTGTGTGTGTGTGTGTATATATATATATATATATATATATATTTGAAAAGTATAAATATTTACTGAGATTATATGATAATCCAGGAACTGTGTCCAATTTAAGAGGCACAAAAGTAAGAAATAAATGATTCTTGGACTCAATGTGCTTAAAACCTATTAGGGCAAGACACTTATGGTAAAAGATTAGAATCAATATGGTATCTTAGAAGCATACAGGGTGCCAAGGGAGTTGAAGGAAATGAGGGCTTCAAACTTCCCAGATCTCAGAAGCAAACTCTCATAAGAGTGGGACTTGTGTGCCCAGCCCACCAGCCTCTCCTCCCAGGGGTGATGCTGTGCCTAATGATGAACGTCAAGTGTTCTTGGCTGTGAGGAGAAGAGGCCTGCAGTCGGGGACCAGGCATGCACTGATGAAGCCCATGGTCTCCATCAGTCTGGGCCACTATAACAGAATACCATAGACTGGGTGACTTCTAGGCAACAGACATTTATTTCTCACCGTTCCAGAGGCTGGGAAATCTAAGACCAAGGTGCTGGCAGAGTCAGTATGTAGTGAGAGCCTGCTTCCTGATTCATAGACAACTGATTTCTCCCTATGGCATCACATGGTGGAAGGGATGAGAACTCTCTGCGGCCTCTTTTATAAAGGTGCTAATCCAATAACAAGTGTTGACATGGATGTGGAAAAATTGAAACTCTTGAGCATTGCTGGAATGTAAAATGGTACAACCCCTGTGGAAAACAGTATAGTGGGTCTTCAAAAAATTAAACATAAGATTACCATTTGATCCAGCAGTTCCACTTCTGGATATAAACTCAAAAGAACTGAAATCGGGAACTAGAACAGATATTTGCATAATGATGCTCTTAGGAGTTATTCCCAAATGTCCATCTATGGATAAATGGATAAACAAAATGGGTATATACATAAAATAGAATATTATTCAGCCTCAAAAAGAAATGAAATCCTGGTATAAGCTACAACATGGAGGAACCTTGAAGATATTATGCTGAGTGAAATAAGACCAGACACAAAAAGACAAATAATTGTGAGATTCCACTTATATGAGGTCTCCAGAGTAGTAAAATTTATAGAGACAAAAGTAGAATAGTGGTTACCATGTTCTGGGGGAGGAAAGAATGGGGAGTCATTGTTTAATTGGTACAGTTTCAGTTTAGGATGATGATAAAGCTCTGGAGATGGATGGGGGTGATGGTTGCACAACAGTGTACTTAATGCCACTGAATTGGATGCTTAAAACTGGTTAAAATGATAAATGTGTATGTTATGCATATTTTATCACCATAAAAAATTTAAAGAATTATTTAGATGAAGTCTGAAAAGCAATTTCTAGTTTCTCCAAACTACCGCAGTACGACTTTATTACATAGGTTGCTAAATATATACTTAATGATGCTATGAAATCTGAGGCAGGTATTACTTCAGAGTCTGCCCTGTGAAGGTTACTGAGTCTCCCCTCAGTTTCCTTTGGGAAAAGCATCAAATGTATCAGTGCATAACTGATGCTCATTGGGAATTATCTGTAATATTCCACACAGTTTCATGCACATTACCCTGCATTGCAATTGGCATGAGTCTACACACTTTATTGGTTAGATGCATATTCCTTGAGGACATTTATTATTTCAATAGTTCTCCCTGTCTCTTTCCATTCTCCCCATGTAGATAAGATACAAATATCTGATTGTGACAAATAGTTTCAAAGTTTCTTACAGTAATTCATTTCAAATTCATCAAAAGGATATAAGAAGGACAAGTAACATTTTGATAAATACACAAATACCTATCTAAATATACATATGAATATATGTTATATTAATACAATATCATATATATGTGAGAGAGAGACATATGGATGGATGGATGGACAGACAGAGAAGCAAGTGTTTAACCTTCAATGTGCAATGAACCTAAGTTTGAGGCCATATTTCTTACTTGGTTTTCCCCTTTTTTTTTAATGTCGTTGCCACAATAAGAGTGTTACATAGAATCTTAGGTTTAAAATGAGTGACCAGGATCCGGTATTTTTATTTGATGATTCTGGACCACTTCCTCTAGGAATCAGAGGCCAGAACCTATGGAGGCCAGAATCATGTAGGTCAATATCTAAAGGATCATTAGCTGGACTTTTGGTTTCTGGATGAGCTTATTAAAGTAATAATTAAGGAAAACACAATAAACTTTATCCCCAAATACTAAACTTAAACACTTTTAATGATTGACTACTATTTTGAATAGATTTTAAAAGGTCATAAGACATTTAAACACTAGTTTAGAAATCAGAAAACTTGCATTTTCATTGTAGCTTTCCTACTTACCACCTAAGAGACTTCAGGCAAGCTATGTAACACGTCGGAATGTCTGTTTCCTCATCTGCAATCTGACATTGATAATAATCGCTCTGTCTCCCTCCAAAGTGGATGAGTGGAATAAATCAGTTGTAAGTACTTTGAAAATTATAAAGTGCTTCTACAAATGTAAAGATTATTATCACTCCATAGTTCCCACAGATAATGAATCATGAAAACAGAAAGAGAAAAAAGAAAGAGAAAAAAAACTGAACTACATTATCCAGCAAATGTTGAAGTGGAAATAATTCTACTTTTGCGTGAAACAAAAAAATTGAGATTCTATTCTTACACCCTTAAGGATAAAATAGGAGAAGTAGGCCCAGCTGTTGTAAGCTATATGTATGAATCAGAGAAACAATCTAAGCTCATAGAGTCTGCCTACAGTTCTGCTTCTCCAGCCCTGTCTCCCTCTCAGACCTGGATCCCCGCCTACAGATGTAGCTCTGTCTTAGGCTCAGTGACCACTATTGAAGTTAGGCAGGTGGATTCATCCCATTCATAGGAGCTTCAGTTAATTTCTGAGGGATTCAGCAACAAGTCAGCTTCTCCACTAATTGTGTTCTGACCTCAAGGGCCTTTCCTAACAGCTGGATTGAGTCCCCAGTTTTGACCCTACTTTGTACACCCATTATTATCTCTGAATCCATGTACTTTCCCTGCACTTGAACCTCTTCTTGACAACCCTATCCTCAGTCTCTCTTTCCTTGTATCCATCTTCTCTCAGGAAGTGGCATTGTCTCCATGAGGCCCAGCTTCTATCTGGGGCCTTCGTCTGCTATAAGACTCTTTCCTGGTGCAGCCTACCAGGACATGAGAGCACTGCCAGCTGATAGGCTTCTGGTTGTCACCCGGTCTGCCTGTAAGTGTGCTCCTGACCTTGACATTCCCTGACAGTCCTCCCTGGTGCTGCCTGCTGCATGGAATGTTGAGTGATCTCCATTTGTGAAATTCTGCCTGCTTCGATGAAATTTTTCTTAGTTCCTACACTTGATTTACATCTAAGTGTCTATCTAGCTCCAAGGATTGCCACCTTATACTTTCTTCATTTGCCACATGCTTCTTTAGGGCCAAGACTTACCAAGTACTATTTCCAGCTCTGTGTACAAAAAGGCTTGCATTAGCTGTCTATTGGTGCTTATATGTTGCCCCCCAAAATGTAACAGCTTAGAACAACATTTATTATCTCACATTATCTGAATCTGGGAGCAACTTCTCAGGGTAGGTGGTTCTGACTCAGGGTCTCTCCATGAGATGGCATCAAGATTTGGCCATGGCTGCAATCATCCGAAGGGGCTGGAGCATCTGCTTCCCAGATGGCTCATTACGTACTTACTGGATGGAGCTTTGAGTCCCTCTCCACATATATCTCTCCACAGAGCTGCTTGAGCACCTTCACATCACAGCAGCTAGCTTCCATCAGAGTGACAATCCAAAAGAGAGAGTAAGGTAGATGTCCAATGCCTTTTACAACCTAACTGGAAGTCATGTGCCAACACTTCTGCCATATGCTAATGGCCACACAGAGAGCTCCTGATACAGTGTAAGACGAAACTCTACAAAGGGTGAGTACCAGGTGGGAATTACTAGGGTCCACTACAAGGACTACATGGAAACAAATTTTCTGTTAAAACAAACAAACAACAGAATACCCTAAAACCAACATGAATTTCTCTTTCGGCTGTCCCTGACTCCTTTATATTTGACTACTCTGCTGAAGTGCCACACCCAATCCAGAATATAAGCAAACTAAGAGCAGTGGCACTTACACAATTCCCAATAGACTCCAGACCATCGATTCTCCACTTTCTTGCTCTTACTCCTATTTTCTTTGTTCACAGATCCCAGACTGTCTCAATGACTTCTTGCATAGAAAACTACTGGCTGCATTCCCAGGCCCAGAGAAGTCTCCAGTTTCTCATTACTAATCAGATATTGCTTCAGGAAAGTGGAGGAAAAATATAGAAAAAAAGGTCATTGAAGGACGGGGAATACTTGCCTACTTGTTGAATCATCAGTATACCTCATTACGTTGAGTTCCATGTATGACGCTGAGCTAGACATCTTCTCCTAGCACTTTCAGATGGTTCCCAGAGGCTGTTTTCCATTTTCCTGAAACTTTATTTAAGAATTCAATATATCCCAGAAAAGATGCCCAGTGCAATTTTGTACTAATAATATTCAGTGAATTAATAACAGTGGCAAAGACAATCTTCTTGATTTAATTATGAATTATAAATATATAATCTAGTCAAGAAATTATCATTTAGTTCAACTTCTCTGTACTATTCTCCCCTTCTTCCTCCCTCTCATTTTTTTCTTTTTGAATTAAGAATAAGAGAAGACTTAGAAATCATGTTTTCCTGAAAGTAAAAATAGGAAACTAGGGCACAGAGAGATGATGGAAAATATAATTTCTTTCGATCTTTTTTGACAATCTTCAGGCTGTGGTTCCCTACCGCTTTGCCCCACAAATTCTCTTTCCTAGACTAAATACCTAAAAGTGTATCTCTCAGTTTAATTTGGAGTCAAGCCTAGGAGATGTGGTGTATGTGGGGAAATCATACTAGAAGAAAGCTCGGACTTTAGAGAGCATGTGTCTCTCTGTTCTTCAGAAACAGAAGCTTAAATGCCACCATGTGTCCTTTCTAGTAACTCAAGCAGATTCTGCAGGTTATCTCCTCTCCTGGTTCTTTTTCTGTGTCTGTTGTTAGTTCTCCTTCTACATTTAACCTTTCAAAGTTGGTGTTTGTCATGCTTGATCCTGGCCTCTGAGGTCTTCCTTCTACAGTTTTCCACCTAAGTTATCTCACTCTTTCCTGTGGCTTTAAGTGCCTTCTACACACCATCGATGCCCAACTTGGTGTTTCCAGTCTAACTGCCTCTCTGAGTTTCAGTCTTATAAATGCAACGCCAACTGGTATCATCATTTGCAGGTCCTACAGGTCTCCCCAGCTTAACATGTCTGTGATACACATGAACTTATTTACAAAGCAGAAATAGACCCACAGACATAGAAAACAAACTTATGGTTACCAAAGGGGAAAGGTGGGGAGGGGTAAATTAGAAATTTGGAATTAACAAATACACACTACTATGTATAAATAACAAACAAGGACCTAAAGTATAGCACAGGGAAGTATACTCTATATTTTAAAATAATCTATAATGGAAAAGAACCGGAAAAGGATTAAATAGACATATATATGTCATATATATATATATATATATATATATATAACTGAATCACTTTGCTCTACACCTGAAACTAACACAACATTTTAAATCAACTGTACCTCAATTAAAAAGAAATATTTCAAACTTAAAAAATAAATTAATTAAATAAAAATAAAACAAAACAAAACAAACAAAACCCATTCTTGATTGTGTGCCCTCCTCCCAACATTTGCTTGTCTCAGTCTTCACATCCACTGCATAAACCAAAAACCCTAAGAATTATCCTTGAATCCTTTCTTTCTCTCACACTCCCTACATCCAATATATCACACACATCTGGTAATTTCTTCCCCTAAAATAGTTGGCAATTCTCTTCTCCATTCCATTGCTCAGGGCCCCAGTCCAAGTGCCATCATTTCTCACCTGGTTTCCTACAATAGCTTCCTCATTTCTCTTTAACATCTGCTTTGGTCCTTATAAATCATTTCCTCACACATCAGCCAGACTAATCAGTTTAAAATTTTAGACAACTCTATCCAAGGATTTTCTATCACACACAGAAACCAGTCTAAATTTCTAACCATGGTCTGTGATGCCTGCAGGACTGATTCACACCTACAGAGTTATACTTTTTTATTCCTTCTCCTCCTGGCTCTTCAGTCACAATGGCCACTTTTCCCTTCCGGGAACACAGCAATACAAGAGGCTCTTTCCTCCGTCAGAGCCTTTAGATGTGTTTCCTCTGCTTTGAACGTTCTCCCACTCTCACCTGTAAACCTCAGAGGAAGGGGCATGGTGGCAGCTAACACCCTGCAATCAGCCAGGTTAGGATTTACAACTGACCACCTGGAGAAACCTGGGAGACCCTTTCCTCTCCCAGAGGAAAACTAGCTGAGATCATAACGTTAGCACTCTTGCTGGGCGATTTGTCATGAACGTGACAATGTAATTACTTCATTAAATGTTATTGAGTCACATATGCCTCTTTCCTTTTTCACAGCATTCCGGTGACAGCACAGTGAGTAGTTAAAAGCCTGGGTGGAGGTGTGGACAGGAAGGAGGCTTCCAAGAACTCAGTACACAAGAGTGAGACAGAGGGTTTGAAGGAATATCCTAGGGACTGGTTGAAATGGTTTGCTCTGGAAGTTAATCTGGGTAAGTGAAGGCATGAGGCAGTGAAGGGCATTTGATCCTAGTGAGTCAATGGATGATTGGATGGGGGACGGTAAATGAAGCAGCTGAAAAAAGAAGGGGGCAGCAGAGAGCAGGATGGTTACAATTGAGATTGTAAATTAAGTGTCTAAGGGAGGGTGGAGGGCAAGATAAAGGGAGGGAAGAAGTCAAGGAACCAAGAGGCTAAGGTCCTGGGAGGATCATCAGTGTGACTATTAAGACTACAATAGTCAATGTGACAGGGGCAAAGTAGGACAGAGTGACCCAAAACCTCGAGTATTGAGGAGAAGTGGCAGGAGAGGGTTGGCAGGTGACTGCAACAAGGAGAGGCCATGAGTTAACTTTCAACCACAGAATTGTATTAAGAATAGGTTACTTACATCAAGCTTTACTCTCTAGAACACATTTGAATACACATCACCTCTTTTAATATTTTCATAAGCTCTGTGAGTAGGACTTTGTGGAGAAAGACAACTAACATTTGTTCAGTCTGTTCTCTGGACCAGGAACTGTGCTACATCTTTCACATCTTCTGTCTTTTATTCCTGAAACTAAGCATGTTTGGCAACTTTAATTCTTTCAGGAATATTCTTGGAATTAATAGGCTCCCTCACTGATGATACTAATGAGAAGAGCTGTACTTTCTTGAAGACTTTTTGACTGGCTTTCTCAGCTTTTCCAGATTAGTGGGGTAGTAATTAAAACAGTATTAATCTTTGGGGGGAGGGGTGATTGGGAAACTGAACAGAAGAGGTCAGATAGGCTGGACCAAAGAAAAAGGGTAAAATGAGAATGTTAAATTTTGTTGCCTTGGCTACATGAGAATAATTTAAGAGAGGAGGTGAGATGTTAAATAAGACTTGAGAGCAAAGCTCCCACTTGAGAGTTGGATAAGAAAGAGTTGATAATCCATGCATTTAGACAATCCTGCTGGAGTCTCAAATCCCTCTCAACCTCCCCTCCCCCACAGAACAGAACTGTTTGACCGTCAGGAGAGCGTTCACCAATTATCAGGCACTTATTGTACACAGGCACTGAGCCAGACGCTTGCATGTTGTCTCTCCAGGAGAGCTGTGCTGATACACAGCTATGATGAGTGCTTTTATGGAAGTATATCCTCACCCCTCTTTCCCTTCCCCTTCTCTAAAGCCTGAAAACCCCCACCTGTGTGGCTACAAATCATCAGTTTCCTTCCCAAGAGAAGAAAAAGACCAGATAATGTTGAGTTTGGGGGATTTTTGTGAGCTTTATTTCACACAAGAGTCATTTCCTTGTCCCTAAAGGAAAACTGAGACAGCCTGCATGTGAACTCGGTGAGGTTTAGCAACCAAGTCTTGCTGGGGTCAGGGCTCATGCTTTGCATTCATGGAGCAAGTATGGGGCCTCTTGAAGGGATTAAGACCCCTCAATCCTTTGAGGCTGTGGAATGTCTAAGTGGAAAGAACAGAAACTTCGAGTTAAATTCCTGGTGCTGGCACTTGCTAGCTGTTGGACCTTAGGCAATTTACTCTGTCTTTTTGTACCTTAATTCTCCCACCCCTAAAATCAAGATGTTTGTAATAATATCTGCCTTCTTGAGTTGTTTTTAGACCTAATGAGTTAATATATATTTGGGGCTGACACTAGTGGATACTTAATAAATATAACTATTATCCTAAGGTCAGGAGTACCAGTGAATGCATGTGTCATCTGAACTGTATATGTTTGTGGGATAATTGAGGATTCATTATCCTATTAAATGCTCCATACTGGCACCATCAAATGCTATTTTTAAACTACTTTGTATGTGTTAATATTTTCTTTCTTTTTTTTTTATTTTAACAGAAGAGACAAGGATTTTATCCTGCTACTTTTGTTTAACCTTTGGTATCCAAGAAATCTTTTTAGGTCTTCAAAGAGCTCATCCTCAAAGCTAAGCAACAGTTGAAGGAAAACGTAGCAGCTGCCTTCCCTCTGGTTCCGTCAGGGAAGCCTGAACTGGACCAAATTAAAAGAAAGCCCAATGGGGCTAGAAGCCTGGGTTACTGGGCCGTCCCAGAATCAGGCCAGGATAGTCAAAAGAAGGGCAAACTGTATGCTCCACAGCCACAGTCTGTCCCAAAATGGAGAGGACAAGATGCAGGCAAAGCTTGGTATGATCTCTCTTTCCCTGAATGCAAACGTCCTCTGGTTTAAAGTTAAGTTTCATGAAAGAATGTGAGAGAATAAAATGGAAAGCAGGAAAGTTTAGGTTAGATATTTGTTTTCTAAAAATAGTTTCCCCAAAAAAATTTTTTCCTATTTCCAAGGGCCCTTGTTTATTTGGATTGTCTCTTTTAAGACAAAGGCAGAGTGGTCCAGAATGTGCAGGGCTCTCTGGGGGCCCTATAGTTATTCCTGCACTTCAAGGCTGGGGAGATGAGGCCTCCCACTGCTGCAGCGTGATTTTGGTTTCAGGTAATTATGTCTAGAATCCAAAAAAATAGGACTGGAGCGATGGCATTTTTTTTTCTGATTTATGTATCTAAAATCTAAAGTTGTTTCTCTACCTGATTGATTAGACACACTAAGTATTTTCTGTAGCAATGGAACATGGACAAACTCTTTTCTCCTTGTGTTCCAGCAGCACTTCTGAACCATCAGTTTCTTTCGAGTAACAGCATTTCAAGTCTATCTTCTCTACACATGTAAGAGATCATCACAGTGAGGGAGAGCAGTGCCCCTGGGGAAAGCAGCAGAACTTGCCTGCAGATGACAGTTCTACTGGAATATTAATGCAAGAAGTCAGCTTGTTTGCTTGACTTGGAGAAACCAGAGCAGAAATTCAGCTGGAGCCTTGGGGAGCTCACTTCTTTACACAGAGTTAATTTGGATACAGACGTTGTAGATGGAACATCAGCACAAACATTGGTTTCCTGGGCTGGTGATGGTATGCATTATAGATGCACAGAAATACTTAGCGTATATTATTAAAACTTAGCTTTGGGTACATGTCATATAAATATTCAAACGTTTTGCAAACCGATGGCTTCATCGGCAGAATCTGGTCCTTGAAAAATTTGTCTTGGCCATTTTACAATTGGTTTTGACCCCTTTTATTTTTTTTTAATTTATTTTAATTTATTTATTATTTTTGGCTGCAGTGGGTCTTCATTACAGCGTGCGGGCTTTCTCTAGTTGCGGCAAGCGGGGGCTGCTCTTCTCTGTGGTGCACAGTCTTCCCATTGCGGTGGCTTCTCTTGTTGCGGAGCATGGGCTCGAGGCACACAAACTTCAGTAGTTGTGGCACGCGGGCTCAGTAGTGGTGGCTCGCAGGCTCTAGAGCGCAGGTTCAATAATTTTGGTACGTATGCTTAGTTGCTCCGCAGCATGTGGGATCTTCCCGGACCAGGGATCAAACCTGTGTCCCCTGCATTGGCAGACGGATTCTTAACCACTGTGCCACCAGGGAAGTCCCTGACCCCTTTTAGATAAGACTAATGATCTAGTGCCTCACTGACTTCCCCACTCCTTATTGTCTAAATCCACTCAGCTTCACCTATTGGCATTACTTTTCTGATTCCCGAAATAATTAATGTTTGTGGAAGCTTAGTAAAGGTTTATTTTTGCCCTTAGCATCACAAATTTTTTAGCCAGAAGAAATTTGACTTAGTATGACTTGATGTTTTTACATCAATAACCTTTTAGAATATATATAGCTCTGGAAGGACAAAGGCTGGGAGTCTGTGAAAGCTGTAAAATGAGTGAAGCAGGCTGCATCCAGGAGGGAAGACAGATGCCTCGCTCTGTCCTTCCCAAAGAAGACCTATTGTATTGCTGCCCCGCCTTTGTTTGCTGCTCCACAGATGGAAATCTGTTAAGTTCAGCAGTGCAGAGAGAATGCAAAGGGAGCGGGGCTTGAGACATGGAAGGCACAAAAGGAGACTGGGCGTAAGTAGGCAGCAAGTTCAATGCAAGAATAATTTGTTCCTTCAAGGGAGAAGCAAAAAAAAAAATCCTTTGGTAATAATGAACTTTGTTTTATTGAGGAACATCTATGAGTGTGAAGAGACAGAGTGTGTGGGCTGTAACCGGGGTAACAAGTGGGCAGTAGTTCAGCAATCTGGAAATTTATGGTGAGACTTAGAAAGGGCTCATCTGCTCACTTGAGTCTCCTCCATCCACAGTGGCACCTGATGCTGTGATTGTGAGCTCAACCCTGGGTCCAGGAAAGGAGGGTTGACTGGCAGTTGAAGAATCTAGCCTTATTCATCACCAGTTCACCAGGAAAGGGGAAATGAAGAGAGAAAAGAAAGAAAATATGAGGAAAGTAAAGTAGGGCATGGTAAAAAAAAATAAATTTAGTCTATTTTTAGACATGTACAAACAACATAATAAGAATCGGCATGACAATGACCAGATATTCTTGAGCCTGTTTGAGACAATAAATCTTCAGTCCTTTGTAACCCTAGCCTGGGCTCAAGCAGGAAACCCCAGCTTCTCTGGACCTGATGCCTCAGCTGCCCTTATCATTGGTTGATAGAAACTTAAAGAAAAACTCCTTCTACTAAATGTGCCCAGTAAAAAATAATTTCTGGTTGAGAAAAATAATTAGCTAAGTATATCAGATTAACATAGCACATGAAGCTTATAGATCTGTAACACCCTGAATAAGGAATTACCAAGTTATCATCTATTCTACTAGGAACTTCTGTGAAAAGAATTAAGGCCCAATATGATTAAGTATATTCCTAAATTTTCATTGATCAATATATAGAAGGCTGCTACATTAGCAATATCTTCAAATTAGCCAATTCCTCAGGTTTGTTAGTCTTCTAAAGAGCCATAATCAAACTATGTGTCTACAAATCACTCAACAATGTCCCATTTATTTTAATTTTGTACTGAGTTAATATTTTAAAATTAGAACTTTAAATATGACAGGGATTCTTCCAAATTATGTCCCAAAGATTAATTTGGTAAATACTAATAAAGGCTGATATTTGAAAGGTACAGTTTCTACCAGTCTGCAGACCTCATGCTACCCAATTTCATGTCGACATGTTGACTTTTATGTCTTAGTAAAGCTACAGATACCAGTAAAAGTATCCAAAATACAGGAAATATTCTATTGGCTGCTGAAATACAGGAAATATTCTATTTACATTCTTGGAAGTATTTTTTTAATATATAATGTCAGAAGTGGCAGGAAGATCTTAAAAAGTGGGTTATTTGGAATTGATGACTTCCATATTTATCATCTCTCTCCTCACCAAAAAACAGTGGCTTGAATGTTCTTCTTCTCTGGGAAACAGATGCTGAGCTTTACTAATACTGCATTGTAAGTTTTAGAACCTTGTCTTATTTTACCACTCATTATAGACTGACATTCTCTCACAGGAGTCCTCATTGCAATGCAAATATGAACTTATTTTTTTAATGTCACATTCATGATGAAAAATTGAAACTTTATTTCTCCTAATGTTTATTTCACCCATATTTCAAGTAAGAAATTGGTCTTTAAGTCTGTTTACTACTAGTTGACAAATCACAGTAGATGATACCCTTCTAACTAATCTTATTAATTAGCATGGAATGGGAGTGAAAAACCAACTCTCTTGTTTCTCTGTAGACTTTATTTTAATATCTATTAGCATTAATTATTTTTGTGGTCTATTCCAAACTTACCATGTCCCAGGAATGATGTATTTGATAATAAGTTTCAAAATAAACCATGAAATCAAAATTTCTCTTTTTATCCTAAAATTCCATGTATTTCAACAAGTTTCACCCTCCATTGTATAACTGACCATCCATAGGCATCCATGGATTTCATACTGCTATAAACTGCATGTTTTTGTTCCCCCCAAATTAATTTGTTAAATCCTAACGCCCAATGTGAGGAGGTAGGTCTTCAGAAGATGATTAGGTCATGTGGATGGGGCCCTCCTGAATGGGATTAGTGCCCTTCTAAAAGAGTCTTCAGAAAGATCTCTTGTACCTTCTGCCATGTGAGGACACAGCAAGTAGACAGCTGTCTATGAACAGAAGCACACTCTCACCAAACACCAAATCTACAGGTGCCTTAATCTTGGACTTACAGCCTTCAGAGCTGTGAGGGATAATTTTCTATTGTTTATAAGCCATCCAGTCTGTGGTTTCCTGTCATAATAGCTTAAGTGGACTAAGACATATTTGCTTTGGGATTAGAGTCTGTTAAGGATGAAGTGAAGAGTTAGACAATTCTACTGGGTGACACAGTCTAACCAGTTTTGAGGCTGAAAAATCATATCTTGAAAAAGGAAATAAGTGCCTCACATCCCAAGCCAAACTTGTTTTTCTTATGCACTGAAAAACATTGTGGTGCTTTTCCACACTGTATTATTCTTCCATGTTCAAAGATGTGTTCTAATCATTTCCATTAGTTAACTTTCATGTTATGATTCCTATCATAGGACTAAGAACCAAACATTTCTGTTTCCAGTAAACAACAAACTAGATTTGGACAAAACTCTTGCTGGAAACAAATAAAATACTGTGTAAGGTTTTTTTAAAACCTCTTAAAAGGATAAATATTTAACAAAATAGTAAGAGACTATCAAGTTGAAACCTAAAGGAAGTTGGGAACCAGAGAAATAAATGAAAGGATGAAGCTTCTTTTGAAACCTTGAGAGCATGTGCTGAACTCAGTAAATTTGGACTCAGGAGATGAAACAGTCAGAAGTTAGGGCAGAGAGTCCACTCCAGGTAGTAGGTTTATGATGAGACCCTCCCCTCATTAAGCTGGGTACCATGGGGCTTATCTCAGGGCAGAAACTAATCAGAAACAAGTCCCTGACCCCAACCCCATACACATCCCTCAGGTGACTGTAGAGAAGGTTGATGCCATGATACAATGTAAATAGAGGAAAAAGATAAGAGGGCAGAGAAATCTCCTGAGAAGTGTGGTCACCACAGCCTTATCCTGGGATAGGTCCAAAGTTTGGGCTATATTATTTGGGCAGTCAGTCAATTTCAAGCCATAAACTTGGTTGGTGGCATTACCAAATTAGTAGTGCCCACGGGGTCTGCAGAAGGAAATGCAGATTGTCACTGCAGGAAGGCACCTTAATCTTAGGCCTCAAAGAATCATAAAAAAGTATTTTTTCAAGAAATATTGAGTAGTCCATGATAAAAATAATAAAGTAAAAATACACAAGAAAATAAGTCACCATGAAAAATAATCAGCAGCAAAATAAAATTACAGAACAGATCCAAAAATATTTGAGATGTTGAGATGATCAGATGCAGAAATAAAACAAGTATGCTTACTCTGCTTAAAGATATTAAAGAAAATGAAAATTCCTACAAGGAAAAGAAACTATAAAAATAAACCTAGGAAATTTGAAAAAGAAAGAAAGAAATAGTATAAAAGAAACAAACATAAGAGACAAGCATAATAACTTAGTTGGGGGGGGGGGTGAAGAGATAATGAGATACAGCTGGAAAAGATTTAGTGAGTTGGAAAATAGACCAGAAAATAAACTAGAATTCAGCATACAGAGACAAAAAGTTGGAAAATATGTTGTAGAGTTAAGAGATGGATGATAGAGAGAAGAGTTAACATAATTTTAATCAGAGTTCCAGAAGGGGACAAATTCAGAAAAGTGAAGAGGACAGAGGTAATAATTAAAGGTAATAATTAAGGTAATAGCAGATAATTTTCCAGAACTAAATAAAATAGATTCAATAAATGAAACCACATTTAGAAATGTCATCATGAAACTGCAAAACACCAAAGAAAATGCAACTCTCTTAAAACAGCCACAAGAAAAAAGGTAGATTATCAAAAGAATGATACAGAGATAGGCTTTTTTTTTCATGCTTCATTTACTTTTTTAACATGGCTACCAGAAAATTTTAAAGTACATATGCAGTTCACCTTATACTTCTTTTGGACAGTGCTGCTACAGACCAATATATAACCCATAGCTCTACTGAAACTAAAAATAAATTCCTAAGATCCCAGCAGTGTTTTAGAACAGCACCAAGCAAGCTTGTAGCAGGCGTGACCTCCAGCAAATTCCTTAACCTATCCAGGTCTCAGTTTCCATGTCTATAAGAGGTAACTGGTAAAAATATTTGCCCCACCGGGGTTTATTATGAAGGTCAAATCCAACATGTGAATACAGGCTCTGGGAAATGTAATGTATGATGCATTCTGTTTTATGGGCTCCCTTGAGAGAAACCCCACACCACAGCTCATCTACCACCACCTTCCTTAATCCAACATCCCTGAGCTGGAGGAGAGTGTAAGTTAAGATGAAAATGAAACTATCTGGACAACCAGAGATAAGCTTGCCCAACAGAATTCATTATACTGCATAGGATGCTAGAACCACTGCTGAGTTAAGAGGGCAGGTTAACCTCCCTTCACAAATATCCATCTTCAGTTGTAAGAAATACAATGCCTGATTTGTTGTTGCTGCAGTGTGTTGGTATCAGGTATAAAAATCTTACTCAAAAAGGTATGGTTTTAAGAACAACAATAGAAGCTGGAAATCAGTAGTATGATTGTATGATATGTGTAGAAATAAAATAATTGCCAATCTAGAATTCCATACCCATGAAAGTCATCTTTTAAGAATGTGAATGGACTTAATGTTTCAGTTACGAGACAGGGATTTTCAGACTTGTTTCTAAAAAAGATGTGCTGTTTACATAAAGATAAGTTTAAAGAAAAGAACACAGGGACGTACAAATCAAAACCACAATGATATATCACCCTACAGCTGTCAGAATGGCTATCATCAAAAAGATGATAACATAAATAACAAATGTTGGCAAGGATGTGAAGAAAAAGAAACTCTTGTACAGTGTTGGTGGAATGTAAATTGGTGCAGCCACTGTGGAAAACAGTATGAAAGTTTCTCAAAAAACTAAAAATAGAGCTACCATATTATCCAGCAAATCCACACCTGGGTATATATCCAAAAAACAAACACACTAATCTGAAAAGTTACATGTATCCCAATGTTCATAGCAGTTTTATTTACAATTACCAAGATATGGAAGCAACCTAAGTGTCAATCAACAGATTAATGGATAAAGAAGATGTGGTATGTATAGAAGATGGAATATTAGTCATAAAAAAAGAATAAAATTTTGCCATTTCTAGCAACATGGAGGGACTTGGAGGGCATATGCTAAGTGAAATAAGACAGAGAAAGACAAATGCTGTATGATATCACTTATATGTGGAATCTAAAAAATACAACAAAGTAGAGAATATAACAAAAAAAAAAAAGCAAGTTCACAGATGTAGAGGACAAACTAGTGGTTACCAGTTTTTTGGGGGGCAATATATGGGTGAAGGACAAAGACGTACAAGAATGTATTGTATTATATTGGGTATAAGATAAGCCCAAGAATGTATTGTAAAACACAGGGGATATAGCTAATATTTTGTAATAACTGTAAATGGAAAGTAACCTTTAAAAATTGTATTAAAAATAGAAAAAGAAAAAAATTAAAGAAAGGAACATAAAGAGATATATTATGCAATTCTAGCAAACAACATGGCAGATATAGCTATATTAATGTTAGGCAAAATTTGCTCTTAAGCAAAAAACATTACCAGAGATAAAGTCATTTTACATTGATAAAAGATTCAATTTTTACAAAGATGCCACACTGTTTAAATTTGTAAGCAAATAATAAAAATCTAAAAATACAAAAATCACAACTTGACAGAAACACAGGGAAAACTAGATAAATATACAACCATAGTTGGAGATTTTTGTTGTTGTCATTAAAGAGGGTTTTCCCTCTAACATTTTGCAGTTGTAATTCTAATACAATAAACTGCATCCTTTTTAGTGTACAATTCAATGAGTTTCTACAGATGGACACAGAATATTTGCATCTCCCCAAAAGTTTTCTGATGTGCCTTAATAGTCTATCCCTCTATTGACTCCAGTCTCAGGCAACCTCTAAACTCTTTTTTTTTTTGTCACTATAAATTAGTTTGCATTTTCTAGAATTTATATAACTGAATCTTACAGTATGTATCATTCTGTGTCTGACTTCTTTCACTCAGGATAATGATTTTAAGAGCCATTTCTGTTGTGTATATCAATAGGTAGTTTTTATACTGCTGAAAGGTATATTCCTTTTTATGGAGGTACCACTGTTTGTTTACCCATTCACCCATGGATAGACATCAGAGTTATTTCCAGGTTTTGCTCCCCCAAAAGTTCCCTTTCCAGAAAAGGATGAGATTGTGACCGGGAAGAGGCATATCAGGACTTCCGGCATGTTAGTAAGGTTCTATTGGCAGTAAAACAGGTACTTGCTTAATAATTATTCACCAGAATGTGCGTACAAGTTATATTTAATTTTTTGGCAGTATGTTATATTTTATCAAAAGAGTAGAAAAATCAAGTATTTGAGATTACATCTGCATGAAAGTGAAGCAGCTGTGGCTTAGTGAAGAAAGTCATAGCTCTGATAAAAATGAATTTGGGCAATGTTACTTAACCTCTCTCAGCCCCATTCATTTGTGAAGTCAGGATGATAAAACTAGAAAATTATATTACAGCACTTTGTAATTTGTACCATGCTATACCCATAGGAGATATTATTATTATCATCATTATTATTATTATTATTATTACAAGGGAGTAGTCAAAATGACTTGAACCAAAAGATTTCAGTTTATCTGTTTCCTGTGTAGACTGTGGGTTCTTCTTTCCCACTGGGCAGCCATGGGGCTGTGCCACTCAGATCCTCCTTCAAGAGAAAACCTTCTGCAAAATGTGTATTGGTTGACACTTCCAGTGGCCACATCCTCGGGATCTGCTGAGGCAACACTCTCCCCAGGCTGCTCCCCCCCAAGTCTGAGCCTGGTAAGAGTATTAGAGTTGGGCCCTTTCTGCCCAGCACAGGAGTCCTCAGCAGGTAATCTTTGTTCCAGGGCTCCACCACTGGCCTAGCCAAGGCCTTCTCAGAGCTGTGCTGTGCTCAAAGGCTCTTCCTACCTAACCCTCCCACTTTCCCTCCTCTCCTTCCACAATCAGACCTGCATCGCTGTTTGAAGGCTCTCCCTGATTACTCCTGCCCCTCTCTACTTCATCTTTCATGATACTTTTCCCCTAGTAAATCTCTTACATTTCTAATTCTGTCTTAGCATCTCCTTAGCACCTTGGAAGACCAGAACTGACAAACATAGGCAGAACAGTGTTTTTAATTAGCAAGAACTATGAAAAAATTTTAAATCATAAAACAAGAAATGATATGAGATGTTTGCAGACACTGAAATTCCTGACTTATAAACAAACAGCCTCATACAGACAGTGCAAGCCAAGTTTTTAATTTATATTTGATCCTGATGTCCCATATCAATATAGCCAGATTCATAAGATTAATATTTTTATCTAAAAAAATCCCTGAATAGAACAGTTGAGTCTTCAAAATGCTATTTATTTTGAAACTAAACTACGTTTTCTCTCTCCCTTACTCATTTCTACATTTAATCCATAAGTTTATTAGAGGCCCATTAAGTCTGGATTTGCTGAAGTCTCTCAAGGTAAAGTCACCTAAATTGAGGGTCTGTGTCAATCTAGAACTGTCACTAAGCTGTATAAGACAGATGATATAAGGAATTTAAGGATTTAAGTAAGCAGAATATGTTAAAAAATCTTTGTATCCATATTTTGAATTTATGTTCCAAATATTTACCAAGTCAGCAGCCAAATGAAAATGATTTTCGCATAAACTGTGAATTAAAATTTTCAAGAAACAAGGTATTTAAATTTATTTCATTTAAAAATAGTCGTGATTTTTATAGCATTTATCATTTTCTTATAATTTTAAAGGAAACAATAGGAAATATAATAAGAAAAGGGGGTTAACTGTATGGTAGTGGACGGTTACTAGATTTGTGGTTATGGTCACTCTGCAGTGTATACATATGTAACTTGAACTATAATGCTGTACACCTGAAACTTATATAATAAAAAATAATAATCATTGAATAAATTAGAAAAAATAATAAAACAAAATAAAATGATTGATTTTAAATCAGTGTATTTTCCTAAAATTAAACATGTCTTTGATTTGCCTCTAGTATTGTTACTCTAGGAAGTATCCAATCCAAGTCCAAATTCACACTTAATTTCATTATTTGTAGGCCAAATACTGCATTAAAAGTGAATATGTAAAATGTATCACTTTAATCATATATAAAGAAAGTAAAACAGATTATCTGCACTTTTTTTTTTTTTCGCAGCACCACTCAGCTTGCGGGATCTTAGTTCCCCGACCAGGGATTGAACCTGGGCCACGGCAGTGAAAGCGCCAAATCCTAACCACTAGACAACAAAGGAACTCCCTATCTGCACTATTTTAAGTCATATTTGAAACACTGGTGGGTAGGATAAAGTGCACTGTTAAGAATCAAACCTGGGTGAGAGGTAAGAATTCCATCACTGATTCAATGACAACTAGTGTTTGTGAAAGACTCCGTCTTGTTGACTTTGCTACCAAGTTTCTCTCCTAAATCTCCTCTGATTCTTTTCTCATTTCCTTGATCAACCAGCTCTCCTTTTTCCTATACATCTGCTCATTTTCTTCCCTAACTGCTTGTTTATTTATCTGCTTTTTGATCCATAAATCAAATAGATATTTGAGGCCAATATTTATTTCTTAGGCTTTCCTTCTTTCTGTCTCTCCCGTTACAAATCAACCCAACTTTTTTTTTTTAATATTTATTTATTTGGTTGCACTGAGTCTTAGTTGTGTCAGGCTGGTTCCTTAGTTGTGGCATGCAAACTCTTAGTTGCAGCATGCATGTGAGATCTAGTTCATTGACCAGGGATCAAACCGGGGCCTCCTGCATTAGGAGCATGGAGTCTTAACCACTGTGCCACCAGGGAAGTCCCCCAACTTCTTCTACCTTCATTGTATCCTTTCAAATGCCACCCTTGAAGTTGAGTCTTCCAACTTTCCAGACCTCCTTCTATACAAGCATCCTGAAATTCATCCCTTATTCCACTGCCTTATCTTCCAGATTTTGTCCATCATTCAAAACCAACTGACACGTCTACCTAACAACAGGTGATTTAATACAATTAATTGTATTTGAATGACTTTGAATAAAAATAAACCCTTAACTTAATTTTTTTCTAAGACCTTAAACATTCAAATGTCTTTTCTGCTTATACTTCAATAGACTTTAAGCCACCTCATTGTTTCCTGGACCAGCTTCCTTGGTAAGAGAAGGGCAGTTACTATCATAATGAACTCTTAGGTGTTTACAAACATACAAAGCTCCATTGGGAGCACAGCTAATCCTGGGAAACCTCCTTCTGATCCTAGAATGTGTTTCTATTGCAGCAGGAGAGAAATGGAAAAATGTGGGGAGAAGGAGTTTCTTAAATAGAATTAGTTAAGACCTCTAAATAATCTGCTCTTCTTGTTTCCAAAATCTGCAGAGGCATTTTTGTCTTCTACCCTGAAATATTTCATGGATACCGAAAACCATGTTTTGAATCTCAGAGCTCTTTGTTCATTTATTCATTCATGTACTTATTAAATGCATGTTTTATAGCAAAAGCTGAGCTAGCCCTTGGCTCTGGTTTCAAGGAGTGACTCATAAGATACATTTACCCTGTCTTCTTAAATTCATCAGTCACAATAATTTTCAGCATGGTATCTGTCCTCAGACAGATGTTAGGACAAAATTGATTCCCAGGAGTGTTAACTAATTAACCCAGATGG
This sequence comes from Lagenorhynchus albirostris, assembly GCF_949774975.1. Classification (NCBI taxonomy): domain Eukaryota; kingdom Metazoa; phylum Chordata; class Mammalia; order Artiodactyla; family Delphinidae; genus Lagenorhynchus; species Lagenorhynchus albirostris. Next base: position 28,521,980 of record NC_083111.1, read on the forward strand.
ATCTCAAGCAGATAAAGTCTGAGAAAGTGTGGAGGATTTAGCTTGGATCTTACGTGAGGAGAGAGGGAACTCAAAGTTCTTTAAATCACACACTTCAAACTCCATTCTTGTTAACTAGACTGGTCTGATGTTGGCAAAGGATGGAGTTGAGGCCCCAAGCTTCCTCTCCTCCTCATTCAATTACCCTTTTTCCCATCAGCTCTCTACTTGGAACCCAAGGCCTAGTTTGGCCCAGTCTGATATTCTCAAGGAGGTAGAACACTCCATTTAAGAAAGAAGTTGTGTTAACCAAACTCAAGCGAGGACTGAGAGCACATTCTTATCACCTGGAACATGGGCACTCCTGCTAAATTAAGGTAGATAGAAAGTCAGGCCCTACTTCCACACCAGTTGCTATAAAAATAGAGGCCAAGTATTTAACATTATGCTGAAATTTCATGCCAAGATGATATATATCAACCAACACATGCATATCATTGCTACTGTTCATTTCACTGCTCCATTCCATTTGGAAGATGCATCTTCTCACCAGCCAGAAAACCAGGTTAGATTTAGTCATCATCCTACTACTCTAAGCACACATCCAGAGTATAAACATCCATGCTGTCACCCAAGAGGCTCCTCTTAATAATCCTCTTTGCTTGATTGTTGTAATTTCAAACAGTTTTCTTCTCCTCCTCTAATGTCTTCAATAGATTGCTTCTCCAGCTGACAAAAGATTAATCTCCAAAATTTACAAGCAGCTCATTCAGCTCAATACCAAAAAAACAAACAACCCAATCCAAAAATGCACAGAAGGTCAAAACTACAATGAGGTGTCACCTCACACCAGTCAGAATGGCCATCATCAAAAAATCTACAAACAATAAATGCTGGAGAGGGTGTGGAGAAAAGGAAACCCTCTTGCACTGTTGGTGGGAATGTAAATTGATACAGCCACTATGGAGAACAGTATGGAGGTTCCTTAAAAAACTAAAAATAGAACTACCATACGATCCAGTAATCCCACTACTGGGCATATACCCTGAAAAAAATATAATTCAAGAGTCATGTACCTCAACGTTCATTACAGCTCTGTTTACAATAATCAGGACATGGAAGCAACCTAAGTGTCCATTGACAGATGAATGGATAAAGAAGACATGGCACATATATACAATGGAATATTACTCAGCCATAAAAAGAATCAAAATTGAGTTATTTGTAGTGAGGTGGATGGACCTAGAGTCTGTCATACAGAGTGAAGTAAGTCAGAAAGAGAAAAATAAATACCATATGCTAACACATATATATGGAATCTAAAAAATAAAGTTCTGAAAAACCTAGGGGCATAAAGACACAGACTCAGAGAATGGACTTGAGGACGGGGAGGGGGAAGGGTAAGCTGGGACGAAGTAAGAGAGTGGCTTGGACGTATATACACTACCAAATGTAAAATACAGAACTAGTAGGAAGCAGCTTCATAGCACAGGGAGATCAGCTCGGTGCTCTGTGTCCACTTAGAGGGGTGGGATAGCGAGGGTGGGAGGGAGACACAAGAGGGAGGGGATATGGGGCTATATGTATACCTATAGCTGATTCACTTTGTTATACAGAAGAAACTAACACACCATTGTAAAGCACTTATACTCCAACAAAGATGCTAAAAAAAAGAATAGATTGCTTCTCTTTTTGTTCACAGTCTTGGTTTCCCTTAAGCCAACTTACTAATTTGCTCTTCCTGTCTGAGGAGCACATCAATTTCTTAATTAATGAGACAGAATGGGCAAAGTATTCTATTAATATAAGGAAACAAGATATAAGCTATCATTTCTAACAGATGTAAGTTATCATTTCTAAGCTATCTTGAATAACGTGAGAAAGGCGAAGACCATCTTCCTGTACATCTCTGATTCAATTTATCACTTTGTCTGCTCTGCCAGGTGCTACCCAATAGCTCCTCAGCCGGACGGAAATGTACTAAACAGGGTTAGCACATCACATATAGTTTGTTACTTTTTTAAAAAGAGGCAAGAGTATACAATGGAGAAAAGACAATCTCTTCAATAAATGGTGCTGAGAAAACTGGACAGCTGTTAGTAAAAGAATGAAATTAGAACATCCTCTAACACCATATAAAAAATAAACCCAAAATGGATTAAAGACCTAAATGTAAAATCGGAAAGCATAAAACTTCTAGAGGAAAACATAGGCAGAACACCCTTCGACATAAATCACAGCAATGTTTTTTTTGGATCTGTCTCTTAAAGCAAAGGAAATAAAAAAGAAAATAAACAAATGGGACTTAATTAAACTTAAAAGCTTTTGCACAGCAAAGGAAACCAATGACAAAGTGAAAAGACAACCTACTGAATGGGAGAGGATATTTGTAAATAATATGACTGATAAGGAGTTAATATCCAACATATATTAACAGCTTATGCAACTCAACATCAAAAAAACAAACAACCCTATTTTAAAATGGGCAGAAGAATGAATAGACATTTTTCCAAAGAGGAAATGCAGATGGTCAATAGGAACATGAAGATACTCAACATCGTTAATCATCAGAGAAATGAAAATCACACCTGTCAGAATGGCATCATCAAAAAGAACACAAATAACAATGTTGGTGAGGATGTGGAGAAAAGGGAACTTTGTACACTGCTGGTGAGAATGTAAATTGATGCAACCACTCTGCAAAACAGTGTGGAGGTTTCTCAAAAAACTAAAAATAGAACTACCATATAACCCAGCAATTCCACTCCTCGGTATATATCCAAAAAAACAAAAACACTAATTTGAAAATATATATGCACCCCAATGTTCATAGCAGCATTATTTACAATTGCCAAGATATGAAAACAACCTAAGTCCATCAACAGATAAATGGATAAAGAAGATGTGGTATATACAGACAATGGAATACTTAGCCATAAAAAAGAATGAAATTTTGCCACTTGTAGCAACATGAATGGACTTGGAAGGCATTATACTAAGTGAAATAAGTCAGAGAATGACAAATACTGTATGATATCACTTCTAAGTGGAATCTAAAAAATACAACAAACTAGTGAATATAACAAAAAGAATCAGACTCGCAGATATAGAGAACAAAGTAGCTGTTACCAGTGGGGAGAGGGGAGGGGGAGGGGCAATACTGATGTAGGAGATTAAGAGGTACAAACTATTATGTATAAAATAAGTTACAAGGATATATTGTACAACATGGGAACTATAGCCAATATTTTATAATAGCTATAAATGGAGTATAACCTTTAAAAATTGTGAATCATTGTATTGTACTCATTTAACATATTGTGCATCAACAATACTTCAATAAAAAAAGAAAATTAAAAAATAAAAACAACCACACAAAAAAGAACCAGTTAATTCACAAGCTGTGCATGAAAACATTCTAATTTTTAAAATACAGATAAAATCCAGTTCTCCTTGGTTTTCATTAATTCTCCTCCCTTTTCATTATACACTACAGGAAAACTACCATTGACAATTTGGCTTGTATCACCTCAGACCATTTTCTAGATAGATAGATAGATAGATAGGTAGATAGATAGAGATACAGCTAAATATATATATATGATGCAGTTTTGTTTCGTGAAATTTTGTTTTGTTTTGCTTACAAAAATGGAATTATACTGTTCATTTAGTTTAGCAACATGTTTTAATTTGATATGTCTTGAAAATGTTTTCCTATCTCCAAACATAGATCTTCCTTATTCTTTCAACTGCTGCATAGTTACAAATGTACCATAATTTAATTATCAGTTTCCTGAGGTGCTTAGCAATTTTCACTCTTCCAAAAAACTGCTAAACGAATATTCCTAAATATCACTTTGCACATATGTGGGAGTTTTTTTCTAGTAAAGATAATTATTTTAATAAAAACCACCAAATTTCTCTAAAAGTTACTTAACTAATTTGCATGCCCTTCATTTTCCCACATCTTCATGTAATACTTAATCTCCAGTCTTTGTTTGTTTGTTTCTAAATATTTATTACAAATATTTCCTGCTTGTCTGTTCCTTGACCATTAATTGTTATAGTATAGGAACTTTGTAATTTGCAGAGTTAAATTATGAATATTTTTCTTTATTGCACTTGCATTTTGCATACTGATTCAAAGACTTTGCCCACACCAGATTTATAAACATATCCCCTCATATTTTCTCCTAATTTTTTAAGTTTAAAATTTTTATTTAAATGTTTAATCTCCCTGGATTTTAAATTATTTACCTTTTTCCCCAAGTGAATAGCCATTGGCACAAAATCATTTACTGAATAGTTAATTCTTTCCTCTCCAATATGAACTGCTACATTTATCATTTACTAAACTTCAATGTATATATTTTTTCTGAACTCTCTATTAGGTGTAATAAATCTATTGTTCCATTTTTGCATGAATATCAGACTGTTTTAGTTACTATAACTTATGAATACACTTTACTATGGAAGAAAAAACTCCCCCTTATTTAAAAAAAATAATTTCTTAATCATTCTTGTGTTTTATTTTCCAGATGAATTTTATATTTAGCCTGCTAAATTCCATAATATTTCTTATTAGAATTTTTATTTATATTACTTTGAATTTATGGGTACTTATCACATTTTTACAATATATAATTCTTTAATTAGATGTTAAAAGCAACAAGAATTGCCTTCAGGGAAACAGAAAAATTCCTTTGCAATTTTGATAACCAGATACTGCATTTTCTATTGAATGTATGAAGTGATGAGGAATTTTAATGAATGGAAGGAGAGATGACAGAATTGCTTTTCAGAAACTTTTGCTGATTGCTTAAGAAGCTTACTAAAAGCAAAGAATTAGGTTAGGATTAGGGTAATGGAAGAAATAGTCTCGCAAAAGGTAAACAGCTGATGGCAGGAATCTGGTCCTAAGGTGATGAGTATCTGGCTAAGAAGTGCTAAGGAATATGAAGGGGAAAGAACACATGGGAACTATTTCCAAGGAAGAAATGGGCTGTCATCACACCCTTGTTTGATAATTAAGGGTCTGAGGCATTCCAGGGAAGTAACTTGGCTTCCTTGTCCTTGGGTCTCCACCCAGGACAGAAAGTCTTCCAGACCAGAAATGATTATTCCTGTTCTTTACTTCATTTTTGGACATTTGATATGCCTGACTTGTGTTCAGGAACCTTGAGGGATTAGAGTCCAATATTTTCTGACTGTGACTTTGAGCAATGTTGCCTGGGGTTTTCACATATAGTTAATCTTCTGATTGACTTTAATCTATTTACACAATAGCCTGATTCATTTAAAAGGCAAAACAAGCCTGTATAACCCTTGTCGTTATTTTTAAAGTCACAAAAACATCAAAATTAAACCTGTATATTTCATCACCCTGAATATTTGGAATCTTCCAGTATTCTAGATACTGGGATCCCAAGAACATTAGTATTCCAAAGGATACTCTTCACCATCAAAACTCTCAGCATTTATTGACTAGTCGCCATGACCCAAGCACTTTGTTAAGTGCTGTGTACATATTACTTAATTAATCCATTCTTCCAAGGAGTAACTTCCCAGGAGACAGATATGATTAGTATTTCCATTTTACAGGTGAAGAAACCGAGGTGAACAAAAGTTAAGTAAGCTGCCCAAAGGCAGGCTACTGCTAAGTGACACAGTCTCTATGTTAAACACAGCAGTTTGATCCCTAAGCCTAGACTGAACAGTTATTCTCAATGGCTAAACTAACAGCATCTTTTCTTAGACATAGAGATCTTTAAGTAGTTGCTAATTACCACTCACCTCTTTGTTACTTTATTTGAGAACATGTTTTCTTTTCCCAGTGCCATATTTAGATGTATTGAGGCCACATATTTGTGTTCAGAGCTTTTATCCAAATGAAAGAGAAAGTGAGTCATCAGGTTTTAGATGTTTCTTTGACTCGAGTGTTCTAATTTTGCTTGTTCTCCCTGGAAATGTGCAAACATCCTGAAAGTTTGTGTGACTGAAGCTTCTGAAGTTAGACAGAAACATCCCTTACATCACTTCCCATTATTCACCCTCATGTCGGTCACTTAACTCTTCTGCAAACTCCCTTGACTGCCATCCTACGTTAGCACCTAACATCTGGTCACCAAAGATAAAATTTGTCATTCTTCCGCTTTTTTTAAGCTGCCGTATTTTCTGTGCATTTGAGGTTTGAGTAACAGTTACTGAAAGCCAGTTTCTCTCCTGGATACATGAAGATGGAAGTATTTGAAGGAAGTGGACCCCTGCAAATGATTGATTTCTGGGTGTTATTTTTTAACATCTTTATTGGAGTATAATTGGTTTACAATAGTGTGTTAGTTTCTGCTGTATAAAAAAGTGAATCAGCTATATGTATACATATATTCCCATACCTCCTCCCTCTTGCATCTCCCTCCCACCCTCCCTATCCCACCCCTCTAGTTGGACACAAAGCACCAAGCTGGTCTCCCTGTGCTATGCAGCTGATGATTTCTGGTTTTGAAATCGTTCGTGGTACTTGATGAAATATAATGCTTCAGTCCAACCTGAAGACAGTTGCAACATGTCATTCTAACCCATAATAGTCTTAATTTACTGGATAGTGACTGAAGAGCTGTGTAAGGGGTTCAGCTGCATTTATCTAATTACCTTGTGACAAAAGAACAAGCTGCTTCCCAGTCTGCCTTGACACCCTAACTGTAACTGTAGGCAGATCTGAAAAAAAAAATTGTCTGGGCCTCCATACAATTTAGTTTAAATAAGGTAAAATGAAGAGATTACTGCTGTTGATATTTCTCACTTTCTTTTTGAGAAAACGTCTGACCGTATTGGCATCAGGAAAAAAATCCCACAAACCATCTGTGCTAAGAGCTGTATGAGTTCAAACTCTCAGAGTGGAATTCCACGCAGCCCCTCTCAGAGGCAGAACCGCTGCAGAAAACTCCCCAGGTGTTCCGTTTACAAGAGGGTGGGGAAGTGGGAAGTGTTCTGCTAATCGGATGTGCTGTCCCAACGTGATGGGCTGTGGTGTATGCTGGTCCCGCTGGGGTTATTTGCTGCAGGAGCACAGACACTGGACACCATCACACCACACGAGGGAGTTTTCAGTCCAAGGTATTTATCACAAGGAAGGACCAACTTATTTCCCTCATTTGGAGTGTATCCTTTCTTTGGTCCTGCCCCAAACGTCTTCCTAGAGGTGCAAAGCAGAAGAGATAGAAGTTCAGCAAGTAGAATGAGAAATGAGAGGGGCAACCGTTTTTACATATTTTCACACCCATTTGAGATATTTTCCTCCATTCAGATAACACACACACACACACACACACACACACACACACACACAGATTTTAAAGCTGTATTGGAAACATGGTTTGAAAAATTGGAAGTAAATATTGTGCTAACTTTGAAAGTATATTGAGGCCTGACACGAATCCAAGGGAATCATTGGTTAAGGGTGAGTATGCCTTCTCCTGGGTACACATGAAGGAGGGCCCACGTTCAAAATCACAACGGAATGAAAGAGACAACAAATACCAATTCCTCACAAGTCAAGGTCAAGAGTATATTAACGGTAAGACAAGCCACAGCAATGAGAAGCCCACACACCACGGCAAAGAGTAGCCCCCGCTCACTGCAGCTAGAGAAAAGCCCGCATGCAGCAACGAAGACAACGCAGCCAAAAAATAAATAAATAGATAAATAGATAGATTTATTAAAAAATAAATAAAACACCCCCACCCTGAAAGGAATGACAAAAAATCAAATTTCTAAAAAAAAAAAAAAAAAAAAACAGAGTACATTAATGGTCAACCATTAATAAATCTGAATTACGCAGCATCGTGTGTTCTAAGTTGAAAACATGAACATCATGCATTCACGATTATGACGAGGGCTAGAATGTTTACATAGGATGAAAAATAAATGAATAATTCTGAATTATAATTGATTTCTCAGCTGACAGAAACTCACATCTGTAAACCTGTTCATATTAATTTATAATTCAGGATCATGTGGTTTCCATTATAATTCCAATCAGCCCCACCAACACCAAACCATTTTTAAAATAGCAAAGTAAGAAGCATAAACCAGGAACTCGAGCCCCAGTTTCAGCACTATGTAATATATGCAGTTTTCTCACATTCCTCCTGTGACTGTGAGATAAGATGTCTGAGTTTTTTCTTCTTCTTTCAGTCAGGGGATAAAACTTATCAGAATCAACGTGTTTTTAGGTCTATTGTCAGCATTTAAATAGTGAAGTTATTGTAGAGATTTGGGATCATTATTTTTCACCACAGAATAATACATAGCAGTACTAAAAGAAAAATATCACATTTTTATTTTGTTAAAAATAACTGTGGTGTTTTTACCTCAATGTGAAAATAAAAAAAGGAGTAGAAGGTTTGTCTTTCCCCCTTTAGTATTTAGTTCACCTGATATTTGGGCCCTCTTGACTTCTCACTTCTAATTTCCAACCACTAGCCACATTTTCATTCCATCAGAAGTTGTCTGTCTCCTAAAATAAGCCTGTTCCTGCAACCTGCTATGAGTAGGCTATGGCAGAGTGTATTTTCCAAAGACAGCAGCAATATTCTCTCCCATCCCAAATGCTCCCCTAGGACCCTGCAACTCCCCCTTCAGTCTTGAATGTGAGCCGGTTTGTGAGAGATATGAAGGCACTGGAATGAAGCAGAAGCTATGCTGTGTGACTTCTGAGGCTAGGTGAGCTTCCCCGTGTACGCCAGAACACTCATGTCAGAGCCCTGAACCGCCCTGCAAGCAGCCCAGCTGCCCCAGAGCCGCCATCCTATGAGGAAGCCCAATCTAACCCCCACAGAAAAAACACTCAAGAAGACTTGGGACAACACGAAGGGAGCCCACAGCTACTCCTGCCCCTGCTTCTCCAATTCAGCCACTCTCTGCAGCCACATGAGCCCCCTGGGCCAGCACCACCCCGCCAAGCCTCTCTTGCCAAACAGCTGCCCCACAGAAACAGTAGAGATAAGGAAATAATTGTGTGTTTTAAGCTACTAAGTTTGGGGGTGATTCATTACATGATAATAATAACTAGAACATAGGTACTGAGAAGAAAGTAAATTCCCAATCAAGGTAGTACCCCAGCTTCAGAAATTCATTGGCAGAAGAATTTCTGGAGAAGGTCTATTTAAACATAACCATTCTGCTTGGCAAGTTCCACCATTTCTCATTAGGATGTTGAAAACTCTAGATCATCATTGGTGTAGAGATTGAGACATTTAAATCATAAAGTTAACCTTATTTTCTTTGGTCTATACCTCAAATGAAATTGCGGAAGAGTCAAACCCAGGAAGAAACTGGAGTTATAGGGCAAGTAGGTTGAAGTTATTCTGAATCAACAAGAATTTTTCCTGAGTACATCTCCGCTCTCTAGCAGGCAAGGTCTCCCCATTTTCAAAGCTGTAAATACCAGAATGGCCTCCTACTGTGCTGCTGGAATTTTATGCTCCTCCATGGAAAGGAGAGCTATGACCATAAGACAAAATGGTCTAGGAGGCGACATTTTCCTCATTCTTCCCTGAAAGTGCTGGGTTTTTAATTCAGGTGTATTAGGTTGTGCTTTGGGCAGGCTGCTTCATAAATAGAAGTTCTTCAACACTTACGTGAGTAGCGTGTGCTTTGTCTCATAAGCAACAAAGAGAGGGGAGCTCTGTCTTCTCCAGGACCTCGTCGCTCCCTACGGCACCTACCACAGCCCTGCACCTCAGAAACACTTGGAGAATGTGAAGTGTGAATAGGAGCGTTCCATCAGAGATCCAGCAAGATCTTTACAAGTGTCTCCAAGGTAATAATAAATAGCTATCAATATCAGACTCATCTAAGCTAGACTCTTTGGCAATCATATGGATGGAAGTGAAAAATGGGATAAAACAAAGGAAAATGTTGCCTCCTAGGAGCTGTCTTTCCTGGTAATATCATCTAAAAGAGCTCTTGTTCCTTTGGTCCCACAGCCTCTGCCTCCTGCCCCTTCAGAAATTCTTACCCCACCATGCACACGATGTACTAACAGTTTATCTTTGGTCTTGCAGGACTAGATTGTACACTCCTGGGATCAGGGACAGCAGGGAACCCTGCTGTGTCTCCAGGGCTTGGAAGAGAACCTGGCACAGAGTAGGTGTTCAACAAATATTTGTGGAATAATTTAAATTCAGACAGCAAGAATAATTAAAAATGGATAGTTGGATGAGAGAAAGATTTAGGTGAAAAGAAAGGAGAAAAACCCCTGTTTCAGGGACTGAAAACAAATAGGCTCTTGGTGGAACACAGGAGAAAACTTCAAAGATTCCCACCCTTTGTTCCAGGCTTCATTTTTTAAGCCAAAATTAACAAGACTCAGCAGAGCATCAGACACATGATTTAGCAACACGCTGATTCTAACCACACAAGAAGCCTCATTTTCAAAATACCTTTGACCAGAGAGGAAACAGTAGTTGTGTTGGATTCATTTTCCTTTCTCATGATTATGACATTGGCAGACATTACATTTTCACTTTTATTGACCGTGTTATATATATATATTTATATATATATATATTTTTATATATATAGTGAAAAGGCTCCCAGCAGCATCCTTATCACTTTGGTACCATAATCCAGAGATTAGGACAATATCTAACTCTCTTTAAATTACTTACCTAATGCCTCTAAAAGAATGGGTCGGATTATTCCTTTCTTCAGGTATTTAACAAACACCTACTGTATGCACACCTGTATCAGGCATTGTCGGGAAACCAAAAATGATTCAGATGCAGATCCTATCCTCAGAAGCCAATATGGGCCCCACCAGGCTGCACTATTTTCAGTGAACACCTGTACAATGTTTCTTTTCTGTAGAAGTAAGTGACAGTTTATATTAAATCACTGAGTTTATTTTCACTCATCTCACCAGCTGTATCGCTGCTTCCATGATATTCTTTAATGTCATGGAAAATTTCTTCTGAATCGTGTTGTCCTGTCTCTTTCTTTCTTAAAGCAGAAAGTGAGGGGAAAAGTATTAGGACAGCTGGTCTATGTGCCTGTGGCGAAGGAGGACTGAACACGTGAGAGTTTTTCTTCCTTCGTTGCTGCATTTATCACCACGACATGGAGAATTAGTCATTTCAACAAATTTCCAGATTACAGGGGTTCTCTTTTTCTTTTTGAATTTCTGACTTTATGAAGACATTGTTTTTGTTTGTTTGTTTGTTTTGCGGTACGCGGGCCTCTCACTGTTGTGGCCTCTCCCGTTGCGGAGCACAGGCTCCGGACGCGCAGGCTCAGCGGCCATGGCTCACGGGCCCAGCCACTCCGCGGCACGTGGGATCTTCCCGGACCAGGGCACGAACCCGTGTCCCCTGCATCGGCAGGCGGACTCTCAACCACTGCGCCACCAGGGAAGCCCGATGAAGACATTTTTATAGTCAGACCTATCAAATTCATTTACTCATTCATTCATTTATTCAACAAATATGCCTCGAGTTACTATTGCCTGCCAAATAGTACCCTATCTCAAGGAGCTTATGGTTTTGAGGGCAGATAGACATGAAAACACACAATTTTAATACAAGAGCTTTGATTTAATAAAGGTATGTGTAAGCCTGAGGGAGGCGGCAGGGAGGTAGCAGTGGGGGCAGTGAGGAGCAGAGGAAAAGGAGAATGAGGGAAGATTCATAGAGAGATAACTATTCCGCTGCAAGCCAGAGAATAAGTAAAAGACTGCTAGGCAGAGAAGCAAGAGTGTCGTGGGGAGGTCTGGGGATGGGAGGGCGTGTTACAGGCAGTTGGAAAAGTTAAAAAAGATAAGAATGCAACACAAGTTGTAGTACAGTTGGAGTGTAAAATAAAAGGGGGATGTGGCAGAGAAACTGGAGGGGGAAGCATCTACTCATGGAAAGACCTTGCCTTTCATGAAAAGAGTTACATTATTTACCCCAGGGGGCATGTGAAAGCACCACAACTTTTTGAACAAAAGAATGATAGAATCAGATTTTATTTTAAAAGATCTGCTGACAACATCGTAAGGATTGAACTAATGATAATGGATGAGAGGGTGGAGGAAGCAGAAGAGAGATGGAGAGAGGTAAGGTAAGTTGCTGAAATAACGCAGGTGAGAGATGATGGTGTTCTGATCTAAACAGATTCTGTTCTGACTCTTTTTGATTAGCTAAAATCAGATGATCAATATGAAATAATGAACAGAGAAAAATTAGACTAAAGACATTACTTTAACAAATACTTATTTAGTACCTATTGTCCACCAGATGATGTGGTAGTTGCCAGGGAGAGAAAGGTGAGTCTTTGTCCTAAGAAAGCTCCAAGCCTGAGGAGTGGGACAAATCAAGTCAACAGCATTAGCATACAACAAGATAAGGGCTATATTGAAGCCTGAAAGGCCCTGGAAACAGTGATAGAGGATCTACATTCTCTGATTATCACAAACACTAACTTCATAAGAGCAAGCATGGTTTTTGCATACTTACTTTGTGCCAAACTGTGGGTATGCTTTATCTACACAATCTCCATAAAGGGCAAGATACTAAAAGTTACTTTTAAATTGTCTGTCTCTTCCTTCCAAAGGATCTTAACTACCCAACACTATTCTAACTATGTGGTAGCTCATTTGGACTACACTTATTTCTTTCTTTTTTTTCAGCTATAGCAAACACTTTATTTCTTTCAAAAAATACCAATTTAAAGGAAACATGGTAATATTTGTTAATATTTGTTAAATCTAGTTTGTTAGATACATGGATGTGTCATCTATTATTCATTTTCTTTCCCATGCTTATGACATTGGCAGACATTACCTTTTCATTTCTGTTTGACTAAGCAATAGTACTTTTGCAGTTCCTAGTTTTCCCCCGTGGCTATGATTATCCAAAACACATAATTATCAATATGTTAATTAAAAAAAAAAGACATTAAAGATAACCTTTTGCAAAGGTATACATTTGGACTGCTAATTACAGCACCTAATTTATATTACTCTGTTAATGATGGATTTAGCTTTTGCTTAACAAGATTTTAAGAAAACATTAACAGATTGCAAATTTTGTCCCTACTTTTGTGTTCTAGTTAACAGCCCAGCTGAATATTAACCAGCAACTAGTTTTACAGAGGATGGAGCCTGAGGTCACTTGGAGCATCATGTTCAACCAGAGTACCTGACATGCATCCTGCTGCTGGTCCTGCCACAGGCCAGGGATGTAAAATTGAATGCATTTAAAACTGGGTGCATTTTGTCAACAACACAGCCTGGCTTCCCTTGTTTAGTTACGTTGTGTGCTGCATGGCTGTTGGGAAGACATGATGATATGGTTGACGAATGTTTATGTGGAGGTAAATCTATCTCAAATTGGCTCTGAGATCCTTAGACAACAGATGTCTGTGACAGCACCTTTATCAGTCAAAAGATTTTCTGCTTTATACTTTACTTATAACTTTATTCAAATCAAAGAAGCAGGTTTTTATGAGCTGCAAAGCTCTCTGGTCCCAAGACCATGCTCCATCTACCATTCGTACAAGCTGTTTTCCTAACATCAATCTTTTTCCCAACTAAACTGTAAATTCCCTAAAGGCAGAAACTATGTATTATATTTATTCTGCAAACCCCGATATGCTGCACATGAGATGCGGACAAAATACTTCTACATTTGGCTCTGCTCCTTGCCATCTGTCTGTCTTAAGCAAAGTCCCTTCACTTCCCCAAGCTTCAGTTTGCTAATGTATAAAAAGAGGGAATAATATCTTCTGAGGATTAAATTAGGTAATAAATTTTAAAACTGCTCCATAAACCTAAATAAAATTGCCAAACAAATATAATCTAAAACATATTAATAATACATATATTACCAAGCATTTTACTCTTATGAATATAATCTTCTTGCTATTGATGTTTAAGCAAAATCAGACCCCCGCCCACCGTGTATGGCAAACCTCTTAGAAAAAGAATTTCTGAAAGGAGAAAAAATATTTGTTTCACATGATTTGTACAGTACTGTCTCATGTGGCAACGATCTTACTTTTTTTATGATAATAGCAATGCTATCAATTATCTCCAGAAATTATAGTGCTGAGGAAATCTATGATATTTACCAAGAAAACGTGTTTTAATTCAAAATACAGTCTATTTAAAGTGTTTTGAATTCCAATTAGAAAAAAAGTGCAAGAAGTATTTATATTCAATGGCAAAAAAATGGAGAAGAGATTTAAAGAACGAAAAAATATGAAATTAATATGTATTCAAAGTGATGGTCTTCTACAAAATAAATTCCTATTTTTAATATCACAACAGCGGAGAGAAAGAACTGTAAGCATTGCGGTCCTTCTGGAATATTCATTTGGTTTCTATACATTTCATTGGTACACTCATTTTGTTTTTAACTTGAAGGATTGAAGTTCTATTAAAAAATAAGTGATGCTGTTTTTGAGAGGGTTTAAGATCGAGTTGGAGATATTAAGTCCAAACCCCTCATCAGCTTAGGTTGTGTGAAGTATCTTCTTTATAAGCTTTGTCACGGAAAAAAAATGCACAACCTAAAAGTTGAGAATTATGTTTCATTCAGCAGACATACTGAGGACTTAAGCCTGAGATACAGCCTCTCCAGAGTACATAGGAGTTTTTACAAAAAAAAAAAAAAAAAAAAGCCAAAAAACAGGCTGTTGAAACATCAAAAGATTACTGTTAGTTAAAGAAAACCAGACATCTCAAGTTTATGAATTTAGCACTTTTCTATATATGGGAAGATGCAAGAGACTGGGCTCATTGAAATCATTTCTTGGCTATGCACTTTAACTATCTAGGGCTAGTATCCTGTTTTCTTCATCCTGAATCCCCCCGGAGGTATACTGTTGGGGGAGGGGGAGCCACTGCAGTGGCGGATGGCTCAGTGGTCCCAACATCCTTTGTTTAGTGATATGGCAGGCGACATTCTTTGTCCACAGCCTCAACTCACTCTTTTTACCTGGTAAGTCAATGAAACATGCAGTAGGAATTAAAAAGATATCATCCAGATCTTAGAAAGTAAGGCAGCCAATGGGTTTATTCCCACCAATATATCATCTCTATCCTTTAGGATCAAAGATTCCACAGCTGCGTGTCTTCCCTTTAACCCACTGTAAACGAGAAAGCTAGCTACCTCACCTAAGTTGGAGTTCAGTTGGGGGCTGTCCACTTCCCCCCAAATAAGAATATGCCTTAGTGGGGAATGAGATAGGTGGGAGGAAGTAATCCTATATTAGCATACCCTAAAGAGCAGTTTACAAAATGCTCACAGGAATTCCCTTAGTCCTTTAGAGACTGACCCTTCCCAGACTTAGTAACTAGAGGATTTTCTTAAAGATTTGTCTGCTGGGTGTTTCCTTGACTCACCGCTGTTCTTGTTTGTTTGTTTTCTTACCAATGCTACATTTTCCTTATGCAAATAATTTTGAATTGTCATGTTTTTTTATTAACCCTAAACAATGGTATTATAAAAGGGTGACAATGGCCACAGTGTGCCTATCACCTGGCTTATTGCCAGCACCGTAGAGCTCAATCCTTTGCATTTTGGAGGCCCTGAGTGACCACTTGGTGAACGGCCACTAAAGTTATAATGTGTGGTCCCAAAGAGACTGAAAGTAAAAGAAAATCCTGCCATTTCACACAGGTCATAGAATCCAGCATGTATTTTTCCTCAGAAAAGAGGACATTTTCAACATAGCCAGATTACACTGGGTGACCGTTCTTGAAACACTAGTTTTCATTTATAGACTAATCGTATTCCTTTGAAGACTTGAGATACCAGAGTGGCTTTAAACGGCATCTAGAGTCTCTTTTTTTGTTGTTGTTAAACTTACCAGTGTCAGAATTCACCAGTGCTATCAACAAAGGGAGATATTGTTTCATCTAGTTATAATGTGTTTTTTTAATTAATTAATTTATTTATTTGAGTGCATCAGGTCTTAGTGTGGCACACGTGATCTTCCGTTAAGGCATGCGGGCTCTTTGTTGTGGCACACGGGCTTAGCTGCCCTGAGGCATGTGGGATCTGAGTTCTCCAACCAGGGATCGAACCCACGTCCCCTGCATTGGAAGGAGGATTCTTAACCACTGTACCACCAGGGAAGTCTGAGTCTCTTTTTTCTGATCTTCCATCTACCTGATGTCAAACTATTCCTAACTCTGAAACCATACATTAACCTTTTTTCCTGAAAAATTATCTCCAAGTTTTAAAGAGACATACAGAGCCTTATTATTGATCACTTTTGTTGAAAATAGAGCATCATATTCTCATATAAAATGACCAATGATACTGTAATCAAATGTTCTTTATATTTCCAGTTAAGGATTGATTCCTTTCTAGGACCAAAATTCTTTTCAAGTAAATGAATAACCGTTTATGCATCCAGTAATGCATCCTGAACTCTTATACTGAATCCTATCTATGTTCTGTACTAAACAGATTATCCAGCATAGCTTGGGGCTGGAGCATGTCCTGACCCATTTATGAGTGGGTCAAGGTGAGGCCAATGACTAATGTTAGAGGGTGGCTCTACCAGATCTTTAGAGACACTGAATGCAGAATGAGGGTGACATAAACGTCAGAAGTCTTCAGAGAGAAGGAACACAGATGTCTCTTTGATCTCCTCTCCCTTTTCTACCTATCCACCACGTTTCACATTTCTCCCCTAATCTATATTGCTTAGAAAGCTGCTTTTTTTTTTTGAGGCACCCTAGATGCCCACTGAGTGCCTGTATACTTTGGCAGTTGCCTGATAATCATAAAGATAAATAACCAACATTACCATAAAATAGTGAATGTAACTATTGCTTATAAAATTCAGCACAGCGAATGTAATTAACATGAAGTCAAAATTGCTTTTGCAGTTTACCCAAAAAAGAATGGTGTGTCTTTAGAGAGGAGCCTAGACTTCAATACCCCTAATAGAGAAAGAAAAGTGCCCTTCCCACGGAAACCACGTTGTTTTTCATCCATGCAGCATTGGCGCCCCCTCCCTGTTCAGGACTGAGAATGACAGCCCAAGTGAAGACGTGAGCAAACAAAGCGCTCTGGCTCTGTTATAACTCTGAATTCCACCAAAGGCAGAAGAATTAGGTCAACAATTTTCATCTAAATGTGGAAATAAGCATCATGCTGGCAGGACTGTTTTGTGGGCATTATTTATTTCATCCATGTGTTTGTTACTGGGTCATTTCCAGTTATGTTTATAATCCAAAAACCTGGACCTAGTCCAAAATGAAAATGACAACTGGGTATTCTTAAGGTTTAACAGCTAAGAGTTGATCAAATATATTTACCTGAGGAAAAAACTTAGAGGAAAGAACTCCACATATAGTGAAAACTGTTAACTAGCAGTGCATGTTAGTGCCTATTATCACCATAATTTGCCTCACAAACAGGATCTGCAGGGCTTGTGAAAAATAGAACGAATGATGGTACTCCCTTGAGCAATACCTAATTCCAACCACCACCACACCTGGTGTGATGAAAAACGAGGTTTCGTTCTCCTTACTCCTTCAGCAAATATAAGGTCATCGTGTACCCTTAAATATGGAAACAGAACATAATTCTGTGAAAACCAAACAACAGATGATACCTGTACATATGTGTGTTTGTGGGTATAATCACCAATGCTGTTCTCTTTTTCTTTAGATGTCATACAGCTGCCTGTAAAGGGCTAATTTTTCATTCTGTAGAAAAATCAACTCAAGCTCAAAAAGAATAAGTGACTTCCCTTTGGTTTTAAAATTCATTCTCATGGGGTTTCCAAGAATTTTCCAGTCTTATTCATTGAACAACCCTGAATTTTCGAATATCAGAATTTTGGTTGGTCAGATGGTTGCTAGAAAGTGGTAACTGGCTATTCATGCCCATTTTTATTACAGAGTAATTGAAGAAAATTAGGAAGAAATAACTACTTGCAGATTTTACTAGGTTCAAGAAAACACAGAGTTAGAGGAACCTGTTGTTTGGTTTCTTGGAATTTGTTCCTATTTTTCAAAATGCCAACCTTGGCTGCAATTATGGGCATGAAGTTTTCTGAGACAAACTCTCTTGACAGCTTTTGACTATTACTCATATCTTCTTTATCTCAGATTAAGTAGCTATTAATGTTTATTCTGAAAGGAAAAGGGATGGAACTAGACTCCCAGGCTCCCACCATTAGAAATACGTCTTCAACTGAGTCCAAATTCCACATTTATCGGCTGAATTTTTTTCCTTTTGTTTTGGACTAATTTCTTTTAAGAGATTTGAGGTGTTTGCATAACCCATGCACCACCTAGTGGTTAACAGGTGGAAAAAGTCCACCTAGAAAAATAAAACACGAGAGCCTTTCAGAGAGAACAATTGACAAAATACAATATTTCATCTTTGAAATACTACTTAATGAGATATGCCATTTCGTATATAGAATTAAACAATCTGAAATTATTTTAATAACCTTTGAACTGTGCTTATCACGAGGATTATCTATGGCAAGGGAAAGGCGTATTTCTGGATTTTGTATGTTGAAATTCTTTGGAGACAATTGCTATTGTGTTTTAGATCAGCTTGTAACCATCGCTCTTTCACACGCTTGCCAGAGTAAGAGTGGGTCAGGAATCAAGCGCTCCGAATAAGGATCAAGCAAGCTGATATCAAATTTCTGGCTCTGCTTTCTACTACCTGAATGACCTTTGGAAAATTACCTAATCTCTCTGACCTTCTGGAAACCTTTCCTGTAAAAAAGAGATAAAATTAAAAATCACGTGTTAAGCACTTATAAAAATGCTCGACGCATGTTAGCTATTCATTAAATGTTAGGTATTATTAATTATTATGAAACAAATCAGAAAAAAATGTGTAACAATTTCATATTTACCTAGTTCTTCAATCAAGCCAATATAAAAAGCTAAAGTTTTTTCCCACTAACATCATTGCCCTGCCATTAGCCGTGGCTGGCTGCTCGGAGAATAGATAGAATTTACAAATTTCCATGGGAATTTCAAAGGCCCAACAGGGATCATTTGGGCCCACTTTGTAAGTCAACAGCAGTGCATCCTTCAGACAATGGGTGTGGAGGGGGTGTTAGCAAAATGGAATTTCTGCCTCAGTAGACATGGGCCCAAAACACACTCCTCTTTCAGCCTTTTAATAGATACTGGCCCATTCTCGAACTGTTTACTAAACTGTCTTTCTGCTGATGGTGCTTGAGCTAGTCCACTATTCATTACGGAACAATGAACAAAGGCGAGTGCTATTAAAATACATTCTAATTTATTTTATTAATTGGGTTGCATGAGAAGTCAAAGAGGAGGAAAGCTATTGAAAACACTATCTGTTGAACAAGGCTTTTTGTGAAAGAGCATATGGTAGATGAGATTTGATTGATGGAAAGTTAGAGGAGCAGAAAGATTAAAAGGAGCAGAATTCAGGTGCTGCTAAAAGAATAGGGGAAAGGTGCCTGGGCAGTCATGGGACAACATGTGAGGATGGATTGCTTGGATGTAAAAGACCTTGACATCCTCTGTTCACTGTACCTTGCCTCATCCTGGGGTCAGCAATTGATAAATTACTTCTAAAACACACTCTCATTGACTATAGCTCCATCGTCAACTACCAACTAAATTGACTCCTTGCTTTTTGATTTATTCAGGAAACTTCTATTGAGTATCTGCTTCACCACCATCATTAAGTGGTTTCTCCACACATAGAGAGTAGTGAATTACTAGCAATAAGTCAATGACTGACTGTCTATTGTTGATGAAAAATTAATTAATAATCAATCTAAGAACGAAATAGAAAATTTTATTGGAACCTATCTGAGGATTGTAACCCAGGAGACAATCTTTCAGAAAACTCTGAGGACTCTTCCACCTATTAAAGGTCAAGCACAATTACATATGTTTCTGAGACCAAGAGTTACTCATCAGATGACGTTCTGACAGTTAACACAATCCAGATCTGCGTGTACAAAGTGAGTAGTGGGTCATCATGACCGCTTACAAGACTAGGAAGGAATATTATCTCTTCAGGATTAATGCAGAAGTACAAGACACGCTGAAGGGAAAGGAGGAGGCCAAAATGGGTAGAGATAATTTTTATGCTTAAATTTTCTTGTCTTCCATAAAACATGAATTTTATTTCATCACTGTTCTTTGCATTCTTAGTGTTGAAATATGGTCTGCCCGTTCAAAAGTTCATTCAACAAATACTTTTTTAATGCCTGCTGTGTACTACATACACGTGCATATGACCCACTGGGATTTAGTGACCTAGATGGACAAAGTACCAGCTTACATTGTGGGGGAGTGCAGTAAGTAAACCAACATGCAAAACAAACAAGAAAAGAGCTAGATCACGATAAGGTCTACTTTGAGTTGATTGGTCAGGAACTAACTTTTTTTGAAAAATTTAAATTTAATCTAAGATCTGAACAAGAGCAGCTAGTCATATAAACATCACTCCTGTAAACACCCTTCCAGGAGAAGGAACAGCCAGAGGAAAAGATAGAAACAAGACTGGCATGTTCAAGAAACAGCATTCCTCAGATGAAAATTTTCTCCACTTCTCTTTCTGGATTCCCTACTTGCTCTCCATGAGAAGGGATTATTTGCAGCTAGTAGTCTCTGGCAACTAAAGTAATTTCCTGCCTAATTATGAAACTGTCACTAAAAAGAGTTGGATGGAGTACTTCCTTTCTCAAGATTGCTCTATACCCATTAAAAACAGCCTAGAAAAAGCATCCAATTTCTTTAATCAATTGTTGGGGGTTATTAACATTCTAGTTGCTTTGCTAGACATTTTGCATGCATGACCTTGTTTAGTCCTCATATCAGTCTTATGATAAGGTAAAAAAGATCTGTTTTATATATGAGTAAATAGGGCACACAGTTATTAAGTGGCAATGCTGAGATTCAAACTCAGATTTCTCTAAGGCCTCCTTAAAAAATATAGAAGCAGCTATGGGCAACATCGATCTACTCAGAAGCAAGATCCCATCTTTGGGTACCATACAGGTGACTAAGAGATAAGCAGGGCTCTCCAGCTATGTACCCATTACCAGCACACCCATGTGCACGTGCGCATGTGCACACACACACACACACACACACACACACACACAGAAGGAGAACTCCAGCTGTCTAAACTCTTCTAATTTCTTATTGTTATTATTCCAACATAATTCTGAGGAGCACTGGTATTGCTATATAGAGAGCACTTCTTTTGTATGGAAAACTGGTGACTCGGAAGTTAAGAAAAATGTATGAAAAGAAGAAGAAAGTCTTTAGGGTATGAGAAATGGGCAAAGAAAATTATCAATTAGGTTTAGTGTTTAGTAGGAAATAGCAATTTCACTTTTTAAAAAAAGTCAAGTCTGATGTCTCAAGAAGTTTCTCATCTAAATGGAGAAAAAATAAGTATAAAAAACAGTTTTGGCTCAAGTAAGAAATTAGCTGAGGATCAGGATTTACATATTGGAAGAGGAAGCTGAGAAAATCCAGAGTATCAACAAGGCCGTTGAACAATGACCATTCACAGTGATCTTTATTTTATTGATATAGAATGATTCATTTAAATAAATTTTGTGGAAGTGTTTTAAACCAATCTGCCATTTTGAAAGCAGCTAGATCTTGAATATAAGTATATTGTGGACCTAAGAGTGGTTTTTTGAGTCAATGTGGTGTCAGGATTTCCTAGGAGACAAAAGTAAGAGAAATTTAAAAGAAAAAAATCATAGAATGGCACAGGGTATACTGTATTATCTGTTAAATATAAACTAATAGACATTTTAAAATTATCATAATCACAACTTTCCCTTTGATGTGAGCCCTTGGGTAAATTTACAGAGAGCAAGAAGGCTGTATTGTATCACAAATCTCCAGATTAAAACCTGTCAGTAACAATACATACTGCTTCACTGCAGTGTTTCACCATACTTGTGTAATCAAGCAGGAAGTCCATGGATCACAGCCCTGTATTGGGCATCAACCACATCCTCTTCAAAGGAGAATGTGTGATGGGTGTTGGCATTGCATTTTTATATTGCTCTTTTGAATCACAACTTACTAAAACAAGAAAGCTTCTTCCATAGATAGCAAATCCTTTCTTGTAAAAGCTAATCAATTCTGTTAACTTTGGTAGATTTCTGTTTCTCCAAATTAAAAACACTTGATAATATTTTTTAGACAATTGTTAATATTGGATTTGGCTTGTACTCCATTCAGCAGACATATGCCCTTGGATGTAGATACAGAAACCATGTAAATCATATACTATTCATATCCTTAGAGAGATGTTGAATATTGAATCAAGGAACAACAGGTTTTTATTTTTTTTTTAATGAAGGAACACAAGTAGAATGTTTTGGAAAACAAAAAAATAAAATATTACAGCAGAAAAATATACATAAAAAGGGCTTAAAGATGAAGAAATATGACTGACAGGTCAAATATCTAATAATTGAAGTTCCCAAAGGATGAAAAAAGGCAGATGAGAAGAAATTATAAAAGCCATAAATCAAGAATATTTTGCAGAACTGAAGGACTCGAAATCCAGATTAAAAGAACCACTGAGCACCCAGTACAATGAACAACAACAAGAAAATGATGTACCTAGGGATCATCATCATGAAATTTTACAACCCTAGGAATAAAGAGAAGACCCAAAAACTTTCAGAGAGAAGAAAAAGGTCATCTATTAAGGAAAACATTGTACTCCTAAGGCAATATTAGAAACTTGAAAAAAAAAGGAAAAGCAACATCATCAAATTCTTTGTGAGAAGCATTTTCAGTCTAGCATTCCATACCCAGCCAAGCCACTAATCAAGAGCAATGGTAGAATAAATAGACCTTTCTGAACATCCATGGTCTTTGAAACCTTACCAAGGTATTTGAAACTCTAGTTCGGGAATTTTCTCAGGAATTTCTGGAGAATGTTCTCCATCAAAAAAGGGGAATAAACCGAGAAGAGGAAGACATAGGATCCAAGAGAAAATGAGATCTCATGCAGAAGAATGTCAAACGGGATCCCTTGATGACAGAAATTTCCAGGGCAAAAGCTTTACAGTAGGCCATGAAAGCAACCAGTACAGATCAGAACGGAATGACTGATAGAAATGTCCAGAAGAAAACAAACAATCAAAAAAGTGGAAGTGATAGATTTTCTGATGTATTTGTGAGGAAAAGTTCATTAAAAAAAAAAAAACAACTGGGGTACTTGAGAAGAACAGGCATTTAGAATAAGGTACATAGAAAGCTAAGCAAATTAAAAAGAGAATAAGAATTATCTCAGGAGGAATACAAAAAGTTGTGCAAGAATAGAAAAATAATCACAACACATTATGGGAATCATAACAGTGTAATCAGTGAATATTGATTTAACCGAAAATTATGATATAGTCATTGATTGACAAGGAATGATGTAAGAGAGCAAAATCCTCATCTATGGAAAAGGAAGTCAACAGATACTGTACTGCTCAGTCTTTAAATACAGTACTACATTCCAGTAAAAGGAAGGAAAGCTTCTTAGAGAAATGCCGGATTTCAGGTCTGGAGTAAGAAATGTACAAAATGAGCCCAGGACAATTTGTCACGCCTAAAAGCAAGGATGCTATCAAAGAAATTGATTTCTTTGAAATTTGAAATTTTTTGAAGTTTGAAATTTGAAGTTTCAAACTTTGAAGTTTGAAATTTTTTGAAGTTTGAAATTTGAAGTTTCAAACTTTGAAGTTTGAAATTTTTCATTATAAAAAGAAAAAAAGAGTTGGAGTGTAGGGTTGGGAGGAAGTAAAGAGAACTTTTCTAGTAAATGAACTTCAGTCCTATTTGAATATTTTAAATAAGAATGTAAATGTATGTATTCCTCATGTAATTTCTAATTAACTGAAATGTTAGATTAAAATTTAAAAGAAACAATAGTGTAAGCGAATTACTTAGAAGTGTGAAGTTAAGTCCCATGGAGACTAATAAGGGTTGAAAGTCTTGGCTGAAGGGAAGTACGACAGGAACATGAAGAGGGGTGAGCAGGGAATTGCTGTTTTGTTGTTTGTAAGCCTTTTGGTCTTATTTGGCTTTTAAATTATGTGCATATTTTACTTCAATAAAAACAAACTTTAATTTTAAAATATTTTTAATAGAAGATAATGGGCTTTGGGATCACATAGAACTTCATTAAAAAATTAATTTGGGCATTTACCAGCTAAAAGGCCTTGAGCAGAGGCTTAATCTCTCTCAGTTTGTTCACCTATGAAATGAAGATAATACATCCACCTGTGGAGTCACGAAGCTTTAACGTAATACATTTGAAACACTTAGCCTGGCACATAGTCAGTATATGGTAGACATTATTACTGTATTATATATAGAACCTTTGCTGAAGCTGAACTCTAAATCTGCTAAAAGCTGAGACAGATCTTCAAAGACTGCCAAAATACAGCGTGTATAGATATGGGCATTGAGTGGGGGCCAGATAGTCTGTCCTCTTCCAATTTAAGGAACAGAGAAAGTTGGAGTAATTGTGCCCTTAGTGTATGAAATGTCCTCAGGAGTGGAAGTCAAGTTTCTCTCATGTAAAGGGACAGAGAAGCTTTCTCCAAGACACAAGAATACTAACAAAACTTTAGTGACTGGTCTGTACTAAACTAAACTCTGGTGATTTAAGATCTCCAAACTCTTCAAATCCAGTTAGGTGATTGCAACTTGAATTAGATCATGAGGGAGCTGAGAGTAAGCAAATTGGCTTTTCTACACTTTCAATACATTGTTAACAGAAAGGCAGAGAGAATAAAGAAACTCTTGGATCAAATAAATGATGATCAGTATCAGTAAAACTAAATATGGAAGACACAGGAACTTCCCTGTTCACACAGTGGTTAAGAATCTGCCTGCCAATGCAGGGGACATGGGTTTGATCCCTGGTCCCGGAAGATCCCACATGCCGCGGAGCAACTAAGCCCGTGCGCCACAACTACAGAGCCTGTGCTCTAGAGCCTGAGAGCCACAACTACTGAGCCCACGTGCCACAACTACTGAAGCCCACGCACCTAGAGCCCGTGCTCCATAACAAGAGAAGCCACTGCAATGAGAAGCCTGCGCACCACAACAAAGAGTAGCGCCCGCTCACCACAACTAGAGAAAGCCCGTGCACAGCAACAAAGACCCAACGCAGTCAAAGATAAATAAATTTAAAAAAAAAAAGGAAGACACAATTTTTTTATATAGGTCTCAAATTTCTTTAAAATTAGTTATAATGATGTGTCAGTTTCTTATGCACTATAGATGGGTTAAATTTATGCTTTTTATTTTAAGTTTTGTTTTAACAGAGAAGACGTAATTGACCACCCTGTGTTGCCAATTTGTTCTCCCTCTCTCTCTCTCTTTCTCTCTCTCTCTCTCTTTCACACGCACACACACACACACACACACACACACACACACACACACACAATTAATTCATGTTAGTCTAAGTATCTAAGTGAAAGTTTTCCCATCTTTGCTAAAAAATCAACTGCATTTTGAGTAGCTGTGATAGACCCAGGTGGCTGGCTAACCCACTCCTCTTTCCTCTACCCACCTTCACTCTAGAGGCTGGAAGAAGTCACTCTGGTAGACTTTTTCACAGCTAGGCTAGTCATGTGATCAGTTTCCAACCAACAAAGTCATGATGACATAAGAGGACATTTGGGGGCTTCTGGTAAGCTTTTTTTTTTTTTTTTTTTTTTTGCGGTACGCGGGCCTCTCACTGTTGTGGCCTCTCCCGTTGTGGAGCACAGGCTCCGGACGCTCAGGCTCAGCGGCCATGGCTCACGGGCCCAGCCGCTCCGCGGCATGTGGGATCTTCCCAGACCGGGGCATGAACCCGTGTCCCCTGCATCGGCAGGCGGACTCTCAACCACTGCGCCACCAGGGAAGCCCTCTGGTAAGCTTTTTACTCTTTGCTTCGCTTCCCACCTTGAAGGAAAATGTGGGCTTCCACGGGAGTAGACATCCTGAGACCATGGAAAGTCACACTAACATGCTAAGAATAGTGAAATGAAAAGAAGAAAAAGTGAGCCTGGGTCTTCGATGACAGAGTTGAGGAGACGAACACATCCCTAACTGACACAGCAGCGCTTTAGATTTCTGTCCTGTTTACTGTTGAAATTTTTCTTTTTTCATGTACCAAGAAAATATTAAGATGCAAATCTGTTATATAAAATTTACAAGAATGCCATCTAAATGCCATCACTCCTGAAGCATTCCCCTTCAAAAATGCCACTTTCCCCCCAAAAATGTAAAGTGTGTTGAAGGCTCCACCATCTTACTTCTCCTCACTAAGATGAAGAAAGGAACACAGGAAGCAAAGGCAGAGACAGGCTACACAAATTATCTATTAAGTGAATTCTTGGTGGAGATGAGGGATGTTTGAACCATCATGGGTTTCTTTTTTCCAATTGCTTCCTATACTCATAAAAATGTTTTTATTTTATATATTTTATTCTAAACTTTATGCTAAGTGAAGGTGCAGGCTCTTTAGATTCCAGCCGCATAGATTCCAAATAGTTGGTCATTCTCTCACATCTCTGTGACCTGAAACAAGTTACCTGATCACCTTAAGCCTCGGTTCCCACATCTATAAACTGGGGATAGTGAAGATACCAAATTCATAGGGGTTTTGTGAGGGCTAGAGGAGCAAACCTACACAAAAATGTTAAGTACAGTGCTTGGCACAGTTCCGGGCTCAGCAAATGTTAGCTGTTATGACTGTAACCACTACAACTCTATTTAACAAACACCTATTTAGTATTTACTATATGCCAGGCACTGCCTTAGTGCTTGGCAAATATTAATTTACTTATTATTCATAAAACCCTGTGAAATTATTACTACTATTACTATTATTATATCAATTTTATATAAGAGAGCACAGAAAAATTGAGGAACTTTTCAAGGATCACACAGCTCAAAGATGGCTGAGCTGGAATTTGGACAAAGAAATCCTGGCTGTAGAATAGGTGCTGTAACCCCCTGCTCTGCTACCCCACCTTCTCCTCTCCCTTCCCTCCTTCTTGTTCCTCTCTAATGCTCTAGTGAGTGGTAAGCATTAAACAAACAGACGGGACCAAAAAGTTTCCAGTAACAGGCATAGAGGTAATTTTTAAAGACTTAAAAGCTTTTTGGTCACCTTTACTTAAAATATAAATTTTTTACTTAATAATATTTCTTTTTATTTTACTAAGTATCAGTTGCCATATTATAAGAGAAAGTAGAGTTTGAATAACATTAGCTACAATGAGTGCTTTCAATCATCCTCATTATTTTTTCATAGCAAGCAAAGAAGGCTCTCTATGTTTAAAGCAAGGAGACTTGCCAATTGTTTTCATCAGTAGGAGTGAAGATACCCTTTTCACCTTGAGGCTAGATATGAGACAGAAGAAGGTATCCTGAAGTAACTATTTTCAGTGGGATTTGAAATTTAACATATTAACTTGAATTTTATTTGCAAACATTACCTCTGACCAACAGACCTGTTAAAGACAGAGGCTGTTTCTTCTTTAAAAGAATGAAAGTATGGTGTTCCCAGAGAAGCTTTTCACATGAGTATATGAGATGCACAGTCTGCTCTTTCCAAACTCCTATGCAGACACTGCCACTTAGAATTTAACATTGTCATGCTGCCACTGGGACAGCTAAGTGTTATAGCTTCTATCTGCTCATGGTGTACCTTCTCACTGTACAGCAGCTCCTTAAAAATGTACATCACACACACATGAAGCATCCCCCTATGGGCCATGGGCTCCAGTTACCTGTAAAATAAACATGGACAAAATTAGCAGTAGGATACATGTGTGCTGGTAGGATGGCATTGGCTTCAGGTGAAAAGTGAAAGAAGCCAAAATCTTAATGACCATCTCATTCTAACAGGTCAGCTAAAAAGATGCTGTAGCCCTTTTCTTCCTCTTCATTCATTTGTTGACTGAACTGAGGTCACACTGAAAGATACTAGTCTGCATGGGGTAGCACTTAATTCATCCCCTCCCCCTCCCTGCCACCAAAATAATCCAGAGTGGCAGGGGTTCCAACAAAATTAAATGCAGGAAAAAATAAAGGTACTGGTATGTCTTGACTATGTTTTACTCATAACACTCTAAAAATTCATTGCTAAATGATTAATTGAAGAAGTAGAGGAGTCAGCAAACCTGGGAAAATTATTTAACTTCTCTGGGACTTGGATTTCACAAGGCACATACTCTGCATTTAATCATACTAAGTTATTTTCAGTTTCTTGAAGGGACCGTGTTTGTTAAATATTTGTATTTCCAGCCTCCACATCTATTGTCTGTCACTTAGTAGCTTCTCAGCAGATATTAGTTTTTTTTAGGGTTTCGGGGGAAATCTACCATAATCAATAACTGGGAAAGAGAAGGAATATAACTGCTCATTTGCTATTTTCTGCCTCGGTCTCTCATTACACAATTAGTTACGCTTGTATGAATGTAAAAGCTCTGGGAAAATAAATCATTTCCAAGAATTATTAGAGCGAGAGGCTTTGCCTTGGAAGAGATCAGAGAGTTGCAGCAATGGCTCTACTGTTAATATAGTATACTTTTACTTTGTTTCTGGATGGATATAGTTTTTACAATGTAAATGAAAGATGTAAAGAAAACCCAGAAGCCTGAAACAGACCAACTAAAAAATAAATTATCAGGCCAAGAATAGCTCTCACTGTACTGTATTGCTTTCATTTACTTATGTGTCTCTCCCTTCTACCAAACTATAAGCTTCCTGAGAGCAAGAACTATATCTTACCCATCTTCGTATCCAGGGATGCTGCTCAATGTATTTCACAACCAGTATGGGAGAAGCTTTGACCAATCAGAACAGATGCTGACTATAAACCACCAATGTGGCCGGAGGTTTGTGCTGGTTAAATATTAGTCCTAATCTATTCCTAGTGCCTACTAGCACAGTGCCTGGGGAAATACTAGATACTAAATAAATGTTTAGTGGATGGATGAAGAAAGGAATTAATAAGTGCATGAATGCCACAAGCCAATCATCCCATCATAGCCCAGTTCTTCCAGGATTGTCCTACTATAGAGGATTCTCAAATCCTTCCACTCTGTAAATTTCCTTTGGACTCAAAGGCCTTGCACAATGCAGAGAGGAGGACTGCAGGTGTTATGGAAGCCATGTGACCTAGAGTCCCCTGGAACTGTTCGCAATGGATTCAGTTAGCCCAGGGCCTTTTGACAGTCCCTACAACCTCGGGTATTTTTAAGAACATAATCTCAGTAATAAACACAGAAAGTAACGTGAATGAGGCTTGTTGTTCCAGAAAACAGGCTGATTGTCTTTGTGCTTTTGATACAGCCATGCCTAGTTTGGATACAGAAATGACTGATTTGTAAGAGGTTTCTAATGGTTATTTTATGTTAAAATAGGATTCTGTTGAAAATATTTTTTATCTTCCCATTCTGTAATTTTGGATAAGCATTTTTATGTGTTTCTTTATAAGACTATATTGTAGAAAGGAATAAAAATTATTATTGAAGTTTATGAAAAGATATACTTTCCTACTACATAAGTTTGTAAAATAAGTCTTAAACCCCATTTCTGCCCATTCATCATCAACAAAGCATTAAATATTTACCAGATCCTCAAATGGGCAGTTGTCAATTGGAAGCCACCCAGCATTCATGGTCCTTTCTTAAGAGATGCATATAGTCTCGCTGGGGCAGGAAATCCAGAGACTTCCCTCCATCTAAAAAAATTAAAGAATTGACAAGGGCTGTCAGGCCCTTCTTCTCACTGTCCAGGCATAGTCAAGGGTGAACATGCAGCCTAAACTAGTCTGATCACTCTATGCAGGCATTTTTTAATTGTCAGCAGAGTGACCTAAGCGTAGAAAAGCAGATGGAATTGATTGATTGCAGTGGCTGTGTCGATGGAGGATTCTCAAATGCTTCCTTCTGCAGAGATCTACTGGACCTGACTATGTGTCCTGGGCTTGGATCTTCATCTCTCCCTTCAAGCTTTCAAGCTCTTAACTTATATTTTCAAATAAATGTAATTCGAGTTGAAGTTAAACAAAATTAGTTTCTGTTATTTGCACTGAAGAACTAAAACTATTTTTGGTATAAGGAATTAGAACTATAAACAGGTGTATAGTACTGTCCTTGTCCTCAGTGACTAGACAACCTAGTTGAAGAGAGAGAGAACATAAGTCAAAGTCCAAGCAAGAGGCAGAAAATAAGCATGAGTGGTACTGGAACAGAAGGAGAGAATCTGAGTAAATTTGGGGGTCAGATTTGGGATGAAAAATCATCCCCCTTCACCATCCTCACTCCTAGACTTTGCTCAATTAATTGATAGACAGCCTTGACTGCAAGGTGTCTATATAGGTTAGATAATGGAGACAGAAAAGGAGCAAATGTGGCTGCTGCACTCACTCTGAGAAGTGCTATCTAGTTGGAGAAACATGTCATACATTAAAATACTAGAAAGTAATACAAAACAGGATATAGCTCAGGGTTAGATTTGGTCATGCAAACCTGAGGTACTATAGGACTTCAAAGAAAAGAGTATGTATAACAGAGAAAAACAAACCTGACTCCGTATTGGATCTATTCCTTTAGCTCCAACCTCTGTGCTCTGTTGCTTGTGCTTAGTTATACTGGCTCTGCACCTTTGCAAAAGAATGTTGCTTATAGCCTGAAATATACATGATAGCTCTTTCTCAAGGCTCTGCCTCCCAAGCTTGACCTTTAAAGGTATAACACTTTTCCATTCATATAGAGATAAAGTGTTGCAGAACAGAGAATAACATTTATCTTGTTGGAGGTTTACAGGAACATCATGACCAGACATACTTGGACAGCTGCAAGAACAAAGGACTGTCACATCCACTCCATGGTCTGGAGAGCAGCAAAAAGTTTATAACAACTAACCATACCCCGTCCTCTTTTTGTATAAAAGAAGGCTGAATTCTAACTTGGGTAAGATGGTTCTTTGGGACACCAGTCTGCCATCTTCTCAGTCTGCTGCCTTTCCAAATAAAGTCACTATTCATTGCCCCAACACTTCATCCCTTGATTTATTGGCCTGTCATGTGGTGAGCAGTACAAGCTTGGTCTTGGTAACAAATGGACTGTAGTGAAGTCAGACATCAGAGAGAAGATAGAGCATCAGCTAATTCACAGCGACCTGTAAATTTTGCCAATTCCATGAAAATATTCAGTTTATTTGTTTGCTTCTAGGCATTATTTAGATCCAAAATTAAATCCTCTCATTTATATTTTTTAAATCTTATTTCTTTTGATATCATGGACATCTATAGCGTGAATTAGATTTAAGAAAAATAAATTGGCTGAGTTGTCAAAATACACACACACACACACACACACACACTGATAATAGAATTTACATTTAGTTTTATCCTTCAGTGAGAGAATAAATGAACAGAGAACATCAATTTTTTTACATTTTAATTCTTGAAAGTAATAATTTCTCATGGAAATGTATTTCAAAAATTAACTCTTATAGAGAAGTTACAATGTATCAGCACTGTCCTAAACACTTTACCTATTTAGTATTAATTTCTTTAATGAAGGCTGGTAAATATTAAACAATCCCCCCAGGATGGGGAGTGGGTGGGGCACTGATTTATAGAGTCTACCAATTTCTGTGGTGTAAATACTCCCACCCTGGAGGATGTCAAGCTACCAGTGTGATTTCACTGAGTGCGGAGGTGGAAAGATGAGAACTCTTGGCTCTCCATAGTCCTACAGTCAGCTCTAGCACACTACTTGTTCTGACATCTCATGTCCTTGAAACTGATAGGTGGGATCTGAAAAAAGACTCAGAGGTCAACTTGCAACATCCACATTTTCAAATATGAAAAATTAGGCCCCCATGTTGATTATTGACAAACCCATGATTACATTAGCAATTAAGAGCTGACTATGGGACCTGGATAGACAAGAGGCTGAACTCTAAGCTAATTGGTCAACTTTCCATTCAAAATGCAGTCCAGTTCTGAAAGCAGGGTCCGTCTTCTTAGTTTCAAGAGATGTCCAAATTTCAAGTCTCCTTTTCATATTTATACACCCTTCCTGGCTATTAGTTCAGGCTTCCCTCCCTAAAGAGTGACTAGATAATCTCGTCACTGCCTTCTGTTTTGTTTCTTGCACAATATATAAAAAGACAATCAAATTGGGACCAGCATGTCCACTTATTCTGTGCCTATTGTGACTCTGTGGGATGGCACTTGGCCCCACAGTAGCTTTCCCACATTCTGTCACCATTCCTGAAGTTTCACAACTTATTCCTCTGGATCTTAAAAAAATTTTCTACTTTCCTAAGTCCAGTACCACAAAACTTCCTGGGCAAATTATTTTGCCATATATGTTAAGGAAAGTCTATTTATAGAAAACTGAGAAGAAGTCATGGAAATCAAATGTGTCCAAAATTTTTTAAAGTTCATTATCAAAAGTGGAGTTAAGAAAACCCTATAATCCACCTTCATTTATTTAACAATTTTGCCCATGTTTGAAGTTAATATCATAGAAACTTTTCCATATGGCAAAATTTTACTTGTAAAGGCTACTAAAATCTAAAATTAAATTCTGTTAGATAACTCTCACGAACAATAAGAAACTATATTTTTCTTCTTTTGTGCTTGTTTTTTTTTAATAATAAATTGTTTAATAAATGCCTTCTGTGTTGTTTTGACTCTCAAATGACTTCTTTTACTACTATTTAGGATACTCAGTAAAGCAACGGTTTTGCAAGCGCCTATAGACCTTGTTACCAAACGTACAACTGTGCTAGTTTTAGAACTGCTTTCGGATATTGGTGTTGAGGTGTGGGGTTCATTATGCTTTGGGAATATTACAGTGAACTGGCTGGTCATCAGCCCTATAAAAGGCAATCTGTTCAGCTGACTGATCAGCCAGAAGATTGTTTCCTTTAGCAGATGACACAGAGAGGATATTTGCTTTATCCATGAAATATATATTTACTATAAATAGTAAGCATAACTTTGCATCTCTGAGTGGGTGAAAAATAATCTATTTACTCTGAGAATATCAAACCAGCAATCTTACAGATCTCAAATGAAAAGGGGGAGAAAAAGGATTTGAGGGACTCCATGATGACCGGGATCATAGAATGTGTCAGCTAAATCATCTTCTATCCCATCCGCCCCCTTCACTCTCAGATCTAACCCTCCTCTTTACCACCTCCCCTCAGAAGCTACAGCAAAGATAACTTAGATAGCTGCCTTCAAACAAAACCAAGATATTGCCCCTTCTCCCATTTCAGGAGCTAGATTTCATAATCCTCACCCGCACCCATCCTCTCTCCCATGGCAGAGCCTAGACAAGCCACTGTGCCCTCCACTTGGAGATGCCCCCACCCCGACCCCAAGCCCTGGTACTCTTTGGCTTCTGGGCAGTTATTCATTGATTTCTTGAGGGTTTGTTTTGCTCTCTTCCCAGAAGAGATTTATCTCCTCTCTCTCTCTCTCTCTCTCACACACACACACACACACACACACACACACACACAAATCAACAAAGGTGAGGAGATACCTCAAAATATATTTAAAATGCATTAAGAACTTAGGTAGTTGCTTTGTCTCTGGACACTCTAAATTAATTTCTGCACTGCATCCTTGCCTGACCTCAGGGAGTTAACGTCCACAAGCAGGATTAGAGTAGCGACAGACAGGGAGAGATTAGATGTGCTCTGGGACAAAAATAAGCAAAGGAAACAGGGCTATGCTTTCAGGCGTGGATTAATTTAATTTTCTGGGAGGGAAGAAGAGATTGTTTAGGGGCTTAAATCCATAGGGGTATCTCAGATGCTGATGAAGTTTGACTTTTCATGTTGTTTTTTCCTTTTTTGAAAGATATAAAAGATGAGCAGAAAAACAACTCATTACTTTTCTGGGAAGGAAAGACTATAGGGGTTTATTTTAATAATTTACGTCCTATTTCCATAACATACTTTTTGCACAGACTATACCTTTTAAACACATTGTTAGGAAGAGGCTGATATCCAGTGTGATTTCAGTTCAGGAACTCAATATTTAATCCCTTAGAGACAAAAGAATGTTTAATCGCTGGATATTTATTTGAGAAATCACTAATGAAAAATATTCTGAGCAGCCCAATTTTACAATTTACACATGGAATGAGAAAATGTTCATTTGGGGAGGAAATATCGAGTAATTTAGATGGGGATTTGCTTATAAATAAGATGAAGTCTAGTACCTGTGAGGGGCTGGGGAAAAGTTTGGGGGTGAGGGTGGAGGACACCTAACAGAATCCTCCAGGAAAGCCGGCTCCAAGGAAGTGTTCTCGGCAGGGGCCTGACAGCTTAAGGTCCCCTCCTGGACCAGCTCCGACCAGCTCTGACCTTCATCACAGGAACCAGCTCAATTTCTAGAGGTGCTGGGGGAGGAAGGCGGGAGTGTGAGAAGCCAGAGGGGCCAGTGTAGCTTTGAAATCCAAACATGTTAAAACTAAGTGGTATCACCACAACCCCAAACACCTTAAAAGAAGGTTCCCTATCTGTGAGGGAACTCAGCATCTTTAAACAAGGTCCTAAATACACAAAAAAGAATGGTTAGGAAACTCTCTTTTCTCCTCAAGGCTAAATTAGGAATGTTTATTAAGCAACTGAGACAAATAGTACAGAGAAGGAAAGTGAATGACAAGTCTCAAGGACTTACTAATTTAGCTACAGTCTAACACCAAGTCCAACACCCTAATTTAAATGACAATGTATGTTTTCCCATGACACTTTCAGCCACAAACACTACTGGCTACTTAACTAAGCCTAGGTGATACTTCTATGGAGATAGGAGACCCTTCACCCCTGAGCACTTCCCGGCACTGTGGCTTTATGGGTGACACAAAAGAAGAGGCAGCTCAAACCGTGTGCTCTTCTGTGCGTCACTTTACCTCTTGCCCTGTAGCTCTGTATCCTCCAAGGAAAGGTTCTAACTGTTCTCAAAGGTGACTTTGTAAGCAGGTAGGATAGGGAAGTCCCTGGAGAAAGAGAACCAGGCATGGCTTTCTTGACAGAAGAGAAGCCATTTTTGGCCTAAGCCATTTTGTGATCTAAGCCTGGCCACAGTGCTCATCCTTATGTAATTAATGATCTTAAGGGAACAAAAGAATGCAGAAGCAAAGGACTGTTATCAGGAAAGAGATAGCAAAGATAATATATCAGTTGTCGAGTTCTGTTTCAATGGTAAAGATTAGCCTGAAGCTCTCAAACACCAGATCAACTAAAACCTAAGGGATGATTATGTTGACCTTTCCTGACCCTCGTGACTTCAATCAACTAAAGCTTGGACTCTGTCAACAGCCCAAGCCCCTTCAGGAGACACTGCTTTGGGAAAGATCCCTGGTATTCTCCTTACTTGCTGCAAGTAATACATTCTTCCTTCTCCTGCTCTTTGGCTTGCTTGTGTCTTTTGGCTTAACACCTACTAAGAGGCAGTTTTCAGTTAGAAACTTTATAGGTAGGTCGAGTAGGCGGCTGTCTGCTCTGGTTCAAGGCTCCTTACTCCACCAAGTTTTGTTCATTTGTTTCTTTTTTAATGGCTTTATTGAAGTATAGTTTATATACATACACTGTACATATCTAAAATGTACACTTTGATATGTTTTGGCATATGTGTACAACCGTGAAACCATCATCAAAATCAAGATACCAAACATATCCATCACCCCCAAAAGTGTCCTTGTGCCCCTTTGTAATCTCTACCTCCTGTCCCTTCCCACTCTCTCAAATTTACTTTGCATTTTCTAAAGTTTTAGATACATCGTATCATATGATATATACTCTTTCTGTCTAACACCTTTCACTCAGCGTAATTTTTTTGATTCACCCATTCTGTTTCGTGTATCAATAGCTCATTCCTTTTTATTACTCAATCAAGTTTCCCTATACAACCTCCTCAAATTTTAATTCCACCATGAAACACCCCATTTAGTTTTTGATCTTTGACTTGCCACTTTTTTTTTTTTTTTTTTTTTTTTTTTTGCGGTACACGGGCCTCTCACTGTTGTGGCCTCTCCCGTTGCGGAGCACAGGCTCCAGACGCGCAGGTTCAGCGGCCATGGCTCACGGGCCCAGCCGCTCTGCAGCATGTGGGATCTTCCCAGACTGGGGCACGAGCCCGTGTCCCCTGCATCGGCAGGCAGACTCTCAACCACTGCGCCACCAGGGAAGCCTGCCTTGCCACCCTTAAAAATGCAAATCTTTACCCAAAATTTGTCGGTTGACAACTTTGTTGGGGGTTAGGTGGTAGCTAGCTGTGAATCCAATGCAGGCTCCAGGGAAGAATATAAACAGGGATTAGGGCAGCAGGACTCACCAGAGATAAATTTTGAATTTTTGCTGCCTTAGTGACGACCACACTCAGCCTATCTCGTATGGCTACTCTAATTAGCTTCCCTGTTTTCGGTAACTGAATCATTATCTTTCATTCTTACTTGGTTTCACTGCCAGCCAGTCTCATGCAAGCTCCAGGGTTGGGGCTTTCTCTTACACATTTCCATCCCTTTTGATTATTGAAGATGACCATTCTGTTGCAGAGAGACTGTACTGCTGAGACAGTCCACAATCTCTGGGATCAACTGGGATCATCAAAGTCTCTGACAGTGGAGAGTTACGTGGCAGCTTCCCCAAAGCAACAAGCTGGGCTCCCCTGAAGTCTCCCAGCCTCACCACAAGCACCTGTGGTCCTCAGTAGTCTCCTGTATCAGCTCCACGCACGGGGTCCAGCCAGCCCCCATTCTCTCCTCTCCCCTCCCTCCAATCTTCTGTGAGGGAACTTCCTAACTCCTGCCCCTTCTCCATAACTCCTTCTTCTTTCTAGAAACCCTGCTTCTGGTCTCAAGGGATGGGAGGACAGTGTGGGTGGAGCAATTTGTTCTTCCATTTCATTCCAAATCTATTGTTAACTCATACCATCTGGGGCTTGTTTACTTCACGTCTTTCTTCCTGATGATTATCAGGAGTGCGACTTGGATAATTTCCTCTTTAAATAATAAGGATGGGGCTTCCCTGGTGGCACAGTGGTTGAGAGTTCGCCTGCCCACACAGGGGACACGGGTTCGTGCCCCGGTCCGGGAAGATCCCACATGCTGCGGAGCGGCTGGGCCCGTGAGCCATGGCTGCTGAGCCTGCGCGTCCGGAGCCTGTGCTCCGCAGCGGGAGAGGCCACAACAGTGAGGGGCCCGCGTACCGCAAAAAAATAAAAAAAAATTTAAAAAAAGGATGGGCAAACTATTAATCTTTTAGTCCCAGGAAAACAATCTTACGTCTGGGATTAATGTGGAAGAAAGGTCATGCATAAATAAGTGGGGAAAAGTAAAATGCCAACATTAATATTTCAAGATATTGTTACTACATATATTTAAATAATTTATATGTACTTGAAATCCCTTAATATTAATGTACTCAGAAACATTTTTTAACAGAATTTAGTAAAATATTTCCAGGTCTTAGAAATACCTACAATATAGCAGTAAGATTTACCCATCAAGATATGCCTTTTGACACAGAGAGCCTACTTCGCTGTGGTTAAATGGAAAGATTACTTTGCAGTGCTTTAGAAGGACAAAAACTGGACATGTTTAAAAACTGATATCCTCATTATCCAAAACCATTTACCAAATAAATATAGCAGGTCTGCTATCTTGAGCAAGGGGAGTCAAGTTGGGTGAACCTGCATGAGGCCCTGAGGACCACTTCAAGACTATCACTTTCCCTTGATGTGAAAAATGTTGATCCCTCAGCAAAGCAGGAGGCTTGACAGTAAATAGGAAACAGCCATTCAGGGTAAAGAAAGAGGGTTAGGGTTAGGGTTAGACTTAGAGTTAGCCTGCAGTTAAAGAAAAACTGAGACTTATAACCAAACTTGTTTCAAACTTTTCGGAAGGCAGTGCAGCTCCCCATGTGCCCCTGACTAATGAAGGGCTTCCCTCCATCCAGGGGATCCGGTGCTTCATTGAGACCGTATGGGCAAAGGTCTGCACATCCTGGAAATGCATCAAGAAAACCATGCCAGCAGATTTGATCAGAGGGGTCAGTCGAGTGGCAATTTCATCCAAAAATGCACCCTCATACACACGTTTGAAGGTTTCAAAGACCGTTCATTCGTCAAGTGCTGTCTCTATGATCAGCTCAAGCCAGCAGGAAATGAATCTTGCCCTTCACAGAGTAACCATCTCTTCTTGTCTCAAAAGCACCTCAGCTCAATATCCTTTTAGAGGCAAGATTCCTTTATTTTCATTCAATGTACATGAGTTTGTTTTATCTTTCAGGGGCCAAGAGGAGACTCATAGTCTAGGAATCATAACTGATAACCCTCATATATTTATTTTTTTAAATAATTAAATGGCAAAACTATTCTAATACACTTGGCAATCAGGACACCTTCAGTTTATTTTTTCCTTTTTATTTTTTAAATTTTTATTGAAATATAGGTTTTTTGGGGGGGCGGAATGTTGGCTGCATCAGGTCTTTAGCTGCAGCATGCAGGATCTTCGTTGAGGCATGTGGGCTCTTCTGTTGCGGCACACGGGCTTCTCTCTAGTTGTGTCATGCAGGTTTTCTCTTTTCTAGTTGTGGCACACAGGCTCCAGGGTGCATGGGATCTGTAGTTGTGGTGCGCAGTCTCCAGAGTGCGTGGGCTCTGTAGTTGTGGCATGCGAGCTTAGTTGCCCCGCCACATGTGGGATCTTTGTTCCCTGACCAGGGATCAAACCTGCATCCCCTGCATTGGAAGGTGGATTCTTTACCACTGGACCATCAGGGAAGTCCCCTGAAATATAGTTGATTTACAATGTTGTGTTAAGTTTCAGTTGTACAACAAAGTGATTCACTTATAGATAGATAGATACACATATATTCTTTTTTTACGTTCTCTTCCATTATAGGTTATTACAAGATATATAGTTCACTATGCTATACAGTAGGTCCTTGTTGGTTATCTATTTTATATACAGTAGTGTGAATATTTTAATCCCAAACTCCTAATTTATCACTCCTCTCATCTTTTTCCTTTTTTAAAAAGCACCTAGATTTCCTTGAGATTCTGAAGATACCAGCAAATATATATATATATATATATATATATATATATATATACACATAAATGATTGTATTTACATGACATTCTGGAAAAGGCAAAACTATAGTAACAAAAAGCAGATCAGTGGTAGCCAGAGATTAAATGTGGAGAGAGGGGTGACTATAAACACACAGCAGGATTGGGAGTTGGGGTGTGTGGGGCTGTCTGTTCTATATCTTGATTTCTGTGGTACTCACAAGACTTTACACACTTGTCAAAACTCTTAGAACTGTACACCCCAAAATGTGAAGTTTTCTGTACATAAATTTAAAAAGAAAGTGCACTGAATCTTATTAAATTGGCTTCTATAAGAAATGGAGTTTGGAAAAATAGTTGAAATGACAGAGACTCAACTTCTATTTTTTTCTATTGACATCTGGGGAAATCATTTGCTTCCGTATTATTATAATTAGAATAGTCTTAACCATCTTCTTAAATTATGAATTATCAGGACATTATGGCACATAAAGGATAGCAAAGTAAGTACAACTACAGCCTTGGCCAATATTAACAGAACCCCTTAAGCATTATTCCCAGCCCCCATCAAACCTTCTTTGCCTTTCTCTTCCTAGATAGACCCTTATTAAAAGGATATATTGTTTTTTATCCTGAAACACTTGGTGTTTACCAAAAAGCCAAACACCCACCCCATCAGTGGAAACTAATTAATCATGTTCACATATTAGATTGTTTACTGGTAAAACTCGACCATCTTTGGAGTTCTTATTCACATCTCTGTCTCCAGAAGCTCTTTAGCCTGCTCACGTGTTAGGAGCCAAAGACCTTTTCTCTTGGGTAAAACCTGCGAATTTGCTAGTTAATTTGCTAATTTGTTTCCATGCTTTGTGAACAGTGCTCATTTGTCCTCCCTCTTTCCTCAGATTCATGCTGCTTGATTCTTTTCCAGTTTGAACATCTGCCACCTCCCCCCAAGCCCCAAATAAGAAGACTACGGTCAATTCATTGCTTACAGATTTCTTTCATGTGTGTGTATGCGTGTGTGTGTGTGTGTGTGTGCGTGTGTGTGTTTAATAAAAAAGATAAGAAATGAAGTAGTCTGGAATACTTTTCTAAGGGTCTCTCTGAAAGAAGTAATAGTACTTCTTTTTAAAATAAAGTTTCCAGTTGATATGTGGAGACAAGCAATGTTAACTTAGATCAGTTTAGGGTGATATCTCCCAACCAATTAAAAGGAGCATTTGCTATTTCTAAGCCAGATATTCCTATAGGAATATTCCTTACAGTTCTTCTGTTTAGTCAATAGAAACAAAAGACTTAAAGGTTCCCCAGCTATTACTCCTCCTGGTCTCGTCTCCACTCATTTGGCAGCTCATTAAAGAAATAATTTCAGGGTGAGATTTATAATTGGCTCAGCTCACTAAAAATAACATGAGTATCTTCCTGTCTCACTACACTGTGGATACCAAAGATATTGTGAGAGTTTTAGTATCAATATCTTATCTGACTGTCATGTTTGTCACCCCTTCAGCTTCTCTTCAACTCTGGCATGGTGGGAAACTGCTGAGGGGTGCCTCACATGTCTCTTCAATTTATTCTGGATCAGGGCTCACTTCTCATTACTGTTGATCAATGCTTTGCTCTGAAAGGCTACCACCCTCCCATCAGTGCTCCATTCTAGGCTGCTGCTTGCCTGTGCTGCCATCTTTGATCAATGTTCAGCTCTGAGCCAAAAGCACCTGCTGCAATATGGCTTCTTAGGCTGTCATCATGAATCCTTCCAGGCTGGTGGCTCTGCGACTGCTTAGTAGTTGAAAATAAAA
This sequence comes from Lagenorhynchus albirostris, assembly GCF_949774975.1. Classification (NCBI taxonomy): domain Eukaryota; kingdom Metazoa; phylum Chordata; class Mammalia; order Artiodactyla; family Delphinidae; genus Lagenorhynchus; species Lagenorhynchus albirostris. Next base: position 28,562,874 of record NC_083111.1, read on the forward strand.
GGCTGAAGATTTTCCTCTCCTCCATTACATCTATTGATACAAAAGGAGTCCCACAGCATGACTCTGTGGAACCGCAGAATTACACCTAGACGTTTCCTTCCAGCAGACACCTCTGCACCAGAATGGCTTTAGGTAATGGCCTGCATGTGGCACCAGGGTTGTCCATCAATACTCAGGTCTTATTTATGTGGAGTATTAGTACCTGAGTCTATCTTTCCTTAGGATGACTTCTCTCTTAATGTACCTCTTGGAATTTAAATACTTCTCTCCCCATCCCTCCAGATAGTGTCATATATATATATATATATATATATATATATATATATACACACACACACACACACACACACACATATATACACATACTTGAAACTCATTTGCAGACACAGTTCAAATCATTTTCCTAGGAAACACTTTTGAAGCTCTGTATACCAGTAGTTGCAAAGAGATGCCTGGGCAACAGGGGTCTTGCCTGATTCTACCAACAGATATTCCCAAATCTCAGTCCCTTCCCAACTAGTACCCCCTCCCACCCTCACATAGAAAATTGACCTCTCCTCATGGAATATTTATGGCAATTAAGATTATGTGATGTCTCATAGATCAATGGAACACAATAGAGACCCCAGAAATAAACCCATGCACCTGTGGTCGATTAGTCTATGATATAGGATGCAAGAATGTACAATGGAGAAAAGACAGTCTCTTTAGCAAGTGGAGTTGGGAAAGCTGGACAGCCACATTTAAATCAATGATGTTAGAACACTCCCTCACACCATACACAAATAAAAACTCAAAATGGCTTAATAGCTTAAACATAAGACAGGACACCATAAAACTCCTAGATGAGAACACAGGGAAAACATTCTCTGACATAAATTGTAGCAATGTTTTCTTAGATCAGTCTCTCAAGGCAAAAGAAATAAAAGCAAAAATGAACAAATGGAACCTAATAAACTTAAAAGCTTTTGCACAGCAAAGGAAACCATCAACAAAACAAAAAGACAACATACAGAATAGGAAAATAATATTTGCAAATGATGCAACCGACAAGAGGATAATATCCAAAATATACAAACAGTTCATGCAACTCAATATCAAAAACAAACAAACAAATAAACAATCCAATCAAAAAATGGGCAGAAGATCTGAATAGATATTTTTCCAAAGAAGACATACAGATTGCTAATAGGAACATGAAAAGATGCTCAATATTGCTAATTATTAGAGAAATGCAAATCAAAACCACAAGATATCACCTCACACCTATTAGAATGGCTATCATCAGAAAGTCTATAAATAATATCAAATGTTATTTATGGGATGTAGAGAAAAAGGAACCCTCCTACACTCTTGGTGGGAATATAAATTGGTTCAGCCACTGTGGAGGACAGTATGGAAGTTCCTTAAAAAACTAAAAATAGAGTTACCATATGATCCAGCAATCCCACTCCTGGGTATATATCCCTAAAAAACAAAAACACTAATTTGAAAGATACATGCACCCCAATGTTCATAGCAGCACTTTTTACAATAACCAAGATATGGAAGCAACACAAGTGTCCATCGACAGATGATTGGATAAAGAAGATGTGGTGTACATATATATATGAATATTATTCATCCATAAAAAAGAATGAAATATTCCTATTTGTAGCAAAGTGGTTAAATCTAGAGAATATTATGCTTAGTGAAGTCAAACAGAGAAAGACAAATACTATGTGATATCCCTTACATATGGAATCTAAAAAATAATACAAATGAAAGTATATACAAAACAGGAACAGAGAGACATAGAAAACAAACTTATGGTTACCAAAGGGAAGAGAGAGGGGACAGGGACAAATTAGTGGTATAGGATTAACAGATACAAACTATTATATGTAAGATAGATAAGCAGCAAAGATTTACCATATCACACAGGGAATTATACTCAATATCTTGTAATAAACTATAGAGGAATGCAATCTGCCAAAAATACTGAATCACTATGCTGTACACCTGAAACTAACACAATATGGTAAATCAACTACATTTGAATTTAAAATTGCATTAACTGTCAAAAAAAGAAAAGGTTAGGTGATGTCTGGGCAGCATTCGCAAACTTTTCTTTCAGGGCTTTCAATAAATGAATGTTTTGCTGAAAGCGTGCTTTTGGTTTTAAGGTTCATTGGATTCACTGGCAAAATAACCACTCGGCTCATACAAATAAACAGCTTTAATCAATTCTTTAATGAAAGGTGATTTAACTTAATTTTAATATACAATCAATATACAAAATAATATACAAAAGAATAAGAATATTAAAAAAAAGTAACAAGGTATACATCACCGAACTGGGCCGACACCTACTTCCAGATCCAAGCAGCAGCTGGGAAGGCCCGAGTAACAGAAATCTGGAGCCCCAATTGGGAAGGGTCCCGGGCAATGCGTCCATCCCACGGGTGAGACTTCAGGTCGGAGTTCTGGGGACTTCCGTTTATAATTCCAGGCCGCAAACTGATATCATCAGTTTGCGGGCAAAAATGCAGCTCTGGTTCAATTGTAACATTGCTGTTAATTTCACCATGTGAGTCCCAAGATTTTCCAGATCCCAGGGGTCTGGCCAGGTCCCCAGAGCTCAAGAAATTCCAAGACCCACTCCCTTTCTTATTGTAAGCGCCGCTTGACTTGCTAACAGCAATTGTTAGGTGTGCAAGCAGGTGCGCAGGGTCACAGGTCCGTCAGAGACTTGCTTATGCCTCTGAAGCCTAAACAAGACTACTTTATTAATTTTCCCAACAGTGAAACCAAAACCTCTAAATTGGAATTACTATGCAAATATGATATACTTCAAACAGATCTCAAATATTAATTTTACTAAACCATTATTTTTACTGAAGCAAAGTTTTATATTTAACCTTCTAGAAAACCCATATGAACCAGAATTAAACATATTATCTGCATTTTACAGTTGAGAAAAATTGAGGCTTAGTTTCTATAGAGGGCAGCCTCTCCTCTAGCGCTCCTAGTTCCTCTAGGGCAGGTATTCACCTCTGAGTTTCTGGTACCTGTAGAGGGCAGGCCATATACTTGATGCTCAAAAAAAATTGTTGAACTAAAATAGAGGCTCATAATTTGTCCAAAAATCGGCATGACTGAGCCTAGGACACAATTCTCCTGGCTCCAGGTTTCCTTTGTTTATCTGCAACAAAAATGTATCTATAATTGCACACTCTGGTCACATTACTATGATTATTTTTTTTTTATCCTAAGGACCATACTTATCTTCCCCTTACTTTTAGATCAAATATGAGCAGCCCTTCTGCTTCCAAGAGGATTTGCACTTCTTCTCTGGCCCACTTATTTTGTTTGTTTTTTTTGTTTATTTGTTTGTTTGTTTTAACTCCACTCTCTTCAACCTAGCTAAATGAGACTTCTTATTAGGTTCTTTATTTTTTCTCATACCTTTACTTTCCTTTCTTCTTTATATGCATATGAACGAAATAAATGAGCTCACTATCCTGTTTCCTTTTCTTCCATCACACTAGTCCCTTCTCAACCCCACCTTCGGAGCCAGCGTTAGTCGTCTTAAAATTTCCAGGGTCCACTGAACAATGCTGGGCATTCCTAGTGTATTAAGATTCCCTTCCTCTTGAGTGATTCCCATCCATTCTCGTGACTTGCCTGTGTCACATTCAGATTGTAAACCCAATGGACGAAGAACATAACTAATGCTGTGTTCACAAAATCCAGCAACAAAATGAATATTGCTGGTAGCAGCTATGACTATAACATTCAGAATTTTAATTAACTAGCAGACAATTGCATTAATATAGTTATTTTAAAACTCTCTTGGAACATATTTGACTCATTTTAGTCACTGCTGAAGTAATGAGCACAAGTGAAAAGCTGATGTAATGTTGATGGCCTCAGGAAAAGTTCTCTGGAACAATCTTCAGGGTGTTTCATACCTCAGAACACATAACCTCTTTTGTTGCTAAATCATATCTATTTCAGAAATGTTGCTATTAAGCAGTCAAAGCAGTATATTACATACATTCTCATGTTTTACAGACCATGTATTAATGGGCAAATATGCAGGTTGGTGTGTAGATAATTCAACACAGAAATCTTATAATTATTAGTGAGAATTACAATCTTCCCTCTGTGTGACACTGAAAATCTGAATCTAAAAGCCTAATTATCACTCGCTGCCTTCTCTTTACATGAAATAATAAGACAATCAATCAAGACTCATAAGACTTCACCTTGAAGGGCATGGACAATGTCACAAGTGTCATTAACAGCTCGTGTTCTGTACCTAATGCTAATAGAAAACAGGAGGCTATTGGCAAATATGTCCTTGAATTACCTCTGAAAATGGAACTCTTCTCCTTTTGTATAGTAACACATCTCCATCTGAAAGATAATTTGCCTTGTATAACAAAAATTTATATGAAAGGCTCATTTCTGAAGATATTCCATGGACAATTCTTTTCTTTTTTTTCTTTTTTTTTTCATTATTTTGCTTTTAATTATCAGAGTATAGTTGCTTTACAATGTTGTTAATTTCTACTGTACAGCAAAGTGAATCAGCTATATGTATACATACATCCCCCTTTTTTTGGGATTTCCTTCCCATTTAGGTCACCACAGAGCACTGAGTAGAGTTCCCTGAGTTATACAGTAGGCTCTCCAATAGTTCATTTTAGTTTTTAGGTTTGCCTGACCAGAGGATGTCCCTCTGCTGGCTTGATTTTTCTTCCCAGCAGCACCCAAACTTCCAATCTTCCACCCCTTCAAACCAGGTTATTTGTCCTGGTCTGCGCCTTTAGTACTTACAACGGACTTGACTTGGTGAGTGGTGCGTGATATGCACAAGGTTTAGATTCCCTCATCCTGCCAGCAACTCATAACCAGGACAAAACTAAGCTAATTCAAATCCTTTAGTTTGCCCTCTAGTCTACCAGTACCGTATTTTTGAGTTGGCATTTTCATTATGTACCATCTTGCGCACCATTTTTCAACTAAGTATATCATGTTAATCGCTTGACCTAGGCCTCTCATGTGACCTTTTACTGGAAGTGGGGGGTGGGCAAGGGAATGCTTAACAAGCCAGAATGTCCACGTTCTCATCATAGTGCAAAACCAAAGGCCTTTCTTGTTGGTTTAACCTGAGGGTGCTGGGGGAATTACAAAAGATATTAGGTCTATCGGCTAGACTGGTAGTTTCCTCTCCAGCCTCACAGTCCCAAAGCCTCCATTTTGGCCCATGCATCCAGCAGGAATTACACTCATCAGTCATCGCTCTCGCATGCATACCTAAACAAGGCCGGACCAAAGTGCTCCTGGTCCTCTTTCCAAAGCACTTTTTCAGGACACCTGACCCCTCAGGCCTGTTTCTAAGTGGGCTAAGGCCACAGTGGACTTCCAATGAGCCTTTCACATGACATACACAGGGCTGCAAAAACTTATGGCTGGGATACTTGAAACCAAAGTATAAGCATTTTCACAGGGGGTGGAGATCTGGAGTGGCAGAACTGATTTGCCATGCTCCACTCTCAGTGATATTCCAGGAGAAACACTCTAGGACAGGAAGTACACGTCTGGCACCAGAGTTTAGGACTTTTAATTTGTCCCAAAGTTGCTAAAGCAAAAATCATGATAAAACATTCTGCTTTCCTTTATAACCCACCAACGCAAAAACGAAAACAAAAACAGAAAACTCTGTAGAAAAAAATGGTTTTGTACATGGGAGGAAACAATATAAATTCAAAACTTACAGATAAGGGTTAGCTCTATCACTCATCTCTTTAAAAAGTTTATACGAATATCCAGTCAACACCAACAGGGTTATCTCCCTTGAAATGTTATCTATACGGATTTCCAAGTAGACCACAGGGCTGTATACTGTCTTGGAATGTCCTCAGAAGGCTCCGTCATTGAGCAGGTAACGGAGTAAAAACCTCAGAGTCCTTTCTTTCAAATGTAAGAGGGGAAGACAGGGATAGAAGAAACTATTCAAACTTCGTCTTCTTTCCTTGTGGCTTGTGGTCTCCTCCTCCTCTGCCTCCTCAGAAGCCTCCTCGCCCTCCAAAGCCTCCCCAGCCTCGGCCTCCAAATCCACCTCGGCCGCCACCTCGGCCTCCTGCTCGGCCACCGAAGCCACCTCTGCCTCCTCCTCGGTCACCGAAGCCACCTTCACCCTTAGGCTTGGCCCAGTCCAAAGTAACTTTGTTTCCATCGATTTCGCCATCTTCCATGGCCTCCTTGACAGCTTTGGCCTCTTCCTCGCTGTTGAAGTCTACAAAACCAAACCCCTTAGAGGATCCAGCCTCCCGGTCAGTGACTATCCTTGCACGAATAGAGCCGTCAAACGACTCCTTTACTGTCTCTTCTGTAGTATCCTCAGATAGATCTTTGACAAACAGAGTTTTGGATGGCTGGCTTCTTGCATTAGGTTGTCCCCTGGGTCCTTGCAACTCCAGCCTTATGGCTCTGCCCTCAATTTCCCTTTTATTACATGAATTTAAAGCTTCTTTAGCATCTTCAAATGATGCAAATTCTATAAATGCATACCCTTTAGATTTGCCATTTTGGTTCTGGGGCACTTTGATAAACGTTGCCTTCTCAAATACTTCCTGAAGAGTTTCTTCCATTGCACTATAGGAGAGGTTGCTTAAAACCAGGGTTTTTGATTCACCAGTCCAAGTGCTATTCTTTCCACCTCTATAGTCTTGACTTTGACCTTTCTCTCCAGTATAGTACAGGGAAATGGATCACCTATCTATCTCTGTTCCCTGCTTTTCTTCCAAGGTTTTCTCTGCATCAGCTTCTGTCCTAGATTCAATATAAGCAATCCCTTTACACTTTCCATCCTTGCTGACTAATCTGATCTCCACAGCATCTTCAAACACTTCTTTTAATTCTTCCTGAGTAACTTTATAAGGAAGATTTTTAGCCAAAAGTGTTCTCGCATCTCGTTCTTTCTTACTGTCTTTCCCCTTTGGTTTTTCTAGTTTAATTTCATTGCCAAAGACTTTTAAACCAGTGAGTTCCAAGGCTTTTTCCAAGTCTTCAGCAGATTCAAAATCCACATAGCCAAACTTCCTAGACACACCAATTCTGACATCAACAACTGCAAGATCATTTTTTGCAAAAAGGTCACTAATACCCATTTTCATTTCAGGAGCAGATTTACTGAAGTTCAGGTTTCCAACAAAGAGATTGAAAGATGTAGTTGGTTCTGTAGCTTCCACTTTCTGTTTCTTTGCTTCAGGAGCTGCTTTTTGTTTGGCCATTTCCTTCGTTCGCTTTCCAGGTGCTTCTTTGACAAGTTCGTCCTCCTCCTCGTCCTCCTCATCATCATCATCCTCCTCGTCATCCTCCTCCTCCTCATCTTCCTCAACATCCTGCTCATCTTCATCTTCAGCAGTGCTCTTTGCCTTCACAGGAGCAGCTTTTGCTGGAGCTTTCTTTCCTTTGGCTGGTGCAGTCTCCATAGCTTCTTCTTCAGAGTCATCCTCGTCATCCTCATCATCCTCATCATCGTCTTCATCGTCATCATCCTCCTTGTCATCCGAGGCAGGAGCAGCAGCTGCTTTCATCACCGCAGGCTCGATCGAATTCATCCTCCTCCTCCTCTTCATCCTCCTCCTCCTACTCTTCACTGTCATCTTCATCTTCCTCATCACTGTCTTCCTTCTTGGCATTCTTGCCGTTCTTTGCTCCCTTGGCTGGAGCGGCTGCTCCCTTCTTACCAGGGGTTGCTACCAATGCTTTGCCTGGTGTGGCTCCCTTTTTGCCAGGTGTTGCTATTGCTTTGGCAGGTGTAACTGTCTTCTTGGCTGGCATAGCGGCTGTCTTTTTGCCAGGGGTGACAACTGCTTTCTTTGCCGGTGTGGCAACTGCAACCTTTTTTGTTGGGGAAACCATCATCTTCTTTGCTGGAGTTGTGGTAGACTTTTTGCCTTTTTTCTGAGGAATAACAACCTCTTCTCCACTGCTATCATCCTCTTCATCTTCTGACATTTCCTCATCTTCACTATCTTCTTCTACCTTCTTTGGGGGAGGAGCCATTTTCTTGGGGTCACCTTGATTTTTACCGGCCTTTGCAAGCTTTACCATGATAGCGGCTTAGGACTGCGGAGTGTGTGGCGAGCGAGTGGCGCAGATGAGCCCAGAAGAAGCGAAGCAACGTCGATGGCGGCCGCTGATCGCAGAGCTCGTAAGCTTGGCTGCCACCTAGAGCTCGAGACTCGACAATTCTTTTCTTAATTTTCTGTATTGTAATTAAAATCTATGACCTAAACCAATTTTTGTAAATATGTAATAATGGAATAAACTCAGAGTATTTAAATTATTATTCTTATTGATACATTTTGAGTCATCCATTTCTATAAAGAAAATTCAAATGTATTTTAACTAAATTCTATAAAATTTTACTGCATTCTTGTGCTAAACACTGGGATTGTGAGGCAGGTGTGGAGGTCTTTGCCTTCTTGGAGGTCACAGTTGATGAAGGAAAACATTAAATAGGTAATCATGGGACTTCTGAATGCTACAACTGGGGAAAAACAGGCAACTATAGGAGCATATGAAAATATGATTTAACTTAAACAGAAGAGCCTCATGACTTAGGAAATGGTCCATTGTGGCCAATAAACTTTTCCACTCACCAGAGTCAGAACTAACTCTTTCTACACAAACCAATTCAGCAGGGCAAGGGCCAACCTAGTTAGCTCTATTGGTAATAGTCTGGAGCTATTGAAGTAGAAATTTTAGTTCCATTTTAGATCACTTGGCTTCCCGCAGGAGGACACTCTCCTCTCTCCCCACCCTACCCTGGCTAGTTGCCCCGGTCTCCAGCAAAATGTGTAAAATGGAAACTGCGTATAAGTATATGAATGAGTCGGCATAAACTCTCCTTCACTGGCAAGTCTAAGGAAAAGGTCCTGCTGATTGGGTCAGCAGCTGCATTTGCATGTGACTATGAAACCTATTATTACTCAGACAATACTTGGAAACATCCTTGAATGTAAATAAGAAGTTGAGATAGTGCCAGTTGTTTATTAAAATGCTTTTTAAATATTTGGAGTAAAGAAGAAGTGATATTTCATGGAGTCTAGAGCCAGAATTATGTATATTAAAAGCCATATTAAACTTTTCAAAACTATTCTGCTAAGCAAGAAAATGAAGGTAGACAGGTTTTAATAAAAGCTTTTAGAATGGGCAATCAGAGTATTCCTTACACATGGCAATCAAAAATATCTGTAGATTGAATTACTGCAGAGCTGAATCAGTGGGCTTGGGTTCTTGCCATGTAAAACACCTTATGAAGAACCTAGTTTGCCTTATAACAGGATACACAAGATCTAATTGCATGGACAAGATAGCATTTATCTCCATTTTACTATTGATGCCCACTTTTCAGTGGTCATTTCAGCTTTAACTTCCTCTCAAGGAGAAAGTGATAATATAACAGGATCCTTTCCAGACCATGTTCCCAGACGTTGGTAAGATTATTGGCTTGAAAGAAAGCACACAGCAGCCCTAACTGTAAGTCCCCTGGGCATGAAGTAGCAGCTGTCTGCTGACATGCTGCAGCATGAGGGTAAGAAGAAGCAGAGTATTAAAGGAAGAAGCTGCTGCTTATTCCAAACTGATAATGACCGAGACCCTCTAATACATAAACAGTAAGACATGGATCACAGGCTTGATCGTGTCCTAGATAAAATCCCTAAAAATAAGAGCCTAAATGTCCACCTTATGTCTGGCATTCTGTGTGTCCCTTCAGGGTACATCTTTGTCTGTGGTTTACCTACTTTGGACATATGAATGTCTTGACAGCTGGCAAAAAGCTAGTATTGGGATCAAAACGTTCAAACTGAGAGCAAGAGAATATTTTCAAATGAAAATATTTCATTTGAAATATTTTCAAATATCCCTTATCAGCAGAAAGTGACCAGAGCAGTCATTGCCCCTCTTCCCCCAAGACTGAGAAATGATCAAAAAATGGGGGAACTGAAACAGTGAGCAATCAGTCAAATCCATTTCACCTGCATTCACTAATTAAGGTCATCTACAGAAGACTTGCTTGTCCTCCAAGCAGCACCTAAACAATAAGATGTTGCCCCAGTTGTTTTCCAGGAACTGGGGTCAGCTGTGTCTAGTTTGAGCTTAGCTATTAAGACAGGTTAGGACCACTGGCCCTACAAATGGGCATAAGCAAGGGTCCGCTTGGTGATCTTTTGACATCAGAGGGCATAAAACTCCACCCTCAGGTCATGCTAAGCAACTCCACTTTTAAATGTGCAGAGGACTGTAGCTTAGTTACCTCTGCACAGAACTGCTGTTACTACACCTTTTTCTAATCACCTTTAGCCACGCTCCCCATTCCTCAGACGGCCCTACTTATTTACTCTTTATTCCACAAATACCCTAGCCCTCTGCCCTTGGGAAGGCATACCTGAGATTTGTTCTCTCCTCGCTTTGCTGCCTTGCGAATAAACCCTCTCTTTCTTTTTTTTTCTTTTTTTTTAACATCTTTATTGGAGTATAATTGCTTTACAATGGTGTGTTAGTTTCTGCATATGCATGTATCCCCATATCTCTTCCCTCTTGGGTCTCCCGCCCTCCCAGCCTCCCTATCCCATCCCTCTAGGTGATCACAAAGCACCGAGATGATCTCCCTGTGCTATGCGGCTGCTTTCCATTAGCTATTTTACATTTCGTAGTATATATAAGTCCATGTCATTCTCTCACTTCATCCCAGCTTACCCTTCACCCTCCCCATGTTCTCAAGTCCATTCTCTAGTAGGTCTGTGTCTTTATTCCTGTCCTGCCCCTAGGTTCTTCATAACCACTTTTTTTTGTTTGTTTTAGATTCCATATATATGTGTTAGCATACAGTATTTTTCTCTTTCTGACATATTTCACTCTGTATGACAGACTCTATCTAGGTCCATCCACCTCACTACAAATAACTCAGTTTCACTTCTTTTTATGGCTGAGTAATATTCCATTGTATATATGTGCCACATCTTCTTTGTCCAATCATCTGTTGATGGACACATAGGTTGATTCCATGTCCTAGCTATTGTAAATAGAACTGCAATGAACATTGTGGTACATGACAGTTTTTGAATTATGGTTTTTCTCAGGGTATATGCTCAGTAATGGGATTGCTGGGTCATATGGTAGTTCCATTTTTAGTTTTTTAAGGAACCTCCATACTGTTCTCCATAGTGGCTGTATCAATTTACATTCTCACAAACAGTGCAAGAGGGTTCCCTCTTCTCCACACCCTATCCAGCATTTATTGTTTGTAGATATTTTGATGATGGCTGTTCTGACTGGTGTGAGGTGATACCTCATTGTAGTTTTGACTTGCATTTCTCTAGTGATTAGTGATGTTGAGCATTCTTTCATGTGTTTGTTGGCAATCTGTATATCTTCTTTGGAGAAATGTCTATTTAGGTCTTCTGCCCATTTTTGGATTAGGCTGTTTGGTTTTTGATATTGAGCTGCAAGAGCTGCTTCTAAATTTTGGAGATTAATCCTTTGTCAGTTGCTTCACTTGCAAATATTTTCTCCCATTCTGAGGGTTGTCTTTTTGTCTGGTTTATGGTTTCCTTTGCTATGCAAAAATTTTAAGTTTAATTAGGTCTCATTTGTTTCTTCTTGTTTTTATTCCCATTTCTCTAGGAGGTGGGTCAAAAAGGATCTTGCTGTGATTTATATCATAGAGTGTTCTGCCTATGTTTTCCTCTAAGAGTTTGATAGTGTCTGGCCTTACATTTATGTCTTTAGTCCATATTGAGTTTATTTTTCTGTATGGTGTTACGGAGTGTTCTAATTTCATTAATTTACATGTAGCTGTCCAGTTATCCTAGCACCATTTATTGAAGAGGCTGTCTTTTCTCCATTGTATATTCTTGCCTCCTTTATCAAAGATAAGGAGACCATATGTGCATGGGTTTACCTCTGGGCTTTCTATCCTGTTCCATTGATCTATATTTCTGTTTTTGTGCCAGTACCAAATTTTCTTGATTACTGTCGCTTTCTAGTATAGTCTGAAGTCAGGGAGCATGATTCCTCCAGCTCCGTTTTTCTTTCTCAAGATTGCTTTTGCTATTCGGGGTCTTTTCTGTTTCCATACAAATTGTGAAATGTTTTGTTCTAGTTCTGTAAAAAATGACAGTGGTAGTTTGATAGGGATTGCATTGAATCTGTAGATTGCTTTAGGTAGTATAGTCATTTTCACAATGTTGATTCTTCCAATCCAAGAATATGGTATATCTCTCCATCTGTTTGTATCATCTTTAATTTCTTTCATCAGTATCTTACAGTTTTCTGCATAAAGGTCTTTTGTCTCCTTAGGTAGGTTTATTCCTAGGTATTTTATTCTTTTTGTTGCAGTGGTAAATGGGAGTGTTTCCTTAATTTTTCTTTCAGATATTTCATCATTAGTGTATAGGAATGCAAGAGATTTCTGTGCATTAATTTTGTATCCTGCTACTTTACCAAATTCATTGATTAGCTCTAGTAGTTTTCTGGTAGCATCTTTAAGATTCTCTATGTAGAGTATCATGTCATCTGCAAACAGTGACAGCTTTACTTCTTCTTTTCCAATTTGGATTCCTTTTATTTCTTTTTCTTCTCTGATTGTTGTGGCTAAAACTTCCAAAACAATGTTGAATAATAGTGGTGAGAGTGGGCAACTTTGTCTTGTTCCTGATCTTAGTGGAAATGGTTTCAGTTTTTCACCATTGAGAATGATGTTGGCTGTGGGTTTGTCATATATGGCCTTTATTATGTTGTGGTAAGTTCTCTCTATGCCTACTTTCTGGAGGGTTTTTATCATAAATGGGTGTTGTATTTTGTCAAAAGCTTTTTCTGCATCTATTGAGATGATCATATGTTTTTTTGTCTTCAATTTGTTAATATGGTGTGTCACATTGATTGATTTCCATATATTGAAGAATCCTTGCATTCCTGGGTGAAACCCCACTTGATCATGGTGTATGATCCTTTTAATGTGCTGTTGGATTCTGCAGCTAGTATTTTGTTGAAGATTTTTGCATCTATGTTCATCAGTGATATTGGTCTGTAGTTTTCCTTCTTTGTGACATCTTTGTCTGGTTTTGGTATCAGGGTGATGGTGGCCTTGTAGAATGAGTTTGGGAGTGTTCCTCCCTCTGCTATATTTTGGAAGAGTTTGAGAAGGATAGGTGTTAGCTCTTCTCTAAATGTTTGATAGAATTCGCCTGTGAAGCCATCCGGACCTTCGCTTTTGTTTGTTGGAAGATTTTTAATCGCAGTTTCAATTTCATTACTTGTGATTGGTCTGTTCATAGTTTCTGTTTCCTCCTGGTTCAGTCTCAGAAGGTTGTACTTTTCTAAGTATTTGTCCGTTTCTTCCAGGTTGTCCATTTTATTGGCATAGAGTTTCTTGTAGTAATCTCTCATGATCCTTTGTATTTCTGCAGTGTCAGTTGTTACTTCTACTTTTTCATTTCTAATTCTATTGATTTGAGTCTTCTCTCTTTTTTTCTTGATGAGTCTGGCTATTGGTTTATCAATTTTGTTTATCTTCTTGAAGACCAGCTTTTAGTTTTATTGATCTTTGCTATTGTTTTCCTCATTTCTTTTTCATTTATTTCTGCTCTGATCTTTATGATTTCTTTCCTTCTGCTAACTTTGGGTTTTTTGGTTCTTCTTTCTCTAATTGCTGTAGGTGAAAGGTTAGGTTTATTTGAGATGTTTCTTGTTTCTTAAGGTAGGATTGTATTGCTATAAACTTCCCTCCTGGAACTGCTTTTGCTGCATCCCATAGGTTTTGGGTGGTCGTGTTTTCATTGTCATTTGTTTCTAGGTTTTTGTTTTGTTTTGTTTTGTTTTTCTTTTTGCGGTACGTGGGCCTCTCACTGTTGTGGCCTCTCCCGTTGCAGAGCACAGGCTCTGGACGTGCAGGCTCAGCAGCCATGGCTCACGGGCCTAGCTGCTCTGCAACATGTGGGATCTTCCCGGACCGGGACACGAACCCTTGTCCCCTGCATTGGCAGACGGACTCTCAACCACTGCGCCACCAGGGAAGCCCTGCTTCTAGGTATTTTTTGATTTCCTCTTTGATTTCTTCAGTGATCTCTTGGTTATTAAGTAGTGTATTCTTTAGCCTCCATGTGTTTGTATTTTTTGCAGATTTTTTCCTGCAATTGATATCTACTCTCATAGTGTTGTGGTCGGAAAAGATACTTGATACAATTTCAATTTTCTTTCAATCTTGTTTAATGTGTCATTTAAAGCTTGTGTTTCTTTATTTATTTTCATTTTGGATGATCTGTCCATTGGTGAAAGTGGAGTGTTAAAGTCACCTACTATGATTGTGTTACTGTCGATTTCCCCTTTTATGGCTGTTAGCATTTGCCCTGTGTATTGAGGGGCTCCTATGTTGGGTGTATTAATATTTACAGTTGTTATACCTTCTTCTTGGATCGATCCCTTCATCATGATATAGTATCCTTCTTTGTCTCTTGTACTAGTTTTTATTTTAAAGTCTATTTTGCCTGATATGAGAATTGCTACTCCAGCTTTCTTTTGATTTCCATTTGCATGGAATATCTTTTTCCATCCCCTCACTTTCAGTCTGTATGTGTCCCTAGGTCTGACGTGGGTCTCTTGTAGACAGCATACATATGGGTCTTGTTTTTGTATCCATTCAGTCAGTCTATGTCTTTTGGTGAGAGCATTTAAACCATTTACATTTAAGGTAATTATCGATATGTATGTTCCTTTACCGTTTTCTTAATTGTTTTGGGTTTGTTATTTTATGTCTTTTCCTTCTCTTGTGTTTCCTGCCTAGAGAAGTTCCTTTAGCATTTGTTGTAAAGCTGGTTTGGTGGTGCTGAATTCTCTAAGGTTTTGCCTTTCTGTAAAGGTTTTAATTTCTCCGTCAAATCTGAATGAGATCCTTGCTGGGTAGGGTAATCTTGGTTGTAGGTTTTTCCCTTTCATCACTTTAAATATGTTCTGACACTCCTTTCTGGCTTGCAGCATTTATGCTGAAAGATCCGCTGTTAACCTTATGTGGATTCACTTGTATGTTACTTGTTGTTTTTCCCTTGCTGCTTTTAATATGTTTTCTTTGTATTTTATTTTTGATAGTTTGATTAATATGTTTCTTGGTGTGTTTCTCCTTGGATTTATCCTGTATGGGACTCTCTGTGCTTCCTGGACTTGATTAACTATTTCCTTTCCCATATTAGGGAAGTTTTCAACTATAATCTCTTCAAATATTTTCTCAGCCCCTTTCTTTTTCTCTTCTTCTGGGAACCCTATAATTTGAATGTAGGTGCATTTAATGTGGTCCCAGAGTTCTCTGAGACTGTCCTGAATTCTTTTCATTCTTTTTTCTCTATTCTGCTCTGTGGTAGTTATTTCCACTATTTTATCTTCCAGGTCTCTTATTCATTTTTCTGCCTCAGTTATTCTGCTATTGATTCCTTCTAGAGAATTTTTAATTTCATTTATTGTGCTGTTCATCATTGTTTGTTTGCTCTTTAGTTCTTCTAGTTCCTTGTTAAACATTTCTTGTATTTTCTCCATTGTATTTCCAAGATTTTGGATCATCTTTACTATCATTATTCTGAATTCTTTTTCAAGTAGACTGCCTATTTCCTCTTCACTTATTAGGTCTGGTGGGTATTTACCTTGCCCCTCCATCTGCTGTGTGTTTCTCTGTCTTCTCATTTTGCTTCACTTACTGTGTTTGGGGTCTCCTTTTCACAGGCTGCAGTTTTGTAGTTCTTGTTGTTTTCGGTGTCTGCTCCCAGCGGCTATGGTTGGTTCAGTGGGTTGTGTAAGCTTCCTGGTGGAGAGGACTTGTGCCTGTGTTCTGGTGGATGAGGCTGGATCTTGTCTTTCTGGTGGGCAGGACCATGTCTGGTGTGTTTTGGGATGTCTGTGACCTTATGTTCATTTTAGGCAGCCTTTCTGCTAGTGAGTGGGGTTGTGTTCCTGTCTTGCTAGTTGTTTGGCATAGGGTGCCCAGCACTGTAGCTTGCTGGTCATTGAGTGGAGCTGGGTCTTGGAATTCAGATGGAGATCTCTGGGAGATTTTCACCATTTGATATTGCCTGGAGCTGGGAGGTCTCTGGTGGACTAATGTCCTGAACTTGGCTCTCCCACCTCAGAGGCACAGGCTTGACACCTGGCCGGAGCACCAAGACCCTGTCATCCACACAGCAACTCGGCTCACTCTCCAGTTCTAAACCCTCTCTTTCTTGCAAACATCAGCATCTCAGCATTTTGGCTTCATGCACATCTGGTTAAACAAACCTGGTTTGGTAACAATTTCTATTATGACACTTCTCTCTCCTTCATGAACAATAACCCTTAGGGAAACTTGGGATTTTCTTCTGCCAGATGAGCTCAGCCAGGGCCTTTTAATCCATCTAATAGCCTTGATTTCCAAAGGAGGAAGAATGGTGTTCTCAATCTTTTTCCAGGGGTTATAACTCAGGAGAAGAGTATTTGACTGCAATCTTTCTCTTCCTGGAAGACTAAATAGCCCCTTATTCAAATCCCCCACTACTCCTGGAACTGCATTCTACTTTCACAAACTAAAGAATGGTTAGGAATTCTATGACAAACAAGTAATATTGCCCTGTTACACACCTCCCCTGGAATATTGGATATTTGTTTGGTGTGTTTTGTTCTTATAGAATCATAGCTAAAAGCATTTCAAATAAATATTCCCAAAACAAAGCCAATCTGCTTCAGTGTGACTTGTAATCTCCTCTGGTAAGCAAAGCAGTCACTCATAACTTTTATACTGCAATTTTCTTGGAAAACAATATAAAAAAGCCACCTCCCCCACCCCAGTTTTGTTCTGCTTGCTGGGTATTCCAATGTACAGGGTGACATTTAAAAACCTCCTGATTAGTTGTACATGTCAAACTGAATCCACTTAATTTCTTATTTTGTCTTTACCTAGAGTACGAATCTACAGGAAACTGTGTCCCTTTCCTTCCTTCATCTCCTTTTCTTTGTGTATGAGTCTCCTCAGGCTGCCATAATAAAATACCACAGACTGGGTGACTTAGAAATTTATTTTTCATGGTTGTGGAGGCTGGAAGTCCCAGATCAAGTCCAGCAGGGTTTGGTTTCTGGTGGGAAATCTCTTCCCAGCTTATGGTTGGCCACTTCCTCACTATGGCCTCACATGGCCTTTCCTCTCAGCACATACAGAAAGAGAGACATCACTCTCTCTTCCTCTTCTTATGAGGCCACCAATCCTATGGAATTAGGGCCCCACACTTCTGGCCTCATTTAACCTCAATTACCTCATAAAGGCCCTATCTCTCAGTATAGTCACATTGGGGGACTTCAACATATGAATTTTGGAGGGACACAGTGCAGTCCATAGCACCTTCCTTATGTCTTCACTATCCCCCGAATTCAATGTTTCATTCCTGTGACTGTTGATAAACTTTTCATAACAATACATTTATTCAATATCTAAATGCTAGGAGGTAAGGATGATGACAGACTAGGACATGATATTACTGTCATTAACAAATTGCAATCATCTCAAGGATGTTACTTCTTTCTTACCAGAAAGAACACAAATAAACTAATATCAGCCTAAGAACATGCTCCCTCTCCTGCATTTATTCTTATTAAACCAAAGAAGTTAAAGTCAGAAAAAAAATAAGGTCAAAATAAAGGAGAAACTGCAGGCATATTACTGGTATCTAAACTTCCAGTTGATGAGCAAAACCACAGCCAGAGAACTGCCTGTAACCTCAGGACCTCTGGCTCAAGCAGAATTGATCAATAAGCAGATGAGTACATTTTTCTATTTTCATTTCAAGAAATGTTAGTTTCTAGGGTCATAAGAAATTTAATTTTAAATACTCAATATAATGGTAGATTGCTATAAACTAATATAGTCTCATCAATAAACAAAATTATGCTTGATTAATTTATGATCCATTTTTCTAAAAATTTAGAAAATTGATTATTACCAAACAAACTTTACAGAAAAGAAAAACACAACATTATCATTGGGAAAATTCACAAGAGCCACGTTACATAAGTTTTACTTCCTGAGATTTGTCCTGACAATAAATTCTAGTTAGCAGCAAACTTCTTTCTAAATAATATCATTTAATGAAGTTCAAAGAGCAGAAAATTAAATTACATCAAATAAGCTTTCAATAGTAAGACAAAGCTTATTTTATAAGTTCTTCATCTAAAAACATATCTATAATGCATACGAGAACTTGGTTATATTGCCAACCTGGAACTTTAAACAGGAGTATCTGCCTGCATGACACTATAATTAAAATTTTTCTGTAGTCCAAATTGCTTATTGGAGGTCTCCAGCAGAACTAAGTAACATCTTCTTTGGGCTAAAGACTATATTCATAAATGTCAATGTGTAGCCATTTTTTCTATTGACTCTCTCTTGACCTCAGGCTGTGGATAAATAAATGTAACCTCACTGTATCATGAAGTAACTGCTATTTGTTGAATACTATATACATACATACAGGTATAAATATACACTATGTATATTTACCTATATATATATATACACATTTATAGATATATACAGATGTATTAATATATATGTATACATACATATAATTTAATTTTCTCAACAGCTCTGTTGTGTAGGAATCAACCATTATCTTAATTATTGGTCGGGGAAACTGACACTTAGGCAGTAAATGGTGGATCTGAGCCCCAAATCTGGTTAGGTTACCTTCAAAATTTGGACTTCCCCATTTTCCTTCAGTGCTTTTCACTATGCTTGTTATAAGTTTGACAATGTTCTAGGGTCTGTGGAGGGTTTAAAAGAAGGATAAAGAATTTTCAATATCTTGAACAAATTTTAAACTTTGTTTTGGTAGCAAGATAAATCTTATGAAACTATAATAAAGAATTACAATATCTAAAAGCTTTTGGATGCTTTATGTCAGGCACTGTCCTAAACTCTTTTTTGTTTGTTTGTTTGTTTATATTGCAGGCTCTTATTAGTCATCAATTTTATAAACATCAGTGTATACATGTCAATCACAATCACCCAATTCAGCACACCACCATCCCCACACCACAGCGGTTTTCCCCCCTTGGTGTCCATACGTTTGTTCTCTACATCTGTGTCTCAACTTCTGCCCTGCAAACCGGTTCATCTGTACCATTTTTCTAGGTTCCACATACATGCATTAATATATGATATTTGTTTTTCTCTTTCTGACTTACTTCACTCTGTATGACAGTCTCTAGATACATCCATGTCTCAACAAATGACTCAATTTCGATCCTTTTTAAGGCTGAGTAATATTCCACTGTACATATTTACCACATCTTCTTTATCCATTCATCTGTTGGTGGGCATTTAGGTTGCTTCTGTGACCTGGTTATTGTAAACAGTGCTGCAATCAACATTGGGGTGCATGTGTCTTTTGAATTATGGTTTTTTCTGGGTATATTCTCAGTAGTGGGATTGCTGTATCATATGGTAATCCTCTTTTTAGATTTTTAAGGAACCTCCATACTGTTCTCCATAGTGGTTGTATCAATTTACATTCCCACCAACAGTACAAGAGGGTTCCTTTTTCTCCACACCCTCTCCAGCATTTGTTGTTTGTACATTTTCTGATGATGTGCATTCTAACTGGTGTGAGGTGATACCTCATTGTAGTTTTGATTTACAATTCTCTAATAATTAGTGATGTTCAGCAGTTTTTCATGTGTTTGTTGGCAATCTGTATGTCTTCTTTGGAGAAATGCCTATTTAGGTCTTCTGCCCATTTTTGGATTGTGCTGTTTGTTTCTTTAATATTGAGCTGCATGAGCTGTTTATATATTTTGGAGATTAATCCTTGTTATGTTGATTCGTTTGCAAATATTTTCTCCCATTCTGAGGGTTGTCTTTTCGTCTTGTTTATGGTTTCCTTTGCTGTGCAAAAGCTTTGAAGTTTCGTTTGGTCCCATTTGTTTATTTTTGCTTTTATTTCCATTACTCTAGGAGGTGGATCCAAAAAGATCTTGCTGTGATTTATGTCAAAGACTGTTCTTCTTATGTTTTCCTCTAAGAGTTTTATAGTATCTGGTCTTACATTTGGGTCTCAAATTCATTTTGAGTTTATTTTTGTGTATGGTGTTAGGGAGTATTCTAATTTCATTCTTTTACATGTAGCTGTCCAGTTTTCCCAGCACCACTTATTGAAGAGACTGTCTTTTCTCCATTGTATATCTTTGCCTCCTTTGTCATAGATTAGTTGACCATAGGTGTGTGAGTTTATCTCTGAGCTTTCTATCTTGTTCCATTGATCTATGTTTCTGTTTTTGTGCCAGTACCATATTGTCTTGAATACTGTAGCTTTGTAGTATAGCCTGACGTCAGGGAGTCTGATTCCTCCAACTCTGTTTTTTTTCCCTCAGGACTGCTTCGGCTATTCGGGGTCTTTTGTGTCTCCATACAAATTTTAAGATGATTTGTTCTAGTTCCATAAAACATGCCATTGGTAATTTGATAGGGATTGCATTGAATCTGTAGATTGCTTTGGGTAGTATAGTCATTTTCACAATATTGATTCTTCCAATCAAAGAACGTGGTATATCTCTCCATCTGTTGCTATCATCTTTAATTTCCTTCATCAGTGTCTTATAGTTTTCTGCATACAGGTCTTTTGTCTCCCTATGTAAGTTTATTCCTAGTTATTTTATTCTTTTTGTTGCAGTGGTAAATAGGAGTGTTTCCATAATTTCTCTTTCAGATGTTTCATCATTAGTGTATAGGAATGCAAGAGATTTCTGTGTATTAATTTTGTATCCTGCAACTTTACCAAATTCATTGATTAGCTCTAGTCGTTTTCTGGTGGCATTTTTAGGATTCTCTATGTATAGTATCATGTCATCTGCAAACAGTGACAGTTTTACTTCTTCTTTTCCAATTTGTATTCCTTTTATTTCTTCTCTGATTGCCGTGGCTAGGATTTCTAAAACTATGTTGAATAATAGTGGTGAGAGTGGACATCCTTGTCTCATTCCTGATCTTACAGGAAATGTTTTCAGTTTTTCACCATTGAGAATGATGTTTGCTGTGGATTTGTCATATATGGCCTTTATTATGTTGAGATAATTCCCTCTATGCCCACTTTCTGGAGAGTTTTTATCATAAATTGGTGTTGATTTTGTCAAAAGCTTTTTCTGCATCTATTGAGATGATCATATGGTTTTTCTTCTTCAGTTTGTTAATATGGTGTATCACATTGATTGATTTGCATGTATTGAAGAATCCTAGCATCCCTGGGGTAAATACCACTTGATCATGGTGTATGATCCTTTTAATGTGTTGTTGGATTCTGTTTGCTACTATTTTGTTGAGGATTTTTGCATCTATATTCATCAGTGATATTAGTCTGTAATTTTCTTTTTTTGTAGCATCTTTGTCTGGTTTTGGTATCAGGGTGATGGTGTCCTCAGAGGATGAGTTTGAGAGTGTTCCTTCTTCTGTAATTTTTTGGAAGAGTTTGAGAAGGATGGGTGTTAGCTCTTCTCTAAATGTTTGATAGAATTCACCTGTGAAGCCATCTGGTCCAGCACTTTTGTTTGTTGGAAGATTTTTAGTCACAGTTTCAATTTCATTACTTGTGATTGGTCTGTTCATATTTTCTGTTTCTTCCTGGTTCAGTCTCAGAAGGTTATAGGTTTCTAAGAAGTGGTCCATTTTTTCCAGGTTGTCCATTTTATTGGCACGGAGTTTCTTGTAGTAGTCTCTTAGGATGCGTTGTATTTCTGCAGTGTCTGTTGTAACTTCTCCTATTTCATTTCTAATTTTATTGACCTGCGTCCTCTCCCTCTTTTTCTTGATGATTCTGGCTAATGGTTTATCAATTTTGTTTATCTTCTCAAAGAACCAGCTTTTAATTTTATTGATCTTTGCTATTGTTTCCTTCATTTCAGTAACATTGTTACTGTTTTCTTTGTTTCTATTTCATTTATTTCTGCTCTGATCTTTATGATTTCTTTCTTTCTGCTAACTTTGGGTTTTGTTTGTTCTTCTTTCTCTAGTTCCTTTAGGTGTATGGTTAGATTGTTTATTTACAATTTTTCTTGTTTCTTGAGGTAGGCTTATATAGCTATAAACTTCCCTCTTAGAACTGCTTTTGCTGCATCCCATAGGTTTTGGACTGTTGTGTTTTCATTGTCATCTGTCTCTAGGTATTTTTTGATTTCCTCTTTGATTTCTTCAGTGATCTCTTCGTTATTTAGTAACGTATTGTTTAGCCACCATGTGTTTGAGTTTTTTACATTTTTTCCCTGTAATTCATTTCGAATCTCATAGCATTGTGGTCAGAAAAGATGCTTGATGTGACTTCAGTTTTCTTAAATTTACTGAGGCTTGATTTGTGACCCAAGATGTAATCTATCCCAGAGAATGTTCCATTTGCACTTGAGAAGTGTAACCTGCCGTTTTTGGTTGGAATGTCCTATAAATATCAATTAAATCTATGTGGTCTATTTCCTTTTTTTTTTTTTCCCGTACGCGGGCCCCTCACTGTTGTGGCCTCTCCCATTGTGCAGCACAGGTTCCGTATGTGCAGGCTCAGGAGCCATGGCTCACGGACCCAGCCACTCCGCGGCATGTGGGATCTTCCCGGACCAGAGCATGAACCCGTGTCCCCTGCATCGGCAGGAGGACTCTCAACCACTGCACCACCAGGGAAGCCCTATGTGGTGTATTGCGTCATTTAAAGCTTCTGTTTCCTTATTCATTTTCTGTTTGGATGATCTGTCCATTGGCGTAAGTGAGGTGTTAAAGTCCCCTACTATTATTGAGTTACTGTTAATTTCCTCTTTTATAGCTGTTAGCAGTTGCCTTATGTATTGAGGTGCTCCTATGTTGGGTGCATATATATTTATAATTGTATATCTTCTTCTTGGATTGATCCCTTGATCATTATGTAGTGTCCTTCCTTGTCTCTTGTAACATTCTTTATTTTAAAGTCTATTTTACCTGATATGAGTATTGCTACTCCAGCTTTCTTTTGATTTCCATTTGCATGGAATATCTTTTTCCATCCCTTCACTTTCAGTCTGTATGTGTCCGTAGGTCTGAAGTGTGTCTCTTGTAGACAGCATATATATGGGTCTTGTTTTTGTATCCATTCAGCAAGCCTGTGTCTTTTGGTTGGAGCGTTTAATCCATTCCCGTTTAAGGTAATTATCGATATGTATGCTCCTATGACCATTTTCTTAATTGTTTTGGGTTTGTTTTTGTAGGCCCTTTTCTTCTCTTGTGTTTCCCACTTAGAGAAGTTCCTTTAGCATTTGTTGTAGAGCTGGTTTGATGGTGCTAAATTCTCTTAGCTTTTGCTTTTCTGTAAAGCTTTTGATTTCTCCATCAAATCTGAATAAGATCCATGCCGGGTAGAGTAATCTTGGTTATAGGTTCTTCCCTTTCATCATTTTAAGTATATCATGCCACTCCCTTCTGGATCATAGAGTTTCTGCTGAGAAATCAGCTGTTAACCTTATGGGAGTTCCCTTGTATGTTATTTTTCGTTTTGCCCTTGCTGCTTTCAATAATTTTTCTTTGTGTTTAATTTTTGCCAATTTGATTACTATGTGTGTCGGTGTGTTTCTCCTTGGGTTTATCCTGTATGGGACTTGCTGCGCTTCCTGGACTTGGGTGACTATTTCCTTTCCCATGTTAGGGAAGTTTTCGACTATAATCTCTTCAAATATTTTCTCTGTCCGTTCTCTCTCTCTTCTCCTTCTGGGACCCCTATAGTGCGAATGTTGTTGTGTTTAATGATGTCCCAGATGTCTCTTAGGCTGTCTTCATTTCTTTTCATTCTTTATTCTTTAGTCTGTTCCATAGCAGTGAATTCCACTATTCTGTCTTCCAGGTCACTTATCCGTTCTTCTGACTCAGTTATTCTGCTATTGATTCCTTCTAGTGTAGTTTTCATTTTAATTATTGTATTGTTCATCTCTGTTTGTTTGTTCTTTAATTTTTCTAGGTCTTTGCTAAACATTTCCTGCATCTTCTCAATCTTTGCCTCTTCTTTTTCTGAGGTCCTGGATCATCTTCACTATCATTATTCTGAATTCTCTTTCTGGAATGTTGCCTATCTCCATTTCATTTAGTTGTTTTTGGGAGATTTTATCTTTTTCCTTCATCTAGTATATAACCCTCTGCCTTTTCATCTTGTCTATCTTTCTGTGAATGTGTTTTTTGTTCCACACACTGCAGTATTGTAGTTCTTCTTGCTTCTGCTGTCTGCCCTCTGGTGTATGAGGCTCTGTCCTAAACTCTTGATGTGTAAGTATTCACTTAATACTTACAGCAACTAATGGAGTGGTAGTAATAATTCACATTTTACAGATGAATGTTAAACAGTTATTTAGTGGCCAAGCTGGGATTTGAACCCAAGCAGTCGGATCCCAAAGCCCATAAATCTGGAAAAAGAAGATCCAGTGAATCAGAAAAGTATTCTCTGCCCAGCACAAGAGAACTTGATTATGATAAGAATTAAGTCCCCCACTACCCATTCCTTTAGCATTGGGGGAAACTGGTGATATAGGCATATCTGGGGAGTTTCAGCAGAGAAAATAATAGTTCTGTTTCTTTTCCTCCTAGGAGGCAGATATTGGCTTGGCAGGGCCAATAAAGAGGCACAAGATTTTCCTGGGTATACAAAATTTAGTCTGAGTATATACAATTTTGTCTCAAGAAAGTTAGGAGGTTGAAGATGGGAGGAAAGACACCCCCAAGTTCTTGTGCCAGCTGGGAAATAATAACACTAAATGGTTTCCAGGAATAGGATTTGGAGAGGATAGTGTCTATTCAGAAGTACTGTGCCTATTTCTTGGCTCACCATGAGTGTTAAATGAGTTATTGTTTGTCAATTGTCAGAGCCTGGCACATAGTAATCTCAATATCAGTGTTTGTTCAGTAAAATAGATACCTATACTTAGTGGACAGGTTCAGTGTCTTAAACCCATCATGTTTTTCCTTCCTCACACTCACTGTTTTATCTAACTCTCATGATTTCCCACATGCGTCACTGAAACTGATTCTTGTCTGGCTCCTGACTTCATGAGGGTGGGGGTGAGGTACCATAAATGAGGGGAGATTGGACAAGCACTTCTAAAACTAGCAATGCAATGAAGCAAATCATAACCACTGAGTGGATGTTACAGTTAGTAAATGCTATGAGTTCAAAATCTCTGTGGGCAAAGTTGTGATGAATGTATAGAGGATGGAAGAAAGGATAGAATGAGACATGGAAAGGATGTGAAGGGGGCATTTCAGAAGACAGAAACAGTGTAGAGAAGATTCAGAAACTGGAAGCACATAGTTAGTCCAGAAACCATTATGTCCTTCAAGGTTTCTGCTTCATAAACCTGCTGCCTCTTACACTTTGAGTTCAGGTCAGAAAATGTGCACAAATGTGTCAATGAAATGAGAACACTGATTTCCTGAAAACTGTCATTTTTCCATGTCATTTTCCATTCTTAGCCTCTCCAGTTTCCCGTTAAAATAATTTCTCTTTCATATCAAAAATAAAATCTCAATTCCTTGAGCCCTGAGTTTTTATTGTTTTTAAATATGCACTTTACTGATCCTTCTCGTCTCTTAGAATTTCTGTTCTATGTCTGAGGTCATTTTTAGGATGAGGAAATATTTATGATTTTAAAGTATTTTATTTGTTATGTAGTCTCTCTTTCAAGAGAGATAAAAATATTTTTTGTTCTGAAAATATGGCTTTTCTTCCAAATTCCATCTGTGGACACCTGTTCCTCACTTGGTTTCCTGCACACAATAATAGAAGCTCGCTCTGTTCTCTGAACTGACACAGTTTCAGGCAAAGATATTACAGATTTTATTATATTTTATAGAAATAAATAAAGCTCTTAACATTGTCTAGTATTGCTCCTGCAATTTATAAAAAGTTTATTAAATGGCGCCCTGCAAATGCTCTCACCTCCACCACAGGCAAGAAATGTCCACGGGAAACTGCTGTTGGCTTCATGGCACATCCTAACTCACGCAGTGGAAGTGACACTTCCAATTGGGTTGTCACTGGTTACTTTCGATTCTCTAGCTCCTTCACAATGCTTAAAATTTTCCTTTATCTCTGTTATTGCAACGATCTGTGTAAGTCTTCAGCATGTTAACACTTTTAAATTTTTTATGGCTCCTCAGAAAAATATGAACAAGTCTTCTCAGCAGTTTTCATGGATTAGTGTTAGGCTTCGATCAATGAGGTCGGGAATACAATAAAGAGGGACTGAAATCAATCCTCTGCTTCCACCAAGTTGCTCCTCATAGCACAGGGTGGGAGAAGAAATGCATTTGGTCCTCATTGCTCTTTCTCTTTCACTGCCTTTCTCCATTCTCACCCCCAAATGTGAAGAATGTCCCATTATGTTGTATAACTTTGTGTCATTACACATTTCTGATTTTTTGTTTGTTGTTTCAGTTTGGGGTTTTTATTGGCCACACCATGTGGCATGCAGGATCCTAGTTCCCTGACCAGTGATTGAACCTGCGCTCCCTGCAGTGGAAGCGGGGTCCCAACTGCAGCACCACCAGGGAAGTCCTTGATGTTATTTTTTTTATGTTTGCTCCCTTCGAAGCTAAATGCAAACATTACATTTTGACATTTTCTCTTTCCTCTCCAGGATTTCTGATTCACAGGGAGTCCAGGCCCTGAGAGAGCATGGACCTACATAAGTGCAATCAGATCCTCCCTGGGCTCGACACCTAGTTCCTGAAGGAAGTAGCCTCACAGTTACCCTCCTCACCAAATGCATCCTCTTTTTCCTGGGCACAGTGCAGAAACTAGAGGTTATAGCCACACACAGTTGCAGCTAAACGTGGCCATATGACTAAATTTCTCACCAGTGGAGTGCAAGCAGAAGTGATGTATGCAAACTCTGCTGCACTTTGTTAGTAGGAAGCTATTTTTACCTTGACTTGCTGTGTTACCCCTTTGTGCTAATTGAACACAGTGACACCTGAGATGCAGCTTCAGCCTTCCAGATAAGCCAGTGCCCTGGGAAAGGGAGGAAAATGATGGAAGCAAACCATGTCCCAGAATGACTATATAGAACAGAGCCACCCCACAGCCTCATTCAGGGAGACTGTTGTCAAGCTCTAGTCTGTTGCAAGCCACTGCATATTGTTTATTTGGGTCTTTTTCTTCAGCAGCTTAGCCTTAACCTTGACTGAGCCAAGACTGATTTATTCCTTCTCCTCCCACATTCTCCCACAAGAGATGCAAATACAACTCTGCTGGCCTCTTCTACAATCATTCCACGTCCGACCCATTCAATCAGTGTTTAATGTGCTCGTACCTTGTACGGCACTCTGGGCTAGGCATGGTGCAAGATATGATACCAGCCTCACTTGCTTAGAAAAGAGGGGAAAACATGCCCAACAGGAGGGATCATGAGAGACCTCAAAAAAAGATGTAATGTTGGATGAGGGTGTTATGTATGCAAAGGATTTCACAGTTGGAGATGAAGGAAGGAATGGAACTTCTAAGCAAGAGAGAATATACTGGCAAAGAGATAGAGGAAGAAAATTCTCAGCTTGGCTAGAATATGATGGGCATGAGGAGAGGATGGAAGATAGAACCAAAAATATATAATTGGAGGCTATTTCTGGAGAAGTAGCAGGTCAAAAAGATAGGTCTGGAACAAAGCATGGAAAGCAGTGAATGACAGGCTTTATTGTTATACAATAAGAAGACACTGAAAACCTTAATTTTCAGGTCTCAGAATTCAACCAGGCCCAAGCAAATATTCTGTTCGTCTTTTGATTTGAAATGACTTTTGTTGCCGGTAGGTGACAAGTGAAAGCATTCATATGGTGAATTATCTTAAAGATAGGAGGCACTGCATAAATACTGATAGTAAAACTTTAATATTATTTTCTAGTATAGTATAAGGCTAGTAGAGACCATGCCACTAAGTTACTTAGTATTCCTATGAGAGTTCCAACTATTTCCATATCTATTTCTCAGTCTGATTAGTGAGTCAGAGGGGAAATGTTGAGCTGATTGAAATGTATTTAAAACCATATTAGTTCTAAATCTATACATTTAGTGTGTTTCTCCTCTGATCACACTGTCAAATCAAGATGCATACTTAGGTGCTTTTAATTAATATACTTGGTTTTTAAGACATTTTTTAAAAAGTGAGTAGGAGGAAAGTACATATTTCCTATTTGTTTGTGTTTGGATTACACCCTTCACAGTCATAGTGTCTTTTCTTCACTGCTTGCAAAACTAATTCATTATTATTTCCTTCTGAAAGGAATTCTGATAGGTTAGCATTTACAAGCACATATAGCATAAGGTTCTTAGTAAAACTCTTCTGGATGGGTTACTGCACACTGACTGGAAGAATTATAAATGCATCAGGTGAGCTTCAACTAAGGTGAGCTCCCAACCTGGATGGGATTATGGGGAAATGACGCTTCATGGAAAAATTTTATCCAAAGATTATTCTTAATTCTGAGAATGAAATTGCTTTCAAAATTCTTAATTTGTAACAATAAATTACCATTATTAAAAAGTGGAAATAAAATCTGTAGTTATTTTAGAAATAGATGCATACATACATATGTGCATACATACATAGATATTTTTTCTGGATTATATATAGCTCCAGAAAATTACTATCCTCCCCATGACCCCTGCCACACTCACCCTTAAGAATTGTGTATCCTCTCTATTAATCTGATAATATAGAATAAGGGAATACGAGGGAAATGTGATACTAGAAATCACTAATATCCTTCTCAGGAAAAGGCCAAAAACTACTTTAGACATTATTTTTATTGACTCACTTTATTTTCCAAAACTAATTCCCAATGCCCCACCTATCCAGACAATATTAGTATTTCAACTGTGCTACTGCATATACTCTTTCCATTGCCATTGGAAATATTTCAATTCCTCTTTTACTATAGAAAAAGAAAATCACTCTTACCTCATTGTGTTGAATTTTTATTCCCAGCCCCCCATTACTTACTTAGGCTAGTCTACTATTCTACTTAAACTATTGGGTTAGGGATGCAGAGAACAGGTCATTATCCAAAGCACAAGTTGTGGTGTACAGAGAATTTGGAGATTCAAAAGTTCCTCCTTGGTCACAACTCCAGCCTAACATACTGATCTTCTTAAAAGCCAAATGAAGAGGATCTGATGAAGGAAAAAGTTAATAATGGGATTCATTTGCTCAGCACCAAACACCCAAGAGAAACTGAAGTGGCTTCACAAAGGACCATGTAAAATGTGTGCACATCTCCAGAGCACATCTCCCTTGGCTCTGACCTACTCCAGATCTGAGAGCAGTCTGGTTCTTGCAGCTTCTCTCTATGACTCCTACCATCATATCCCACCCGAGTCTATATGCCAACCTTCTGTCACCCACTTTCTGGCCTGGGAGCATGGTCCATAGTTAGTGCTCAATAAATGTTAACTGCTGTGTCATTTCCATCACCACCACCACCATTATCATCATCATTAACATCTCCATCATCTGTAGGAGTCCTGATTCCTCGTCTGGATTTCTGACCCTTTATTCCCTAGTTAGCTAAGTTAGGTTAGCAATTTTGTCTAATTGGTGGTGTGTACTCTTAACTTTGCTCAGAAGTATAGAACTTACCTGACCTCTTCCTATCTTAGCCAATTTCCCTGGCCTTCGCTGCATGTCTTCCTAAATCTTCATCAACTTTTTTTCTTCCTTCCATAGAATCTCATCTTGCTAAAGTTAGAAAGCATCTTAAAGATAATCTTGCTTAACCCCTACTTTTTAAAGGCGAGAAAAGCAAAATTTAGAATTAATAGGTAGACTAGCCAGAAGTAGCCATCCTTCCCCTTCTGAGTCCAGGGCATCTTTTTCTATAGTTATGGTTCTCAGTCAAGGATGATTTTGAACACCCAGCAACATCTGGGGACATTTTTGATTGTCATAATCAGGGAGGGGGGTATGCTACCGGCATCTAGTGATGTTTAGCAGCATCCTTGGTCTCTAACCACAAATAATCCTACAACTGTTAAAGGTGTTATTTCAAGTAGGAGGAAAATGAGGTTAAGAAATTAACCCAGGGCTTCCCTAGTGGCGCAGTGGTTAACAATTCCCCTGCCAATGCAGGAGACATGGGTTCAAGCCCTGGTCTGGGAAGATTCCACATGCCGCAGAGCAACTAAGCCCATGCGCCACAACTACTGAGCCCACGTGCCACAACTACTGAAGCCCGTGTGCCTAGAGTCCATGCTCCACAACAAGAGAAGTCACTGCAATGAGAAGCCTGTGCACCACAACGAAGAGTAGCGCCCGCTCGCTTCAACTAGAGAACGCCCACATGCAACAACAAAGACCCAATGCAGCCAAAACTAAATAATTAATTAATTAATTTTTTAAAAAGAAATTAATCCAAGTCCCTTGGCTAGTAAGTATAAGAGCTATAAGAGCTTCCAGACACCATCGACATCCACTGTGGTGCCTTTCTGATAAGAAAAGTAAAGAATTAACTGACAGGTTTAGTGAGTTAATTACATAACTTTAGATAGTATACTATATTATCATTTTTTTTTCATTTTCCCCAAATTGGATCATTTATAGTTTTGCTGAACTTCACAAATATAAACTTATCTTCCCAGGGGAAGAAAACTACTACTGTCCTCACTTGGTGAGAAGAGAAAGAGGCTCCAATAAGTGGTGCTGGGACCTCACCAGAGTCCTGCAGAGATTCACTAGCTCAGCAAAGATATGGCCATCTTGCAAACAACACTGGCAGTTGGAATAAGTTACCATATTTTGTTCTCATCTGAATAAAAATTAGATGAGAAAAAAGACGTTTCCTGTACTTGCATGCACTTTTCTTTCACAAGCTATTTCCTTTGTAAGTCAATATGCCCCAGAAGCCTTCTACCAAAAAAGGGCAGCCTTTCTGTGGGCTCTTGGATATGAGGCAGGTGGCACCAGGTCACAGAGCCCTGTGTGGAGGCACAGGAAGAGAAAAACAAACAAACAAGAGAAACAAAAATTTCCTAAGAAAGCCTTTCAGAGTTACATCCTGTCAACCACCTGCAGTAGACAGGGAAGCAAAACAAAGACACCTGCAGTAGACAGGGAAGCAAAACAAATTTCTAGGTTGGTATTTTTATCAAGACTTTGTGGTTGACAGTTTCATTGCTGATACTCTGACATTTACTATTTTTCAGACTCAGCAATCAACACTCATGTTCTCTGTTCAACCCAGTGTCTCAAGTTTTATTAATGATTCAAAGTATACTCCTATAATTTTTTGCTGTATGTGCAATCTATACATGCAGACTTGTGGACAAAAAGTGTCGCCTGCCATTTCAGTAAACAAAGGATGTTGAGGTCATCAAGTATCAGCCATTGCAGTGGCCTCTGACAGTATATCCTGAGGGGAATTCAGGATGGAAAAAAACAAGATATTGACCCTAGATAGGTAAGGTGCATATCAAAGGATAATTTCAATAAGCCCAGACACTTGGATCTTCCCGTAGAAAAGCGTTAAGTTCATTAATTTAACATGTCTGGTTCTTTTTAATTAGCAGCAATCTTCAGATGTTCTGAGTACCTAGTGGTTTGAGGGTGTTTTTTGCAAAACCTCCCTTACCTCTTCGGAACAGTTCCTCAGAGGTATCTGAGAGGCTGTATCTTGGGCTTCAATACTCAGTAAATTTGCTGATTAAGACATAATCCTCAACTCTTAGGTTGTGCTTATTTTTCAGTTGACAGACTTAAACCTGCAAAATTATAAGAGTGTTCTGATTGAATTGCATTGCCCCTCGGTAGACTCTGATTCGTGATTTGGCTTCAAGCTTTATAATTACTGAGTGACAAGATACCTGGAATAGTCAGGGAGACAATAATTACCGTAAATAATGTTTTGAGGAATCACAGTCCATTTTTCCTTTCTTTTGCCCCAGCATTATTTCTAACTTAGCACTAATATCGTTTTATTGCTTCCTTGTTTACCTGACTGATTCATCTAGAAGCTTATAAATTCCTTGAAAATAGGAATCGCGTCCTATTCTTCTCTTCATCCCCAGAGCCTCTGATAGTACCTGGCACAAATTAAGTGTTTAATAAATATTGGTTGAGGTACCAAATGAATGAGTCAATAATTAATTGCATGACTGGATAAATGAATGACTGCTGGATTTCTCAGTAGGCCTTTGCCATTCTTAAGGCCAAAGAGCCCTCCTTTTGCCACTATTAGAGGATGAAGAATGAGACAAGGGAGGAGCCTCTGAAACACCAGGAAACTTTCTCTGGGAGTGAAAGTTAAGCATCTTCTTAACATATTACTCAGAATTCTGAATAAAAGTACCAGCTTTCTGGGGCCATGCTGACCGCACATACTAGTTAACTTGAGTGCTACACTACTGAAGATGATAAGCTCACTGTTGCAAAACCTCAACAGGATCTAGAAAAAACAATATTGTTCAAGCACAAAGAGCTCTGTGTCTTCTACATCCCAAAGGTTAAATACGTGTACATTGGTGACAGTGACCTGGATGAACAACACAATCCCGCTGAGCTCAAACGTTCTGTCACTACCAGGCAAACTGTAAGAGAACTCTAGAGAGAGGATTCTAAAATAATCTTCATGTTGGCATATCCATTCTATTCAATTCAAAGTCTCTGCATGATAGCTGGCAAGTTGCTTATCCTCCTAATCTCAGTATTCTTGTCTGAAAGACAAAGATTAACAAATAAGTGAGTTTATAGCACTGGGCAGAGAATCAGGCGCACACTAAACAAATGTTCACTCATAAGGTTTATAATATAGTCCCTGACACTAAAGGCACAAAAGCAATCATTACACCAAAAGCTATAAGTTCAGAATGCTACAGGAACACCAAAAAGTACCCAAACCAGTGCAGGGCTGGGGGAGGTCTCCTGAAGATGTTGCCTCATCTGAGACTTTGAGGGTAATTAGGAGTTTAGGTGTCATCAAGTAAAGGGGGAGATGGCATTGCAGGCACAAAGGACAGTATGAACAAAGACACAGAGGTTGGAAGCCACGTGGTGTAGGCCTGAAACCATGAGCAGTTTGGTATTGCTGGAGCCGGAAACCAGAGATTCAGCAGGAGAGGTAAGCAAGGGCCATCTGATGAGAGCCACTGAGCTGTGCTACACAAAGGGCCACCTGATCACACGCATCATTCAGAGAAAAAGTTCTTGTAGCTGATAGAGGATGGTGACAATGCTGAACTTGACCCGAGCCCTGTGTTCCTGGAAAATGGGGAAGCTTTAGAAATTCTTTTGTGTTCTGGAAACATCTACTTACTGCAAAGAAGTCCCCATGTGACTTAGATAAGACTCGTTGACACCCTGCATTTACCTCTGGCAAGGCCAGACACAGACCCTCCAGATTCCCATTTTTGCCTCATAAATAATTAGCTGAACTGTTTTGTCCTCACTGCTCAATCAGAACACAGGGTTTGTTAATCAAATTTTGGATAAGGTGAGCTTTGGCCCCATCAGCCTGAGCCAGCAAGCAGCCCCTCCTTAAACCCCTCCTGAAAGCAGACTGAATCCTCAGAACATTCTCTGCCACACGGTCCAATAGGCCACAGATCTCACGGTCAGAGCATTCTCCCTATTGCTATAGTTCATTTCACACTCCTCGCTTAGTAATTATCATTTGGAACAAAGTCTCTCCTTACTAAGTCAGGACTTGTTTTTTATTTTTCAACAGATTGGGCATGAACAAGCTGGAGACCACATGAGGACCATTGCAATAGGCCAGGCCAGAGTTAATGGGCATTGGAACTGGGACACTGCAGTTGTACAGAGCGGCAAGAAACATGTAAAGGTTAACTGGGTAGGAGCTGATGATGCCCTGAACAAGGGGTAGAAGGAAGAGTCCGCATGCTGCCTGGGTGCCCTTACCCTGTGTGTTCTCTCCTTGGGGTCCACTCAGAGCTACCTGGTGCCACACCTGTGTTCCTGCTGCAACTACTGCATCCCTCTGTCCCTGTGTCATTGTACATGCACTGTGTAATCAGGTGTTTCTATAACTGCCTCGCCTATGGGCTGTGAGCTTCCTGAAAACAGGGTTCATGATGAGTCAACCCATACTCTCAGCACCCAGCTGAGTGCCTGGTGTCCTAGGAATGGTCACCAAGTGTTCACTGAATTGAATTAGACATTAATTCATAAAACTGATTTAAGATTTCTCAAGATGTCTGTATGTATGTAAGTACTCTGGCTTCTGAATTGATAGGAACAACTGGGAAAATAATTTTAGCTAATATTTATTCTAGATTTACTATGTGCCAGGCATTGTGCTAAGCAATGTGAGTACATGATTGCCTTTAATCTCCACTAAAACCCTAAGAACTAGGTACAATTATTATGATCCTTATTTAACTGATAGGTACACTAAGACTAGAGAGATTGAGCTGTTTTCAATAAGAAGCAGAGATGGGATTCTGAGCTTCCGTCTGGCCCCCCAGCTCACACATTTAATCCCTACACGATATCGTCTTCTTTCAATCTCAGAAATAGCTGTGACCAGCTCATCACAGGAGGGACTGCTCATCTTTGCATATAAAGGAAGATCTGAATGATAATATGTCAAAGAAACAGATGATTGACATTAGCAATGGAACTTAATCTTTCAGGAAAATGCCAGAAAGACAAAATTGGTTTGGGAATGTGCATGCAACATTTATAACTCAGTAGAAATGCTGACTGAGGGATTAACTGAGATTGTGAGACCTTTGATGTTCTGTGCTAACCATACTCAGTGTAAAAATTACCTTCCAAAGAAAGCAACCAGTCACACAGAAAAAACTGAAAAGCATCATTTTTGCACAAATGTTTGCTTTTCCAAAACACTCTGTGTACACTTTCTTGGCACATTTCTGTATGTAAGCAGCTCTAGAATGCAGAGATGTAGAAAAGCCAGCATGGTGCACAGTGGAGCTGATGTCTGCAGATGTGAGCTTCCTCGGGAAGAGTTTCCCAGCCCTATGAGATGTGACTCTGAGAGCCACCAGCACTTTCACTGCACCTGAGACATGTTTTAGATTATTTTAGCTAAGATGCATTGCAGAGTGATGGCCATGTGATAGGCTTCAACATACAAGAAGCATGATTAACATGAACCTTAGGCCTAGCCAGCTTCCAGAAGGGAATACAGACATTTAAGAACCAAGATGATCCCTTGTACACCTGAAACTTACATAATATTGTAAATCAACTATACCTCCGTAAAAAAGAAAAAAAGAACCAAGATGATCCTAAGATCACTTTAGACTGAATTGTTTCCTTCTGAGAGGCCGGGGACAAAGCACAAACCTCACTGTCTCTGTTTTCTAACCTCTGAACAGGGAGTAATAACACTTTTGTTTATGGGAGTTCTCAGGAACAGTGATGAGTGAGGTCAATGACTGGTATGTAAACGTTGCTCAATCGATGTTCCATAGTTTTTCTTGCTGTTATGCAGATTTTTGAACTGAATTTCAAATAATTGGGTTCATTCCTAGAAAATAGAGCCCATCAAAATTAGATACCCTTCAATAAAAACAATGAAAACATAAAACAAGGATGAAGTGGTGAGAATAATTGTTGACCAATGACATTCTCTCTGAGGAGGTGGGATTAAAGAGGCCCTCATGTAGCCTTGGATCTGAGCCACTTCGTGAGGTTGGGAACAGAGGCAGGAGGCCCAGGCAGGAGACTGCTGCAGGGGTCGGAACTAGAAGCTTACCAGACAATGAATTGGGCAAGGGGTCTGGAGTCCAGCTTTCTAGCCGTGCCCCATCCAGTAACTACAGGAGAGTCAATTCCTGCACTTCTGTCTCCCTTATCCTTTCAGTCGTTGGTACTGTTCAGTCATTTGCCAGTCAAACGTTTATACTGCTCTTCTCAACATGTGCTCCTTCAAGTTTGGACAACATTACAACTTAGTTCTGACTTCATCGAGATCCCACAGAGTGAAAAACAGAGAGATTGACCTTGCTAATGTGGGTGGGCCTCATCCAACCAGCTGAAGGCTTTAGGGCAAAATCTGCAGTTTCTCAGAGAAGGAGTTCTGCCTCAAGACTGTAACAGAGGAATCCTTCCTGAATCTCCAGCCTATTGGTCAACCCTACACACCCCACACTCAAGACTGCAAATCAGGGCTTCCCTGGTGACACAGTGGTTAAGAATCCACCTGCCAATGCAGGGGCTATGGGTTCGAGCCCTGGTCTGGGAAGATCCCACATGCCGCGGAGCAACTAAGCCCATGAGCCACAACTACTGAGCCTGCGCTCTAGAGCCCGTGAGCCACAACTACTGAAGCCCGTGCACCTAGAGCCATGCTCCGCAGCAAGAGAAGCCACCGCAGTGAGAGCCCACACACTACAACAAAGAGTGGCCCCCGCTCGCCACAAAGAGAAAAAGCCCACGTGCAGCCACAAAGACCCAACGTAACCAAAAATAAATTAAAATTTTAAAAATAAATAAATTTATTAAAAAAAAAGAAAAGAAAAGACTGCAAATCACCTCTCACCTATGGCTTGCCCTACAGATTTAGGACTTTCCAGCCCTCACAATTGCATGAGCCAGCTTCTTAAAATAAATCTATACCTGTATCCAAAAAAAATTCTCAAAAAGTTCTCTTCTTGTTGGATCTCCTCTGTAGTGTTTTTCTTGGAAAAATATCTTTCTTTTTTGATGGAACAAACAGACAAAAAAACACAAATGAAACAGCCAAGGCCTTCAACTTCATCTTTGTCCCCTCCTCTATAGCAGGGTGTGTTCCTACTACCATTTGTTCTGTTCCGAGATTGTTTGCTTTGTGATTGTATTCGGTAATGCTACAACAGAGCCTGGAATGAGAACACAATCATGGGAATTCCCTGACGGTCCAGTGGTTAGGACTTTGTGCTATCATTGCCAAGGACCTGGGTTCAATTCCTGGTCGGAGAACTAAGATCCCATAAGCTACAGAGCATGGCCAAAAACAAACAAACAAACAAAAGAAAACACAATCATAACTGATTCAAGATTAAAA
This sequence comes from Lagenorhynchus albirostris, assembly GCF_949774975.1. Lineage (NCBI taxonomy): Eukaryota > Metazoa > Chordata > Mammalia > Artiodactyla > Delphinidae > Lagenorhynchus > Lagenorhynchus albirostris. The sequence goes on from NC_083111.1 coordinate 28,599,949, forward strand.
TCAACATGATATGTGTAAATATGTATAAACCAAAATACTGATATTCCATTTGCTATTCATTAATCTACAGTCATATAACTGCAGGAAGGATTTTGTATTAGGGAAAGAGCTGTGAAGCAGAGAATTTGATTTCTAGTCCTCCATAATCCTTGGCAATTTAAACAATCTCCCTTTTCTCTGTTTATTTGATTGTGAGCTACTGCATGATGATCATATGTAGTCATAGTTTTAACGAACATAAAATGAAGTAATGTTATAGGTTGTGTCACCCAAAAGATATGTTGAAGTCCTAACTCCCAGTATCTCACAATGTGACCTTATAAATAGGATGTAATTAGCTGGAGGTGTAATTAGTTAGGTTGAGGTTATACTGGAATACAGTGGGCCCTTAGCCCACAATGACTGGTGTCCTTATAGAAAAAGGAGAGACAGACTCACAAGGAGAACAGCATGTGATGATAGAGGCAGAGACTGAAGGCTGCAGCTACAAGGCAAGGATTGATAGGAAACCACCGGAAGCCAGGGAGAGGTAAGGGAGGAGTCTCTACTACAGATTTCCAGGGGAGTGTGACCCTGCCAACATCTTGATCTTGGATTTTTAGCCTCTAGAACTGTGAGATGATAAATTTCTGTTTTAAGCCACCCAATTTGTGGTACTTAGAAATAAGATAAGGGACTTCCTTGGCGGTCCAGTGTTTAACACTCTGCGCTTCCACTGCAAGGGGCATGGTTTCGATCCCTGGTCAAGGAGCTAAGATCCCGCATGCTGCAGGCACAGGCAAAAAAAAAAAAAAAAAAAAAGAAGTAAGATGATAAAATTTTTGAAAGATACAACACCCTGAGTGAAAGGTGGCATGGTGCATTTACAAATATGGGGCACTATATTAGTAAACAAAGGACATGTGTCAGGCACCACAATACACGCTTCACTTGTGTCATTTCGTTATATTATCACAATAACCAAACGAGGTAGGAACTACTATTATTCATATTTTACAGCTAGTAAAAGCATGACACAGACAGCTTAGATGCTTACCCAAAGCCACATTACAAGTAGATATAGGCTGTTGTGGGAACACCATGACATTTCTTGCTCTTAAGGACTTTAAAATCTAGTAGATAAAAGTTAAAATATATGCATGTTAATTTAGCCATTCATTGGTTTTGTTTCTAATGTTTTCCACTTGAAATATTACTGAAGTGATTCAACAAAGGGATTGAAAGAGAGAGGGGGGCTGAAAAAGAGAGACAGTAAAAACATGTATTGGGATCCCAGACTCATATCAACATTCTGGTTTGAGGTGATTTTCTAAGTTAACGTCATTTTTTTTCTTGGAATTTCTCAAGTCTTTGTGGATTCTGCACATAATTCTCCCTCCCATTTTCTGTGGTCACCCTGGTGGCGAGCAAATATGGGTTAAATGAAAAAGATCTTTCCCTTCATGATGAAATGTGAAGGAGAAAAAAATTACCAAAATTTTTGTTACCGAAAATCTTTTCTGCATATTTTGTTGTGTTTTCTTTTTTAAACATTCACAATGTCTAGGACTGGACTTTGGAAGTTATCGTTGTCTTGGCTGTGCTAACCCAGCCTCTCAGCCAGTCCCTCCCCACTGCATCTCACCCTCCACTCCTGCCAAGAGGAGGAGAGACAGAGATTAATATCTGCTCCTACCAGCCATTTCTTTTAAAGCTCTTCTATTATGGCCTTTCTCATCCACGGCCTTCCACTTGCCTAACTACAATTTTTCTTTGAGTTTTCTAAGCCATGTTGTATAAGAATTTACACATAACTCTCCATTAACTTGCATGTTTTAGCTCATTTCATTCTTTCACTATGATGACAAGAGTAATGACTGCTCCAAAGTTACTCCAATCTTTCTGCCACCTATTAACCAAAAATGTGATTTGCAAAGCTCTTAATTGTCACAAAAATAATTAAGGCAAAACTACTTGTATTCAGATTACGAACTTAATGACTTCAAGGTCTCAGGGTAACAGATGTGCAGATAGCTGTTGTTCATCAGTCACTGGGATTTCATCATACAGAGCCTGGGAAGGAATATTTAATAAGGTCCCAGAAAACAAGACTCATTTCTAACTTCAGTGAATTTCTAATGAGGCAGCTCTCGAGTTGAACAATGACTGATTCAGGCTCCATGGACAGGAGACAGGACTCTGATGTGCACTAAATACATCTCGGATAACAGTTGGACCTTTTGTCAGCTAATATTTATGCAGTGTTTCCCTGTGCCAGAGGTACTGAGCTAAATACTTTACAAGCATGATCTCCATCCTTATGCAGCCCTGTGAGGTGAGTAACATTATTTTCATTTCGTTTCACAGCTGAGGAGACTGACGTTTTAAGGGGATACTAGTTTACTCAAGGTAGAGCCAGGATTCAAACCCAGACAACCTGAAGCCAAACTTTTTGCTCTGAACCACTGTACTATACTGCTTTCTGTCTCCTTCTAGAAGAACTCCACTGAGGAGTGAGAAAATCTGCACTTGCATTTGAAACCCTCTTAATTGCCAAAGTAATAAAGGCAGTCGCGTTTATGCTGAAGAATCCTCTTACTGTATTTTCTAGTGTGAGAACCTCAGAAAGGAAGATTCCGCCAGAGATATGCCAGACAAAAAGTGTATCTCCCAGGAAGTTGTTCATCGCCATGCTATTTTTAAATGGACGAAGTAAACTGTTTTCCCATTGCCATCCCTGAAAGATAACTCACACATTTCTCAGTATGGTGTAGAAGGTTCCTCACAACCCAACCATAGCCTGGCCTCCTGGCCGAGGTCTCCTCACTACACACCACCTGTCTCCACCCCGTTTCCACTCGGTGTCACTCTGATCTTCAGATTTGCTGTGATCCCCTATACCTTTGTGCTGTTATGTGCGCATTTCTTCTTCCTGGAATTCCCTTCCTTCTTTTTGCCAGGTTGCAAGCCTCTACTCATCTTTCAGGACCTCGTTTGTGGTCTCCTCCTCCATATAGGCTTCCTATAGATGCTCCAAAACAGAACTAATCACTCCTCTGTACTATCATGCATTTCTATTGATATCACAGGTATTGCTCTTATTTGCTCTCTTATAACTATCTATTCAGTTGCCTCTTGTCCCAAAAGCTTGTCAGTATTGACACTATTGTAAGTCCCACAGCAGAGAACGGTGATCTCAGTTGCTATGCTCTGCGTGTGTTTCCCTCAGCCAGCATGTGTCTCTGTATTCTTTATACTCAAGAAACATGAAGTCTCATATCCACAATATAACAGATGCCTTTTTTCCCTGTCTTGGGTGCAACCAATCTATGACCTTTCAAGTTCATTACCAATCTCCTATGTTTGAACAGTTCATCTAAAACTTAATAATCAGAATGCAGAAAGCAAATATACAGCCAAGATGCCCAGTGTGTTAGAAGAGCAGCAATCAGAGTGGAAGGAAGGTTCATAAAGGATATTGGCTCCTTTTAGGCCTTTTAAAAACTCCCCACGCAAAATAAAAATAACCCTCCAGGCACACCTCTAGGAGATCTATCCAGCTCGCTTCCCAAAGACCTGTGAGGGGCTTATTCGTACTCCCTCCACCCAAGTTCTTTGCTTCTCACTTCCCATCAGTGTCCATTTCTTCTGGTCTACACCTTGCCTGTTTCTTCTTGTCCCCCTGGACTGAGGACCCAACTTTGGTCTGTGGGTTCTGCCCCGGCACATCTTTGGATGCTGTTCCTAACAACTGCCCCTGGGCTCCACGCATTGCTGCTGAGTTGAAGTGAGAAAACCCACAAACTTGGGCACCGTCCACTCCCTGGAATAACATCCTGATAGGACCCACAGGACTTGCCAGTAGGGAAGTGCACAGACAGGCCCATTATATGACTGTGAAGGGCCTTATCACCTGTAAAGGAGTTGCCTTGAGCCTTTGGGTTTGGGGCCGCCATCACCACAGGGGAGGACTGGGGTCAGGTCTGTGGGGTTTTTTTTGTTTGTTTGTTTGTGTTTTTGTTTTGTTTTGCGGTACGCGGGCCTCTCACCGCTGCGGCCTCTCCCGCTGCGGAGCACAGGCTCCGGACGCACAGGCTCAGCAGCCATGGCTCACGGGCACAGCCGCTCCGTGGCACGTGGGATCCTCCCGGACCAGGGCACGAACCCGCGTCCCCTGAACCGGCAGGCGGACTCTCAACCACTGTGCCACCAGGGAAGCCCAGGTCTGTGTTTTAGAAAGCTGCCTCGAATAGGTATGAAAATGGATTTGAGGGGTTCAAGCCTGAAGCCAAGGACACTAGTTAGAAGGTACTAAGCAATCCAGGTGAGACTGATAAAGCGTGACCCTAAGTAAGGAAGAGCAAATACAACAGGGGGATACATCTGAGAGGCATTTTGGAGTTAGAGTTGACATGCTTCGGTGAATACTTAAACATAGGGGACAATGAAGAAAATATACTGAGGATAGCTCTGAGGTTTCTAGCTTTAAAAACTGGGAGGACGGTGACGCCATTAAAAAAGCAGGAAGGGGCCTTCCCTGGTGGCGCAGTGGTTGAGAGTCTGCCTGCCGATGCAGGGAACACGGGTTCATGCCCCGGTCCGGGAAGATCCCACATGCCGCGGAGCGGCTAGGCACGTGAACCGTGGCCGCTGAGCCTGCGCGTCCGGAGCCTGTGCTGCGCAATGGGAGAGGTCACAACAGTGAGAGGCCCGCGTACCGAAAAAACTAAATAAATAAATACATAAATAAATAAATGTCCTTGGATGAAAGATATCTTCATTACAATGATTCCCTATTAGTAAATTCCCAAAGAATACAACTCTTTTTTTACTGAGGTATAATTAACATGCAAAAAAGCTGTCCATGTTTAATGTATACATTTTGATGAGTTTGAAGATAATATACACCTGTGAAACCATCACCATTAAACAATACCATAAAACATAACCATGACCTCTAAAAGTTTCCTCCCTCTCACTCACTTTTTTTTCCCCAAAAAACAATTTCTGTCTTAGATTCATAACTTTTGGAGGTCAGGATGTGGGGAAGTGGGAAATGGGGACTGAGTCAGAGGAAAGGAGAGACTATTGAAAAGAGAGTGGGCGGCAGTAATGGAGAATGTGTTGGCACCATCTGGAGCACCTTCTGTATCAGCCTCTTACAAGCCTGGCAGCTGCAAGGGCCACATTCCAGGGCTCACAAAGTGGGTGTTGCCCAAACTGAGCAGTCATATCACCAGAGATGGGAGGCAGAATCATGGGAGGAGACTGCCTGAGAGAGGCACAAATCCTGCATTTTCTGCCAACATGAATCCACAGACAGGGTGAGAATTCCAGGGAGAGTTCCAGATTGCTTCACCTGGAAGAAAAGAAAAGAGCAAAGTAGCTGTCAGAGCCACCCCTCACAGCTGATAGCCTTCTGTTTGTGATGGGTCAGGCAGGGGAGGCCCTGGGAACCCAATTCACATCACCCGAGAACAACTATTACTTGCTTCCCTTCCTTCTAACTTATCTTTCTCAGGCAGGGTTCCTTTTCAAATGGTAAAAATGGACTTCCATTTCCTATGAGTAGGTATTACTATCATGCTTTATAAATGAGGAGACTGAGGTACAGAGAGGTTAAGTAACCTGCCTGAGATCACACAGCTCGGAACCAAAGATGTCAGAATGCAAACCAGGCAGTCTGAATCCGGAACCTCCATCTTTATTTAACCTCTGCACTAAATTTCTTCCCCAATAAGCTCTCTACAGCAAGAGGTAATGAAAAAGAGCAAACAAATTTTTTAAAATAAGAAATATAATTACTGGAACAAAAGATTGAAGAGTAGATTGGACAGAATTGAAAGAACTAGAATTGGAAGTTAAATTGGGGAAAATTACCCAGAATATGATATGGAGTGATAAAGAGAAAAAATAAAATATTTGGAAGATAAATGAAGGAGTTCCAATGTTTATTCACTAGAAGTAGCAGAAATGGTGAATCTAGATGGTCAGGGAGATCAAAAGAAGAATTTTTCAGAATTAAATATTAAAATTCACATCAAAGTACACTTGGTCTTTGACAATCGGACACTATTTTGGCATTTATTTGGAGAGAACGTCATTGCTACTACACTCCTGCTTTTGTGGAGAATTTTTTTCTGCCTCAGAAGAGTTAGCAGTTGAGTGTTTAGCTCCTGACCTACCTGTAACTTATAGGCAACATTACTGCTATTTAAGTGATTATTTGCCTAACAAAGGGTGTTTTGGTTTTTTCTTTTTGGTAGATTATACAGTGCACAACTTTAGTGACTAGGTATGTGGATGATTTGGGGCGAGTAAGTGTACAAAACTTAGCGGAGGGCTTCCCTGGTGGCGCAGTGGTTGAGAGTCTGCCTGCCGATGCAGGGGACACGGGTTCATGCCCCGGTCTGGGAAGATCCCACATGCCGCAGAGCGGCTAGGCCCATGAGCCATGGCCGCTGAGTCTGTGCGTCCGGAGCCTGTGCTCCGCAACGGGAGAGGCCACAACAGTGAGAGGCCCGCGTACCACAAAAAAAAAAAAAAAAAAAAAAAAAAAACTTAGCGGAGTGGTATGGTATGTTTTATGGAAGAGAATTCATTGGAGGGAAAAGTAAAGTATATTGTGAAGTGGGATTTAAACAGCATGTACCCTCTGGTTTGCAATTTATATACGCTGTCTTACAAATTTTGTTCCTGTTACCTAAAGGAGAACTCCTAAATCTGTTAAGAAGGCCATGCCTGCCACAATGTTAAAACAGTGATTTTAACCCTGCCCCAAACCATCAGATTCCTCAGGATTTCAGAGAAGCTGCCTAATGGTTAGAATTAGAAGCTGTGGTAGAGATGATTTGGGTTATACTGAGTTCCATATACAAGTGGATGTGAAATCCTGATTAAAGCAAACCTACTACTTACCAGACAATAACCTCTAACTTCACCTCCAACCCCCAAGTATGTGGCCTTGCTGGGTCACATGGTGACTAACGTTTCCCAGATTTCCTCTAAATTCAAGGTAGTAGCCCAACTGAACTGGGGGAGGAGGGAGTCAAGGAGGAAAGGTTGTTGAAGATCTTTCTCCTACTCAAGAGAAATATATGCCCTAGAGCTGTGCCAGCACCCTTGATGTCTGATTTTTTTAATTGAATATGGGTTAGAAGAATGAAATCAGATGACACTTGACTGCAAAAATGTTTATAAGCAAATAGCTTAGCCTTCTTACATTTTGGTATAAAGCTGAAAACTTCCTAACTTTGTAAAGCAAGATATAAAGCAAATATAAGGGGATAATAAAGTTCTTTCACTAAAAAAAAAAAAAAATGGCATACTGGCATTTATTAACAACACTATCTATTACAAATTACTTAACATCTCTGAGACTTAGTTTTCCCTACCATAAAATGGAAGTCATGAAAACTATTTCAAAGTTTTTCTTTATTTATGTTTGGAAAACACTTAGCCCAGGTTCTAATACACAGGGGCACTCAATAATTATTTATTAAATCAAAATTTATTTAATCAAATATTTTTATACTGTAATTCTATTTTTCTGATCTATTTCCTTACCAGTGTTATCTCTTCTTTTGTCAAAGTTTTCTGAAAATGAAGAGATTCATGGAATGCATCTTCATTATTACAAAGTACTATTAACTTGACTTTTATACTATCTTGATATAGAACACAGTGAGTGCTTTCAAAGACAAATACTGTATGAATTCACTCATGCATGGAATCTAAAAAAACAAAACAAACAAAACGCATAGTACAGAGAACAGATTGGTGGTTTCCAGAGGAGAGGGGGGCAAAATGGGTGAAGAAGGTCAAGAGGTAAAAGGTTCCAGATAAATAAATAAGCCATGGGGATGTAACATACAGCGTAGTGACTATAGTCCATAATATTGTACTGAATATTTTAAAGTTGCTAAAAGAATAAATCTTAAAAGTTCTCAGCACAAGAAAAATGAAAAATGCTTAATAAGCATTCCTAATTTAGCCTTGAGGAGAAAGTTTTAAAAATAGTGACAGATAGTAACTAGACATTATGATGATCATTTTGCTGTGTTTGTGTCTAATCATTATGTTGTACACCTGAAACCAACATAATGTAGTATGTCAATTATACTTGAGTCTAAAATAAAAGACAACAAGTGTTTAATAAAGGTTAGGACTGAAAATATGAAAAATGGAACATTTTGCCATTTGGTAATAATATCTACATATAATTTTTAAATGAAAAATCTATTTTGTAACCATATAAAATGTATGTCTATAATCCATTAGATTTTGAAGGTTTTATAACGGTGAAAAAGTGTAGACTTTAGAAACTATGCCTTTTCCTTAATAAATTTTTTCAACCTCAAACTTTAGTTTGAACTAGTCTCACTCCAGACCGCCAAAATACCAACACATGAATGCCTTATGGGCGCCATCTAGTGTCAAAGAGTTATTAATACAATCTGCTCTTCTAGAACTAAAGAATCCCTACTATACAGCGATTTCATGAACCATTATTTGGAAGGGACCAGTCCTTTGTCTCTGTTAGCATTATACTCTATACTTATTACCCGTTGAATCCATGTGTTTTTTGTGGTTTTTTTTTTTTTTCCCCACACATGACCTTTTCCCGTGTCCTGGACAGGTAGGAACCCAGTCTCCTTCCTCTCTGTGGCTACCATGCTGTTCGCAGTACCTGGAACAATGGATGAGAATAGAAACATAAACAATGTGGTAGAATTACACTGTGTTTTAAAAGGAAAAAAATTATGGTCCAAATAATTTCCTTACAAGATAAAGGCGTATCTTTACAAAGAATAACAAAAATCTCTGGTGGTAAAATTATATACAATCATTTCTTCTGTAAGTGGCTTTTGTTGAGGCGTTTGGCATTTTGAGCTTTGATGGCCTGACTGTGTTGATAGCCCTACTCACAGAGCGCACCTCACATGTGTGTAGCAGTCTAGAGAGAGGCGCTGAGGCTAGGGGTTTGTGATGACAGCATCTGCCTGATCAGAAGCACAAGCAGCCTCAGCTCTCTTGATCTGTATCCTTGGGGATGGTACACAAAGCCTCAGTGAAGAATAGCCCATTCTGTTTGCTTGTGTTTTTGCTTGTGTGTTTTTCAAAAGTAGGAATTGGTTTCTTAATTGTAAATTGAATTGTCTCAGATATTTCAACAAAATAAAGTAAAAAATTGGTATTTTTATTGCTTGTGACAAGTTGTTAGCTATTGGTAAGAAGTGTTTCTACGTTTTGCCCTTATTGTATAAGGAAATATCTGTGCGACACGACTTCCCAAGTTTGAGCAAATCCACTTGACTGCAGCTTCCCTGAAAACATAGACAAATAGAGCCGCAGAATTCAGTGAGAGCAGGCACTTAAAGTAACAATAAGGTCGGTGTCCTTTCTTTTATCAGTATTTCAGCTCACAGAAATGCAGGCGCAAATGAAGTCTATCCCTGCTCCTGCCTCAAACTGAAGGTCATGATCACACTACGATCATTCAGGTCGGGTTGACACAGGTCTCAACCCTGACGGGGAAGTCAGGCAGCCCTTTCTAGGCTCTGATGTTGGCAGCAAAAGGCAGGGCAATATGGTTACCAAGAATAGCTCATTAAAATAAGCTACTTTGTATAATGTGTCAATAAATTATAGAATAAGATATTTCTGCTCTGGATTTTGTTTGTTTTATTCCTGATAGGTAAAACAAAGGAGGGAGGAGGTGTTTGAATGTTCAAAGCTTGCCAAAATGACATAACACACTATCCTTGCATACGTATGTTTAGTTCTGTTCTCTATCCTCTAATTCATCTTTGGAATCATTTACAACTGAAAGGTAAAAAATCCAAGTTAATCAAGATATCATTTTTTTACTTATTTGAGTAGGCCAGATTCTTTTTAAACTACCAGTACCCAGTATATTGGCAAGGATGTAGGAGGTATAAACTTATATAAACTTTCTAGAGAATAAAAAGTGCATGCCCTTTGACACATCAATTCCATTCTGAAGATTTATCCCAAGAACAAATGTGGAAAGAAGGATATTACATGGATTTTCATTATACCTTTTACTTATAATAACAAAGTTTTAGAAACAACCTAAACACTCAAAAATAGGATAAAGGCTAAATAAGTTATGATCTATCTACATGATGAAGCACCATGTAATCATTTTTAAAAGTGTATGAAAGAATAAAGAGAAACTATTCACAGTATAAAAATAGAGAAAAAACATACTATGAAACAGTGTGTGCATATTTATAAAGTATGGCAATGTGAGCAGTAGCTATCTTTGGGTGTTGTTATGGGTAATTTGATTTTCTCTTTGCAGTTTATGGATTTGTACAATGAGCATGTATGCCCATTGTAATCTGAAAAATAAACAATAAAGGTTGTCTATAAAAAATTAAGAAGAAGCAGCATCATGTGTTGGATAGAGTCATGAGCCTGAATGAAGAAACAGAAACATCCCTTGTTCTTCCAAAATAATCATGACTCTGTAACTGCAACTCAGCAAATATAACAGGGGCCAGCCAAGTGTCACCTAGGTGATGGGATTACATGAAATTCCTCCAGCTTTTATTTTCATAATAACTTATCTTAATGTCCTGCAGCAGGACTAGGCTAGGCAATGTGCCTGTGTAAGGTTCATGCTGAGTCAGATGGTGAGAATGGGGCTCACACAGTGCACCAAGACTACACAGTCGTGGTTGGGAGGAGCTGCAGTGTGCACGGTGTTTCGGTAACTGGGAGACTACAGCGTGACCACAGCTCATGGTGCAATTAGGGAACAGGGAGAAAACTGGAAAGATGACTTTAAATGCCTTGGAAAGATGGTGTGAAAGAATTCTACTTGGAGTTTGGACATATTCAGTAGGTCGCTGGCAGGACATTTTTTCAAGCATTTTCAGCACACTTATGCCACAATTAACATCTGTGTTTTAGAAATGTGTGTGTGTATGTGTGTGTCATGTGGAAGATGAATTGAGAGAAAAGAAACCAGAGGCAGATTTGCCAGTCAGGAAGCTACTACAGTAGGGCAAATTTTAGGGCAAATAAATGGCCATTATCAAAAAGTCTACAAATGTTGGAGAGGGTATGGAGAAAAGGGAACCCTCCCACACTGCTGTAAATGTGATAATCCAAACTCGTAAATTGTAAATTGGTGCAGCCACTATGGAGAGCAGTATGGAGGATCTCAAAAAATTAAAAATAGAGTTGCCAAGAGACTTCCCTGGTGGTGCAGTAGTTAAGAATCCGCCTGCCAATGCAGAGGATACGTGTTCGTTCCCTGGTCTGGGAAGATCCCACATGCCGCAGAGCAACTAAGCCTGTGCACCACAACTACTGAAGCCCGCGTGCCTAGGGCCCATGCTCCGCAACAAGAGAAGCCACCATAATGAGAAGCCTGCACACCACAACGGAGAGTAGCCGCCGCTCGCGGCAACTAGAGAAAGCCTGCGTGCAGAAACGAAGACCCAACATAGCCAAAAAATTAATTAATTATTTTTTTAAAAAAAATAGAGTCGCCAAATAATCCAACAATCCCTCTTCTGGGCATATATCTGGAGAAAACTCTAATTTGAAAAGATATATACACTCCAATGTTCATAGCAGCACTATTTACAATAGCCAAGACATGGAAACAACTAAATGTCCATCAACAGATGAATGGATAAAGCAGATGTGGTGTATATATATAATGGAATATTACTCAGTCATATAAAAAGAATAAATACCATTTGCAGCAACATGGATGGACCTAGAGACTATCATACTAAGTAAGTTAGACAGAGAAAGACAAATATCATATGATATCACTTATATGTGGAATCTTAAGAACTTATTTACAAAACAGAAATAGACTCACAGACATAGAAAACAAACTTTATAGTTACCAAAGGGGAAAGGGGTGGGGAGGGATAAATTTGGAATTTGGTAGATACAGACTACAATATATAAAACAGATAAACAACAAGGACCTACTTATAGCACAGGGAACTATAAACAAAAAATAAAAATAAGAGGCCTGAAATAGGACTAGAACAACAGAAATGGTGGTGAGAAGGAAACAGATTAAAGAGGAATTGTGGAGGTGAAGAGAACAGGGCATGGTGATCCGGGGAATCAGAAAGTGACTGAGAAAACACTTAGGTGACTGACTGCTCAACCATGATGGTGGAACCAGCACACACTTTGGAAGTTTTGATTATCACAATTTATGTGAGTGGAAAACATCCTACAACTACAAATCTGGTCCCATTTAGCATGTGACAGTGTGCCACTCTACTCTTAGCTTCTTATAGCCACAAAAAGCCCCTACGAACCTTGGAGCAATAAATGGAATTTATTACTATATGTCCAGCTACCTCTGCGTCAAGCACAAGGTCAGAAGAGCAATGATATGTATAACTTAAAACTGAATATTTTTTAAATATTAGTTTTAGAATATAGGTTTATTTTTTTTAAACTTTTAATTTTATTTTGGAGTATAGTTGATTAACAGTGTTGTGATAGTTTCAGATGTATGGCAAAGTGATTCAGTTATGCATATACATGTATCTATCCTTTTTCAAATTCTTTTCCCATTTAAGTTGTTACATAATATTGAGCAGAGTTCCCTGTACGTATATTTATTAAAGAAGCACATTTTGACCTAACCCTCCCACGAAAAAAAAAAGAATTCATTACAGGTATAGGGGGTTTTTTTAATTGTTGCTCCTACTGCTATAATTTTACTATTAAGTGACGTGTGAAGCAACATCCTCAGCTTTTACCTGAGCCTCGTGTCACCTCTCAGGGTTGGGGCTCAAGTTGGGCCAGACAGAAGGGGGCTGGTGGGTGAGGGTGATGGTTTTCCTCATCCAGCAGGGAAGCCACATTTGAGTCATATGTCTGTCTCACTGGCTCCCTGTGGAAACTGCAACAAATCCTTCAGGCAAAGCTTATGTGTATTTTCTGGTCATTGACCCCTATAGGCTGCATCTCACTTATCATATTCCTCTCATCTACTTACATTGGTAATGTTCATTGGCTGAACAAATTTCAAAATCGGCATTATACTTTTGAAAGTATATTTACCATTAACTTGGAAAGGCTACTACAGTCCATTGAAGACTTAAAATAGAACCTGGTAAATATATGGTTATATTATTCTTTTTTGTTGTTGTTGTTGTTGTTGTTGCGGTACGCGGGCCTCTCACTGTTGTGGCCTCTCCCGTTGCAGAGCACAGGCTCCGACGCGCAGGCTCTGCGGCCATGGCTCATGGGCCCAGCCGCTCCGCGGCATGTGGGATCCTCCTGGACCGGGGAACGAACCCGTGTCCCCTGCATCGGCAGGCGGACAGCCTGTGCTCTGCAACGGGAGAAGCCACAACAGTGAGAGGCCCACACACCGCAAAAAAAAAAAAAAAAAAAAGAAATTCTCTTTTGATAGCTTAGATAAATGATCCCCAAACTTATCTAGTTTTTATCAGTAAATGTATTTATATATTTATATTTAAAATTATTTGCAAATACTATTATATTAATAGAGACTTTAGGGAAAATACACAAACTAGTGATTTCAAAATGGCAAACTAAAGGTAAAATAATATTTTTTTAATTTAAATTTTATTAATGATAAAATGTCATTTGTTAATAAAATATATTTCACTTTTATTAAAATATATATTTTATAAGATCATATAATTAATTATGCTTCATTATTGTTGGAAACCTTGTCTAAGCTTTGCAACATTGTAATTAGATGTTTGTTTCTAAATGAGATGTATTTCTCTGCTTGTTTTGAATGGCTGTCACAGTTGTGAAATGTCCTCACATAGATGTGTACATTCCAATGGAAGCAATGTATCAAAAGTTGCATTTTCTAAGTTACAACACATATTTCAACCTATCTACCAGTTATATACAGGCTTTTGATAAAGTTGTGTTCATAGGTTTCCTTCCTTCTTGAAGGCTTGAATGGGTAGGAATTTTGAGGACCCAATTCTGGACTGATTTTTCCCTCCTTTTTTTTTCTCTCTTTTTCCATCCAGCAGCTACAAGGGTTTTGTTTGTTTGTTTTGGTGTTTTTTCTTTCAAGACTTTAAAGAAAGCCCTATTTTCAGAAACACCCATATCTGAACATGGAAAACAGTTGCTTCTGTAATACTGGTCTTTCATGGAGAATAATTCCCACTGGGAGAAATGCACTGTCCACTAAGAAGACTTTTGTTCACGGGGCACTTCACAGTGGCTTCTGTGTACAGTCACATTTCCAAAGTGCCACCTTCCTCCCTGGCTTTCCTTCCAGACAGCGGTGAGCATGACCCCCTCAGCTGTTGCTGTCTCCTGCTTTGTCAGGGATGCCAGTGGAGACCAGTCATCACTTGGAAAGTTGCCTGTCCAGGTCCTCTGTCTTGGCAGGAACCTGGATTAGTGAAAACCTCAACCCAAGCTGGGATTCACGACTCCTTCTGGGTCGCCTTCTCCACTCCAGAGGGCAGCTTCGCTTCAGATTCGCTCTGGCTGGGGAAGAAGAGTCCCTTGGTTTCCTCAACAACATTGGAGTGTATGATAAGAAACAACCTTGTCCTCGACTCCCTTCCCTTTTGTTTTCTGTTTCTCTTTGAGCACAAATCTCTTCTAAAAGGCCGTGAAATGCTCTCTCCCACACCATCCACCCCCTTCTCACTATTCTGCTTGTCCCTAACCCACACTGAGTAGTTGGCAGTTATCGTGGCATAAATGTTCTTAGCACTGAAGTGCTGCTAATGCATGGCATCTAGCACTGGGCTGCACTAATCACTTTCAACCTGAAGCCAGCCCTGGCACAGAGTGAGCAGGGCTCTTCTGAAGTTGCTCTAAACTGTAGCCAGAGCCGCCGCATCAAGTTAGTACCAGAAGAACTGCCTGGGGCATGAATCTAACTTTAGATGGTTTGTAAGAACAAGCAGAACTCTGCCTCTGTATCCAGAAGAAAACTATCCAACTGCACCCCGCAAGTTAATCCCCTGGACAGCCCCACAGACACGCAGCAGCATCTGCGCCCTCCTACTCCAGGCTCTCTGCCCCATTTTTTGAATGCTGGAGGTACTGGTGTTTAAGGGGACAGGAGGTATGTGTGGTCAAGGACCCAGCCTAAAAGTGACAATCCTTTCAACCATCCCAAGCCTCTGCAGTGATGGCAAGCAAGTCAAATTGCCTTTTCTCCAGTCCTTGCCACTGAGAGGAGATTATCTTCTATCCGTAGTTAGATCACCTATTTTATTAAGAGAATGTGTTAATTATTTGTAAGGAATCCTGTATAAAATAAATCATAGGCAGTCACTTTTTAAAATGCAGGATAAGAGGCTCTGTTGCCACGAACTAGGTATGCTTTCAGTAGATGAGTGAGCCTATCTGATATCTGTTGGAAAGAAGGGCTAGTGATCTTTTAGAATCAAAGCCATCATTTTTGTCAGATGATTCCCAACTTTTAACTAGCATAAAGCTATTAAGTCTACACAACATGTTAATTTACTGTTACCCTAGAAATCGTTTTTTATGCTAGTTTATTTCAGAAGTTACACCAAGAAAAAGCACTATTTAACAGTAAAGTTTCTGTGAAACTTTATTGAAATGTTTTTACATATGAAGAAAATATTTTGCCATAGACATTTAAAGATTTTTCAAATAAAAAACATCTACACCATTTGCTGTGAAGTTTTGGTGGCCCTGGTTGCCCTCCCCTCAGGGCACTGCAGCAGGCCCCAATTCCTGGAGAAAATCCTGGTGGCCCCCAAGGCTGTGCCCTCACCCTCCCTCCACGTGGGGAGGGTGGGCAGCTTCTCTTCAGCATGTGTGCAGCATAGGTTATCAGCCTACTCCTCTGGCTGCCAGATGGAGCACATGACAGCTGACATTGCAAGGAGCCACCCTCCAGGTTATTTTCACTAGAACAGCCTGATGTAACTGCTGTGCAATACAAGCCAAAATCGTATTGAGAAACAGTATATTTGGAATATCACTTGGAAGACATGTTAGCTATCCCTTCTTTCTGATTTTCTAAAAATCCCTCTCTCCAGCAATCCAGACAAACACTGAGCTCTGTACCTGGACCAAATGCTTTTGAACTCCCTGTAACTATTTTCACCAAATCACCCAGAAGTTTATATTGAGGGACACTACAAACAAGAAACCTATTGAAACTTCTCACTGTGTTTAAAGATGCTGCTAATTGCATTGCACTTGCTAATTACATAGCACATCCTCACCTGGAGATCCCACAAGAAATTTTCTAAGAGTCAGGAATGAATGTACTTCCTCCAAGCAACTAATTAAAATTAATTTGTTTTAATTTTATGGACACTTTGAAGCGCATACCTACTTTCTTCTTTGAATGGACTGTTAGAAAGCTGAGAGTCAAATTTGAAGTTTACCTTTAGCAAATCATCTTCTACCACTTATGGGTTTTAATATTTTTATTTATAAATTTTATGTAATAATTTTACCTTCTAGCTTCTTCCTAACCCTTCTACTCTCATTTTCATTTTTCCTGCTTTCCTCTTCTATTTAATTCAAATTGATTTTTACCTCATTTTTATCTATTTATGTAAGATACCTTAAAACCTTTGGAACAGGGAAATGAATAAATAAATAAAGACTGGAATATCTGGTACTTTAATTATTTATCAGAGGCAAATAAAAGTGTTCTCTTTTCCTGATATACTAGGAAATAGAATAGAATTATAGAATTGGAACGATTCTATGGAATACAGTTTTTAAAAAATCCACTAGTTAATACTCTGAGTACCATTTCATGAAAGATTAGAAGTGGAGCCCCAAGGCCAGGGCCACAGGCAACAGACAATGGTTTAGGAAGCCAGGTCTAAAGGAGGACGCCAAGTGTGGCCTCAGAGCTGCAAATATAGGTGATAATTCCCATCTGTAATGGGTTGAATGGTGACCCTAAAACACATGTCCAAGCAGAACCTCAGAATGCAATTTTATTTGGAGTAAGGGTCTTTTAAAGTATAAGTAAGGTAAGGATCTAGAGATGAGATCATCCTGAATTAAGGTGGAAAATCCAATGACAAGTGTCCTTATAAGAATCAGAGAAGGAGACGCAGACACAAGGAGAAAAGCCATATGAAGACTGATGCAGATACTGGAGGGCAGCTGCAAGCCAAGGAGTGCCAAGCATTGTCAGCAACCACAGGAAGCCAGGAGAGAGGCATGGAGCAGATTCTCCCTCGGAGCCTCCACAAGGAATCAAACCCACAGGTACCTCGATTTCAGACTCTGGTCTCCAGAGCACATTTCTGTTGCTTTAAGCCACCCAGTTTGTGATCATTTGTTCCAGCAGCCCTGGGAAACTAATGCACCATCTTAGGTCTCCAGATTCAAATTCACACCAATCCATGTTTTAGGTTTCAGAACCTTTCTTTATGAATTTGACTCTTGATTAAAGTGACTTTTTGAAAGTGAAGCTTCTTCACTTTGAAAACATATTTCAAACACAAATCAGTAATTATTAAGATATATTAAGCTGAAGATGTTTATACTGTGGCCTAAATGTTTTGACTTTCCAGAAGTTTGTACACTTAAATACTATTCTCCATCACATTTTTATATTATGCATTTTAATAAACAATGGTATGATTTTCAATAGAATGAAAAACTACAGCTCTATGTGCATGATTT
The DNA here is from genome assembly GCF_949774975.1 of Lagenorhynchus albirostris. Lineage (NCBI taxonomy): Eukaryota > Metazoa > Chordata > Mammalia > Artiodactyla > Delphinidae > Lagenorhynchus > Lagenorhynchus albirostris. The sequence continues at coordinate 28,617,589 of NC_083111.1, forward strand.
CTATTTCTTTTTTAATTTTAACCTTTTCTTTGAATTTTATTTTATTTACTTTTTTATACACGAGGTTCTTATTAGTTTTCCATTTTATACACATCAGTGTATACATGTCAATCACAATCACCCAATTCAGCACACCACCACCCCTCCCCCAATACCATTTCCCCCCTTGGTGTCCATACATTTGTTCTCTACATCTGTGTCTCAACTTCTGCCCTGCAAACCGGTTCCTCTGTACCATTCTAGGTTCCACATATATGCGTTAATATATGATATTTGTTTCTCTCTTTCTGACTTACTTAATTCTGTATGACAGTCTCTAGATACATCCACGTCTCTACAAATGATCCAATTTCGTTCCTTTTTATGGCTGAGTAATATTCCATTGTATATATGTACCACATCTTCTTTATCCAGTCGTCAGTCAATGGACATTTAGGATGCTTCCATGACCTGTCTATTGTAAATAGTGCTGCAAGGAACATTGGGGTGTATGTGTCTTTTGGAATTATGGTTTTCTCTGGGTATCTTCCCAGTAGTGGGATTGCTGGGTTGTATGGTAGTTCTATTTCTAGTTATTTAAGGAACCTCCATACTGCTCTCCCTAGTGGTTGTATCAATTTACATTCCCACCAACAGTGCAAGAGGGTTCCCTTTTTTCACCCTCTCCAGCATTTGTTGTTTGTAGATTTTCTGATGATGCCCATTCTAACTGAGGTGATACCTCATTGTAGTTTTGATTTGCATTTCTCTAATAATTAGTGATGTTGAGCAGCTTTTCATGTGCTTCTGGGCCATCTATATGTCTTCTTCAGAGGAATGCCTATTTAGGTCTTCTGCCCATTTTTGGATTGGGTTGTTTGTTTTTTAATGTTGAGCTGCATGAGCTGTTTATATACTTTGGAGATTAATCCTTTGTCCATTGATTCGTCGGCAAATATTTTCTCTCATTCTGAAGGTTGTTTTTTCGTCTGGTTTATGGTTTCCTTTGCTGTGCAAAGGCTTTAAAGTTTCATTTGGTCCCATTTGTTTATTTTTGCTTTTATTTCCATTACTCTAGGAGGTAGATCAAAAAAGATCTTGCTGTGATTTATGTCAAAGAGTGTTCTTCCTATGTTTTCCTCTAAGAGTTTGATAGTGTCCAGTCTTACATTTAGGTCTCTAATCCATTTTCAGTTTATTTTTGTGTATGGTGTTAGGGAGTGTTCTAATTTCATTCCTTTACATGTAGCTGTCCAGTTTTCCCAGCACCACCTATTGAAGAGACTGTCTTTTTTCCATTGTATATCCTTGCCTCCTTTGTCATAGACTAGTTGACCATATGTGTGTGGGTTTATCTCTGGGCTTTCTATCTTGTTCCATTGATCTATATTTCTGTTTTTGTGCAAGTACCATACTGTCTTGATGACTGTAGCTTTGCAGTATAGCCTGAAGTCAGGGAGTCTGATTCCTCCAGCTCCGCTTTTTTCCCCTCAAGACTGCTTTGGCTATTCGGGGACTTTTGTGTCTCCATACAACTTTTAAGATTTTTTGTTCTAGTTCTGTAAAAAACTGCCATTGGTAATTTGATAGGGATTGCATTGAATCTGTAGATTGCTTTGGGTAGTAGAGTCATTTTCACAATATTGATTCTTCCAATCAAAGAACATGGTATATCTCTCGATATGTTGGTATCATCTTTAATTTCTTTCATCAGTGTCTTATAGTTTTCTGCATACAGGTCTTTGTCTCCCTATGTAGGTTTATTCCTAGGTATTTTATTCTTTTTGTTGCAATGGTAAATGGGAGTGTTTCCTTAATTTTGCTTTCAGATTTTTCATCATTAGTATATAGGAATGCAAGAGATTTCTGTGCATTAATTTTGTATCCTGTAACTTTCCCAAATTCATTGATTAGGTCTAGTAGATTTCTGGTGGCATCTTTAGGATTCTCTATGTATAGTATCATGTCATCTGCAAACAGTGACAGTTTTACTTCTTCTTTTCCAATTTGTATTCGTTTTCTTTCCTTTCCTTCTCTGACTGCCGTGGCTAAGACTTCCAAAACTATGTTGAATAATAGTGGTGAGAGTGGACATCCTTGTCTTGTTCCTGATCTTAGAGGAAATGCCTTCAGTTTTTTACCACTGAGAATGATGTTTGCTGTGGATTTGTCATATATGGCCTTTATTATGTTGAGGTAGTTCCCTCTATGCCCACTTTCTGGAGAGTTTTTATCATAAATGGGTGTTGAATTTTGTCAAAAGCTTTTTCTGCATCAAGATGATCATATGGTTTTTCTTCTTCAGATTGTTAATATGGTGTATCACATTGATTAATTTGCATATATTGAAGAATCCTTGCATCCCTGGGATCAATCCCACTTGATCAAGGTGTATGATCCTTTTAATATGTTGTTGGATTCTGTTTGCTAGTATTTTGTTGAGGAATTTTGCATCTATATTCTTCAGTGATATTGGTCTGTAATTTTCTTTTTTTGTAGTATCTTTGTCTGGTTTTGGTATCAGGGTGATGGTGTCCTCATAGGATGAGTTTGGGAGTGTTCCTTCCACTGCAATTCTTTAGAGGAGCTTGAGAAGGATGGGTATTAGTTCTTCTCTAAATGTTTGATAGAATTCACCTGTGAAGCCATCTGGTCCAGCACTTTTGCTTGTTGGAAGATTTTTAATCACAGTTTCAATTTCATTACTTGTGATTGGTCTGTTCATATTTTCTATTTCTTCCTGGTTCAGTCTTGGAAGGTTATACCTTTCTAAGAATTTGTCCATTTCTTCCAGGTTGTCCATTTTATTGGCATAGAGTTGCTTGTAGTAGTCTCTTAGGTTGCTTTGTATTTCTGCAGTGTCTGTTGTAACTTCTCCTTTTTCATTTTTAATTTTATTGATTTGAGTCTTCTCCCTCTTTTTCTTGATGATTCTGGCTAATGGGTTATCAATTTTGTTTATCTTCTCAAAGAACCAGCTTTTAGTTTTACTGACCTTTGGTATTGTTTTATTCATTTCTATTTCATTTATTTCTGCTCTGATCTTTATGATTTCTTTCCTTCTGCTAACTGTGGGTTTTGTTTGTTCTTCTTTCTCTAGTCCCTTCAGGTGTAAGGTTAGATTGTTTATTTGAGATTTTTCATGTTTCTTGAGGTAGGCTTGTATAGCTGTAAACTTCCCTCTTAGAACCGCTTTTGCTGCGTCCCATAGGTTTTGGATGTTCGTGTTTTCATTGTCATTTGTCTCTAGGAATTTTTTGATTTCCTCTTTGATTTCTTCAGTGATCTCTTGGTTATTTAGTAACGTATTGTTTAGCCCCCATGTGTTTGTGTTTCTTACGTTTTTTTCCCTGTAATTCATTTCAAATCTCATAGCATTGTGGTCAGAAAAGATGCTTGATATGATTTCAGTTTTCTTAAATTTACTGAGGCTTGTTTTGTGACCTAAGATGTGATCTATCCTGGAGAATGTTCTGTGCGCACTTGAGAAGAAAGTGTGATCTGCTGTTTTTGGTTGGAATGTCCTATAAATATCAATTAAATCTATCTGATCTATTGTGTCATTTAAAGCTTGTGTTTCCTTATTAATTTTCTGTTTGGATGACCTGTCCATTGGTGTAAGTGAGGTGTTAAAGTCCCCCACTATTATTGTGTTACTTCAATTTCCTCTTTTATGGCTGTTAACAGTTGCCTTATGTATTGAGGTGCTCCTATGTTGGATGCATATATATTTATATTTGTTATATCTTCTTCTTGGATTGATCCCTTAATCATTATGCAATGTCCTTCCTTGTCTCTTGTAACATTCTTTATTTTAAAGTCTATTTTACCTGATATAAGTATTGCTACTCCAGATTTCTTTTGATGTCCATTTGCATGGAATATCTTTTTCCATCCCCTCACTTTCAGTCTGTATGTGTCCCTAGGTCTGAAGTTGGTCTCTTATAGACAGCATATAGATGGGTCTTGTTTTTGTATCCATTCAGCAAGCCTGTGTCTTTTGGTTGGAGCATTTAATCCATTCACATTTAAGGTAATTTTCAATATGTATGTTCCTATGACCATTTTCTTAATTGTCTTGGGTTTGTTTTTGTAGGTCCTTTTCTTCTCTTGTGTTTCCCACTTAAAGAAGTTCCTTTAGCATTTGCTGTAGAGCTGGTTTGGTGGTACTGAATTCTCTTAGCTTTTGTTTGTCCGTAATTTTTTTGATATCTCCATCTAATCTGAATGAGATCCTTGCTGAGTAGAGTAATCTTGGTTGTAGTTTCTGCTCTTTCATCACTTTAAGTATATTGTGCCACTCCCTTCTGGCTTGTAGAGCTTCTGCTGAGAAATCTGCTGTTAACCTTATGGGAGTTCGTTTGTATGTTGTTATTTTTCCCTTGCTGCTTTCAATAATTTTTCTTTGTCTTTAATTTTTGCCAATTTGATTACTATGTATCTCTGTGTGTTTCTCCTTGGGTTTATCCTGTATGGGACTCTCTGCACTTCCTGGACTTGGGTGACTATTTCCTTTCCCATGTTAGGGAAGTTTTCGACTATAATCTCTTCAAATACTTTCTCGTGTCCTTTCTCTCCCTCTTCTCCTTCTGGGGACCCTATAATGCGAATGTTTTTGTGTTTAATGTTGTCCCAGAGGTCTCTTAGGCTGTCTTCAATTCTTATCATTCTTTTTTCTTTATTCTGTTCTGCATCAGTGAATTCCACCATTCTGTCTTCCAGGTCACTTATCTGTTCTTCTGCCTCAGTTATTCTGCTATTGATTCCTTCTAGTGTAGTTTTCATTTCAGTTATTGTATTGTTCATCTCTGTTTGTTTGTTCTTTAATTCTTCCAGGTCTTTGTTAAACATTTCTTGCATCTTCTCGATCTTTGCCTCCATTCTTTTTCCGATGTCTTGGATCATCTTCACTATCATTATTCTGAATTCTTTTTCTGGAAGGTTGCCTATCTCCACTTAATTTAGTTGTCTTTCTGGGATTTTATCTTGTTTCTTCATCTGGTATATAGCCCTCTGCCTCTTCATCTTGTCTTTCTGTGAATGTGGTTTTTGTTCCACAGGCTGCAGGATGGTAGTTCTTCTTGCTTCTGCTGTCTGCCCTCTGGTGGATGAGGCTCTCTAAGAGGCTTGTGCAAGTTTCCTGATTGGAGGGACTGGTGGTGGGTAGAGCTGGGTGTTGCTCTGGTGGGCAGAGCTCAGTAAAACTTTAATCTACTTGACTGCTGATGGGTGGGGCTGGGTTGCCTCCCTGTTGTTTGTTTGCCCTGAGGAAACCCAACACTGGAGCCTACCTGGGCTCTTTGGTGGGGCTAATGGCAGACTCTGGGAGGGTCACCCTAAGGAGTACTTCCCAGAATTTCTGCTGCCAGTGTCCTTGTCCTCACGGTGAGACAGAGCCACCCCCTGCCTCTGCAGGAGACCCTCCAACACTAGCAGGTAGGTCTGGTTCAGTCTCCTATGGTGTCACTGCTCCTTCCCCTGGGTCCTGATGTGCACACTACTTTGTGTGTGCCCTCCAAGAGTGGAGTCTCTGTTTCCCCCAGTCCTGTTGAAGTCCTGCAATCAAATCCCGCTAGCCTTCAAAGTCTGATTCTCTAGGAATTCCAACTCCCGTTACCAGACCCCCAGGTTGGGAAGCCTGACATGGGGCTCAGAACCTTCACTCCAGTGGGTGGACTTCTGTGGTATATCTGTTCTCCAGTTTGTGAGTCCCCCACCCAGAAGTTATGGGATTTGATTTTATTGTGATTGCGTCCCTCCTACCACCTCATTGTGGCTTCTCCTTTGTCTTTGGATATGGGGTATCTTGTTTGGTCAGTTCCAGTGTCTTCCTGTCAATGTTTGTTCAGCATTTAATTGTGATTCCTGTGTTCTCACAGGAGGGAGTGAGAGCACGTCCTTCTACTCTGCCATCTTGAACCATAACCCGCATGATTTCTGTTATTCAGATTTTGTCAATCAAACATAGAACTCCTCAAAATATAGTTATCAACCTTATATCACAGAACGTAGATCTTTTTGAGAAACATTTTTAAAATATGCAAAGATAATAGTAAACAATTACATAACCACCAGGAGACAGGGAGAAAGGGTAAGACAGAATATACTAAGATAAGAAAATTCAGAACAAATAATAATGCAAGACAAAATCTAAATGGATATTAGACGGTGATGAAAGAGGAAGTTGGTATTATTATTCAGGATAAACCTGTTTTCTCTATTAGAGAAAGAGAGAAGTGATTTCATAAAAGTAAAAAAAATGAAATGTAAAAGGAAATGTGAGATTTAATTATCTTTTATAAAATAATCTGTTTCTTTTCACTTAGTTCATATTAGCAATGTTCAAGTGAAGAATATCCAAATATTTTAAAATTGGTTTGCAATACCTAATTTCACCAGAGGATGGTAGAAGAGGGTCGACACATATGAAAAAAATTGCGAATTTATATTTTTCTCTCAGGAGTTGACTACAAAATTCTGTGATTTGTAGAACTGTCAAAATCATTTTATTCAAAAATTAAATTTCGGAAGATGATACAGCCAGGAATGTGGTTGATTTGCTCCTTAGACTGTTTCTTTGTGGTGGAGAGAAGAGGGTGGGACGAACTCCATCCTGTGGTGTTAAATATGACCTACAAGTTCCTTGTCACATCAAATCAACATAACAAGAAAGTGAGCCTGTGAAAGAACTATGAATTTTTCAGAGAGACAACTAAAAACAAAGTGAGTTGATTTGTAAGAACTTTACAAAAGTTGAAGCGAAGGGGACGTTACCTAACCCACAGCCCTCCATTCAAAATCCTTTAAAGGGTTCTGGACTGTTAGTGACGGTCCACAAATAGCTAGCAGGAAGAAGAAGGGTGTTTTTTCTGCTCATGAAAATTCATAGTGTACATCCCGCTAGACATCTTGAGCCTTTCCCATCTCATCCACCCAACTTCTACAAATGATTAAGAGATTTAGATCAATGGGAACTTTGGCTGCTAAGCAGGGAACCCTTGGGGCAAGGGCAGGGGAGAACTGTCCACATTTCAGTTTCAAACAGTGAGTACCTGCTAAGTGCACATTACCAGACTCTGGGGTTTCAAAAATAAATAAGGTCTGGTCCCTGCCCTTGAGAAGTTAAAAATTTAGGCGTCATGAGCAACTGTCTGCCTCTCGATCCTTGCCTCTCATAGGTTTTCTCACTAACGGTACCTAGTTGCCATGTAAACAAGCGCTCTGACCCTGAGGAACACTGGACTCAGTGTCAGGCTCCTCTCCTGGGGCACTGAGTTCTTATTGTCTCCCTCTGCCTGGGTTCCTGATGCTTCTTGTCTCGTCCCTGCTGCCCCAGACTGCCTCCCTGGATTCCAAGCTCCCTGCCGTTGTTCATCTCTGGGGCTCGACCCATCTTCCTAGCCAGCCCTACCTCTCCTAAACCTTTCTCCGTGCCCTGCATTCAACACCCTCTGTTGGCCCCACAATAACCCAGTGCTGACTCTGGACTAGAGCAGCAGTCCACAATCTTTTTGGCACCAGGGACCGGTTTCGTGGAAGACAATTTTTCCACAGACTTGGCAGGAGAGATGGTTCAGGCGGTAATGCGAGCGATGGGAAGCGGCAGGTGAAGCTTCGCTCGCTAGCCCACCTCTCACCTCCTGCTGTGCGGCCCGGTTCATAACAGGTATCTGACCGGTACCGGTCCGCAGCCAGGGGTTGGGGACCCCTGGATTAGAGGATGCCTGCAGGTGGGCTCTTTAAATCTGGGTAACCTGCATAAGCAAAGGACATGAAAGTAAATTATCCATGGATATTACAAATATTTATGCCATAACTTCAGGTAATACTGTACTCCACTATTTCTTTGTGTCAATATGGACAAAATCTAAGACCTCAGAGCCTTCCTCTTGCATTCTAATCTCCTAGAAGTAATCCAACATAGAGATTGTGGGCGGAGTTCTGAGTTTCTAATTCCAGAGCTATTTACCTGCTGTGTGATCATGAATAAGTTACTGCATATCTCTGAGCTATGTGTAAAATCAAATTAGGAATAATACATGCATCGTAAATTTGTTGTGAAGAGTAAACAAGATAATATATATTAAAGGTGTTGGGCATAGTTATTAGCACAGAGTAATACTGTGTTCAATAAATGTTAGAATAACATGACTGAATGTTAAAGCTATTTCTAATCGTTTAAGAAGTCTGAAAGTATTAGCATTAGAATTTTGTATTGGAGTATAGCTGATTCACAAAGTTGTGTTAGTTTCAGGTATACAGCAAAGTGATTCAGATATATATATATATATATATAATCTTTTTCAGATTCTTTTCCATCATAGGTTATTACAAGACATTGAATATAGTTCCCTGCGCTATATATGTATATGTGTGTGTGTGTGTGTGTGTATATTAATCTCAAACTCTTAATTTTTCCCTCCCCCACTTTCCCCTTTGATAACCATAAGTTTGTTTTCTACATCTAGCATTAGAGTTTTTGTTGCTTGTACTTTTATTGCTTGTACTTTTTCAACTGAAAAATTTCAATTGGAAAAGATATAAAACTTCCAATTTTATAAAGAACTAGTTTGCACAGCTTAGTCAGTCAGTCCCCAATTTTTTTAGGACTGCTTATTCAAGCTTCTCTCTTTTTTCACTTCTGCCACTTGCATTTTCAACTGAATTTTCTTTCACTATAGACAAAGTAAATACATCAGTTTAAATTTAAGGTAGAAATAGGTATAAAATGAAAATAAACCTTTCCCTTCCACCCCAGGCCTCCTACCTTTTTCCCCCCAGATATAATCACTATCTTCATCAAATTCGTACAACTTTCAAGCTTCTAAATGTATTTTTCACACAAATGAGACCATACTGTAATAGTTGTCTGCACCTTGCCTTTTCATTTTACACAATAACATATCACATAACATAACATACAGATCTACCACGTCATTTTTAATGTGGGGTTGCCCTATGCTTAGATGTACCATGTTTTATTTAAAGAGTTCCTGTACTGATGGGCATTCTCTTGGGATTCTTGTTTATATAAATAACAGTGCTTTATACACTTTTGCACATATTATCTTTTCACACTTTGGCAAGAATATGGATAGGGAAAATTTCTAGAAATGCCACTATTAGGTCAATGGGCCATTGCGTTTTTAATTTAAATAGATATTGCTGCCAAACTTTCCCCCAGTGAAGTGGAAAAAGCTTGCACTCCTCTGTCTCAAGGATGCATGACAACGTCTGCTTTCCTGCAACCTCCACTAGACATTTTATTCAAGTGTCAAACTGCATTCATCTGATAGGTGAAAAATTCCTATCTCTTTGTTGTTTTAATTTTCATTTTTAAATTATGAGTGGAATTGAGCATTTTCACATGCTTATTAGCCATTTGTATTTTTATGAACTACCTGTCAAGATATTTGCTCATTTTTTTCTATTTTTTAATGAATTTGTATTTTTTCTATAGTAAAGGAATTAACCACTGTTTTCCATATATGATACAGCATTACAATTTATACTGGAAATATTTCTGTCACTAATTAACATTCATATTTATATATCACATACAATTGTTCCATATATATAACCTAAAAGAGAAAAATAAAATAGAAAATTAAGACTGATTTTATGGTTATACTAAATGTCACTCTAGTATTTTATTATTGTACTTAACAAAATAAAGTGAGGTCAGCTGATGAATCACTATTTACTATATTTATCCATTCAAAGAGTGATATTAAGTGATATACTTAATAATATTTCAGTCTTTGTATCACTTTGCAAAAATTTACTGTACAAGGGATCAAACCATATGTGCCTTGCCTGGAGAACTGAGTTTTAGAGTTTACTTCTTTTAATACACTACTTAAAATTATTCCATGCTGGGTATTTAGAGCCGTCAAGGTATTTGATTAAATGATTCTGGAAGAAACCCGGGCTAACCAAAAAAGAGTTGACAGTAGAGGAATGAAGCAAGATGATCACATACATATTCCTTTGTAAACTCTGGTGGGTGATGGATGCTAACAGTAGAAAAATATCACTATTGTCTGATTCTGTAAAATCCCATTTTCCAGTGAATAATGGTCCAATTAGATTGTAAGCTTCTGATGGATAGCTACAGAATCTTAAAATTCATTTTTGGTTTTTAATTTTATTGTGGTAAGATGAGATCTATCCTCTTAACAAATGTTAAGTGTACAGTATATTATGTATTGTTGACTATAGATAAAAGGTTGTAGAGCTGATCTCTAGAAACTTGCTTGACTAAAACTTTACACTGGTTAATTATTGACTCCCCATTTCCTCCTCCCCTCAGGCTCTGACAACTAACCATTCCACTCTTCGATTCTATGAATTAGAATATTTTAGATACCTCATATAAGTGGAATCATGCGGTATCTATTTTTCTGTGACAGGATTATTCAGTTAAGCATAATGCCCTCAAGGTTCATCCATGTTGTCACATACTGCAGAATTTCCTTCTTTTCTAAGGCTGAATAGTATTCCATTGTATGTATACACCACATTTTCTTATGCATTTATCTGCAGATGGGCATTTAGGTTGTTTCCACATCTTGACTTTTGTAAACAATGCACAATGAACATAGGAGTGTTTATCTCTCTTTCAGATCCTGATTTCAGTTCTTTTGGATAAATACCCAGAAGTTAGATTGCTGGATCATACAGTAGTTCTATTTTTAATTTTTTGAGAAGCTGCCATACTGTTTTCCATAGTGGTTGTACCAATTTACATTCTCATCAACAGTGTACAAGGATTCCCTTTTCTCCACATCCTTGCCAACACTTGCTGTCTTTTGTTTTGTTAATGACAGGTGTGAAGTGATATCTCACTGTGGCTTTGATTTGCATTTCCCTGATGATGTACCTGATGGCTATCTATATGTCTTCTTCAGAGAAATGTCTATTCAAGCCCTTAGCCCATTTTAAAAATTGGGTTTATTAGTTTGTTTTTTTGTTTGTTTGTTTGTTTTTTACTATTGAGCTATACAAGTTCCTTATATATTGGAGATTAACCTCTTTTCAGATATATGGTTTGCAAATATTCTTTCCCATTCTGTAGGTTGCCTATCGGTTTTGTTGTTTCCTTTGCTATACAGAAACTTTTTAGTTTGAGGTAGTCCCACTGGTTTATTTTTATCTTGTTACCTGCTAAGCTTTTTTATATGCCCCATAATTAACAATTTCTATGAATACTTGCAGACTAAATATGAAATTAACAGACACCTGTAACTATCCTGAGTGTTATCCAGTGGTTATTAACACCATATACTGGTCTTAACTGCAAATCAGTAATTTCAGGATAAGTACATTTATTCCTCATATCTAACAATGCCTGCTATGTCTCTGATTCATCATTCCCTCACATATTCATCCCTTATTCCTAGAATCTCATATTTTATTTAATCCATCAATTATTAAGAGATTTTCTTTATCTACTCTTTCCTATTACATAAATGCACTAAGTATTTACTATATTAGTCATCGTTTACAGCAGTAATTTTGGAGAATTTATTTCCTATATAAATATGGGACAAATTATAGACCAAAAAATGTTAAAAGTGAAAGTCACCATTATCCAACAATAACCACATACTCCCAGATCCCTGGAGCTTTAGGGTGCCTTAATCGTGATGAAATGGTCCCTACTGACGTAATGCTATTAGTGAAGTTAATGTATCTGGCTTGAAATTGGATAACGTGATTTTAAAGTTCATCTGCTCACTAAAGTGCAGATAGTGGTGATTCTTCTACCTTTAAGTTTCTCTTGCTCCACATAAGCCTTGATTTATGATAAGAACGTCACTTAGAAGATTGTGCAGATCTGGGACTCTGTGGTTGGGGAGATGCCCTCCGCATGAAGTTTTGGGAAATGACCCTCTAAATATTCTTCATGGAAGATCCTGTAGTCATGAGGACCCAGGGATGGTCCAGGGCCTGCCCAGCTGACACTTGATGTTTAGCCTCCAAAATCAGTAGTCTGTTAAGTCCTTCATTCAGGGGGAAATGGTTGGCCAAGGCTAAGAAGAAAAGTAAATAAATAAAATAGAATAAAATAAATAAAATAAAAACAAACACACATACAGAATCATGTTCTTAATTTCAAAGGTCAATGCTTATTAAATCCAAATGACTTCTTCAAATAAGCCATTCGGAGATTATGTCATTAAACATGTAGTGAACCTAAAATTCCACTTTTAAAAAGACAAAAAAAAAAAACCCTCTCTTTAGCAAAAGAAAAAAAACAATACAAAAATTCTCTTCCAAACTCTCTGTCCAGTGAATGAGAATTCTTTTCCAGAAATCTGTCCAGTGTGCTGCCAGCAGCGATGCAAGTTTCCACATCCTGTTCACGTAAGCAGGATAAGGCGAAGTAGCTCTTGTTGGTGAACTCCACCAGTATCAGGTGAGTATTTACCCCATTGTGGTCAAGTCAGAGAGCCCCTATGACTCCAGGAATGAGTTAGAATGGAAAATGGAATGGACTGGGAAATCATCAACTTTTCTCTCCCTTTGAAAACTTACTCTGGACTTACGATGCCTACCTCTCCACAGCCTGGAGAAAAAAGAGGACTTTGGGGAAGAATCCCTCACAGCGCCTTTCCTTTGAGCACACAGGGCCCTCATGACTCCCAGTCAGTTGCCTACAAGCGGGATTCAGCCCGTAGCAGAGATATGGCATGTTCAACCAGCTATTTGATGTTTCGAGGACGTGTTCTGGCAAAATCTACAGCTTTTGCACATAATTTAAGTACGATGACAGAAATTCATAGTGACTTTTTTGAGGATGGGGACAAGAGGGCTGTTGTTTTTCCTCAGACTTGTTTTCTGTGTTACCTATCAACATGTAGCACGTATCTGGAAAATGCTATGGTTTTGTATCCCTCCTTATTTAGAAAGGAGAGAGATTGAGAAAACTGACCATATATTTGCTATATTGCAAACAGCAATTTCTGGTTGATATGTGTATCTCAAGAAAAATAAGGGGATCCTTACAAGCTATTGCTTTGTCCTTGTGGAAGGAAAAATCAAACTCCATACATAAACATCACAGCCTCCAATCTCTTAGCACTCTGAGAATCTGGATCAAAGAAATCAGTAAAGGAATTACTCTTCTTTTTTTCCTTCAGTTTATTTAGATAAATGAGATACGAGAAATGCTTATCCCAAAAATAAAATTCCTGAAATAAATGAACACACTTGCCAAACACAGGGAAAATAAAACATAAACCTTGCAAGTCTAGACAAAACATGTCAGTAGCTGAAACTCGTGATGGCATGTCCTCTGATTCTGGCTAGACATTTATTTGGCCCTGGATCCAGACATATTTATCTGGGCTCATGTCTAGTTAAATGAAGGTTAAATTAGATGTCTTCAGTGGAGCATTATAAGACAAGCAACTGAATCTTTCTGGAAAGAATATAAAATATGTCCAATGAGATTTATGGAGAGCTCATTAAGATGACCAAATGAATATACATTGAAAATGCAGTTGCAGAAAATAAGGTAACTAGTGTCCTGGAAAAGAACTCTTCAGGCAAAGCTCATTATTCAAACACAGGTTATAAATGACAGAATCCCTGAGCCACAAAGAACAACTAGAGAGTATGTAGAAGACAGTTTCATGTTACATATTAGAAGACAACAGGTACAAGGAAGAAAATGTTAAGACTTCTACTGTATTTTTATCTTCTTAATCCAAACTTTATTTTTGTCTATGTTTTACAAAATATAAAACAGATTAATATGCATACATGTACATATTCTAGAAATGCATAAAAACTGAGTGTGCATGCTCAAAATTTTTGAGCTAATAGTGTTATATGACACAAAACAATCAGATTGTGGCACCACAGGTTGAATCAAATTCCTACTCTGGACCAACAGTCACCTGATGACATCATTAAGTTCTGTCAGCAGCTTTCACATCCACGTTATGTCCAATGAGGCTTTCCTCACCATTTCTCTTCTTAGACATGGCCACTCCCACTCTTTGACTTTAAAATTCCCATTTGGCTTTTCTCCACAGTCTCAGGGAGACACTGCTGTCAGCCAGCCAGTTAACCCGTCTTAATGTGGAAAGAGCTGCAGATTGAGGTAAGGGGATCTGGACCAGATAGGTTGACTGGCCACACTCAGCTCAAGATCTTGGTTTCCTCATCAGAAAAATGGGGATCATCATATCTCCTATTAGGAACAAATTAATAAAGTATGTGAAAAATGGTTTTCAAAGTATAAAATATTAGGAAGATTGTTGTTGCTTTTGCTGTGGTTACTATTAAATCACAATGTAACTTCCTCCTCAGTACTTCTATAGACACCTCACTAACAATATTTAGAGGACAAGAAGATGCAAATTATCCAAAACTTCTCAGACTAATTCCACTTATTATTACCATGATAAATGTAGGTCCTTAAAAAAAATTATTCTGTGTGAAGTGGTAATGAACCATGTAAAAAGAAAGACAGCACTTTCTTTTATCCCAAGCTCATCCAATTAGTTACAAGTACATTGTAATATTTGTGGACAATATGGGGCTTTCTCCACTTTCTTCTCTCTTCCTTCGTTCATTTCTTCCTATTTCTCTGTCCTCTCTAATAGAAACTAGCTAAACTGTACAAAACAACAACAAAAAAGGGTATAAAAGTAAAATTCAATACTAGCAATTGCACTATTAGCTTTGGAGGAATTAAAAAATTTTAGAAGGATGGTATCATGTTCTATTGATGTCTTGACTCCTTTGCCTCTAAACAGAGAAGTAGGGGATGATAGTAGTTTATTGCTTTCCAATTTGTTGATGAATACTTTTCTCTTAATGTGACCCAAGTGCAGGGCCTTTGAAAGAGTCTGGCTCTCTGGATCCTGTCCCAGTGAGGCTCTTGCTGGCTTACTGTTCAGCATAGTCTTCCCCTTCACCTGGTGCTTCCCCTTCACCTGGTGCTCCCTGGACTTCTCTGCAGTATTCCATTCACTGGCTCTGTCCTCCACCCCATCCTTTCCTGCCCTTCTTCCTCATTCTGACAACCAGGCCTTACTTTCACCTCTAATTTTATGCATCATCTCCCAAATTAAATTATTTGTCCAGGACTCTCTTACCTATGGGTTGCCCACAACTTAGTCTCCTTCACTTTCCTCCCCAGGAGCCCCAGGAGTCCCCATAGAGATTCCCAGCTCCCCCTGCAAGAGACTACAGAGTCCTACATTCCAGATTCCCATGTTAATTCTTTCCTTTTAATGAACACTAATTAATAAAGGTAATGTAATAGCTTGTCAGAAGGTTACCAAATATACAAAAACTGACTATGTAACTAGTTTAAAAATGAATAATATTCATATGACTAGTCAAAGCTTTCATATTTCTTGGTTCCTTTGAGGCATTCCCACAGAGAATCATTATTAAAAATCATTATTAAAAGCTAGACACCACAAGCACAAGCACATGCAATATAGATGTAGTCCCTAAAATTTTGGATGCAATGTCTTAAATTTTAAACATTGTAATGGTGATCATTTTTTAATGTACAGAAATATTGGATCACTATGTTGTGCACTAGGAATTAACACAGTGCTGTAGGACAATTGTACTTCAAAAACAAACAAACCTCATAGAAAAAGAGATCAGATTTTTTGGCTACCAGAGGCAGGTGGGAAGGGGGAAGAGGAATTGAATGAAGGTGGTTAAAAGGTAGAAACTTCCAGTTACAAGATAAATAAGTATTGGGGTTGCAATATACAAGATTTAATAATTAGCACTGCTGTATGTTATACATGAAAGTTGTTAAGAGAGTAAATACTAAGAGTTCTCATCACAAGGAAAAATATTTTTTCTTTTATTTTGTATCTCTATTAGATGATGGATGTTCACTAAATTTATTGTGAAAATCATTTCATGATATATATAAGTCAAATCATCATGCTGTATACCTTAAACTTATACAGTGTGGTATGTCAATGATACCTCAATAAAACTGGAAGAAAAAAATTTAAGGATTATAATTAATGTTGAAACTTGATAAATATAGAGCTTATAGAAGTAAAGTGCAATTACTGGTGGATTTAATCATAAGTTTTCATAAAACTACAAACATCTATTTTTCTCAAGGTAATATTAATCCCCTCAAAAATTGTAGTTTTTATTAAAATTTCTCCTGGTGATAAACCTCCGACAAGCATTTCCCTTCCTTCTTTGAACTTTAGACTTATGGCCTTGGTAGGATTTCACTTAAGCTTTACAATTAAATTTTATGTAAATGTGTCCCAAAGTACTGACAACTCTCCATAACTTTGTTAACAGTAGACTGGGCAAAATCATTATTCCTCATTTCAAAAAGTAAGAGATTCTGTACATCATCTTTATGTCATAGATATTTAAGGGTTTTTTTTTCTTCCCAATATTCAGACTCCCTAGACTTCAAATTAGGTCTTATATTTGCCAAAGCTGAAACTGCTCAAAGTCAAGATTTGACTAATTATGTCACAATGCTCTATCTGATTTGACTAATTATGTCACAATGCTCTATCTGTTGGGACGTTTGTAAACCCTGGAAAAAGTGAATAGACATTCACAAGTTATTATAGGTGACATCTAATAAAAAATGGAGAAAGAGCCAATTAATCCTACATGAGGCTCATAAAGAAGATATTTTTGTAAGTTAAGAGGATAATTTTGAGGCTCTTAACATGGGGGGAGGGATGGTTTAAGTTCTTCACTGATAAAGAAACTGCTGAAGCTTTAAAAGGATTCGGCAGAGATTATCCTCAAAGAAAGATGATAAGAAAAATAACAAAAAATTGAATTGGCCTTTGAATGCTAAATCATCGGCTGCCCCATTCTTCCATACATAAAATACATTTAGAACTAGTTCCTATATTATAAGCCTCATAAACCATAATATAAATAATATAAATATAATATTAAATCCAGATATTCCTAAGTTTATGAAAACTTTATGCAAATAATTCTTTTCCCCTCAACTCCGTGAATTCCATTGATAAGATCAACGTCAAGAAGTGCAACATAATCAAGGAAGCCAATAGCTATTTTCCACTCTAATCACTATCTCTTATGCCAAGGCTAACATCCACACAGTCAAAGTGAGATGAACCACTGTTCCAATTCTTTTTTTTTTAACATATTTATTGGAGTATAATTGCTTTACAATGGTATGTTAGTTTCTGCTTTATAACAAAGTGAATCAGTTATACATATACATATGTCCCCATGTCTCTTCCCTCTTGCATTTCCCTCCTACCCTCCCTATCCCACCCCTCAAGGTGGTCACAAAGCACCGAGCTGATCTCCCTGTGCTATGTGGCTGCTTCCCACTAGCTATCTATTTTATGTTTGGCAGTGTATATATGCCCATGTCACTCTCTCACTTTGGCCCAGCTTACCCTTCCCCCTCCCCATATCCTCAAGTCCATTCTCTAGTAGGTCTGAATCTTTATTCCCGTCTTTCCCCTATGTTCTTCTGACCATTTTCCTTTCTTTCTTTCTTTTTTAATATTCCATATATACGTGTTAGCATACAGTGTTTGCTTTTCTCTTTCTGACTTACTGCACTCTGTATGAAAGTCTCTAGGTCCATCCACTTCACTACAAATAACTCAGTTTCGTTACTTTTTATGGCTGAGTAATATTCCATTGTATGTATGTGCCACATCTTCTTCATCCATTCATCTGTTGATGGACACTTCGGTTGCTTCCATGTCCTGGCTATTGTAAATAGAGCTGCAGTGAACATTGTGGTACATGACTCTTTTTGAATTATGGTTTTCTCAGGGTATATGCCCAGTAGTGGGATTGCTGGGTTGTATGGTAGTTCTACTTTTAGTTCTTTAAGCAACCTCCATACAGTTCTCCATAGTGGCTGTATCAATTTACATTCCCACTAACAGTGCAAGAGGGTGCCGTTTTCTCCACACCCTCTTCAGCATTTATTGTTTGTACATTTTTTTATGATGGCCATTCTGACTGGTGTGAAATGATATCTCATTGTAGTTTTGAGTTGCATTTTCTAATGATTAATGATGTTGAGCATTCTTTCATGTGTTTGTTGGCAGTCTGTATATCTTCTTTGGAGAAATGTCTATTTAGGTCTTAACCCAATCCATTATTGGATTAGGTTGTTTGGTTTTTTGTTATTGAACTGCTTGTAAATTTTGGAGATTAATCCTTTGTCAGTTGCTTCATTTGCAAATATTTTCTCCCATTCTGAGGGTTGTCTTTTCGTCTTGTTTATGGTTTCCTTTGCTGTGCAAAAGCTTTGACGTTTCATTAAGTCCCATTTGTTTATTTTTCTTTTTATTTCCATTTCTCTAAGAGGTGGGTCAAAAAGGATCTTGCTGTGATTTATGTCATAGAGTGTTCTGCCTATGTTTCCCTCTAAGAGTTTGATGGTGTCTGGCTTTACATTTAGGTCTTTAATCCATTTTGAGTTTATTTTTGTGTATGGTGTTAGGGAGGGTTCTAATTTCATTCTTCTACATGTGGCTGTCCAGTTTTCCCAGCACCACTTCTTGAAGTGGCTGTCATTTCTCCACTGTGTATTCTTGCCTCCTTTATCAAAGATAAGGTGACCATATGTGTGTGGGTTTATCTCTGGGCTTTCTATCCTGTTCCATCGATCTATATTTCTGTTTTTGTGCCAGTACTATACTGTCTTGATTACTGTAGTTGTAGTATAATCTGAAGTCAAGGAGCCTGATTCCTCCAATTCCGTTTTTATTTCTCAAGAATGCTTTGGTTATTTAGGGTCTTTTGTGTTTCCATACAGATTGTGAAATATTTTGTTCTAGTTGTGTGAAAAATGCCAGTGGTAGTTTGATAGGGATTCACTGAATCTGTAGGTTGCTTTGGGTAGTAGAGTCATTTTCACAATGTTGATTCTTCTAATCCAAGAATATGGTATGTCTCTCCATCTATTTGTATCATTTTTAATTTATTTCATTAGTGTCATAATTTTCTGCATACAGGTCTTTTGTCTCCTTAGGTAGGTTTATTCCTAGATATTTTATTCTTTTTGTTGCAATGGTAAATGGGAGTGTTTTCTTAATTTCACTTTCAGATATTTCATCATTACTGTATAGGAATGTAAGAGATTTCTGTGCATTAATTTTGTATCCTGCTACTTTACCAAATTCATTGATTAGCTCTAGTAGCTTTCTGGTAGCATCTTTAGGATTCTCTATGCATATTATCATGTCATCTGCAAGTAGTGACAGCTTTACTTCTTCTTTTCCGATTTGAATTCCTTTTCTTTCTTTTTCTTCTCTGATTGCTGTAGCTAAAACTTCCAAAACTATGTTGAACAATAGTGGTGAGAGTGGGCAAACATGTCTTGTTCCTGATCCTAGTGGAAATGCTTTCAGTTTTTCACCATTGAGGACGTGTTGGCTGTGGGTTTGTCGTGTATGGCCTTTATTATGTTGAGGAAAGTTCCCTCTATGCCTACTTTCTGGAGGGTTTTTATCAAATGGCTGTTGAATTTTGTCAAAAGCTTTCTCTGCATCTACTGAGATGATCATATGTTTTTTCTCCTTCAATTGGTTAATATGGTGTATTACATTGATTGATTTGTGTATATTAAAGAATCCTTGCATTCCTGTAATAAACCCCACTTGATCATGGTGTATGACGCTTTTAATGTGCTGTTGCATTCTGTTTGCTAGTATTTTTTTGAGGATTTTTGCATCTATGTTCATCAGTGATGTTGGCCTGTAGTTTTCTTTCTTTGTGACATCTTTGTCTGGTGTTGGTTTCAGGGTGATGGTGGCCTCATAGAATGAGTTTAGGAATGTTCCTCCCTCTGCTATATTTTGGAAGAGTTTGAGAAGGATAGGTGTTAGCTCTTCTTTAAATGTTTGATGGAATTCGCCTGTGAAGCCATCTGGTCCTGGGCTTTTGTTTGTTGGTAGATATTTAATCACAGTTTCAATTTCAGTGCTTGTGATTGGTCTGTTCATATTTTCTATTTCTTCCTGGTTCAGGTCTCAGAAGGTTGTGCATTTCTAAGAATTTGTCCATTTCTTCCATTTTATTGGCATACAATTGCTTGTAGTAATCTCTCATGATCCTTTGTACTTCTGCAGTGTCAGATGTTACTTCTCCTTTTTCATTTCTAATTCTATTGATTTGAGTCTTTTCCCTTTTTTTTTCTTGGTAAGTCTGTCTAATGGTTTATCAATTTTATTTATCTTCTCAAAGAACCAGCTTTTAGTTTTATTGATATTTGCTATCATTTCCTTCATTTCTTTTTCATTTACTTCTGATATGATCTTTATGATTTCTTTCCTTCTGCTAACTTTGGTATTTTTGTTCTTCTTTCTCTAATTGATTTAGTGTAAGGTTAGGTTGTTTATTTGAGATGTTTCTTGTTTCTTAAGGTAGGCTTGTATAGCTATAAACTTCCCTCTTAGTACTGCTTTTGCTGCATCCCATAGGTTTTGGATCATCGTGTTTTCATTGTCATTTGTTTCTAGGTATTTTTTGATTTCCTCTTTGATTTCATCAGTGATCTCTTGGGTATTAAATAGTGTGCTGTTTAACCTCCATATGTTTGTATTTCTTACGGATTTTTTCCTGTAATTGATACCTAATCTCATAGTGTTGTGGTCGGAAAAGATAGTTGATACAATTTCAATTTTCTTAAATTTACCAAGGCTTGATTTGTGACCCAAGATATGATCTATCCTGGAGAATGTTCCATGAGCACTTGAGAAGAATGTGTATTCTGGTTTTTTTGGATGGAATGTCCTATAAATATCAATTAAGTCCATCTTGTTTAATGTATCATTTAAAGCTTGTGTTTCCCAAAATTGAGCTATTTGTAATGAAGTGGATATACCTAGAGTCTGTCATACAGAGTGAAGTAAGTCTGAAAGAGAAAGACAAGTACCATATGCTGACACATATATATGGAATTTAAGGGGAAAAAAATGTCATGAAGAACCTAGGGGTAAGACAAGAATAAAGACACAGACCTACTAGAGAATGGACTTGAGGATATGGGGAGGGGGAAGGGTAAGTTGTGACAAAGCGAGAGAGAGGCATGGACATATATACACTACCAAACTTAAGGTAGATAGCTAGTGGGAAGCAGCCGCATAGCACAGGGAGATCAGCTCAGTGCTTTGTGACCGCCTGGAGGGATGGGATAGGGAGGATGGGAGGGAGGGAGATGCAAGAGGGAAGAGATATGGCAACATATGTATAACTGATTCACTTTGTTATAAAGCAGAAACTAACATACCATTTTAAAGCAATTATACTCCAATAAAGATGTAAAAAAAAAATGCTTGTGTTTCCTTATTTCCATTTTGGATGATCTGTCCATTGGTGAAAGTGGGGTGTTAAAGTCTCCTACTATGATTGTGTTACTGATGATTTCCCCTTTTATGGCTGTTAGTATTTGCCTTATGTATTGAGGTACTCCTATGTTGCATGCATAAATATTTACAATTGTTATATCTTCTTCTTGGATTGATCCCTTGATCATTATGTAGTGTCCTTCTTTGTCTCTTGTATTAGTCTTTGTTTTAAGGTCTATTTTGTCTGATATGAGAATTGCTACTCCAGCTTTCTTTGGGTTTCCATTTACATGGAATATCTTTTTCCATCCCCTCACTTTCAGTCTGTATGTGTCTCTAGGTCTGAAGTGGGTCTCTTGTAGACAGCATATACACGGGTCTTGTTTTTGTATCCATTCAGCCAGTCTATGTCTTTTGGTTGGAGCATTTAATCCATTTACTTTTAAGGTAATTATCGGTATGTATGTTCCTATTGCCATTTTCTTTGTTGTTTTGGGTTTATTATTGTAGGTCTTTTCCTTCTCTTGTGTTTCCTGCCTAGAGAAGTTTGTTTAGCATTTGTTGTAAAGCTGGTTTGGTGGTGCTGAATTCTCTTAGCTTTTGCTTGTTTGTAAATCTTCTAATTTCTCCATCAAATGTGAATGAGATCCTTGCTGGGTAGAGTAATTTTGGTTGTAGGTTTTTCTCTTTCATCACTTTAAATATATCCTGCCATGCCCTTCTGGCTTGCAGAGTTTCTGCTGAAAGATCATCTGTTAACCTTATGGGGATTCCCTTGTGTGTTATTTGTTGTTTTTCCCTTGCTGCTTTTAATATGTTTTCTTTGTATTTAATTTTTGATAGTTTGATTATTATGTGTCTTGGCATGTTTCTCCCTGGATTTATTCTGTATGGGACTCTCTGTGCTTCCTGTACTTGATTAACTATTTCCTTTCCTATATTAGGGAGGTTTTCAACTATAATCTCTTCAAATATTTTCTCAGTCCCTTTCTTTTTCTCTTATTCTTCTGGGCCCCTTATAATTTGAATGTTGGCACATTTAATGTTGTCCCAGAAGTCTCTGACACTGTACTCAATTCTTTTCATTCTTTTTGCTTTATTCTGCTCTACAGTAGTTATTTCCACTTTTTTATCTTCCATGTCACTTATCTGTTCTTCTGCCTCAGTCATTCTGCTATTGTTCCCTTGTAGAGAATTTTTAATTTCATTTATTGTGTTGTTCATCATTGTTTGTTTGCTCTTTAGTTCTTCTAGGTCCTTGTTAAACATTTCTTATATTATCTCCATTCTATTTCCAAGATTTTAGATCATCTTTACTATCATTATTCTGAATTCTTTATCAGGTAGACTGCCTATTTCCTCTTCATTTGTTAGGTCTGTTGGGTCTTTGCCTTGCTCCTTCATCTGCTGTGTGTTTCTCTGTCTTCTCATTTTTCTTAACTTACTGTGTTTGGCATCTCCATTTCGCAGGCTGCAGGTTTGTAGTTTCCGTTATTTTTGGTGTCTGTCCCCAGTGGCTAAGTCTGGGTCAGTGGGTTGTGCAGGCTTCCTGGTGGAGGGGACTAGTGCCTGTGTTCTGGTGGATGAAGCTCGATATTGTCTTTCTGGTAGGCTGGTCTACGTCTGGTGGTGTGTTTTGGGTTGTCTGGGGCTTATTATGATTTTAGGCAACCTCTGTGCTAATGGATGGGGTTGTGTTCCTGTCTTGCTAGTTGTTTGGCATAGGGTGTCCTGCACTGTAGCTTGGTGGTCTTTGAGTGGACCTTGGTCTTGGTATTGAGATAGAGAACTCTGCAAGATTTTCACCGTTTGATATTACATGGAACTGGGAGGTCTCTTGTGGACCAGTGTCCTGAACTTGCCTCTCCCACCTCAGTGGCACAGCCCTGATGCCTGGGTGGAGCACCAAGAGCCTGTCCTCCACATGGCTCAGAATAAAAGTGAGAAAAAAGAGAAAGAAAGAAAGAAGGTAAAATAAAATAAAATAAAGTAAAATAAAGTTATTAAAATAAAAAATAATTATTAAGGAAAAAAAGATTTTTTTAAAGAATTAAAAAAATGGACAGATAGAACCCTAGGACAAATGGTAAAAGCAAAGCTATTATGACAAAATCACACACAGAAGCATACGCATATACACTCACAAAAAGAGAAAAAGGGAAAAAATATATATATATATCGTTGCTCCCAAAGTCCACCTCCTAAATTTGGGATGATTCGTTGTCTATTCAGGTGTTCCACAGATGCAGGGTACAAGTTGATTGTGGAGATTTCATCCGCTGCTCCTGAGGCTGCTGGGAGAAATTTCCCTTTCTCCTGTTTGTTCACATAGCTCCCGGGTTTCAGCTTTGGATTTAGCCCCGCCTCTGCGTGTAGGTCGCCTGAGGGTGTCTGTTCTTCTCTTAGACAGGACGGGGTTAAAGGAGCAGCTTATTTGGGGGCTCTGGCTCACTCAGGCCGGGGGAGGGAGGGGTACGGATGCAGGGCGAGCCTGTGGCAGCAGAGGCCGGCGTGACGTTGCACCAGCCTGAGGCGCGCCGTGTGTTCTCCCGGGGAAGTTGTCCATGGATCCTGGGACCCTGGCAGTGGCAGTCCCAGGAGTGGTGGTGTGGACAGTGACCTGTGCTCGCACACAGGCTTCTTGGTGGCGGCAGCAGCAGCCTTAGCGTTCCATGCCCGTCTCTGGTGTCCGCGCTGGTAGCCGCGGCTTGCGCCCGTCGCTGGAGCTCCTTTAAGCGGTGCTCTTAATCCCCTCTCCTCGCGCACCCAGAAACAAAAGAGGGAAGAAAAAGTCTCTTGCCTCTTCGACTGGTCCAGACTTTTCCCCGAACTCCCTCCAGGCTAGCTGTGGCTTACTAGCCCCCTCAGGCTGTGTTCACGCCGCCAACCCCAGTCCTCTGCCTGGGATCTGACCGAAGCCAGAGCCTCAGCTCGCAGTCCCGCCTGCCCCGGCGGGTGAGCAGACAAGCCTCTCGGGCTGGTGAGTGCTGGTTGGCACAGCTCCTCTGTGTGGGAATCTCTCCGCTTTGCCCTCCGCACCCCTGTTGCTGCACTTTCCTCCATGGCTCTGGAGCTTCCCCCCTCCGCCACCAGCAGTCTCCGCCCGTGAAGGGGCTTCCTAGTGTGTGGAAACCTTTCCTCCTTCACAGCTCCCTCCCACTGGTGCAGGTCCTGTCCCTGTTCTTTTGTCTCTGTTTTTTCTTTTTTACTTTTGCCCTACCCAGGTACGTGGGGAGCTTCTTGCCTTTTGGGAGGTCTAAGTCTTCTGCCAGCGTTCAGTAGGTGTTCTGTAGGAGTTGTTCCACATGTAGATGTATTTCTGATATATTTGTGGGGAGGAAGGTGATCTCCGCATCTTACTCTTCCGCCATCTTGAAGCTTCTCTATGTTTTAATTCTTACAAACACTCACTATTGGTGATTGAGTTTAAAAGAAGATATACATACATTCAATTTAAGGTGAGTCAAAGAAGAGATGAAGAAAATGACAAGCAGAAAATGAAATCCAATTTGAAAGATTTATAATCTTTAAATTATTTTCTGTAAAATAACTTTTAAAGTAAAAATATCATTAAAGAAATATTAAGCACCACTTTTTTGTGAGCAGAAGTACTTAGGAACTAAAACACAGGAATAGGAACCAAATTACAAGAATTATGGCCTGAGATACAGTGTAATGTTCATTATTGGCATTCTAGTCAGGATGGAAAGAGAATGAATCGGAGTTAAAGGACCAAATCTTCTGCTCTCCTCTCCTTTTTTTCCTACTTCATAACCTGAGTAGAGGAGAAATATAGTAAAGAAAAAAATGTGAGAAACTAGTGGAGATAAGGAAATAGAAAGAAACTGGGGTCATGGCTGGTGAGCATAATCCATCAGATCTTTTCCTTCCAAGGGAACATATCAGTAAATTTCTTCCTAACAGTACATCAATCATAGGTGAATCTAAGCAGATGGGCACCACTTTCTATTAATGTCCATGTGGGTTATTTTTAAAATATCTTTTTAGGGCTTCCCTGATGGTGCAGTGGTTAAGAATCTGCCTGCCAATTCACAGAACACAGCTTCGAGCCCTGGTCCGGGAAGATCCCACATGCCGCGGAGTAGCTAAGCCCATGCACCACAACTACTGAGCCTGTGCTCTAGAGCCTGCGAGCCACAACTACTGAAGCCCATGTGCCTGGAGCCCGTACTCCGCAACAAGAGAAGCCACGGCAATGAGAAACCCACACACCACAATGAAGAGTAGCCCCCACTCGCCACAACTAGAGAAAGCCCGCGCACAGCAACGAAGATCCAACGCAGCCAAAAACAAATAAATAAATAAAATAATTTTATTAAAAATATATATATGTATATTTTTAATACCAGTGTTTATCCTTGTCAACTAGCTAATGTGGTTATGACTCACTTTATTATCAATTTACTTCACACCAAAAAAAGATTACTGCAATATAGTGGAGATAATTAGGCAAAATATGTGTTTCTCAACTAATTGGCAAGAATGTGTAATTGATTTATCATTAATATTAAAAATCTAACACCACACGTTTCTCACTATTCCATTTAAAAAGTGAGACAGGTACACTTGATAACTATATATTCTCTCTCTCTCTCTCTCTCTCTCTCTCTCTCTCTCTCTATATATATATATATATATATATATTTATATATATAGTTAAGCAAAATTCAAACTTTCATTCCCAATATTTCCCTTATTAATAGTAATAATAACAGAAACAGCCAATACATATATAGCACTGACTACATATGTACTAACATATAAATCTATTCTAAGCACTTTACATCTATTAGCTCATTTGATCTTCACAACAACCCTGTTAGGCAGATACTGTCATTATTTCTGTTTTACAAATGAAGAAACTGAGATACAGAGAAATTAAGAAGCAAGCCCAGAGTTACACAGTTAGTAAATGGCACAGCTGGGAGTGAAGGGCAGCCAGTATCGCTCCAGACTGTGCTCTTAACATTTACACTACACTACTTTACAAAAGACTCATATAAATATGCATTCACATGCACACAAATGCTCTAAAAGTCTTAATTTTTACTAGTCAACTTATTCTGTTTCCTGTGCTTTTGCATATGTTGTTCTGTCTACTTAGAATGTGCTCATCTCCCTTTCAGAAACTCCTACTCTTCCACCAAGTCACAGCACAAATGTCCCCTTCTCCAGGAAATCTGACCCAGCTTTCCTACACAGTGAGAGGCTCTCTTCCTTTGCTCCCTGGACTTTGAGCCATTTTTCCTATGTGTATCACAGCCTTCATATTTGAAGAGATACATAGTAATACGTGGACTGTCAGACAAGAGCACTAGATCCCTAAGAGCAGGGGCACCGAGCATTTTTCATGTGGGTATTCCCCAAGCTGAGCTTGATTCCTGACATGAAGAAAGCCTAACCAGGAAGAGGGAAGGGGTGGAGACACACAAGCATGTGTCAAATGGTCTCCAGGAGAATTATGGATGAGACTCCAGCACGAGCCCTGCCACCATGCTGAAAGCCATTGTGATGGCATTGGTGACTAAGTAGATAAGCAAAGGTCTCCCTCACACAGTGGGGAGGAACTCCGTGCTCTCTTCCACCTCTTTTCCACCATGTGCTGTGTCTTGTTACCCTGGTTGCTCCTCAGGCATTGCTGGGAGCACTTGGAATGGGGAACTGCCACCTCTATCTTGCAAAACCCAGTAAAATAAATGCAGCCTTTAAACCACCCGAATATTCCAGAATGTACCTAATCAATTCAGCAACTAAAAATATGAGTTATCTAATAGTCTACCATACCATAAATTAAAATTTGTATTCTATGCTCAATGCAGTGATGGTTGAGATCCATTTACTCGTGTAGGTATAAATCAGAATCTCAATTTTTATAAGCAATTCAGTTTTAAGAAATGTGATGTCTATGCTTACCTCTTTGTGATATCATATTGGAGATGGGTAGAAAAATATGACAGAATCCCAGCCTTCAAGGAGCCTACAATATCTTAGAAAGATGACACATAGATTAAGTGCCAAAACAAAAGAAATTTATGGTAATCCTAAACAGTATTCAGAAAAGGAAAGAACAACAGTGGAATGGTCATAAAAGCTTCATGAAAAGGAATGTACTTCACACCAAAATCAAGAAAAATTAAACATTAACATTATAGCTAATTTTTTGCCTAGACATGGGTGAGACTAGAGTACAGATCTGCCAGGTGTCTAGTAAAGTATCAGCTATTTATATTAAACATGTCTCTCTTCTTCACCATAAGAGATCTCTGGATGTTCTGATGCTATTTATTTCACTCTTCCATCTGACTTCCAGAGAAAAGAAGTGATTCACACAATGTGTCACACCTGGAATTTCAGTTATAGACAACAGGACTTTTTAAAAAGACAGTGCAAATCTATCATCTTACAGTTTTGCAGGTCAAAATTCTGAAATGGGTCTTAGGGACTAAAATCAAGGTGTCAGCAGAGCCGTGTTCCTCTTAGAGATGGACTAAAAGCAAGGTGTTAGCAAAGCTGTGTTCCTTTCAGAGGTTCTAGGGGAGAATCTGTTCCCTGCCTTTTCCTGCTTCTAGAAACCACCCACATTTCTTGGCTCATTGTGACCCCTTCCTCCATCCTCAAAACACATTAATCCAACCTATCTTTCTGTCTTCACATGTCCTCTAACTTTGACCCTTCTTCCTCCGTTACATATAAAGACACTTGTGATCACATTGGGCCCATCCAGATAATCCAAGATAATCTCCTCATCTCAAAACCCTTAATTTAATCATGTCTGCAAATTTCCTTTTGTAAACTAGTATAAAGACCTGTAAACTAATATAGCCACAGATTCTGAGTATTAAGATGTGGACATCTTTGCCGGGTGTGTGGGAGGGGGGTGGCGGCATTATTCTGTCTATCACACCTATGCTTCCAGACTTGATGGTCACCCTGCTTTTTAAATAAAATTGGTGCATTTAGAAATGACTAGACTTCTTGATAGGTATAGACAACAATATTATGACAGAGAAAACATGATGATACCCTTATCTGAGTCTATCGACATATGTTTCCTTGGTGTCATGGAATGAATGTTTGTGTCCCTCCAAAATTCATATATAGAAGCCCTAACCCCTAGTGTGGCTGTATTTGGAGATGAAATTTCTAAGGAAGTAATTATGGTTAAATGAGGTCATTATGGTGGGGCCCTGATCTGATAGGATTAGTGTCCTCATAAGAAAAAAACACCAGAGAGTTCATTCTCTCTTTCTCTGTATGCACACAAAGAAGAGGTCAAATGAGCACACAGTGAGATGGCAGCTGTCTGTGAGCCAAGAGAAGAGGCCTCAGAATGAAACCTACCTTGCTGGCATCTTGATCTTGGACTTCCTAGACTCTAGACCTGTGAGAAACAAATTTCTGTTGTTTAAGCCACCCAGTCTGTAGCAATTTTGTTATGGCAGCTCAAGATGACTAAGACACTTGGTAATATTAAAAGAAAATGTTAATATGTAGACATATGTGGCTGACAAGCATGGGGAAGAAGGCCAAGGGAATATAAATCCAATAAGTTATTAAAAGCAGTTGCACTTCTGCTCTGTGGTATGTGCTTTCAGTACTCTGGGGCTACAGACAGGCATTTCCTCAAGAGACAGAGCATGACATCATGGAGATATCAGTGCTCCATCCTGCCGCTGAGCCCCTCTTTTCAGTATGTGCGTACACTCTTCTCTTTTGGAGTGTTTTGCTTCTGAAACGCAGCACCTCGATCTTTTTCATCATCACCCTTGGGCTTCAGGGGTCATTCTGTCTTGATCCCAGAGAGCAGTGAGTATTTGCCACAGCATTCTTATCACCACCACCCCACGGGTCAGCAGAGAGGGGTGGGAGTGAAGACCCAGCTCACCTGTCTCAGGCTGGAACAACGCTGTGGGATGGGGCTCACCTCCATGGCCTTGGCCTCCTCCCCTATCCATCCTGGTTCCCTCACTCCCTTACCTGTGTCCATGGGAGTCTATCCTTAATAAATTACTTGTACATGAGCCCTCTTCTCAGGGCTGCCTTCTGAGGAACCTGATGTTAGAAACCCTCTGAATTAAACCTGACAAAAGGACCTCTTAATAGAATAATTGTTTATTATTTTTGCACATTAAAAAAGGCATTGTGATATCTAGTCCAAATGTGGCCCCAATGGACCAGGCCTCCTGGAGCCACACTTTATGTGGTCTCCTTGCACGTGGAATCTGGGTTGATCTAGCACTCACAGTAGCCAATAGAATGAGGCAAAAGTGATGTTGTGCCATTTCCAAGCCCAGCCTCGAAGAGGACTGGCGACTTCTTGTCTCCCTCTTGGAATACTGCCTTTTGGAAAGCTTAAACCGCCATGTAAAACATCTGACTGCCCTGCTGAAGAGACCACGTGGAGAAACTCCATGAAGAGAAAAGGGCCCTGAGATGTACAGAGAGAGGAGAGAGAAAAAGGCGGAGTGGTCCCAGTGATCTAGTTAATCCAGCTTTCCCACCAAGAGGTCAGCCATTTGAGGGGTCATCATGGCTATTCCATCCCAGGCAAGAACCAGATGACTGCAACATCATGTGAAGCAGAAGTGTCACCAAGCTGAGCCCTGTCAACCCACAGAATCATGAGTCATGATAAAATGGTTGTTATTTTAAGGCGTTAGGTTCAGGGAAGGTTTGTTATTCAGCAATAGATAACCAAAACAGAAATATATGTTCTTTGTAAACAAAACCAAAACAGAAATACAGATATACTCAAACTATAAAGAGGAAAACCAAAATGGTACATAATCCGTAAACCGGAAGATAAGCTCTGTTAACATTATACTGCATTGCACTGTATTTCCTCAAAGACTATTTCCTATGCATACATTTTCCCACATGATTTGTGTTAATACCGTATACACAATTTGTATTCTGTTTTTTTTGTTTAACTTGGCAGTATATCAGAAATATTTTCCAATACCCTTATAATGTTTAAGCATGAATAATTTAGGGACTACCGTATGAATGTTCAATAATTTATTCAAACATTCTCTTAGCGTTCTTTTCAATTGTCCACTTTTGTAGTATAGCCCAGATGAGCCTCTTGACACTGAAATCTTTGCTGCATCTGAGATTATTTCCTTAGATTCTTAAAAGTGGAATTAGTAGATCAAAATACATAAATTTTTAAAAGTTCTAGATGTATCTTTTCAAACTACTTTCCAAGAAATCTACAACAATTCATCCTCTTCCAGTAGTGAATAACAGGGCTAATCTCTTAGTACTATTAGCAGCAATGAGTAGAATTAAGTTGAGTGTTGTTTTTTTTTTATCTTTATCAGTTTGAAAGACAAAGAAAAGATATTGTTGTCTTCATTTGCATTTCTTTGGTCATTAGTGAAGCTGGACATTTTTTTCAAGCTTTTAATAATCAGTGGTTTACATTGTTTGTGAATTCTTCCCATCCTTTCCTATCTCCCTATGTAAGTCTCAGTCCTCAATTGTCAATTTGTATCAGTTTTTTAAAAAAACATATACATGTACTATAAGATATTAAATCTTGGGGCTTCCCTGGTGGCGCAGTGGTTGAGAGTCCGCCTGCCAATGTGGGGGACGTGGGTTCCTGCCCTGGTCCGGGAGGATCCCATATGCCGCGGAGCGGCTGGGTCCGTGAGCCATGGCCGCTGAGACTGCGCGTCCGTAGCCTGTGCTCTGCAACGGGAGAGGCCACAGCAGTAAGAGGCCCGCGTACCGAAAACAAAAGAAAAAGATATTAAATCTGTCAGAATATAGACAATATTATTTTTCAATTTGTTATTTAGCTTTCAATTTTGCTTAAGATGTTATACATATAGATGTTACACTTTAAGTAGATAAAATCAAACTATCCATACTTTTCTTTATGCGGGAAAAATAAAGCCCTTTTATAGTTAAACATAAAATAAATTTGCTCAACAGGAAGTGAATTTCCTATTTTGTCCGGCTTCCCACAGAGAAGTATTGGTAACTTTCCTTCCTTAAACAAAACAAAAAAGTTAACACTTCCGTAAACACTGGGAGTTCCAAGTTTAAACAATGGATAAATATTTTACACAAACTGTGAAGTTAAACATTTCACTGAGGAAACACTACATCTCAAAAAGGGTGTGGATCATCTAGAATCAAGGCAGAAAATCTCTCATCAAACACCCAAGCAGCATGCTGAGCCTCTGAGTACACATTAATCTACTCAGCTGGCTCAGGCTCTGCATGATGATTGGAGAAACAACAGCAAACTCACTCATCTACTTGATGGTCAATGTCATTTGCTAACCACAGACAACTCAGTAATCGAGGCTCTTGCTACCTTGAGACCAGGGGCTCTCAGCCAGGGGTGATTTTGCCCCCTTGGGGACATTTAACAATGTCTGGAGACGGGGCTTCCCTGGTGGCACAGTGGTGAAGAATCCGCCTGTCAACGCAGTTCGAGCCCTGGTCCAGGATGATCCCAGCAAATAAGCCTGTGCACCACAACTACTGACCCTGCGCTCTAGAGCCCACAACTACTGAAGCCCGCGTGCCTAGAGCCCATGCTCGGCAACAAGAGAAGCCACTGCAATGAGAAACCCATGCACCACAACGAAGAGTAGCCACCGCTCGCTGCAACCAGAGAAAAGTCCACGCGCAGCAACAAACACCCAACGCAGACAAAAAAATAAAATAAAAATAAAAATAGTTATTTAAAAAAAAACAGTGTCTGGAGACAATTTTGATTGTCACAGCTGGGGGAAGGTATGTATCTAGTGTAGCTACTAGAAATCAGTTTCTACCAGTATCTGCTAGTAGTGTACCTACTGGTACCTAGCTGGTAGAGGCCAGGGATGCTGCTAAACATCCTACAATGCACAGGACAGTCCCACCCCATCACCTTTTCCCACCCCACACCCAATAAAGAATCATCTCGCCCTAAACAGCAATAGCGCTAAGGTTGAGAAACTCTATTCCAGACCAAGTCAATAGAAAGAAAGTGAGCGCTTACATCTCCTCTGTAATTATATTTGCCTTTCAGAATCGTCCTGTAAATTCTCATATGGCTTTCACCATCAAAAGGCAGGAATCTACAAAGTAAAACATAAGTGATTAGGCCTTAAAAGCCCACATGTCAACTGCACTGGTGTAAGGTTTCCTTAGCAAAATCTCAGAGGCTATTTACTCTGGGGTCCCACAGAGCATCCTCACTGTACAGTCACCACTTTTGTTCCCAGAGTTGCCAACCCAAAATCTGTGATAAAAAATTTTGACTCTGCACCTGGGTGATAACATAAGAGATTTTCGGGCTTTAGGTCCCTGTGAGTTATTTTCAATGCGTTGCAAATACCTCATGCCATCACCAACCATGTGGAGGATTCTGACAGCATCCTGCTCTGTAAAGTATCCCTGAGAGATGAGTCCATCAAAGAATTCCCCTCCTGTAGCCAACTCCATCACCATGTAAACTTGATCTTGGGTCTCAAAGATCTCCAGGAGCTGGACGATGTAATGATAGCTAACCCACCACAGGATAGAGAACTCAGATTCACACGCCTCTCTGCCTTCTCTCATTCTGGTTTCCATCACTTTTATTGCAAAAGGTTTCTTGGTGGTCTTCTGCTCCATTCTGACAAACTTGCTGAAACTTCCTGTCCTGATAAGAGCCTTGATATCATATCTGTTGGAAGAAAAACCAAATAAATCTGTTACCCTCTGAAGTGATTTTCAAAATTATTTAATTAGATGCTTTATATCATCCTTTCGAGCTTTATATTCCCCCCATCCAATTTCCTTGCATAACTGTGTTCATTATTTTTGAAAGTTACCCCAAATCCTCTTTTGAAATGGAGGCAAGTGATATAAAAGTAATTAGTTGGTAGAAAGACAAATAATCTTAATAACAATAGCTACCATTTATTACACATTTATTATGTGCCAGGAATTTTATTTTTTTAAAATCCTACCCTATAAAATTCCTGCTGGGTGATATTAAAAAGTTAAGTGATTTCCCAAGGCCACACAGATTGTATTGATAGTTGGAATAGATGGGATTTAAATCCAATTCCTTCAAATGCATTTCTCCAAAATTTTCTTGAAGAATTTTGGGACCTCCATCTACCATTTTCTTTCCTCCCTCCAACTCTTGTTTTTATCATTCTGCAACAGCAACCACCAAACCAGGTGAAGAGAATAAAAAAGAAGCTTAGTCCTATTTATAACTTCTCCAAAGATGGAGGAAACCATATCAGGAGACAGGGTACAAAGAGTAGGCTTCCTCATGTTGCTAGACTGTGAGCTCTCAGTCCCAGGCATAACTCATATCTCACCCAAGGTATCGCCCCAAATCGCTCCTCAGTAGATGTACCATTGCGAAAGTCAGCATGGTTGCGCTATTATAAGTGCAGCTTTCAGAAGACGGGTAGCGGTGGTGTCAGGACCCCCTTGCAGCCAGCAGCTCTCATAGTTCCCCCTACCTGACGCCACTGCACTTGCAATTTTACACAGCCAACAAAATTTTAACCTGGGATGTATGTCAGTAATGTGTAAAGTAATCATCTCTCAGAAACGCCAGGAAGTCAGCTAGGATTTCAAAGGCTAGGGATCTTAAACTTTAGTTACCTGTGTTAATGTCTATGTAAATTTAAGAATCCTATCAAAATTTAACCTTCTATCTTTATTTAAGAAATGTTGAGAAAGTGCTTGACTTAGAATCACGATTTTAAGCTGGAAAGAATATTAGAGAATGATTTAATCCAACCCCTCATTTTACAAATGAAGACATTTGAAGATCAGGTTAGCTGATTGGTTGTTTAATTTGTGGAGTGAGGATTAGAACCCAGGTCTCCTTACTTGCATCATAATTTGGTGCTTTTCCCACTTTACTAAAACTTCTCCCAGGTAAGAATGCCAACGAATGGCATGCAGTCAAGGAGGACACAGGGAGAAGGTAATTCTTTAAGTCACATACTGAATACCAAAGATTCAAATGCAAATATCAATCTGTACTTTAAACAGCCTTACTTCTTTTTGCTGAATTTATTCTTCCTGTAGTTTTTTTCATTTGTCTACTTACTTATTCCTTATATTCCTGTGTTTACTGAATAAAAATGGCATTTGGCTGTACCAGCTTACAGAAAATAGCTTTGTTCTATACGGTGCATTTAATTTTCTGGCCAATTACCTTATCAAAACAGATAACAATTTAGTAATCTTAAATGGATTCTGTCCCCTCTTCTCTTTCCAACTCTGCTTTTTTTATTCACATGCACTCCCAGTGTGATTTTGAAGATAATCACAGGCATTTCAAATTCTGTTGCTTTGCAGACCAACACATTACCTCTAATGTGGATGAGAGCACTTTGCAAATACTAATTTATGACTATGCCCTCAAAGCTGCAGGAAAATTCATTTGCTCATGGGATTAATCATCAGCTATCAGACGAATTACCATTTCTGAGGAACTACACTCTCACTCAAATAAAAGGAGTGTTATTCAACACTGTTACAAGCCTTCATAAACCAAATGTTTAAAAAAATGTCAGTAATTTGGCATTGGAAGAAACAGTAAGCTTTAAGCCAAAATTTATAGTGCAAATAAATGCTTTCAGACAACAAACGTCCCACAACAAAAGCCTAAAGCTGTGGCCTGGCTTGTGAACCCTTGATGGCCATGGATGGTGACTATTTTTATGAGCATGGTGACAATTTTTATGACAATGGTGACTATTTTTATGACTTGGGTGACTATATCTTGTGTAGCGCCTGGCACAGGGGGACAGCAATAAATGTTGAATGAGAGAATCATTCACTGAATGAATATCATTTCCAAATTATCGCCTTATTTTGAAAGCATTAAGAATGGAATCAGGCATGGGAAGATGCATCTACAAGGCCAACCCACCTCCTCCATTTCCACCCTCCACTCCCACCCTCTCACAAAGCAGCCTCAAAGTCAGGTTTGTAGGTCATGCAATTTTACAACATCCCAGAGATTATAAGAAACAAAATTATTACTTTGACCTCAGCTGCCACAAACTGAACATGATAAAAAAAAATGAAACATGGAAACAATAATAATATTGCAACTGGTTTGACAGAAGCAATTGTAATGAACTCCCAAGAAGTGAATATAGTCAGACTTAAATTCTATCATCTATCATTTGGGCTCACAATGGAGAGGAAAGACAACTGTGTTCTAGACCCATTTCTGTCACCAACTTGGATAAGTCACTTAATCTTTTGGGGCTCAATTCCTCATTGGTTAAGGAAGAGCCTTTAGTTAGTCTCTAAAGCTTTCCAATATTGAGATCCTCTACTTCTATGACTTTGTCATAATCTAAAGGCCTGGGACTAACCCGGAGGTGGAAGTTATGAGGGTGGATAAAGACTAGACCAGACTCCCTGGCCACAGATGACCAGAGATGCCACCCAATCAATTCAGTCTTGACAAGACCCCATATCCCCTCTGATTCAAGTTCAGTTGCATCAGCCAACTTTGTTCTTCTATAAGCTTAGCAGATACTAGACTAATCCTCGAGTCATCCTTGTACCAGAATTTCCCAAGGATGCCAGGAAATGGCTCTGCATAGACTCTGGTCAGAACACGGTGATGAGGTGAGCGTATAATCCTAGGACTAGAAGTGTCCCTGAGAATCCAGTCAAGCCACGTACCACTGTGTCCAACCAAACGCTGCAGAGTGGAGGGGATTCCATTGTGTCCTTCCTCCACCTGGCCAACGTGGGGCACCCTGAGGAAATTCTTTCTCAGGCCAACCAACCGGCCAGACTTTCTTGTTCATTTCCTACATGGTCATCTTATGAAGACAATAACAGTATCTACATGAGGACCTGCACCATGCAGCATCATTTACATATATTACTTAATCATCCTCACAGCATTCTTATGAGGCAGTTATTATTATTATTCCCATTTTACAGAGGTGGAAATTAAGGAAGGAAAAAGGCTAAGGAACATTCCCAATGACACACAATAGAAAAGACAGGAGTGGATCTCAAGTCTGGTTGATTCAAAGCCCTGTTTCTATTCCACTAATTATGATCTCCTTTTCTAGAACGTAACAGAAGATCCTTCACACACCCCAGCTCCAGTGTATGTATTGCAAGTCCCCCCAGGGCTCTGAGGTCAGGGATTCTCTCCCTCTCCTCCCTGCGGCTCCTTCTACTTCTTCAGTCTTTATTTATTTATTTATTTTTTGGCTGCATTTTTATCTTTGGCTGCATTGGGTCTTCATTGCTGTGTGCGGGCTTTCTCTAGTTTCAGCAAGTGGGGGCTACTCTTTGTTGTGGTGCGCGGGCTTCTCATTGCGGTGGCTTCTCTTGTTGCAGAGCATGGGCTCTGGGTGCGCGGGCTTCAGTAGCTGTGGCTCGCGAGCTCTAGAACGCAGGCTCAGTAGTTGTGGTGAACGGGCTTAGTTGCTCCGTGGCATGTGGGATCTTCCCGGACGAGGGCTCGAACCGGTGTCCCCTGCATTGGCAGGCGGATTCTTAACCGCTGCGTCACCAGGGAAGTCCCTACTTCTTCAGTCTTGAACTTTCCCTATCTTCTGCCCTTCCCCCCTCTTTCAAAGAGAAATTGCACTGGACACTTGCTAAAAACATCAAGGAAGACTTTATTCCAGACTATTGCAAGAGAGGTCAAAATTACTGTGATGGGAGAGACTGAACTCAACTGTTGAAACACAAGGCAAGAGAGTTGTAAGGCTGGAGTGAGCTTGTAGGAAATTACTCAAGGGCATTAGGGGAGGAAGGGGTGTCATGGAAGTGAGATTCCTACCCTCCCACAGACACTGGTAGATAGAGCCTCGATCTTTCTTTGATTACATTTCAAAAGGTTGGCGCCCAGGTCCTTGAGAAAGACATTCCTGGGTTGTAAAAGATTTACATCTCAAAGGGCAGAGACGATTTAGGGAGGTCTGAGGCCTTTGATCAGAAAGAAGCGTTAAGGTCAGGTCAAGTCGAGGGGAACTCTAAGGGCGCCTCGGTCAGCGGTTCACCTTGCTCAGCCCAGCCCCTCCGCCTGCGGTTCACGTCCCGCTTTACCTGGAGAGGAATCTGGGGTCGAACTTGGCGCGGAGGCGGGCCACCTGCATCCTTTGAGACTCCGGGAAGGCCTTGGCCTTGACTCTCCTGCTCGACCCGGGCCGGCGCGGGCGGCTGGCGCCACAACCCATGGCCACGGCGGGGAGCGGGGCCCGAGGCTCCCGGTGCGCGCGCCCATTTATCCCCGGCTAGCAGAGCGGGCAGAACTGAGCCCCCCGCCCAAGGGCCCTTGTTAGGAAGAAGGCCCGGCCTACAGTCCGGCCGCCTTGATCCGCACTGACCACTGATCCATAGTAGAGCTTGACGTGGTAAAAACAAAGTGGGCGAGAAGTCAGGAGCCTGGGCTTAATTCTCAAGGGCTCAGTTTTCTCATCTGTGAAATGAGGACGTGAACATATAAAGTTAAATAGTTTATAAAAGAGATCTTCCTTCTAAAGGACTTTTATGTCTCCAAGGCAGAGCACACTCATATCCAGATGATATGAACATTAAATATAATATTTTTAAGCTCTAAGAGCTTATAATATTTAAAGTATAAAATATCACTGTCCTCTACTGCATTAACTGAGCACACTAGTCTGTGTCTGGCACTCCGCTAATTCCTACATCTGTAAGAGACATGAGCCTCACCCTCTGAGTGTTGCATCTGAGACAGAAAAACTCTGTCTAGAACCCATCCCAATACACTTTGCAAATACAAGGGTAAAATCTGTGGGGGGGAAAAATAGTATTAATTATGTATAATATTAATTATTAATTGAAATTATTATATGATATATCATCTATTTTATCTATTTCATCCTTGTGTTCATAATTATTTATACATGAGTATATGTTATACATATCGTTTTAGTAAATGATATTTTATGTATTGGTCAGATATCAATATATTGATTATGTATAATTTACATTGATAAATTTTATATAATTGATGTGTGGGGAGTGAAATTCAGTCAAAACCAGCCAGGCACGTCAAGATCAGGTACCCCTCAGAGGTTGAGGAGCCAGAAGTGAGGGCCAAGTCTCCCAGTCTAGTGCTCTTTCAATGGTCGTATCCTTTCTAATTTTGTTTAATGTTTAGTTTGGCTTAACAGAGACCATCTGTGGTGAGTCAATTAGTCATGGATTTGCCCAGAAGAAGTGTATTTTGAAGGAAAATGTAAAACACGACTTGGATTTAGCTTAGAGAAAATGAGCCCATCCTGCAAAGGGAGCTTAAGTGCCAAATAGTAGACTTTTCATGAAAAAGAACCCTCAAGATTCGCCAGGTACTGGGAAACAAAGAGAGAAAGTTGGTTGTAAGCAGGTGAAGAATTCATGCTTTTGTGTCGCAAGTTTTTAACTAATTTTCAGAATAGGCAAAATAAGCAGAATGAAAAAGAGAAGAAAAGGGAGGAGATGGAGAGAAGTAAAACGTTCAGGTGCTGCTGAAAGAGCAAGCTCTCCTGTTCAGGGAGCACAGGGCTGTGAGGATGCATGCGGCCCAGCAGATAGGAAGCGTCTACCGTGAATCCTGGCCC
Source organism: Lagenorhynchus albirostris (assembly GCF_949774975.1). Classification (NCBI taxonomy): domain Eukaryota; kingdom Metazoa; phylum Chordata; class Mammalia; order Artiodactyla; family Delphinidae; genus Lagenorhynchus; species Lagenorhynchus albirostris. The sequence continues at coordinate 28,656,485 of NC_083111.1, forward strand.
TGGGCAGCGGTGACGGCCTGCCTCAGTCCCGAAAGGCAGTCCCTCTAGGCAGCTGGCCACCCAGCAGGGAGAGCTTTGTCAAGAGCCTCCTGCTAAGCCTGAATTTTCCTTGAAAATTGCCTAAAACAAACACTGGTTTTTAAGTTCTTTAGAAATGAAAACAGTAAATAGAAACCACTGATTAGTTCTCTTTTGGAAAGCACCAACAATTAAATGGAAGTGTTGTTGACAATATAAATTCCGTTCCAGGAGACAAAAGTTACTTACGCATTCGAAACTTTTAAGGGTTTTCACCAAGCTTTAAAATGTTAAAATGTTAACCACACATCTTCAGTGTGTTCTTTTAGCCCAACAAACCCCTCCAAAAGGATCAGTAACGTGTAGAATAGCATCCTACTGCAGGGTCTCCTGTGTGTATTTCTCTTTATTGTGCGTAATTGCCTCATTGTTTTGGAGACCACGCAAACACTGTTTGGGACCACATGCTATTTACACATTAATTATTTATAGTTATTTAAATTATATATTTTATCCTAATTGAAGTAATAAATTTGTTCAAGTAAGTTTTAGACTTAAGGCCCATTTTAAATGAACTTTTATTTTTATGTCCTTGTGTTTAGTGCCTATAAATGGCTTCCTGTAACACTCACACCAGTTGAAGAAATGAAAATGGTGTTAAACATCTGATTCTGCGCTAAACTTTAGTGGTGTTTTCTGAAGAGTATTAAATAAATTGAACCTCCAGTTTCTAAAGAAAAAAAACTTACCTCATCCTCAGCTCCCACTTATTACCCCAAAGTCATAAATTCTCATTAGTCAGCCATAATGTTCAAAACAATACGTAACGCATAGCTCCAATCACTCAGTGCTGGGTTCCCTCCTATACCCAGTTTTTAAATAGCAGAGTTAGAAGGGCACATTGAGCCCTAGGCAATAGAGATTCTGAACCCATAGGAACTTCCTAGAATAACACTCTGGCTTATATGTCATAAATTGAGTCAACTAAGTAACTTGGTGTGTGAAAGATATACTCAACAAATTATAATCCAGTCCCTAAAGAATATTGCACTGAAAGGATTTACAGAATTATGCCAAATCTAAAATTCATTAAAGACTTAGACTATCATTTAGGGAAAACTCATTTCTCTCGTACATGAATAATATTGGTGGAAAATAGAAAAATATTATGAATTTTTGTATTCTATTCTATTGTAAGTAGTTAGTACATTTCAGTGAAAGAAAGAGCAACGCAAGAAATTAGGGAGGTCTCAAGGAGTGATACACTGGGAAGCCCTACAATTCTATACTCTCTTCTTTAGATTAAGAAGAAAAAAATATAACCAAATGGCATATTTAACAGATAAAAATGAAGAATTTGCTTCATTTGGAATGAGTTTTTCTTGGAATAGCTGCAATTTTGTTGTTGTTTTTCAAGTTTTCCTTTTCTTTAGATTCCACCTACTGGGATTAATTTTCTCTAGAGTGATCTCATGCCTGAAACATCAGTTTGAAGGTGTAGGTGTTCATCTTATTGACTTCCTTTTCCCCAAGGTGTAGGGTTTGTGTTTGTAAAGACAATTAGTATGGGGCTCTTTTAAGCCAATTTCACATACAAAGTGAAATGTGGAACCAACAGTGCAAAGCTCCTCTCTGAGCTTTCTTCTCATAAACCAATAATAAAGAACCTCTAAGTAGGATGCCTTCGTGTGAAACTCAGAGATGAGAGAAATGTTCCTGCTACCCTTGGCAGACTATTTTTCATTATCATAACACCAAAAAAACATAATAATTCAGACAAGTCAGTAAGAAATTTTCAATTACTGAAAATACTTTGTCTCCACTATAGTAGTGAATCACTCCTGTTAATTTGCATAGCTCTACATTTAGCACTGAAAAATAGAATATTTAGCTCTTGTAGAATTTCAAGTTTTATAAGTTATCTTATAATTGCAAAAAAAGAAGATAAATGTTAGTATATAATAATAAATTGCAGGTAAGATCTCTGCTGTCAAGTAAAAAACACAAATTTTGCTTTTTTTAATAGTAATGACTCAAAGAAGTCGACAGCCAACTGATGAGTGAAGTTTCCCTGATATTGTGCATAAATCAAAGAAGATAAAGTGAGAGTATTTCCATGATATTTTAGCTGATTTGCCTAAAAGCATCTGCCTTTTCAAGTTGACAATTTGCATCCAAACCTTAAAAAAAAATGATGATTAGAAATAGATTTAGTTACATGGAAAAATATTTACAATATATTTCGGGGTGGGGTAAAAAAACCAAACTCTATATAGTATGATCTCATTTGTAATCTCACTAATGAGATAAGTTCCCATGGTGCGGAAGGAAGCCTCCTGCCAAAAATCAAACAGCAAGAACAGAGACTTGCTGACAACTATGTGACTGAACTTGGGAACAGATTCTCCACCACTAGCTGAGCCTCGAGATGACTACAGCCCCAGGTGACAGCTTGACTGTCACCTCAGGAGAGCTTGGCTCTGAAAGTAGACTTCCAAGTTCAAGTCCCGTTAACACCACTTACCAGTGCTGTGACCTTAGGAAAGTTACCTAGCCTCTCCATCACTCCAGCTTTCTTATCTATGAATTTGAAATAATAATAACACAAATGTCATAGGGTTGCTGTGAATAACTCCATTCATGTAAAGCAATTAGAACAGTACTTGGAACATTATAAATGCCCAATAAATATCATTATTGTAATATATTATATATAATAACTACATAGTACACTAAAAACTAACATAAGTAAATGGCTTTAAGGGGTTGTATTAGTTATCTCTTGTTTTATAACAAATCTCCCCTGAATTTAATAGCTTTCAAACTTTAACAAAGTGAGCTGAGAAGCATCCCCTGTCTCTCAATAATAGGTCTGAGTATGCCCACCACACTTGGGCATCAGAGAGGTTACCTCTGCGAAAATGCACAGTTGGCTGTCCCTCAGTAAGTCAGCTTCCTCTAGTAGGAGCTTCTCAAGGTGCAATTCTCATGACTGCCACAGATAATCAAGTATCAAGACAATTGTTATGAAAAGAAAACCATATTTGAATACTTAGATGAACTCTTTTTAAATGAGCATTTTAACAAACAAAAATCAAAACTTTTATTCCCAAAATATTTGCACAGTTTTCATAAACATTTCAAAACCAGTTGCTTAGAGACTGATTTCTAACCTAAATAAATCAACATTTTTTACAATTTACTGAAACATGCCCTGGATTTCCATGGTGCCATGTTTAATTCAAGCAAGACTCTATAAAAAAAGTTAACAGAGAAAAGAACCTTGGTTTTTGATTGACTTGTAGTTTCGGGGCATTTCCACAACCTGATACTTCTCTTATATCTGTTGTTCCCATACAAGCCTTTCTCTCCAGGGAAATAGCTTTCTCTTCCTAGGACACCATCAACTGCATCCTTGCAATGCTTTTCTCTCTGACTGTTAGTCTGTGACCAATTTTCTCTCTCCAACATTTTGGAGAAACCTGCTATGGATTGAAATTGGAGGTCACAGTTTCCTTCCACATGTTAGTCTCAGAATGTGGGACACAGCCCTGTGCCCAAGAGGAGCCCATGGTCAAGCTGAAAAGCCAGCTGTGAAAGCTTTCAAGACTTAATCTCTTCACCCTGTCATCAACTCCTCTGGTGTCCAAATTTGTCAGGTGCCATTTGGCATCAGGAATAGCAGAGAATGTTTAAATCCAGATTTATTCCTCCATTATGTGAAGCTTTATTTCTGAAATGCTGTTTTGTTTCATTTTATTTTTTAAGACATTGCTTCTTGGTTTATTCACTTCAATTGCCACATACATACTGGGTGCTTTCATGAAGTAGTAAATTTTTGGTGGGTGGTGGGGGAGTGCTTAGATTATTAAAATTATTATTATTAGTTTGTCCCTATATGTTTGTGCCTTTAAAAATATTGAATATATAAGCATCTGCTGGAAAAATAGCTCAGATGAGGAGTTTGATAAATATTCAGACTTTATTTTTTTTTTATATTCAGACTTTAAGTGCGTTCACTAGTTTGATATTTTTATCTCATTTTTCTCATGCTTGATCTCAGCCATTACCAAAGGTTCTCAAACTATAATGTGCATAAAAATAACTCACGGGACTTCCCTGGTGGTGCAGTGGTTAAGAACCCGCCTGCCAATGCAGGGGACACGGGTTCGAGCCCTCATCCGGGAAGATCCCGCATGCCATGCCGCGGAGCAACTGGGCCCGCGTGCCATAACTACTGAGCCTGAGCTCTAGAGCCCGCGAGCCACAACTACTGAAGCCCGTGTGCCTAGAGCCCATGCTCCGCAGTTAAAGAAGCCACCGCAATGAGGGGTAGACGCTGCTCGCCGCAACTAGAGAAAGCCCGCGCGCAGCAACAAAGACCCAACTCAGCCAAAATTAAATAAATAAATAAACGTTAATTAAAAACACAAAAAGGCAAACTCAGGGAGCTAGTTAAAAATGTAAATTCCAGAACACTATTCCCAAAATTTTAGATTCATTGAGCCTGGGAAAAAGACCAAGAAGTGCATTTTTAACAAACCAGTGTAAAGTGGTCTGTAAACCACAATTTGAAAATATTGTTTTAGACATTCAAATGTAAAAGTCATTAAAATTTAAATCAAAGAATCATAACCATATTCAGTGCTATTGCTCATAAATGGCAAAACTGGGCACCTAAACAGTAAATTCATAGACCCACCCAAGTGTCATCATCTCCAGGGAAAACAGATATGAGGTAGCCAGCACCAGGAGAAGGGGAGAGAGAGAGAGAGAGAGGGAGTGAGAGCGCTGGGCAAGCTCTGAATGGCTTGGACAGTGGACAGCAGGGGAGCATCAGGTACTGATGGAGGTGCTTTACCAACCCTTCTGTTAATGTTTAGTTTTGTTGTTTTCCAATTTCAGAGGTAATACGTGATTAGCACAACCTTTTTGAAAACACAAAAAGAAAGTTGACTGTTAATAATAACTTTAATTTATGGACGTATATAAAATACCTTTATTTTCATATTTGTATATTGTTATTTCCTAAAAATATCATGGTATATATAATTCAATGTAATTTTTTTCCACCGATCAGTATCCTTATTTCCCGTGTCAAAAAAAAATATCTAAAAGATGATTTTAAGTGGCTAACCAGCATTCCATCGTGTAGATATTCCACAATTTAATTAAATATTCTTTTGTTATTGAATATTCAGTCCCACTGTGTGGTGGACATGGGATGAGCCACCACCATCCCCTTCAACACAGATATTTTAAATATTTGAGAGAAGTCTTTTAATTTTTTCCTTTATTGTTTCTGCCTTTTGCATCGAACTCACACAGGACTCCTACTTTGGATACACTGTGATGTTGAAATGCACTGTGTAATCAGCCTCTGTTTTTTTTTTTTTTTTTTGCGGTACGCGGGCCTCTCACTGTTGTGGCCTCTCCCGTTGCGGAGCACAGGCTCCGGATGCTCAGGCTCAGCGGCCATGGCTCACAGGCCTAGCCGCTCCACGGCATGTGGGATCTTCCCGGAAGGGGGCACGAACCCTATACCCTGCATCGGCAGGCGGACTCTCAACCACTGCACCACCAGGGAAGCCCAGCCTTTGTATTTTTGATTGAACAGTTTCTCATTTTCTACCCATTTGAGATCATCAAAGCAAATTATATCTCAGGGTTCAAGAGTCATTAGACCTGGCTCACACTGCGTTAGAAGTAGGGGAAAGTTTCGGCCTCATTCTCCTCAAGTAAATACCAACTCATCCAAATCTTTATAACTTCCTGTCTTTTGTGACTTTGCAATTTCCCATTCTTCTCATTGACCCTATTTACCACTCTAGACCTATGAAATCCCATATTGTGTTTTATTCAGTAGCCTGCTATCTAGTGGTTGAAATGGAGAAGTACAGGTATTTCCCCCCTAAAGAATAATCCCATTTCAGAATACAGCTCTAAGGTCACTCCAGTAATAACCTCATATTTGTATAAAACTATGAATAGTTTATAAATCACTTTTTAAATAGTAGAATTAATCATAAACCTAGAGTCAGAATATCTTTGTTTTATCTCCAGATCTGCAATTACTGATTTGCAACTTCTGTTTTTAAAAAAAATTACTTAACTTTTTGAAGTTGGGTCTCCCTTTCTTTGAGGTAAGAAGGCTGTTTTTGATGTTCCTAAGTTCTTTATAATTTTCAATATGTTTTACAATTCTATTATATGTAGCATTTGGAGAACTCTTAAATCAAGAAATTTCTTTTTCAGATTCTTTAATGATTAGACACAAAAAGCCATGAATTCCTCCTTATTTCTTCAGTTGGTATGACATTCTATCAAATTATCTCTGATAATATCCCTTCCTATTCTAAGACTATAAGGTTTGTTTGTATAAAACTCTCTCTGATTACAAATCTTTCTTCTGTGACATCTTTAATAATGTAAATATAATGTATAATAATGACCTCTATAATAATGTAAAATCACCTTTCTACCTAACAATTCATTTTTCTTAGTTCATATTTTCTAATAGAAACAGTATTCTCAGCATAACAATGCCATTTATTATTCCCACTGGTGAATTTTCCATCATTAGTTCATGTAATTACCATACAAGCTTACTGCTGTAGCAAGACAGGTCCTGGGATCTCTGCCATCAAGATAGAAAAAAATAGGGCTTCCCTGGTGGTGCAGTGGTTAAGAATCCGCCTGCCAATGTAGGGGACACGGGTTCGAGCCCAGGTCCGGGAAGACCCCACATGCCGCCGAGGAACTAAGCCCGTGCACTACAACTACTGAGCCTGTTCTCTAGAGCCCATGAGCCACAACTACTGAGCCCGGGTGCCACAGCTACTGAAGCCTGCACGCTTAAAGTCCGTGCTCCAAGAGAAACCACTGCAGTGAGAAGCCCGCGCACTGCAATGAAGAGTAGAGAAAGCCACAACTAGAGAAAGCCTGGTGAAGCAACGAAGACCCAATGCAGCCGAAAATGAATAAATAAATAGACAGAAAAAAATAAAAATGAGAAACATTTGGAGGGCAGAAGAAAACATTGTAAGGTTATTACGTTATAAAATACATGTGAATTCAAAAATATATAATTTCTTCAAGTGAAACGTGAATATTTATACAATAGTATGATATACGAGTTTTATAGCTTTTTAAAATTAATGTTATAAATCAGAATTTCTCAAATACTATTCCAAAGAATACTACTTCTTCAGGTTGTTAAAGACATTAATTGCCCAAACGAAGGGAGTCTTTGTCCAATCAATTGTTTGGAAAATGCTGTTTTAAAGTTAAGTGGCTCTGATCACCAAAGGACTGCCCAGCGACTTCAGTATGTTAACATGCACTTTGTCCAGGGTGGGATGTACTATCTAACCTGTTTTTTCACAGAGCTTTTCTTTACCCCCACAGAACATCTCTTATGAAACTGTCGACTGAAAAGAAAACACACACACACACACACACACACACACACACACACACACACACAGCTTAAGAGCACTAAGTTTCAGGTTTATTTTATTTTATTTTTTAGTTTTTCATGTTTGAGAGACAAAGCTCTCTTCGTTTATTTGCCATGAGGATGGGGAAGAGAACTGACAGGTCACAGGCATGTCTGCACATGGGGGTGCCAGAAGCTGGTATCCACCAGGCCCTCACTCTGCCAGGAGGCCTCTCTGGAAGGGGCTGCCAGCTCACAGATGCCTTGGACACCCTCCATGCCAATCACAAAAAAGTCACAACTGTCCCATTCTTGCCAATCTGCCTGGGATCCAGGGGAAGAAAGCAGATAATGATCCTTCAGGGGACAGAGAAAAAGATGTCATCAGCTCCTGGGTTAATGCCTCACATTCCAAGACCCGGAGACATGCACACCCACCATGGGCTCCCAGGCCAGCCTGCCTTAGCCCCCAGGCATTTTGCAAGCCTGCCTCACCCCATTAATGCTCTCCCAACAACCCCCAACAGGGCAGTGGGCATGTCAGGGATGGGATGGTGACTGCACATCATCATCGCCCTCCCAGGACAGACTCTCAACACGGCAGCCTCCATGGTCACTGTATGCCGTCTGTGGGCTCACAGGGGAACCCTCTCTCTTCCAAACCGCAGGCCCCCTGGGGACATGTGCAGTGCTCCAGCCACCTGTTTTCGCAAAGCCTGGCTTAAGAAGGCCAAGCACAGGGTGACTCCCACCCCCACCCCCACCCCCATAATATCTGTGGAGTGAGTGTGCCTCTCTCACAGAAGTGACAGGAAGTTCTTTGTGAAGAAACAGGATACTTGGGATAGCCTGGGGCCAAGGAGGTATATGTGACAACCTCAGTTTTCCCATCTGTAAATAGGCATAATGGAGGTATCTACCTCATGGGGATGGCATGTCCGCATGAGGGGTGTGGACACGGGGACAAAACTTCTAAGGATCAAATGGAATCATGCATGTGAGTTACCTATCGAGTATCTGGCACGTGGTAAATTACGCATTACTTATCATTGTTAGAATTATTATCGCTCCCCAGCTTGAGGACCAGGTCTGAGCCCCCTCCCGCCCCGGAAGTGACCATTCTTCACCAGCCTTTCTGGGCCAATGAAGGCTCCATTCTGGAAGGTTCTTTCAAGCTTCTCATGCACTTAGTACTTCGTAGGCATGGACTTGGCTCAGGAATATTTTTCACCCGGGAAGAAATGTTAACCTTGCCACAGAATCCCAGGTTTGGGAGCCGTAGGGGCTTCTTGGGAATCATTTAATCCATGCCTCTCTATTCACAGAAGAGAAGGGTACAAACCAGAGATGGTTCATTTCCGGGTTTGTCTGGATCCCCCAGCTGCTCGGGACCCAGAACCCAGGTCTCCAGACATTCAGTCCAATGCTCTTTCCACTACTCCGTGGCCCTCCTGGGAACCTTACATGGGACCCAAAAGTCCCAGCCTCAGAACATACCCAAAATTCCTCCTGACCTGCTTGGAGAAGTTCTAGAAAATTACTCTTGTTTTCCTAAGATGTGGAGAAGTCTGAAGGCAGATGATAACTGGCTTTGGTTTTGTCAGGGTAACAACATCCCACCCTGCCAGGTGCCAGGGCAAGTACGGTATAGTGCCATCCCATGCAGTGCCCCCAGGGAGTGGTTAAAGACAGCCTTCCCACTTCACAGATGGAAACACTGAGGTCCAGGAGGCCACACCTTACCCAGGTGTCACAGGAACCACTGCAGAGCCAGGAATTCATTCAATTCCACCACCACTCTGAAAGTGGCTGCACCACGGAGGGTGGGGGGGCAAGGGGTCAATGGGCCCTGGGGCACCAGATCCTTCTTGCACAGGGTGAGAAATTTATTTTTTCGCCAAACTTAGGAGGGGCCTGAGGTGGGATCCCTGCTCCTGGCCGCGCAGCAGTCCCAAGAGGGTCCTCTCCCTGCCCCTAAGCACCAGTCCTGGGCCAGCTCCAGCTCCTTGGTAAGGAACTCGAAGAGGCGGTGTGCCCATCACACCGATGGAGGAGACCAGCAGCTGCGCGCCGGGATCCGCCAAGTCGTTCACCGCTGTGGCCAGGCCAGACCGCACCGTCAAGTTCACGCGCTGCAGGGACACGAAAGCTTAACCTGAAGCCGGCGTAGGCCGGGATCGAGCTGAGGACCGGGGCGCGTGGAGTGCGGGAGCGCGGGGTGGAGATGCGCGGGCCCCAAGGGATTAAAGCTGGGGGCACCGGCCGGGGTTACTGGAGGTCACGTCGGGGTCCTGACTGGGCAAGGCGACACGGAACGGATGCGGGGCCGCAGGGTCACAGAGAGCTGGAGGTCAGACTCGGCGGGCGGCGGGGCGGGCGGGCGCGGAAGGGTCGGGCTCACGGTTGGGGAGCCGGGGCGGGGACAGATTCCGACCCAGGTCAGTCAACCTCCTCCCACCCCGTGCTCCCCGGCCCATGCTCACGTCCTCAGGCTTGCCCAGGGTGGCAGCAGTGGCCGCGCACAGCCGCTTCTCCGGGCCCGCGGGCACGCGGCCGGCGGGCAAGTTCGTGTGCAGTTCAACGAACTGCCGAGTCCAGCGGGAAGCTGTGCGAAGGGCAGCAGCGGAGAAAGCTCAGTTTTATTTTATTTGGGAACCTTATTGAGGACTATAGCCTGGAGACAGCCTCTCAGATAGCTCTGAGGTACTGCTCTGAAGAGGTAGGGGAAAAGCCAGTATAAATATGAATTTGGGGCTGGGGAATACATGTAGTCATGCGTACATGTTGGTAAGAAATTATTGCTAATCACAGAAGCAGACATCTCACGTCAATGAGTTTAGCGCTTTTCTATGTATGGGAAGGTGCAAGAATCTGGAGTCACTGAAATTCTTCCTTAGATATGCATCTTAACCATCTAGGGACGGTAATCCTAAACACAGAATGCTTCATCCTGTTTTTGCCATCCTGAATTCCCTGAATTCAGGGCGTACAGTCAGTGGGTGACTGCAAATTCAGGGCGTAGAGTCGGTGGGTAACTGCAGTGCAACTTATCCCTTTGTGTAACTGGATGATAAACAACAGACACTCTGTTCTTTTTGTTTACAGACCCTTAAAACAAGAAAAGTTGCAGTGAACATGTAGGGTAAATGGAACCAGACTGTGAAATAACAGATGAAAACATTTTTAAAAAATTGCTATTTAGGAGGAAGAAAAGAAGGGCTTGCATTATGGTGAAGACCAGTGATGGTTTGGTGAGCCTTCAAGAGAGAGGAAGGGGTAAACGGTGACAAAGCGATAAAGAGGCATGGACATATATACACTACCAAACGTAAGGTAAATAGCTAGTGGGAAGCAGCCGCATAGCACAGGGAGATCAGCTCGGTGCTTTGTGACCGCCTGGAGGGGTGGGATAGGGAGGGTGGGAGGGAGGGAGACGCAAGCGGGAAGAGATATGGGAATATATGTATGTATATAACTGATTCATTTTGTTGTGAAGCTGAAGCTAACATACCATTGTAAAGCAATTATACTCCAATAAAGATGTTAAAAAAAAAAGAAAAAAAAAAAAGAAAGTAAACAGCTAAAAAAAAAAAAAAGAGAGAGGAAGTAGGAGAATACCTTGGCACTTAATGAGATGTCCAAAAACATCTAACATATACAACAGGAAGTCACTTGTGGAAGCTGCAGTGCGACTTTTTTAAATGAAAAATTTATAGGTAATGTATGTTAAAGAGAAAAACCACAGGCCCCAAACAGCACCACTTTTGCTAAAGCCCATGATACCACCTAGATTTCATAGCTAACCTAACTGCAGTTTCAACCTGCCTCAGAAATGTAATCTTAATCACGCAGTTGGAATTTTCTAGTCAGCATGTTGGCCTTCTCCCCACCCCACCCCCACCCCCCATCCCAAAGGAAGAAGACGCATGCTGCATGATAAAACCCTCTGGGTCTCTTCCCTCCAAAAATAAGTTGTCCTGGCCCAAAATAATCCTTTCTTTTCTTTTACTAATGACTTCCTCTCCCCACCCTTCTTTCTATAAAAACCTTCTGCCTGTACCACTCCTGGGAGTGCTCTTGTAGTTACCAGATGGGATGCTTCCTGGTTCATGAATTGTTGAATAAAGCCTTCAGATTTACTCTGTTGAATTGTTCTTTGACGGGTAAATTAAGTGAAAAGGTGCTTGCTGTAATGTTATGATGACCCCTTGTGGTTCAAAACCAAAATGACCCTTTGAAAAATTAATCCTGGCACCATGAGCAGCAAATATCTTGGAGTTTAAATAACATTCTTTCAATGTTCCCCAAACTATTGTTAGTGGTTATCTCTTCAGAGTGGTTTTAGAGGGACTTTCATATCATGCATTGCTGTAATAGTTAAAATTTTTGCAAAAAGTATGCATTGCCCTGGTAAGCAGAGCAGAAAACGATAAAGACTAAACAAAATATGAGGGAAAATAATCATCTTTCTCAGGTAGATATTCGTTTCTCTGCAAGCCAGAATATAGAATTTGGATTAAAGTAAATTACTGCCCCTAATCTTTTTAAATAAACAGGATTTTGACCTTTTTTTTTTTTTTTTGATGTTGTGGGTAGAAGGGGTTTTTTGGTCTTTTTTTAATTGCGGCACGCGGGCCTCTCACTGTTGTGGCCTCTCCCGTTGCGGAGCACAGGCTCTGGACGCGCAGGCTCAGCGGCCATGGCTCACGGGCCCAGCCGCTCCGCGGCATGTGGGATCTTCCCGGACCGGGGCACGAACCCGTGTCCCCTGCATTGGCAGGCAGACTCTCAACCACTGCACCACCAGGGAAGCCCCAGGAGTTTATTAATTAATTTATTTTTTTGCTGTGTTGTGTCTTCGTTTCTGTGTGAGGACTTTCTCTAGTTGTGGCAAGCAGGGGCCACTCTTCATCGCGGTGCGCGGGCCTCTCACTATCGCGGCCTCTCTTGTTGCAGAGCACAGGCTCCAGATCCGTAGGCTCAGTAGTTGTGGCTCACGGGCCTAGTTGCTCAGCGGCCTGTGGGATCCTCCCAGACCAGGGCTCGAACCCGTGTCCCCTGCATTAGCAGGCAGATTCTCAACCACTGCACCACCAGGGAAGCCCAGGGTTTTGAACTTTTTACCTTTGCTTTAGAGTTATACTTACATAAATATTTTATCTAAGTATTATGAGTGATGATTGTTTTTTGTACTTTTCTAATCAGATTAAAATTTTTGCCCTAGAACAGATTTTGTGGTAAGAAATTAAATAGGGTCACTGAAGAACAGTAAGCTATTATGAAGGAAGACACATACTGTATCAGGTCCAGCCTTCATTAACATATAAAAGCAAAAATATAATTTTGATAAAGTATAAAAACTGAATCATTAAGGCAAACAGCACATTACAAATCCCTGACAAAACAGATTTCATCACCAGCCAACATGTGAAGTACTTTTAGTATTCTCTTTAGCAAGAAGAAAATATTAAAACACCCTTAAAACTTTAAATTATCCAAAACCAACAAAGCATAAATGGTCCCACTTTTAACCTCAGACGAGAGATCCTTCATGCTGAAGTGGCCCAGAAAGTCAGTGATGCTGATGACAGTTGGCAAACACTCCGGCTTATAAGAAAGGAGTTAACCGGGAGTACACACACTCTGGCTGAGCAATGTGATAGCTGTTTCGAATCAATGTCAAGGGAGCAGTCTTGCTTTGCCTGCAGTGTTCTTGTCCTGAATTCAGTCACATGCTTTCTGGGTTTTCTCACTGTAGCCCACTTTAATCACTTGAAGAACGTACACGGAATTTAAGTTCATGTGGCTTTAAAACTCAATTTTTCAGCATGATGTGTTTTTTTGGACTGATATGGGAGGTTTGTTCTGTTTTGATATGTTCTAACCAGAAAACTTAAGTACTGGAGAAAACAGTTAAGGAGAGGTAACCACAAACCCATCCACAAAGGCACTGTTTCTACTGGGCACATGTGCTCTTAGAAATCAGCCACCTTCATGTACTGACCTTAGCTTCCAGTGAGCAGCGCGGGGCTATCAGACCACTAATTGAACTGCCCACTCCAGTGCGGAGACTTTGCCTTTCTGCGAAATCTCATTAAGAACTACAATGTTAAACCAGAGCTCCTTGGAGAAATAGCCAATTCCAGGTCAGGGTAAAAATTGAACAAAATGAGTAGGGAACAGCCTGTCTACAGAAAGCAAGGAATTTGTCAGACTACTGGGGTTATATCAGAAAACAGGATGACTATGCTTAAATCCATATGTTAATAATAATATTTTTTATTTTGAAAAACAACCCTTATTGGTCACTTTTGGAGGATGCTAAGAGCCAACTTGTTATTTGGAAAACTAGTAAGTAAATGGAACGAGTTGAGCCTTTATCCTGCTTTCTTATATGAAATGTAAACTAGGGTAACCAACAGTTGTTGAAAAGTCTCTTTTTATATAGTTCTCCAGCTAATAAATGAAGAAGGAATGATAAACTAAAATATAATCATTTTGTGACTGAATGAAACAGTGGACCTAAGTGGTAATCATAAATGGCATCTGACATAAAAAAAAAAAAGAGATACGTTACATGCATCCTGATGGAAGCATTCAAGACTGCTGTTAAGTGTTCTTGCAAAAAATCTAACATGAAAGGGATCTAGTGGCCAGATTTAACTACCAACTTATAGGAATAACAGGAGATAGACCAACAAGTTCAGTGACACCTCAGAATGTAATCAGCAAATTCCAAACTGTGAAAAACTCTCCAGAACCTGAGACCAAGTGTCTTAAACAAAAAGCAGGGCTAGAGGGAGGGAAGGCGTACCTAAAATAAAGTTAAGAGGCATGTAACCCAATTATAATGTCTCCTCATTCCAACAAGCCAAGTGTAAAAAAAATTATGCTGAGAAAATTTGAACATTAACTGGATATTTAATATTAAGGAATAGGGCTTCCCTGGTTGTGCAGTGATTGAGAGTCAGCCTGCTGATGCAGGGGACACAGGTTTGTGCCCCGGTCTGGGAAGATCCCACATGCCGTGGAGCGGCTGGGCCCGTGAGCCATGGCCGCTGAGCCTGCGCGTCCAGAGCCTGTGCTCCGCAACGGGAGAGGCCACAACAGTGAGAGGCCCACGTACCGCAAAAAAAAAAATAATAATAAATAAAAATAAAAAAATAATATTAAGGAATAACTTCAAGTACAATGGAGTCATGATTATATTATAATATATAATACAGTATATGTAACAATATTATATTATTGTTAAAGGATTTTTATCTTTTAGAGATAACTGAAATATTTATAGATAAAAAATGATATCTTGGATTTACTTGTAAATAATTAAGGATAGGGAGGAAGTAGGCAATGTGATAGAGCAGGGCCAAAAACGATGGCCCAGACCAAATCTGGCCCACCACCTGTTTTGTTTGTTTGTTTAAATATTTATTTATTTATTTGGCTGATCGGGTCTTAGTTGCAGCACGTGGGCTTCTCTCTAGTTTTGGCGGGAGAGCTCCAGAGTGTGTGGTCTTAGTTGCCCCACAGCATGTGGGACCTTAGTTTCCCAACCAGGGATCGAACCCATGTCCCCTACATTGGAAGGCGGATTCTTAACCACTGGACTACCAGGGAAATCCAATGTTTTTGGTAAATAAAATTTTATTGGAATACAGTCAGGCTCATTTGTTTATGTGATCTATGACTGCTTTCTTGCTACAAAGGCAGAGTTGAGTAGTCGCAACAGAGACTGTATGGCCCACAAAGGCTAAAATATTTACTATTTGGCCCTATGGGGAAAAACCTTCGTGATCCCTGGTAAAGCTGAACTAAGACTGGCCGTGAGTGAATAATTATTGAAGCAGGGTGATGGATACATGGGGGTTAATTATAAAGTATTGTTTCCATTTATATATGCTTGAAATGTCCCATAATAAAAGGGTTTAAAGTTTATTTGTTTGAAGTGCTGATAGCTTTAGAAAAGGACTTTGACTTGGCCTTTGACTTTGTCACTGAGTATGGCATCCTGGGCCCACTCCAGGGGGCCTACACAACACTGTGTAGAGGGCCTACACAGCACTGTATCCTACACAACACTGCCTCTAAAGACACTCCGAGGGACTGTTTGGCTGGGAATGGCTACGAAGCTAATGACTCTTGGGAGCTCTTAAAATTGACAGAAATTTGTAATAAGTCCTATATATTCTACATAGATAAGCATACATACACATATACATATATTTGTATAGCATGCTACAAAACCACAATACCTTCATTCTTTGGATACAATTACCAAATATAGTGTTTCCTAGAGAAACGTGGAACTAAAGACTCTGTAAGAGCAATTTTATCCAGCAAACAGCTATTTGAGTCTCTGCCCGCCCTCAAGGCATGCTACTAGGCACTTGAGAGACAGAAAGATGATAAGATACTCTTCCTGGCTTTCAGGAACTCCGTGTAGTTAAAGAATTAGGATTACAGTTTGTAGTAACAGGAGGAAGAAGGGAAGCCATTGCAGTAGCTTCTTAGCACACAAGCCCACACCTGCTAAGCATATTAAGGATTGTATCTCATTTAATATTTACAACAAACTGAGGTGAGTGTTATTATCTTCATTTTACACATGAAAACACTGGCACTCAGAGAGAGGAAGTCATTTAAACTCATACTCTGTCGCACTCCAAAGCCCACTCTCCTAAACATCATTGGTAGTTTAAACACTGAAATGAACATTTTTATTACATTTTCACAAGAAGGACCCATTTACAAAGAAGCTCCAGATTATTGTCACTGTGCTGCGTTTCCTCTCATATCCCATGAGTTTGATCTCATTTTTGATAGGTACCTGCAGCAGGAATGAGACATTTTTGCTTTTGCTAGGTTAGAAGAGTAATGTGAAGAAAAGGAAATACTTTGCCTGCTTCATCCACTAATTTCATAATAGTGGAGAAAGTAGATGTCTATCATTTTAAAGAAACATTGGAACTTGTCTGCTTATAAATATAAAACATGGCAAACTGAAGTTTTTCGCACACACTCACACAAAATCCATTCTTTTTTGAGCATGTGGACATTCAGGGCTAGTTCTCAGCAAAACTATGAAGACTGTGTTGTGCTCTAAATATTTAACAACTGGCTCTCTCCCCAAAATATGTATATATGTTTATCATAAATTTTATGATATAAAGGATGCATATTACCCAATTTACAAATAACAATAAAATAATACTCTTTCTTACAAATCCCATATATTTCATTGATTTTCACAGTATGCTTTCATTTATCTTTGTTCAACTCTAGAATCTGTAGCCAACCTATGGTTGCAATTGACAAACAAGTATAGTTCCAGTGACTGTTGGTTGATATTTTTATTTACATTAATGAGTAGGACAAAAAATGAAACAATGAAGTCATATGTAATGTGTGTGGCTTCTTTGCTGAATAAAACAGTTTTTTGAATACTGAAAGACTATTTCTTCAAATTTTTTGCAATTCACAATGTAACTGTAACAGGAAGGGGGACGGGCCCCTTCCAGGGCCAGAAAGTGAGCTCTTGTCTAATACTCGGAAATGGATTGTCCGAGGAGACACACGTACTGACAAAGCAAAAGATTTTATTGGGAAGAGGCACCTGGGCGGAGAGTAGCAGGGTAAGGGAACCCGGGAGAAGTACTCTGCCACATGGCTCACAGTCTTGGAAATACTGAGAAGAGACTGGAGAATTTCTGGCACCTTAACTTCAATTAAGAATTTGACACAATAGGTATGAAAGTGAAATACTACATATGTAAAATAGTGTTCAGGATATTTGATACAATTTTAGAGCTAAGTGTAAGGGAGAACAAGCATTCCTTTTGGGAGCATGAAACCACAATTACGTCCTGTCTTAATTAAGCTGTGCATTTTGAGCTGCCTCCCGACTTCTGAGAGCTGGTTCCTTATTTGTGATTTGAGTAATAATACTATCAGTCCAGATACTCGTCTGAGTATCCTGAGATCCAAATGGGAAAAAGAAAATGACGAGCGCCTTGTAAAGGGTCAGATTTTGCAAAGGTAGTGGCTTATTATTAAGAATCACAACACTGTGTATCAGCTCCCAGGATTGTTTTCTGGTCTCTGCCTCTAACGACTGGGGGCAGGGAGGGAAGCAGCTACGAACCTTTGACCAGGTTAAGGCATTACTAGTCACTGGTTTTACAAACACGGTGCTGATGAATTAGCTTCTCAGGGTTCTCCAAACTACCTGCTCACGTTTGCTCTATTTACATATAAGTTAATTAAAAAAAAAGAAGTCCTCTCTTTCTTCTTATTGATAGTCCTCAGGACACTTAGGACAAATGTAATTTACAATTGAAAGCTCAGAAGCTCAGATGGGGAAGGAATGTTTACACAACATTCTACTGTAGCAAGGGTTCCAATAGCAAAGCGGGGAAGGGGCCATTTGCTCTCGCAGGGAAAGAGCCCTGCCCCCCGCCTTCTCACGACCCTCCTCTCCCAGCAAGGGTTTGCTCCCGGGTGCACTCGGGTTATCTAGCTGATTCACTGTTGATGTAAAAACAGGGCTGGGCAGGCGATGTTGAAAGCCACTGAAAGCGGAGGAAACTAGTCACGAAACCCCGACTATCAGCTGAGAGATCGCTTCCCGGTAACTTCGGAGAACTGCTAGCACTCTTTCCAGACTGGTGCACGTCCTCGGGGTCTGCCAGGGACGCAGAGCTGTTTTCAGCCTCTCCCGGCCGCGACCGCTTCCCCCATGCTTGAGGGCGCCGAGCTGTACTTCAACGCGGACCATGGCTACCTGGAGGGCCTGGTGCGAGGATGCAAAGCCGGCCTCCTGACCCAGCGGGACTACATCAACCTGGTCCAGTGTGAGACCCTGGAAGGTAAGCGCCGCTCTTCTCGCAGTTTAAAAAGGAAAAAAGGGATTGATGCTGCCCACTGGAAGCATGGACCAGGGGCCTGGGAGTCCAGGGCGGGTTCTTAGGCCCAGGGTCCAGACTTCAGGGGTCAATGAACTTGGACGAGGAAAAAATATTACACCTCTATTTTCAGTATTCTCTAAGTAAAATGTAGCATTTCCTTTCATTATGAATGTAGGCAACAAATCACGGTGGTTAGTACTTTGTCACAAACAGAAATTCAGTGTTTTCATATCCTCATACAGTTCTTACAGATACATTGAGATATCATTTATATTTTCACTATTTCAAAATTATACTAGATATTGCACTCATCCTTGATATTTAATGTCTTAATAAAGAATCATGTTATTGCACATTTTAAAATATCTTAATAGCTATATTTAAAAATATTTGGTTTCCTTTGTAATACTATGTATTTTCGTTCTACATATTTATTTATTTATTTATTTTGGCTGCCTTGGGTCTTCGTTGCTTTCTCTAGCTGCGGCGAGCGGGGGTTACTCTTCGTTGCTGTGAGTGGGCTTCTTATTGCGGTGGCTTCTCTTGTTGCGGAGCCCTGGCTCTAGGCACGTGGGCTTCAGTAGTTGTGGCATGTGGGCTCAGTAGTTGTGGCTCACGGGCTTAGTTGCTCCACGGCATGTGGGATCTTCCCGGACCAGGGCTCAAACCCGTGTCACCTACATTGGCAGGCAGATTCCCAGCCACTGCGTCACCAGGGAAGTCCCTCGTTCTACATATTTATAAATATTATCTGGAGAAGGATATCACCAAACTGTCCAGGGATCCATGGCCAAAAAAAAAAATAATAATACCCTAAACCTTGGTCTAGAGAATTTTATGCTATTCTACTTACCAGTATCTATTAACACGAGAGTATGCATATTTGAGGTTTGTCTTTAATGGAGCTTAAGAAAAAAATCAAGAGGCATGGTATGTGGTGAGGCCATCCTAGATTCAAAAGTCCTGACTTTGACCTCTGCCAAGAATAGGTAGGTGACTTGGGGCTGAAAGCCTCTGAGCCTGATTCCTTATTTGTAAAACTTGATGGTAACGCCTGCTTTGCTGAGTTGTTTGGAGAAATAAATAAGGCAGGACATGAGAGAATGTGTTAAGAACTGTGAAGCACTCTACAAATGGAAATGATCTCTTTCTTTTAACCACTTTATGAGGTATGATTGACATGCAAAAAGCTGTATATATTTAACGTATACAACCTGATGAGTTTAGAGATAGGAATACAGCTGGGAAATCACCACAATCTATGCCATAAACCCATCCATCACCTCCAGAGGTTTCCTCCTGCCCTCTGTTATTACTCTGTGTGTGTGTGTGTGTGTGTGTGTGTGTGTGTGTGTGTGTGTGTGTATGTAAACTACAGGCTCTATGCTGTACAGTAGAGCGCTACAGTAGATTTCTAGGACTTATTCATCTTGTATAATCAACACTTCGTATCCGTCTCCTCATTCCTCCCCCCCCCCAATTCTGGAAATTATCTTTTTCTTAAAAAAAATTATTTATTTTAAATATTTATTTATTTATTATTTTTTTGGCTGCGTGGGGTCTTAGTTGTGGTATGTGTGCTTCTCTCTAGTTGTGGCACACAGACTCCAGAGCACATGGGCTCAGTAGTTGCAGCACAAAGGCTTAGTTGCCCCGCTGCGTGTGGGACCTTAGTTCCCCAACCAGGGATTGAACAAGCATCCCCTGCATTGCAAGATGGATTCTCAACCACTGGAATACCAGGGAAGTCCCTGGGAATTATCTTTAAGCTACAGTATTTTCAAAGGCTTACCAAAGATTTCACATTTAAATATATAGTATTTTTATTATTAAAAACACTACATTTGTTTACTTTGAAACATGCTTATAAAATTAATATAATGTCAATAATAGTGTGCTTTAAAACTTCTAGATTATTCTAGAAAAAACAAGAAAGCACTAAGGATCAAGACTGCCAGGAAGAGTATTAGAAGGCAAAATAAAACAAAAACTCAGAGGTGACTTTGCAAGCTTCTCAAGTAGGGCCGATGTTCCTGAGGTCACCTTATGGTTCTGACCAGTTAGAGCCAGAGTTAAGGCAGAACTGCCCAAGTTGAGGGAGACCCTCTCCTTTCATTAGCAATGGAAACAGCTAGACAAATCTTGTAGATGATAACTAATTCTGTTGGCTACAAATAATTGCAATATAATCTCAAATCCTAAATCACTTCAGCATATTTAATTAGGAGTTTGGTGTCCAGAGAATGCTAATCATATATATAAAATCAGCATAAATTAAGGTAGAAAAAATTAGTGAACACAGAGCATAATGAATGCTTCTGAGAGAAGCCATTTGAATGAATTCTCAATAGTTTTCAGTCAAGCTTTTAAATGGGCTGAGGAATGCAAATTTAAACATAAACAATATGTGAAATGTCTTCATGATACAAAGCAAGGTTTAGCCAGCTCACTAAAGAATTCAGAGAAAAACCACCCTCAGCTTCAGTTTGGGGGAGAAGGAAAGGTTTCAGACCCTTTTGAAGACCCAAAGAATGAACTTCTTAGAAAAATACACACAGGTGCATACATTTAGAATTTTCCATATAACATCAGGCGGTCATGGACCACCTGAAGTCATCCTGAACCCCGAGTAAGAAACTCTCTTATATACACCATTGCTTTATTGTCATTGTATCTCATGGTTTCTACCTTTCTTTCCTCCCATTAATATATATATTTTTTTCAACCATTCGTTTTACAACTGTGTTTGAATCTGTTGCCAATCTGTTCGGAGACTCTTAGGAATATTGAATATGAGCCATCAAACTATAGGTTATAATGATGCATGAGAAAATCAATCTAAATAAAGTAAGGGTTTCATCTCCTCAGTTAACTGTTGAGGACTCTGAGGCTTAGAGTGGCTGTGACTAATCTAACCACCTTGTCAGGGGAGGGGTATGCAGACATCTGCATCTGCTTTTCCACTAAAATGTCTGCCTCCTGAGCATGAATGGAAGATACATGAATAGGTCCATGTTGCTCTCAGCTCCATTTTTTTTTTTTTTTTGTGGTACGCGGACCTCTCACTGTTGTGGCCTCTCCCATTGCAGACCACAGGCTCTGGACACACAGGCTCAGTGGCCATGGCTCACGGGCCCAGCCGCTCCACGGCATGTGGGATCTTCCCAGAACAGGGCACGAACCCGTGTCCCCTGCATCGGCAGGCGAACTCTCAACCACTGCGCCACCAGGGAAGCCCTCAGCTCCATTTTGATATAGAAAATAATGTCTGTCCTGCCTGTTTATTTTATAAGATGTTGCGAAATAAATCACTTGTGAAAAGCAGTGCAACTGTTGCATGTGTGAATGGGAGAGAAACCCAGCCACCTTCCGAGCTGGCTTAAGACATGAAGAGAAGAACTCAACGACACTCATTGAGACAGAAGTTAAGGATTTTAGGATTTGTTTACTTTCTTACATAATATGCACCATACAAATTATGGGTAAAGAAGAGTAGGTAAAACAGTGTCAGGATAGTATTATGTGTTGAAGCATTTTCTGTAAAGGAAAGCTAACTTGGCAAAGCTTATATTTGCCTTTAGTCTTTTGAAGTCCTCTAGTCTTTAAAAGAAAAGTGTCCTGATACCAACAAGTTGTTTTAGAACCACTTACCAGGAACATATAAGGTTTCAGGTAAATTTGGAAGAGAGAAACATGAAAATTGTCCAGAAAAGCTTTGAAAAATCCTAGTTTTTATGATTGTGTGAGTGTGGTCAGAAATACTCATCCACTCCAAGGCCTGACCCTGACTAACAGTGACCTGAACCAGTCACTAGGACCCTCTGTGACTCAGTCCTTCCAGGGGACAGGAGAGGAAGCCAGTTCACATGGCCTGTGTCGATGGTACTGCTTGGAGGCTATATTCACATAGAAAATTCTTAAAAGTAACTTTTAAAACAAGTTCTTTAAAATTAACTTGAACCAAAATAATAATGTTAAAGGGACATGAAATAGTCTTTAGAAGAATTAACACTGCTAATTTTTTTAATTAAAACTTTTTTTAGAGCTGTTGTAGGTTCACAACAAAATTAAGGAGGAAAGACAGAGATTTCCTATATAACCCCTACTCCAGCCTCCCCCTTATCAACATCCCGTACCAGAGTGGTGCATTTGTTATAATCAGTGAACCTACACTGATACATGGTAATCACCCAGAGTCCAGAGTTGACAATTCAGTCACTCTTGGTGTTGTACATTCTATGGGTTTGGACAAATGGATAACGTGTATCCACCACTATTGTATTATACATAGTATTTTCACTGCCCTAAAATTCCTCTATACTCTGACTATTCTCCCCCTCCCTGACCCCCAGCCCGGCAACCACTGATCACTTTACTGCTTCCTTAGTTTGGCCTTTTCCAGAATGTCACATAATTGGAATCATACAGTATGTATGTAGCCTTTCCAGACTGGCTTCTTTCACTTAGTGACATACCTTTGAAGACCCTCCATGTCTTTTCATGGCAACATTGCTATTTTCATCAGATTTTTTTTTTAATTACAAACAAGACTTTGTAAGTATTCTTTCTTCTTCAGAAAAAGGACAAAGTGGTAAAATGAATACTTCAGAGCTTTAGAATTTAGTAAGAAATAGCCTTTTCTAAAATTTATGGTGAAAGTGATCTCTGGCTCTCAGGGTGTGGTAAGATCGCTCTGGACCCAGCATTTACCTCGTCCTCTTTGCCATCATTTTTGGGAAGGGGATGAGAGGAGGTGATTATAGCTCACGAACAATTATTTCCTTTTCAAGGGACATGACCTTCATTACTTTCCAACTGTGTCTTCATATGGGAATTAATTCATATATTAAGCACTTTCCCTTTAGAGCCAAGGAAGTAAAGATGGAAAAGAAATAGTCCCTGCCCTAAAAGGGCTCCAACTCTAGAGAATAAAAATATTGAAAAAATAAGAATCCCTTAATGATAGCAGTTGGGCCTCAAAGTTCCAAATGCATGTACATTTGACCTGGTACTTCATGTAGCATTGTTGGGAATAGCAGAAAATGAAAAACAAATAAAATGTCCATTGGCAGGGAACTGGTTAGATAAATTATGGAACAGTCACGTAATGGGATATTCTGCAGCTACAAAAAGAAAGAAAGAAAAGAAAAACAGAAAGAAAGAAAGAAAAGAAAAAAGCATGAGGACACACACACACACTCTAAGAGGACTGATATGGAAAGATAGGTGAGATGTATTAAGTGAGGAAAGCAAGGGGAAGAACTGTGTAGCATACGGATACTCTTTACTGAAAAAGGCAGATACATTTAAAATATATTTTCTATATGATTGTCTCGATACAAAGAAACTGTGAAAGGATTCAAATGAAACTAAAACTAGTAATTTACTGGGGCTAGTAATGAGTGGTGGGGGTGGTGGATAGGTAGGTGGCAAGTAGGAGACCTTTCATTGTTTACCTGTATTTATACCTGCTACCTATTTTTTTTTAAATTTTATTTATTTATGGCTGCGTTGGGTCTTCATTGCTGCGTGCAGGCTTTCTCTAGTTGTGGCGAGCAGGGGCTACTCTTCGTTGCGGTATGCAGGCTTCTCATTGCGGTGGCTTCTCTTGTTGCGGAGCACAGGCTCTAGGCACACAGGCTTCAGTAGTTGTGGCATGCAGGCTCAGTAGCTGTGGCGCACGGGCTTAGTTGCTCCGTGGCATGTGGGATCTTCCCCGACCAGGGCTCGGACCCGTGTCCCCTGCATTGGCAGGCGGATTCTTAACCACTGTGCCACCAGGGAAGTCCCCTTACTACCTATTTTTAAATTAAAAAATTCATATAGAAGGAAGACTCTTATTTCAAAGGACTTTCACCAAGCTCCTTTAGACATTATTTGTACCTCTAATTATAGTACTTATTTTCTCTGCCTTGTATTAAAAATGCATATACAATACCATCACTTTTCTGTTCAAAAATACTTTCGTTAGGCAGAATAAACTTCACTCAGTTTAAAAGCTGAAGCACTCTGTCCTATCTCTACCTGGTAAGCATTTCCTCAGAACCCTTCTGCCCTTCTACAGTTATTCCTTCAGCCACAAATTCCATTCACCATCCTGCTTTCCTGGAGAACACCCATTCCTCTTTAAAGTCTCCACTTCCGAGTCAATTTCTCTATAAACCCTTTTCTACTGTATCCCTATTGGGACAGAATTGACTACTCTCAATTTTGTGCTCTATTGTGCCTTGTAATGGACCTAATTCTGTGTAGCATCTGTGATATTTGCGTAAGTATGTCACCCTGACGCAGGACATTTGTCTCGTTTATCTATCTAGTCCCCTGAATTATCAGTTAAGGGCTTACCTCCTGAATGAATAAATGAATCTATCCCCTCCTAAATTTAAGCCTTAAGGGCAGAAACTATAAATATGTCTGGTGACAGAGGTGTTAATTAACTAGGTGGGAGAATCCTTTCACAATGTAAATGTATATCAGATCACCACAATGTACACTTTAAATGTCTTACCATTTTATTTGTTGGTTATACTTCAATAAAACTGAATTTTTTTAAAAAAAAGACTTCTTTTTAAGGGTTGAAACCATACCATATACTTTTTTGTCTCCTAGCTTCTCTAGCCCAAGGCTATGTTTTGCACATAGTAAGAATCTGAAAATACACATTAGAAATGTCTGCACGTTTGAGTTTAAGTCCTGGCTCTTCTACTTTCTGGCTCTGGGGTGTTAAGCCAGCTGCTTAACTTTTAGTCATGGTGCTTTCTTATCTGATGCTTAGATGGTATCTCCCTGGCCTAACTCCCAGTTCCCAGGGGAGTTAGAAATTTCTGAAGATGTTTTGTAAACTGTAAACCATAAGAATTCCTGGGAAGTCATAAGAACACCCCCTGAACCGCAGTGTATATACAACAAGAATTAATTTACCCTCTTCTGCTGGACTTTGGAATTCCTAAAATAATCCTTCCATTTCTTGGTTATGGTTAATGGTGTTTGGTATATGATTCTAAGTAGCTGATTCTATTTGCCTTCAAAAGCACTGGTTTGTTTTGGAAATATTCATTCTATAAATAAAACAATTAAAAATATAAGAAGAGTTTAAACCTATAAATAGAAAATATATTTGAAAGTGAACCAAATCTTGAAAGACAGTAGGTTGGGAAAATGCCAGTGAGATAAGGCATAGGAGGTGGGTGGAGGGGAGTTGATATGGCAAGACATTCTAGGTTCTTGGGAAGAATTAATGAACTATAGATAGAAAACAATAAAAGCATATGGGTGAGGAGTAAAGCAGTTTGGCTGCAATACTAGCATACTTGGAGAATAAGGCAAGAATTTAGGTTGGGAAATTTTTTGAAGGCCCTTGAAAGTCTAATTATGGAGCTTCAAAATATCGGATGAGGAGGTACGTTTGAATATTCAGTCAAATACTTGTAAGCATAGAAAACATGAACAAGTTATTTCTCTGAGCATCGGTTTCTTCATCCATGTTTTTGTTTTGTTTTGTTTTGTTTTTTTGGCGGTATGCGGGCCTCTCACTGTTGTGGCCTCTCCCGTTGCAGAGCACAGGCTCCGGACACGCAGGCCCAGCGGCCATAGCTCACGAGCCCAGCCACTTCGCGGCATGTGGGATCCTCCCGGCCCAGGGCACGAACCCGTGTCCCTTGTATCGGCAGGCAGACTCTCAACCACTGCGCCATCAGGGAAGCCCGGTTTCTTCATCTATGAGATGGGGATTATTGTTAAGGTTGAGAGATAATGTATAATAAAATCATTGTCAGTGGTAAAATACTCTGCAAATATTATGCAAGTTGCTTTTAATCTGCCTAAAACTCAGTAGTTCCAAGCTACTTATAGGATCATTATAAGATCAAAATATTTCTTAGGAAATATTCTTTGAGGCATGGAATACATGGAGAGAAACAAGTCTGGGAGAATCTATTAAGAGATTGCCACGGTGAGCTAGGTTTATGATATGGTCATTCAAAATGGGGGATATAAGGAGAGGAAATACAGGAAGATATTAAGGAACAATGCAGGGGATTTGGAGTTAATAAAGCATCAAAGAGGACTTGAAGTTTTATCACCATGAGAATGGCAGTACATTAGCAAAAATTGAGGAAGAAGCATCTGGTTTTATAGATCCTGATATATTTATTAAAATCTGAGTAATTATATGATGGTAGATTCCAATATATTATTTAAGAAAATTCTGGTTTAGAGAATAAAAATCAAAGTCTTAGCCAACTGAATCGAATTACTTTGGAAGTAGATGGGTACAAGTGAGGAAGAAAAAGTCTCTTCACCTACATCATCTTTTAAAATCCCCACAACAACTCAAAAGCATAGTTTCTATACCTATTTTGTAGATGAGGAAACTGAGTTCAGAAAGGTCAAATAACTTTCATAAGTTCAGTGCCAGAAGAGTGTGGTGAAGAGGCAGGGGGCTGCTCAAAGACAGCACCCTTCACAGGTACCTCTGAAGGTGCTTCCTTGGCATAACCTACCCGGAGTGTGAAAGATCTGGACATTCATTTTTATAGAGTATCAACAGGAAGCTGCACAGAAAAAAAAAAAAAAGACCTATCCAACAAATTAATAAAGAAGAGGTAACAACCAGATTGTTGTCCTGCCTCACTGGCCAAGAGATCTCAGATAATTCCCTGAACCCAGTGGACTGCAACCCACAGAAGATGCATTTTTACTTTATGACCCTGTGTACACACATGCGGGCACATTTCATATACACTACTTTGGATGATATACTCAGATATTTGTTATAATAGCTCAATCTGTTCTCTTTATGTTATTACATCTGGGACCTATAAAATTGATTTAGTTGGTAGTGATCTCACAGTTCTTCATTTGAATAAAAAAAGCCACTTGACACACTACTGTGGATAAGAAAAGGGTGTAATTTTCCAAAGTGTGCTCTGTGGGTGTCTCCGTTGATTTCTGGTGGCTTGGGAGGTTCTGTACCATACTCTTTCCAAAGAAATCATTCAAATTAATGTATTAAAGGCTTTCAGTTCCTGCAGTTAAGAAGTCTTTTTATTCCAAATGTATTTGACCACAAAGCTCTATTCATCACATACCTATTTAGATAAGCATTTAGGGAAATGTGAGGAAAAATATGTGATCCTATTTTAAAAACTATAAAACTGTAAGCATTATTGTCATTACTGACAGATAATGATATTGTCTGAGCAAATATTTCAGGTCGTAAGCTTTTCTTAGGATCTGATTGCAAGTGTCCCTTGGATCATCTTGGGGCTGGTCAGACAGGGCTCCTTCTATCTCAACTGTCTCTCCACCAAGCACAGTATTACAAGATTGCTTACAGGGTCTGAAACACTTGAGACTTTTTTTTTATATAAATTTATTTATTTTTCATATTTATTTTTGGCTGCATTGGGTCTTCATTGCTGCACTCGGGCTTTCTCTAGTTGCTGGGAGTGGGGGCTACTCTGTTGTGGAACACGGGCTCTAGGCACGCGGGCTTCAGTAGTTGTGGCACGCGGGCTTAGTAGTTGTGGCTCTTGGGCTCTAGAGCGCAGGCTCAGTAGTTGTGACACACGGGCTTAGCTGCTCCACCTCACGTGGGATCTTCCTGGACGAGGGATTGAACCTGTGTCCCCTGCATTGGCAGACGGATTCTTAACCACTGCACCACCAGAGAAGCCCTGAAACACTTGAGGCATTTAATTTCAGAATCTCACTGGCAGCTGAAAGGTTTGGAAGTTATTTTGCTTAAAAGAACCATATGTCACATGAGCAATATACCATGGTTTTGGAAGAAATACCATTTGTGTCACTTCTGTTGGCAAATATTCCTCAGTGCTGAGAAGGCAAACTGTCAAACTGTATAAAAGTCTGACTGTCAAAATAAAAGCCAAAGAAGACATAGCAAAAGAGTATGATTTTTTTAAATTAATTAAATAGGTAATTGAGCAATTAAATTCTGCAGTCAATCAGATGAAGAGCATTTCTGTTGCATGACCTACTCCAGACACTGAGGAAGAATGCCTGTCTGCTGAATCTCAGAGACTCAAGAACCACTTGAGTGCCTAACTGCAAATCCACCCTCCCATCAGCTTACAGAGCAATTAGTTCATAGCCCACAGGGGCTCCCTGTTATCCTCAGGATCAAGGAAGTCACACCAAGCCTTCCTGGGGACAGCCCCTGCTTATTTCTCTGTCTTCACTTCTTACCCCTCCTTCTCTCCTACTAAGTGCTTCAAACCACCAAACTGAACTGTTTTGAGTTTCTTGCACCCACCATACCCATACTAATTCATGGAATGCCTTCCT
This sequence comes from Lagenorhynchus albirostris, assembly GCF_949774975.1. Taxonomy (NCBI): domain Eukaryota; kingdom Metazoa; phylum Chordata; class Mammalia; order Artiodactyla; family Delphinidae; genus Lagenorhynchus; species Lagenorhynchus albirostris. The sequence goes on from NC_083111.1 coordinate 28,685,153, forward strand.
TGTGCTCTTACATAGCACCTTAAGGCTCACCTCTGGCTTAACCTTCTTCTGGAAACTCTCCTAGGTTTTTTTGCTCTCATCCCTATGCATCTTGCTCTTATTTTCTATGTTCCCATATATCAAGGTTCTTATCTTTATCACTGAATTTAGTTGTTTGCAACATCTGTTTGTCATGCCTCTACCTCCACCAGATTGTGAGTTTCCTTGAAGATGAGGAATATGTCTTGTCCATTTTGGGCCTCCTGTGGTAACAGCACATAACAGATGCTTAATAAATGTTTGAATGAAAAATACAGTAAGATCCAGGATGCTATATTATCTCCAGTTGTGTGCTAGATGGTGCCAAAGACTTTTTTTTTTTTTTTTTTGCGATACACAGGCCTCTCACTGTTGTGGCCTCTCCCGTTGCGGAGCGCAGGCTCCGGACGCGCAGGCTCAGTGGCCACGGCTCACAGGCCCAGCCGCTCCGCGGCATGTGGGATCTTCCCAGACCGGGGCATGAACCCGTGTCCCCTGCATCGGCAGGCGGACTCTCAACCACTGCGCCACCAGGGAAGCCCCCAAAGACATTTTTGATATTCAGATATTTAAGAACACTTATACGTTGGGTACTGCACAAGGAACCAAAAGATAAAAGATATAACTAAAAGATATAACGAAGAAAGCAGAACTGCATTTTTGGAGTTAACATATTAAGGCTTTATAATATTCTGGGACAGGAGCTGTGCTAGAAATATTATCCAAGTACTTTGAAATTCAGCGTGAGATTGAATAATTCTGCCAGACAGAATTAAGGCTTTACAGAACAACTGATAATCTGATTTAACTGATTGGCAATAAATTACAGACTTTTAAGATATGAGGCTGGCTTTGAGTCCATTTATCAACATGATTTTGAGCAAGCTATTAAGCTCTCTGAGCTTCAGGGTTCTTATCTGTAAAAGGGGCTAAAAATCATTCCTAACTCATAGGGTTGCCATGAATAGTAAATGAGATAATACACACTTGATACAGTGCCTGATATGCAATAAGCGCTCAATCACTGGTAACTATTATTTTAATGCTGAAGGATACATTATAATGAGCAATCTGAAAAGGGGAGGGGGCCAACTCTATAGAGTTAGATGGGATCAGTATTAACAGAAGTGTAGGACTGGAAAACAAATGGTTTGTTCAGGATGAAGTGACAATAAATGAAATCAATTAAATTATCTGGCAACCAAAAACATTGCCATTTAAAGGACATCTAACATGGTCCCATGGAAATGATGTTGGAATTCAAGAGTAAGGAGACCCATCTCCTAGTTTAAGCTCCACTACTATATAACTCCCATTTAGACCTGCTGAAACTCAACTTCTTCATCTGTAGTCAAAGGATATTGGTGGCTGCCCTCCCATACCCATGGTAAATATTAGTAATAAACTTTTCTTTTCCATCAAGCTGAGATGGAGGCTTAGTATCCTCAAACAGTTTTCCTAGCACTATTTTCAAATGACTAAGTTGGCTCAGGTAAAACCAATTTGCAATCTCTGGACTAGGTGGTCTTTTATGTTCTTTTGAGCTGTGCTAAATAATTCTAGAATTTTTCAGGTAATTAAAAATTGTTATATCATACTAGACTGTGTTAACATGAATTTTTTATTGCTTTAGAGATTGATGCTCAAATCTAAATCACATGTAGACCTTATGTTAAGGTCTAATAAGATAATAATTAAATATTCATTTGTCATAAAGTTACCGTACTTTCAATTAATGTTGTAAAGGTTATTCATGCATGTTCAAAATTTAACCTGATTTGAGGTTTCATTTAATTTCAGATCTGAAAATTCATCTCCAGACCACTGATTACGGCAACTTCTTGGCTAACCAAACAAATCCTCTTACTGTTTCCATTATTGACACAGAGATGAGAAAAAAGCTATGCAGAGAATTTGAGTATTTCCGGAATCATTCCCTGGAGCCCCTGAGCACCTTTTTCACATACATGACGTAAGTGATAGCAGGAGGCCCTACTCCTCCCCAGTGTGATTGTGCAAAGAACCCCGAACAGTTAACAGGTGGGGTGTTAGGCTGACATGAGGCTTAAGACCTCTTCTACTGTTTGAGAGTTTGAATACATTCAAATTTGAGCGACTGATAGGTTCACAGAGCTGCATTTTCACTGTTAGAATATAGATTTCATTTATTTATAAACATGATTAGATAGGTGGCAATGGCCTCCGTGTAAAGCAGTGTTTTCAGTTTTCATTCTAAAAAATAAGTACTGCTGATGCGTGAAGGTAGATATGCGACATTTTCAGATCACTTGTCAGGGTGGGGTTGAAATATCACAAATCGTTCTTAAAGCCACACCTACCCTTTCCTGATTCCTCTTCAACAACATAAGGAGTTCCCATCACAGTTATATGTGTTTTATTTTTAATCCCTCCCCATCACCAGTGGTTCCAATCTTTCAGTGTGAAGGCCCTTCTTTTTAAAAAATGTTTGAACTTCTACACAATAGCAAATTGTGTTTCTTAATCCAGTTAATAGATTATATCCAGCGCTCAAAACTTTGGGCCTCTCTAGTTGTCTTAGCTGACAAACTGGGAACAAACGCCCGCAATGGATGAGCTGTTTATCATGTATATACAATTTAGATGTAATATACAAAGTTATGATTACTAGATCCAGGGCCTCGACTGGTTGAGAAAGGCATAAAATAAAAATATCCCTTTATTCCACATGTCCCCTCCTTCCCCACTCAGTTCGATTCCCTAAATGTAGGTACTTCTCAGTTTCTTATTATTTTTCTAAAAAAAAATGTACATTGTGTATGTATATTGATGCACACTCAACCCACCCTACCCCCACATTTTCAATTTATACAAACGGAATCAGTTTTTTCCCACTTAATATTTGTTAGAAATATCCTCATCAATGTCATACTTTATTAAATAACTGCGTAGAAGTCCGTGTTTGGTACATATCATGACTCCATTTATCAGGCATTTATTAACAACTAACTAACCTTTTTTAAATTACAAAATGTTTTGCAGCTAGCTTATTACTGTGTAGGTCTTGAATTTATTTCTAAGCTAAATTTCTAGCAGTGTGAGTAATGAATCAAAGGAATGCCCCGTTCTTTTTTGTTTTGTTTTGTTTTTTTTAACAGGAATGCCCCGTTTTTATCTTAACAAAATTTGCTAAGTTGAACCATCCCAACAGCACATGAGAAGGCCTGCAGCCCTAACCATTACCAACATCCCATACTACCTTCTTAAGTTTTGCCCTTCCAATAGGTTAAAAACTGTATCTCTGCTTTAATTTATATATTTTTATTAGCAAAAGGGAACATCTTTTCACACTTAACTAGTCATGTGTATTTGCTACCTGATCAAATACTTTTATTTGCTACGTGACCAAATACTTTGTCTATTTTTTTATTGAGGTATTCAGCATTTTTTGTTTATATATAAAAGCTCTTTTTAAATTAAGAAAGTTAACCTTTCATCATATGGGTTGAAAATTTATTTTCTCAGTTTGATATATTTTTATTTTTATATTGTTTGTTTGCTGTAGGAACATTGAAAAATTTTAATTAGTTATTTGGCAGTCTTTTCATTGTACAATCTTTTGATTATTGTGTCCTGCTTAGAAAGGCCTTTTCCACTCCAACTCATCAATAAACTCACCTGTCTTTTCTTCCATTTTTTTGCTGTTGTTGTTGATGTTTCATTTTTTACATTTAAAACTTCGATTCATCTAAAATTTATTTTGGTGTAAGGAATGAGACTAGAGATCCAGCTCAAATTGTTCTTCACACATAGTGATCCAGTGGTTCTGTACCATTTCCGTAAATAAGCAAGTAGAAGAAATGATCATAATTCCAAGCAGGAAGTAACCACTGATGTCCCTGAGACATGTTGTTAGTGCCTGTGTTCCTTGTTTGTGCAGTCAATCCTCCTACCACTAAATAATATAGAATTTTATTTATAGGCAAGACACAGATGCTGACATTTTTAAAGACTCCAACAGTATACAACTAGTCAGGGATGAAGATTAGATATGAACTCGGGTCTGACTCAGTCTAAAGCCCAAGCACTTTTTTTGAGAATTCTGGAAGGGCCGACATTGTTGCCAAGCCTGGAAATGGAGTAGAATTTGGAGATTCGGGAGAAGGCTGAACATCTGGGGTTGACTCATGAAGAGGGAAGGATTCTGCCTGCATGAGGAATAACTGGTCAGTTTGGGCTGGAGTAGGCTGTGCAAAAAAGGAAGGAGAGAAATGGGGAAGGGAGGCTAGAGAAGTAAATTCCAACCAGATAATGGAGTCTTCAGTGGCCAGGCTAATGAAGCTGGCCTTTATCACATCAGAGTATTTTTCGTGTGTGTGTGTGTCCCAAGATTTATTCCTCTCCATAACAGTTGGGGTGAAGTAGAATGCACTTGAGCTTTGGACTGAGTCAGGTCCGAGTTTATATCTAATCTTGAATGGCTGCCTGTGAGAGAGGATTTGCAAGCAGGGAAGCCTCTTGCAAAAATGTCTGGCATGGGTAATTATGAAGACGTTAAGGATTCCTGAGCTTTAAGACAACATGGCCATAGTTATGTAACAGCAAAAATGATAATCCAAATGCTAGACACCATTTATGAACTATTTCTATATACCAAGGCTCTGCTAAGTACTTTACAAATATTGTCTCATTAAACCCTCATGACAAGTCTTATTCAGTTCTGATCATCACCATTTTAAGGATGAGGAAACGAAAACTTAAGTGCAATAACTTGCCTAAGTCACAGACCTAAAAAGTGGAGGAGTCATGATTTGAAATAAATGTTAGCAGTAGGCTTTGTAAAATTATTTTGCTCAGATTTTAGATGAGTTCGGAAAATCTGACCTGTGATGACAGGGGACAGTCCAATTTTAACTGAATGAGAAAGCTGACAGGCTTTGTACTTTTTAGGTTGCAAGACGATCTCACATGATGAAAATTTCCCCCAAATCTGTGAAGAGATGCGCCAGCTCTAAGAATAACTCTGAGTCATTTGGTCAGTGGTTCCTCTTATGTGATGATTCCACGATTTATTGCTTCCTAATTATAGACTCTTAAACCTGGAAGGAGCCTTAGCATTAATTAGCCTTCTTATTTCACAACAAACTACCATGTCAATCTAGTTAAAATATACTCTGTTTCTAAAAACAATTACTTAAAATTCCAAATATTTCTAGTCATTAGCGATGTTTAAAAACTGTATATAAGAATTCAGACAGTCACAAATACCTGGGTAGAATGTTAATAAAAAATAAGACGTGGAAATGTAGTTTTGGTAGAATCAGTATTGTTAGTAATGGACATGTTTTAATTTATCTTCTGCCTCTCTCTGTCTCTCTGTCTCTCTCTCAGCTGTAAACTCTTTGAATTAGTTCTTTTAGTATCTCTATCTGGACTTACAAGTATATAATGGGCACTGAATATTTGCTGAATCAATATATAATCCTGTATTTAGCAGTATCTTACACATACATATAGAAACATACTTTCAGACAGTTCAGGATTTTATATTTTATATAGTACTTGAGAATTGGTTATTTACTGGCCAGTATGTTAGGGGTAAAACCCAAATGTTATGCCTGCAGGTACATTTTGTGTGACCAGGTCAGTCTTTACAGTAATTTTTAAAAATATATTTAATTAAGGCTTTATCCAATTAGCCACAGTTGCCAGCAGTCCCTTTTGTCTTATGATCTTCAGGTATTCAGGTTACTTATCAGACATCTGACCTAGATGTTTTACCTACATCTCTACACAAAGAAGTGTTTATATCTCCAGTTTTCAAACTAGAGAAACTGAGGCTCAACATATTAATGTATATTTCAAGATCACAACATTATTAAGAGATTTGGAAGAGATTTGATTTCAAGTCCATCATTCTAGAAAACTAATGATCTTGTACTGGCCCAATAGTTTATAAAAAGGCAAGTAAATCAGAAATATCTGTGGGCCTTTAAACAATAAGTATATTTCTGATCCCTATCCCAGGAGATTCTGATCCAGTTGGCCTTGGAGTGGGGCCCACCTGTATTTTGGAAGGCATGCAGGTTAATCTGATGTGCACCCCTAATTAAAAATGTCCCATTATGGTGCCTCAACTTTATGACTTGGAAGTCACTTTCACAATTATTCTTATGAGTTTTTCACCACAGTTAATTCATGGATAGGATTATCTCCTTGTCAGAGAACAGAGAGCTCAACTGCACTGAAACCTAGGTCTTCTGAATCTCAATCCGTGGTTTGTTCCACCATGTCGTGTGACTTGCCAACACTGGCAGCATCCAGCTGTGCTCTGTAGAACCTAAAGATGTGTCACCATAACAAAAGGTAACAAAGGTATGTGTGCAGGACAGTTGTCCAATAGTTCTGAAACTATTTTTCTTTTAGAACATGTTGCAAAGTCAAGTGTCTGTCTAGCACCTGTGAACTCCCATCAAATAGGATTACTTCCTGCCCTATTAGGCAATGCCCAGGGCATCATTATGAAAATGATTAAGTCAACCCTAATAGAGATGGTCTAAATTTAATGTGGTATGATAAATATAATCTAAGCGTTGCACATGCGTGTGATATAATTACTGTATATGTAAAACTTGTTTTGAAAATCTGGAATGGATATTTTTAAATGCCTAATAGCAGGAAGATCTGGAGGTTTTATGTACTATAATTATACACAGTGGTATGAAACAAAGGGATGAATCCAATAACATTTTAATGAAGAGACTATGTAATGTAGGCTTGGATTGTTTTATTTTTCTTCCCTCCTACTCAACACTTTCCAGCAGCATTTCAATTTCTCCTATCTTTTGAGATTAGCCATCTGACTAGAATAACATTTTAATATTCAAAATACTAATTTTATTTTAAGATTGTTTTAATCTCTTGAAATAATCAAATTTTCTCAATATAGGATGACCAAGGAAATATAATACTCAATACTTCACAGTAACATCGACCAAGAATCGTAGGTTAAGGACCACACAGTGAAGAAATCTTTAGAGATTCATTTATGAAAGCTAACCAAAGTTCTTGACTATTCCAGTGACACTTTATAACCCTGCTGTAGGCGTTGAACTATGCTGTACATTAGGAGGCTGTATACCTTGGTTTGCCCTAAAGGGTTTCTTTCTCAGGATGAGGTCTTTTGATGCTCAAACCAGGAAAAACCTCAGCAAACTGGATGAGTTGGTTACCCCATCACTTGTTAGTCAAAACATAAATAACCTAATTCTGAGTCACTAAGAACTTCCATTCTGATGGAGCAAGCATATGTGTTCCCAAAGGGTGAAAAGATGACAGAATTAAGCAACAGCTATAATAGAGACTTGAACATTCAATTAGAGGAGTCTGGAGGATGAAATAACTAAATCTGGTTTTAAAAGATTTTGCAGAGAAAGTAGAATTTGAACCAGTATTTCAGTGGGCATCTGATTAAAGGAATACATGTACATCAGTGAGGCATGATAAGATTGGTGTATCTTGAGATAAGTCATCTCAGGTGTGGCTGGAGCCCACACAAGAGCAGGAGCATAGACTGGGGAACGAGAGTCAAGAGCCTGGCCTGATTTAGGGCTCTGGCCTAAGTCTCTATAAGTAACAATCAAGGAAGGCTTTTCAGAAAGGGTGCTACCATTTCATGCTTCAAGTGCCCAAGTCCTTGTAGCCAGTACGTAGTAGAAATGCTAAGATGTGACATCAGGGCTCTCCAAATAGCATTTCAAAGCTGCTACTTTTACTTTTTTGTTTGTTTTTACTTTTCAACTCTTATTGCCTTGAAAAGTGAGGGTTAATGATCTGATACATATTTTAGGAAAATGATTCTGTTGGTATTGTGAAAGATGTGTTGAAGAAATGAGGCTTGAAGCAGAGAAACCATAGAGGAAGCTATTTTTAAAGTTTAGAGTGGAAATATTGATAGTAGAGTTAAGAAGGAGGGGACAGTGGTTAGATGCATCTGAGAGGAAGACAACAGAATTTAGTGTCTTGATTTATGATGAATGAGAGAAAACAGTCAATGATTTCTGGGAATTCTAAGCTAAGGGAAGAAAGAATTTGCAAGTTGGAAGAAGGATTTTGTTATTTGTACTCAAAAAGAATAAGCCCATTTAAGTTAGATAAAATTATATGAATAAATTAATCATTCTTAATCTCACCATGATTTGACATATTTTTATACTCTTTCTATACATTTTAAAAGAAAATCATGTAAAAATAATTTAATTAATTTAAAATATCTATTATCAGCATTTTTTTCAAGTAAGTTTTTCTAATTTTTTTTTACAGTATGGTACCATTTATATTTTTAAATGGGGGGTTTGCATGTATTTGCTTGTTTGTATATATATATATATATATATATATATATATATATATATATATATATATTTGTGGGAGATATCAAAGGCACTGATGGAGTTACGCTCCTGGAAGTTTCTTTGCACAATTTTGGTTCCAAACAATTTGTTTCGATTTATTTTCCAAGTAAGACAATTTCAATATACAGAACACTTTTCTTCATTTGGGTTGAGAAATTATTGTTGTTGTTCTGCTTAACTAGCTATCATAGTTAGTAGGCGGTTATCACATGATTGCCTAAAAGGAGATTCCGAAATGGATTTGAGTACTCAGGGGAGAGAAGGGTAATGATGGTAACAATGTTTTATTGTTTCCTTTTTTATCTTTTAAATTCTGAATCATAGGAGTGTACTACCTAATCAAACTAATAGTTGCTAGTCCAATATCCATAGCTTATACTTTACTTTTTTTTTTTTTTTTTGCGGTACGCGGGCCCCTCACTGTTGTGGCCTCTCCCGTTGCGGAGCACAGGCTCCGGACGCGCAGGCTCAGCGGCCATGGCTCACGGGCCCAGCCTCTCCGCGGCATGTGGGATCTTCCCGGACCGGGAACCCGTGTCCCCTGCATCGGCAGGCGGACTCTCAACCACTGCGCCACCAGGAAAGCCCATACATTACATTTTTTATAACAATTTCCCATGTCCAAAGTATGCCATGCTATCTTAATCAGTTTCTGAACTCAGGGAGCAAGTTCAGAGTGAGATGGATACCTGAAAATCTCTCAAAGACCTAAACATAAGAGCCAGAACTATAAACCCTTAGAAGAAAACATAGGGGAAAACCTTCATGATGTTAGATTTCCCAGTGATATCTTGGCTATGACACCAAAGCACAGGCAATAGAAGAAAAAACAGACAAATTGGAGTTCATCAAAATTGAAAACGTTTGTGCATCAGAGGACACCACTGAAATGACAGTCTTCATTCTTTTCATCTGTCATCTTCCCATTTTTAAGCGCTTTTCTTGGGTGCTTGATAGTTGTTTTTATGGCAGGTTGACATACATAGTTCTCTAAGTTCCTTGGAGGTTTTTTAGTTCTCTTAGCCTGAAGGCCAATTTTCGATTTTCAGTTTCCCTCTGTAAAGTTTGTTTCTTTCACTGAAAACTGTTGCTGTACATCAGTCAAAGCATCATCTTTCCCTGCTTCGATGTTTCTTTCCCGATTCCACTTGCGAAGGTCCTCTTCTTCCTTTGTGCTGTTCTCTAGCTCTACTTCTCTCTTGCTGACCAGTGTGCCAGTACTGATGGCAGAGGGACTCTTTCTTGAAAATCCTTCGGAATCAGAACCCAATCCTAACATAGCAGTATTTCTAGGGTCCATCACAAGTGTATGTTATTGCCAAGGAATCTTATGAAAATTTTACACAACTGTGTTCCATAAAAAACAGGGATCTCCAAAACTTTCAACCAGCATCTCTTTCTCGTGTCAGAGGCCAAGGCCGAGAGAGATGAGAGTGCAGGGAAGTGCAGAAGAGGGGGTGGCTGCCACCAGGCTCCTCCGCTTTCCTTGGTCCGCAGCGGATCCCCTCCACTTGTCAGGAGGTGACCAGCGAGTGAGTGGACTTCAGCAGCGTGAGGCCATGCCCCCTCCTTCACCTCCTCTCCTCCCCTCACCCCCTTCCCCCTCTAATATTTTTAAATGTTTATATAGCCTTCCATCTGGTCATGAACATTCTAGATGTTTTGTGTCTTCCTTACCTCCAAGTCTGTATAGTATTTAATTTGTTAAATTCTGATTTCAAGAATCAAATTCCCAATAATATTATGAGACTGACTATTTGACAGCACTGTGCACTTGTGATTCTGACTCTTTGGCCAGAAAAGTTCTGAAATATAAAGACTGCACCAACTTAAAGGCTTTCTATCCATGTGAATGTTCAATGGGGAACAAGTGCAGGACAAAGATGTCTCAACTCTAGCTGCTGATAAAGCCTTCCTCGTATAAAACTCTCAAGCACTTGAATGGTAAAACACTGGTGCTCTTCTGCAAAAGTGATGCTTGGTCGATCTATAACTGAATGATACTTAATCAGCATAATGTTTATTAAGTTACTGCTATGAGTGAAGGCCTATGCTAGGTTCTAAGATTAGAGATGAATTGAATATAGACTTTGTTCTCTAAGCCAGTAGAAGAGTTACTTAAGGTACAGATTCTAAGACCATTCCTCTAAAAAGTATGTTTTAGTAGGTTCTGGACTGTGATCTAGGAATCTTCACTTTCAATAAGCCTTTCAATCAGGTGACCCTGATGCACGTGAGAAATTCTTACAGCCAGTAGGTAGGTTCTCTGTCTACAATACACCAGTTTGAGACCCTGAAAAGAGTTCCTGAACCACTCAAAACCTTGGTTTCCTCATCTAAAATAATAATTATTATATTAAATTTAGAGTTGTGAGTTTAATTGAAAGTAGAACATTATTTTGTGAGGCCAGTGAAATGAAATACAGGGTCCTTGTTAAAAAATGTTTAGTAGGGCTTCCCTGGTGGCGCAGTGGTTGAGAGTCCGCCTGCCGACGCAGGGGACACGGGTTCGTGCCCCTGTCCGGGAGGATCCCGCATGCCGCGGAGCGGCTGGGCCCGTGAGCCATGGCCGCTGAACCTGCGCATCCGGAGCCTGTGCTCCGCAACGGGAGAGGCCACAGCAGTGAGAGGCCCGCGTACCGCAAAAAAAAAAAAAAAAAAAAAAAAAAATTTTTAGTAATTTCAGGAGAACAACAGCAGAGAATTAAACCAAGCACAGGGCCCTTCTAAGTGTGGAATCCTGTGTGACTATACAAATCGTACATCCATGAAACTGGCTGATTGAAAATTATGCACATATATAATACACAAATAAATCTACACATACAACATATCCACATATACACAAAAAATGTAGCTAACTTTATGCATTGGGGTCTAGTCACCTGTGAAAGTGAGAAAAGTTTGCATAAAGGAGGCCTGAAGAATGACCCCGTTTGTACGTGAACAGGAGGCACATCCAGCAGAGAGCAGAAACACAGGCTTAACCAGTACGGCTGTTGGGTTGCCGATGCCGCCTCACGTCGGCAAAAGTGGTGTCTGAGGGTTAACGATGTTAAGGTAATGGATGCCACAGAACGTATAATATTGATACATCAGGGCCAAGGTGGACGGGTTCTATCCCTTGCTTTGCCAACTTTCTGGCTAGGCAGCAATCAACCACCAGGGGGCATGATTGATCCCAGCAACCTGTTTTCCAAAGTATTGCTCCTTCCCCAGCAATTGTTTAGTAAAAGACTTAAGGCTGTCCCATAACCTGGAGAGATTGAAATCCATTGTGGTACTTATCCAGATAACCACTGCCTTAGTTGTATTTTATTTTGTCTCATTTATTTTGTTTTTTTTAATTGAAAATGAGGCACGTGTGTATATTTTTTAAGAGTTTTTATTTAAAAATTTATTTAGTGCTTACTACAAGCCAGCAATTTTATAATCACTTAACATGTATTAAATTTATTTAATTCTCACAACAATCCTATGAGATGGCTTTTTAGAAATACAGAACAGAGGTTTTCTAAGTAAAGAGTATATTCCAGTACCCATTTCCCAAAGCCCAGAGGCAAACAATTATGTTTTATGCATGCCTTTCCAAATTTGTTTCTATTTGAAAAAAATTTTATGTGTATGCATACGTTTATATCTAAACCAATAAATATGAATACACATAGTTGGTTTTTTTTTTTTAGAACAGTGAGATTATACTATGTATTGCCTACAATTTGTCTTTTTTATGTAATCTATTAAGATTTTTCTACATAAGTGTATATAGATCTAACTTATTTTAAAGCATATATTGTATCGCATTGTGTTGGATGTACCAAGATTTATTTAATCATCCCCCTTTTGTCCATATAGTTTATTTCTTTGCTATTTCAAGTAATGCTACAACAGACATCATTGTACGTATATATTTGCTTCCTCATGCCAGAATTTCCTTACATTGGATTCCCAAAAGTGAAACTGCTTTGTCAACAGCTGTGCAAGTTCTAGATTTTGATAGATATTAGCAGATTGCTCTCTCATGCTCCAACAATGTATGAAAATTTTGCTCCTCTACCCTGTCCTCTCAGCTGTTTCTTTTTTTCTTTCCTCATTGGAAGAAATAAGATTCTCCAAAATTTATTGTGACTGGTGTTTTGAATATAATAAAGATGAGATTTACCAGTCACTGTTCTTGACTAGGTGGAGAACAAGCTATTATAGACACAGCATGTTTAACTGCCTAATGAGCAAGAAGTATCACTCCATTGGTGTTTTCCTATGAATTTCTGTAATATTTACATACAGTGCTAGAGAAGGGGCGACACTGGAGCAATCTCACTAATGTTATTCTCCTCAGTAGAAAAGTATAGAAAAAGCAAGGAATAAGCAGCTATGACCTCTAGAAAAAAATTCCAGTTATCTTCTTGATTCTGTTTACTCAGGGAATATCAGAATTAACATATTTGTCTGAACATAGAGAAAAATGTATTCATCAATTGAAAAAAATCATCAGTGTGTGTCCCTGTTCTGTGCAAGTATGGTTCAGGCCTCAGTACAAAAATTGTACTGAACAAAGTCCTTATCTTTAAGGATACTATAAGTAGTAAAGATAGGTAGGAATTATCTGTAAATAATTACACTTGAACATGTAACATTACTTACCCAAGAACAATTGATTAGTGGCAAAATTAGTGTAGGAATCCAGGTCTTAGATCTTTAGATATATAATAACTATTTGTGAGTGGATGAGCTAACTGTTGCTCATGTTCACCATTGCTACTGCCAATGTATATTAAAAATTAATTTCACACCAAGATAAATATAAATACAGAAATTTAGAGAGAAAAAGAAAGATATCACTTCTAGCTAGAGACAGTTTAAAAGCTTAAAATGAATATTTGAATATTGGCCTTAAAGGATGGGAAAGATCTCAGCTTTTAGCAATTGGTGGGGAAGGGATGCTTTATCCATATAGAGAAGAGTAGGAACAAAGACACTGACAGAGAAAAGGACAAATAAGCTTGAAGAATTTTTAATCCAAACAAATGCGTTAGACCAAGATTGTAGAGAATCTTAAGTACTGGAGAAAAGAGTTTTCTAAAGATTCCAGAGCTACCAAGGGTTTGGGAAATGCATAGTGATAAACATTTTTGTTCTAAATGTGCTGTTACAACAATGCTGACTTCTTAGTAGTTTCTCAGTATTTTATTTTCCTGGAAGGAAAAAAAAATGAGTGTGACAGCAAAATTAATTGCTTTTAAAAATGGTTTTAATTTTCACTTCCTCTATTTAAAAAATGGGAAACTTCAGGGAAGTAAGAAATGTTAACCAAAATGTCAGATTTCAAGAGGGAGCAGTGTGTTTATGGGGATATTCTAAACCTCAACAGTCTATTAGCAAATCAGACTAAATGTCAGGGCTGCCCCATCTGAGTACATGGGATTAGCATTGGATTGAATAAATCTGGGGTATATCAGAAATGTTTATCAATACAATCAAGGAAAACTTTCATTTGAAAATTAACACATGGGAAAATACTTTCCACATGGCCCTGTTGTCCATGTGACAGTAAATAACTGGTGGGCTTGTTAAGGGTGGATCAGTACCTTTCACTGAGGAGTTTCATTCAGAATGAAATAACTTAAGTACACCTAATGCATTTCACACACACCCCTATACTTTCCATGAACAATTACTCTTGATCGTGCATTTTGTAAAATTTTATTTATTTATTTTTTTGCGGTACGCGGGCCTCTCACTGCGTGGCCTCTCCCGCTGCGGAGCACAGGCTCTGGACGCGCAGGCTCAGCGGCCATGGCTCACAGGCCCAGCCGCTCCGCGGCATGTGGGATCTTCCCAGACCGGGGCACGAATGCATCATGTCCCCTGCACCGGCAGGCAGACTCTCAACCACTGCGCCACCAGGGAAGCCCTTGATCGTGCATTTTATGTCCCTGATCTTGTATTTTCTATATGTACAAGTGTGACCTAGAATCGTATCACAGTCCTGCTTGCCTAAAACAGCATCATTATCACTGAGAACACTATATTATATGTTGCATAGGAAAGGATGCTGATCCAGCCACTTAGGTAGAAGGAACCAGTCCTGACATCAGGGTGTGGTTCACATGATGAAGCCAAACCTTAGTCACAATGCTTTGAGATGATGAATCTCTTGTCATCTCCAAATTCGCCAAGTTGTTTCCTATCCAGTCGTGCCTGAAAGGAGAATTAAGACTGAGTCATGAAGAGCTTCCATCTTAACAAAGGGGTTCAGGCCTTTTCATACATAAAAGCAGCTATCATTTATGATGAGTTAACCAGCATTGTTTTGAGATTAATGATTACATTTCCAAAGAGAAAACATTAATTTTTTTTTAAATTTATTTACTTTATTTATTTATTTTTTGGCTGCATTAGGTCTTTGTTGCTGCATGCAGGCTTTCTCTAGTTGCGGTGAGCGGGGGCTACTCTTCATTGCAGTGCACGGGCTTCTCATTGCGGTGGCTTCTCTTGTTGCAGAGCACAGGCCCTAGGTGCACAGGCTTCAGTAGTTGTGGCACGTGGGCTCAGTAGTTGTGGCTCATGGGCTCTAGAGCGCAGGCTCAGTAGTTGTGGCTCACGGGCTTAGTTGCTCCGTGGCATTTGGGATCTTCCAGGACAAGGGCTTGAACCCATTGGCATTGGCAGGCGGATTCCCAACCACTGCGCCACCAGGGAAGCCAACATTAAATATTTTGAAGCTAAGATATCTTAAAGGAAACATCATATAAAATAATGACCACACAAGGATAATTCTAGGGTTATAAGATGTAGAACAGGATGGTAACAGATTTTATGAAAGGTATAGATCTAGACCTGAGGGTGAGTATCCCAACAGGTATTATGATTTATGGTCTTGTGGATGTTCTGTCTTCCAAATGACTGTACCACTCAGCTTCTTGTCTCCACGCCATACCAGGAGTTAAGCCCTTCTTTTTTTTTTTTTTAATTAGTTTATTTTATTTATCTTTGGCTGCATTGGGTCTTCATTGCTGCATGCAGTCTTTCTCTAGTTGCGGCGAGCGGGGGCTACTCTTCGTTGCGGTGCGCAGGCTTCTCATTGCAGTAGCTTCTCTCGTTGGGGAGCATGGGTTCTAGGTGCACGGGCTTCAGTAGTTGTTGCACACGGGCTCAGTAATTGTGGCTCGCGGGCTCTAGAGTGCAGGCTCAGTAGTTGTGGCGCACAGGCTTAGTTGCTCCGTGGCATGTGGGCTCTTCCCAGACCAGGGATCGAACCCGTGTCCACTGCATTGGCAGGCGGACTCTTAACCACTGCGCCATCAGGGAAGTCCCTAAACCCTTATCTTCTAAGAGCAATAGGTAAATTTAGAAAGGATTCTGTTAACTAGAACTAAGTGTAAAAGTGCAGAGATGTAGAAATCTCAGACTTGATGAAAGAGTATGAACATTGCAATTTTTTAACTCTGAAGATTATGTATGTGGCTTATAATTTTCTCCTCCTCTTCCTCCAAGGTCTGGTTTATAGAGAATTAACTTCCTCTAAGGATGTATGACCCTCCTTCTTTGCAGGAGGCACTGCAGTAATGCTTTCATATGTATGACTAATCCTGGTGCCAACCATTCAAGTTGAATAAATATTTCCATTTAAGATGAGGAAATGAAGCTCTTGCTAAACTGGTTTTTAAGTAACAGAGCTGGGCTTAGAATTAGGCTTATCTGTTTCAAAGCTTGGGCTCCTTTTACTGTGACAATTTATGATTCCAAACAGTTTTCATATGTGTGATTTGATTTAATTTACACAGCAACCACGTGAAGATAATGGTATTCTACCCTTTCCCACCCCCTTGATGCCAAGCTTCTTAAAAAGGATAGTCTCTACTGCTATATTCTCACTTATTTACTCAACCCACTCCAGTCTTATTTTCTACTCCACCAGGCTCTCGAAACCACTCTAGTTGCTAAGTCTAATGGATATATTTTCAGCTTTTTCATAACTCACCACAGTAGATGTCCTCATCCTGTGCATTCTGTGATGACACTTTCTCTTTGGGCTCCTTTAACCATCCTGGCTTTTCCTCATTCCTCTTACAAAGTCTTCTTCTCACCCTTTAAAAGTTTTTGGGGTCTGTTCTATTCTCTCTTCTAAAATATATACTTTCTTTTTAATGCTATCATTCACATCAATAGCCAGAGAAGTAATCAGAAACCAACGAATGAAGGGCCTTGAATACAATTATGAGAAACTTATGTTTCATTCTAAAGGCAGAAGGAAGCCATTGAGAGATTTTTAGGAATAAGAGTAGTGAGGTTGCTGATAAAGATAGAGATTCCAGAAGAAGGAGAAATATTAGGGGCAATAAGATTTTTGAGATAGTGTGACTGAGGTGCCTATGAGAAAATCAGTAGTCATATTCACAGAAAGGAAGTGAAAGAATATGGATCTGAGGCTGGAGAAAGAGGTTTTGCCTGGAGCTGAAGATTTGCAAATAGTATACTTCTATGTGGTAGAAGGAAGTGTGGCCATGGATAAGGTTTTTGAAGTGGGACCTACTGAGTGAGAATAATACTCTGATGGAATCCTTGCTTATTAGGTATGTGTATATTTCTTTGCTCTTAGCTGAGAATGCCTACAATGAAAACCACACTGGTAAATACCCCACCTAATGCCCAGATCTTGGTTTCTAATACCATTCTCCCATAAAGGGAATCAGCGTTCCTTGGAGAAAAAGCTAATTTTAGGACTGGGGCAAGAAATATATAAGATGAACTTAAACTGTCTTGGAATGCCAGAATATGAGGACATGAAAAACGAAACAAACAAAACAAAAAACCTGCAATGGTTGGGTATGTTAAAGGAGCACACAGGAGCCAACTGCAAGAGCCCTTAGTGGCTAAAGCTGGAACAATTTGAGCAACAAAATAAAGGAAGTTGTACTGAATTATCACCCCAAATAAAAATAAATGTAAAATAAATATTTATGAGACCATCCTGGTCTAAATAAATGATAGGATAACTTAATAAATGAGGGAGAAGAGACGAATCTCCCTTATAGAATAATTTGTGTAGATGCTCCATCCTCAAGGAGGGGAACCATATTCCCTACTTCTTAAGGATAGGCTGTACACAGTGACTTCTTCCAAAGAGTACAATGTGGAAAGAGGGGGCAGTACCTTTGCAGTGTGGAGACATCTGGCAAACACTGCCTCAGCCAGGTGATCAAGATCAGCACAGTCATAAACTATGCTAATAGTATGTACCTTTGATATGATGGGATGCAAATGGCTCCTTCTACTTAGCTTGTGGAAGTGCAGAAGTAGTCTGCAGGGGTGACTGGGGGGGTGGGGGGGGTGAGGTGGGAACAGAGCCCTTCTCCAAGCTTCTGGATTTCAAGCTTCCAGTTCTTCCCACTACATCCTTTAAGATTAAGACTCCTCCAACTCCATTCTCTCCCTCACTCCTGGGACTCAAAATACATAGCAGCAATGAATCCCAGGAGGAGAGGAGAAAAGGGGAAAGGCTGAAAATGTATTCAAAGAAACAGTAATTAAAATTTTTCCAAATTTGGCAAAACACAAACCTACTGATTCAAGAAGCTGAGTGAACCCCAAACAAGAACAACCCAATGAAATCCAAGCCACGACACATCATAGTCAAACTTCTGAAAGACAAAGACAAAAATGCCTGAAAGCTGTGACACTTGTGGGGGAAAAGCAACATGAACAATGGTGGATTTCTCATTAGAAACCATGGCATTCAGAAGGAAGGGGTGTAACTTTTTTTTTTTTTTGAGGTACGCGGGCCTCTCACTGCTGTGGCCTCTCCCGTTGCGGAGCACAGGCTCCGGACGCACAGGCTCAGCGGCCATGGCTCACAGGCCCAGCCGCTCCGCGGCGTGTGGGATCTTCCCAGACCGGGGCACGAACCCATGTCCCCTGCATCGGCAGGCAGACTCTCAACCACTGCGCCACCAGGGAAGCCCGGTGTAACATTTTTTTAATGCTAAAAGGAAAGAGATGTCCACTCCAAATTCTATATACAATGAAGATATCTTTCAAGAATGAAGAGCAACTCAAAACAGTCTCAGATGAATGAAAACTAGGAATTTGTGCCCATAGACCTACCCTAAAATAATGGCTGAACAAAGTTCTTGAAACAGAAAAGAAATGATAAAAGAAGGAGTCTGAAACAACAGGAAAAGAACAATAAAAAAGGAGGAAAGTATGGGTAAATACAATAGACTTTCTCCTCTTGATTTTGTAAATTATATTTGACAGTTGAAGCAAAAATTAATACTTGTCTGATGTGGCCCTTTCTGTATGCAGAGGAAATATTTAAGACAATTCTATTATAGATAGAGAAGGTAAGGAGATTTTAAAAGAGGAAAGGTTTATACACTTCACTAAAAGTTGTATAGCCACTCTGGAAAACAGTTTGTCAGTTTCTTAAAAAACTAAACATACCCTTACCACGCAACTCAAATTGCACTTCTAGGCATTTATCTGAGATAAATTAAAATTTATTTCCATGTAAAAACTGACACAAGTTTCCATAACAGTTTTTATTTATAATAGCCAAAAACTGGGGGAAAACCCCCCAAAACAAAATGCCTTAAATAGGTGAGTGGTTAAACAAACAAGTATACACATACAGTGGAATACTACTCACCAATAAAGGGACAAATTATTTACATGCAACAACTTGTATGTATTATATATGTCTCAAGGGAATTAAGCTGAATTAAAACAGCCAGTTTCAAAATGTCACATAATATACAATTCCTGTTAAATATTATTCACAAAATGGCAAAGTTACAGAAAGAACAGATTAGTATTTGCCAGAGGTTAAGAGATAGTGGGTGGGAAGAGAAGGATGTGACTGTGAAGGGGGTAGCACATTGGAGATCTTTGGATGATACAATAGTTCTTTACCGTGACTGTGGTGGTGGTTACACAAATAGGCACATGGGATAAACTTACACACACACGGAGTACCAGTGTCACTTGTCTAATTCTAATGTTTCACTACAGCTATATAGATGTAACCCCTGGTGGAAACTGGGTGAAGAGTACATAGGACCCCTCTGTATTATTTTTGCAACTTCCTGTCAACCTAATTATTTAAAGATAAAAAGCTTTAGAAATTTATGCCATGCTGGTGTGCCCACATAGTAGTAATCATAATAATAACTCATAAAATTTCTTCTAACATTTGAAGCCTGTGATCACAGGAAATGAAAAAATTATATTCAATTATATGTACATAGAGTTATAGAGAGCCATAAAGGACTTTCAATATAAAGATATAAGTACCATATTAGGGTAAAATTTCATCAGAGAATTGGAATAGAAATAACATTTCCAGAAAAAAAAAATAAGGAACAACATAATTTCCTTCTGTTTATGTATTTGTAATTGAATAGTGGTAGTGTCTTAGTGAGCTCGGGTTTCTGTAACAAAATGGTATAGACTGGGTGACTTGAACAACAGGAATCGATTTCTTACAATTTTGGAGGCATGGAAGTCCAAAATCAGGGTGCCATCCAATTTGGTTCCCCAGGGAAGGCTCTCTTCCTCACGTGTAGACAACTGCCTTCTCATTATGTCCTCACGTAGCAGAATGAGAGAGAACAAGCTCTCTGGTGTCTATTCCTATAAGGACACTAATCCCATCATGTAGGTCCCACGCTCATGGCCTCACTTAAACCTAATTAATAGCCCCAAAGGCCCCATCTCCATATACCATCACATTGGGGGTTAGGGCTTCAACATGAATTTTAGGGGGATGAAAATCTGTCTTTAGCAAGTGGGTATTCAGATTCTTCATTGGATAATTTAATTTGACTGATTTAACAGGTTCATTTTAAATACTGACATTCACAATATACCAGAAATATTTTTGCAGTATTTAAACTTATAATAAAAGTTTTTGTTTGTTTGTTTTTGTTTTTGTGGTATGTGGGCCTCTCACTGTTGTGGCCTCTCCCGTTGCGGAGCACAGGCTCCAGATGCGCAGGTTCAGCGGCCATGGCTCACGGGTCCAGCCGCTCCGTGGCATGTGGGATCTTCCCGGACCGGGGCACAAACCCACGTCCCCTGCAGCGGCAGGCGGACTCTCAACCACTGCGCCACCAGGGAAGCCCGCCTCAGTTTCTTATGTGTAAAGTGGTGGTAATAATGGTCCTTAGAGCACTGACTTGTGGGGAGGCTTAAATGGGAACATGCATGTAATGCATATAAGGTACTGCATGTATGTAATGTAATGTAGTGTAATGCATGTAATGCCTGGCACATAGCAACAACCTCAAGAAGCATTGGCATTTTTAAAAATTATTATTTTTACAACCTAAAATTTTTGAAATAGAGTCATTTACTCTTACAATTTAAGGTGACTTCAAGATTTTCACAGGTGCCAATATCAAAGTTACAGAAGAAAACATTTAGAAGGGGCTAGAAGTGAAGATGTTTGTCTAGACCATGAGTGGGAGAAAAATTAGCCCAATAGAGTGGGCACTAGTTTTGGCTCTGTTGCTATTAATAAACACAGTTATTTAAAACATTCGGAGTTTGAGCTAGGTGAGCACCCAGATGTCTTTAAACTCAAACATTACTCAAACAACGCCAGTAGAGATTTCCTTCCTAACCACTGGAGGCAGGGCCCTAGAGTTCTATCAAGATTATACTCTGGAAAGAGCAAGCTGTCTTTTGGGCACATTATCCCCCTGCCATCCCAAACAGCCAATAATAATTATATACCTGGTGCCTATGTGACAGAGATGAGGGAGGGACAGGAAAGATACCCCTCTCCCCTGCCATGGGCCGAATCCTGAGTCTCATTTCATTTTCTGAACAAAACTATGAGAACTGCTACTGTTGTCCCATCTTAGAAACAAGGCCACTTAAATGAGTTGAAATAAAACAATTCGATCTCCATAGCCCTTGCTCTTTGCAATAGAGGGCCTAGCCTGTCTATTAATTTTTTAAAAAAAAAGCACTCCAGACACACATGTGCACACATACACATGTACAGGCATAGGCTTGAGTGTTACGTGTGGGCTAAATTCTCACAGCATTGACTTTGGTTTCCCCTGTCAGCGTTGGTCTCATAGTCCTCTGCACATTGGGAATGTTGGCGGCTCATATGCTGTTACATTACAGGGGTGCTGTGGGGGAGCAATTAAACATCTGGAGTCTGCTAAGGATTATTAAGTGCTGGCAATTCCCCTCTCAGGTAATAGCTTTTGAGCCATAAGGGGACAGTTAAATAAGCACTTCCATTTTAATATCATTTTCAAGAGATAAAAAGGGTTCTAAAATTCCATAATGTCCAAATTTGGTACTGCTGTTTGGGGGAGTGAAGAAACTTTATAGTCATGTGCTTTTTATAAAGGGATAATTGCCTTCTTCTAAACTTCTTTAGGTAAAAATTTTATTGGGGTACATTGCGGAAGCTCAATTGCAATGCAGGAGATTCTTATCCTGCTGGAAATGCATTCTTGCACAGGAAGTCAGTAACCCTTGCCGCCAGACTCCAGTGACAGGGCTTCTAAGTGGCCAGGTTCATTTTCATCCAGTGAAAGGTGTTCTTTTCAAGCCTTAATTGTGCAGTGGTTGAGTCCCATCACTGCCAAACGTGGAGGACCTTGTCTCATCGCTTGGCTGTCCCTTCCGTCTTCTGAGCCGCCACCTCAGCCTCTTGGCTGCCTCTTTCCCCTCAGCTCTTAAATGTGTTCTCTTCTCTCCCACCTTAAAAAAAAAAAAAAAAAAAAAAACATCCAAACTGAAAGTCCAAAGCTCCTCTGGCCCCCGGGTCTCCATACAGTTGCCTTCCCCTGCTTTGTAGTTTAAACTCTTTTAAAAAACAAAACAATTAAACAAACCAAAACCCTCTGTACTTCCCACTCATTTTAAACACAGTGGTCAGGTTTCTGGCTTCTCCCCTTTCCCTTCCACAAGCAAACTCCACTGAACATGTTTTGTGGTGCCAGATGACCTCTTAGTGGCTGCATCCTGAGAACACCTTGCTTCAATGTTTACCCTGACTTTCCTGTGGCCTTTAACCTCTTCCTAGAATTCTCTTCCCTGGTTTTCTTCCTACCATCTGGTCATTCCTTCTCAGTCCTTAAATGTTGGGGTTCCCCAGAGTTCTCAGGACAGAACTCTTGACATACACTCTAGAATGTGGTCTCAAGCATTCCCAAGACATCTGCTTCCACCTTTAAACTAGCACCCCCTGCCAAGCTCCCTAAATGTCTCTGGTCCACAGCTGTCTCTTCAGGACTTAGACGTCCGAGACCTATTGGGCATCTCCTCCTGGGCATCTAAACTCATTCGGTCCAAAACATCAGCTCCCACTACAAGCCGTTCTTCCTCCACTGCTCTCATCTCAATAAATGGCTCCAGCTTCTAAATGTTAAACCTGGAAACCTATGTGTCATCCTTGACAACTAAACACAGCATAATCTGAGCGTTAAGAGAAAAGTTTCAGAAGCAGGCTGTCTGAGTTTGATTCTCAGCCCTCTTCATTTGTTAGCTGTGTCGTTATGGGTGAGATTTTTACCTGTCTGGGCTGCCAGTTCCTCATCTATAAAACGGAGGTAATAATAGTACCTATCATCATCACAGTGTAATTATCGTGATTAAATAAAATAACTTTTGTAAAGCACTTTACTATATAAGTGTTGGCTTACTTCTTATCCTGTTTTAATGCATATTCTATCTACATAGATCATAATTCCCCCTGTCCTTGACGTATTCAGCATCTCCCATTGCCCTCAATCCAAATTCTTCATCTTGTCTTTCAGGACCCTGCATGTTCAGACTGGGTCCCACCTCCAGGGCTCAGCAGGCAAAAGAACATCCTTGTTCCTGGCCCTCTTGTCTCTGGGGCTTTTCACATGCTCTCCCTTCTGCCTGGAAGCACTCTTTCCCAGCCACCGCTTTTGCCTGGACAGCTCCTACTCATTCTGCAAGTTGCAGCCTGAATGTCACTCCCTAGGAATTCTGATCCCAGACTGGTTTAGTGCCCAGCTCTGAATCCCCACACCACCCTGTAATCTCCTTTATGCAGACTGTATGCTGCACTGCAATGTACCAGTGCCTCCCTTAAGCTGTATTTTCTGTGAAGGAAGCAACTATGTCTCTCTTACTTCTTGACCTCATTGCTTGGAATATCCTGGGTAGAGCTTATATTGAATAGAGAAATCACATAAAGTGTGAACCTATGGGCTCTTGGGGTTCTGGGAGGGGAAAAAGCTAGAAAGTTGACTATCTGCTCTCATAGGAGGAAAAAAAACCAGAATACTTTAATTTTTAATATATAAAACATTTTAATATTAAAATTACTAAATATTTTTATTTATTTTTAAATATTTAAAACTTCGAATACTCAACAATGAGCTTCATCAAAGATTTAAATAGTCAGTTTTTGAAGTACAATGAAACGCTTTAGGTCTGTGTTTCTCAACTTTTTAAGCCCATAGTCCATTATGAGAAACCAAACAATTTAACACCCTCACTACTGTCTGCCCCACCCACCACATTTGGCATTTACTGTGTAAGGGTCATCTGTGTGGTCCCACCAGTCAGGTGTTATAACTGTGAACATGGTTTTTCAAACTATGGTACCCTCTGAGAGTCAGATATTTTACCTCACCTACATCTCTCAAAACCCAGAGTTTAAAATAAAAGGAGATATATATTTCCTTAACGAAAGCGTGTGTGCCTGAAATGTGTGTGGGGGGTTTGTTTTGTTTTTTGTTTTTTACCTGAGGGATGCTTCTTATTCTCATGCAACTGTTTTCCTAACGATTGAGCCCTCTTCTACACCAGGTGCAGTTACATGATAGATAATGTGATTCTACTGATGAACGGTGCATTGCAAAAAAAATCTGTGAAAGAAATTCTGGTAAAGTGCCACCCGTTGGGCCGTTTCACAGAAATGGAAGCAGTCAACATTGCAGAGACACCTTCTGATCTCTTTAATGCCATTCTGGTTGAAACACCATTAGGTATGAATGCATAAATCATTGCACAGCTGCTTGTGTATGTTATCACAGTATTAGAAAATGCACTTTCAATTCACAGTTTTCTCCATGAATATAGTGTCGTACTATACAGATTCCTAGAAGTGAAATGGACATTAAAGAATCATCTGGTCCAGCTCCCTCATTTTTCAGATCAAGACAATGAAGTATACCAGATCACATGCAAACCATTTGTAGCTGAGAAGGAGTTAGGGCTCATCTCCCAACCTCCAAAACCCCTGTACTTTGTTCCTGACCATAGCAAATAAATAATAGAACTTATAATTTTTCAAAAAATTAATTTTCTAGCTGGGTTTTGTATGTTTAGTTCCTTATCTTTTCATTTTAAATTTCTGTCTTAATAAGGCTGCATATAGGAAACATTTTGTTTTAGGAAATTTAAGAATGCCATTTTTCTGAGATGCTCAGGAGTGTCTGTCTAATGACCTGAAACAATGATGAAATAAATAATAATTTCATTATAATTTGGCACTGACAACAGCTGTAGCATTTAAAATACTAATGGGATAATTTTATACAGTTATTGTCAGGAAACCTGGATTATAGTTATTCACTGTTGATCATTCATCAAAATAGTTGCTGTTTAAAACAAATTTTAAAAAGAAAAAAATTACATCTTTATTAAGTGTCCAGTGCTAATGGAGCATAGCATGGCAGAAAGAGGGTGAGTCTGAAAGCAGATATCCCTAAGCATGACAGGCTCTGCCCACCACCAGCCAGGTGACTTGGAACAATTCATTTCACTCCAGTTTCTTCATTTTAAAAACAATAATATCTTACTATAACAGAGTTTTGAAAACTAAGACGGTTTTAATACAATTCAATGATTGGCACATAGTAAGGTTGCAAATGGTAAATATTACTGTTATCTAAAGGCGGGTGTCGGGGGGGCTTCAAAAAGTAAACCATAAAGTGAGTAGTTCCAGGTTGTGAGGATTAAATAAGTTCAGGTATATCCAGTGTTTAGTGACAGCTTGCACAGAGCAAATGCTTCCTAAGTAATCACCCTTCTTGTCACCATCACTGTTAGCCTCACCGAGTCTGTGGATTGCCACTCCACAGTGTCCTAGTTAGGGGTGGGCAGAGGGTGGTGCGTTCAGGAGACATTTTCTACAGTTTATAATCATGTTTTGATTAATTTATTTTGCACAATAATTTCTGCTTTCAGCTCCATTCTTTCAAGACTGTATGTCTGAAAATACTCTAGACGAACTGAATATTGAAATACTGCGCAATAAACTGTACAAGGTAACTGTTTCCCCCAATATTATGTTCTTCTTTATTACATAATGCATCATAACCAGAGTTCTTTATTAAATGTTACTTGCCTGTTAGCCAGCTGCTGAATTATGAAGCTAGGCATACTGGGGACAAAGATCTTTTAGTCCTGGCCTGTCTTCTAGTTAAATACATGTATGTCAACTTCTCCCAGCCAGCAAGATCCTTGAGAGGATCCCATGCATCTCTGTATCCTTAACTCTTTACATGGTGCCTGGAACATAAAAGGTGTCAATTGGAAGGATGGATGGATGGATGGATGGATGGATGGATGGATGATGGGTGGGTGGACAGATGAGTGTGGTGAACCATATGAATCCATTTCAAAAGAACCAGCATACATAGTGAACCTTGTGTTATGTATGTCCATCTCTGTCTTCAATCCTGTTACCAGAGTCCCTGAATTTCACAGTTAATCTGTCCACACAATTTTAATCTACTGACAGTGTGCAGCATACCAAGATGACCATCTGTGGACACAACATCATAGGCACCACTTTGTATAATCTGACCAGCTGTCTGTCTGGACTACGCTGCCGCCATTTGAGTCATTCTGTGTAATAAGGGCTGAGCAAAATATATCCATTTTCACTCACACCACTACAGCATCTTTGGACACTCTCATAGAGTACCTGAATGAATATATATATATGTATACATTGCCATGCTGTATATCTAGCTTCTTATGCTGAAACATGTGGGCCTCTCAAAAGCATTGCATTGCAGCAGTTTTCCTTTTTATATAAAGACTTATGGGCTTAGAGGAAGCATCCCTGAGATATAGCTAACAGAAGGTGCTGTTTTAAGCATTTAAAGGCATTAGATCACTTAATCCACCCAGCAAAACTATGTGCCATCCTCATTCCTCAGATGAGAAAACTGAAGCACGGAGAGGTAAATTTACTTGGCAGAAGTCAGTTAGCTAGTAAGTAACAGATTTGGGACTCAAACACAGGGCTGCCTCTACAGCCTAGACTCTGCCTTTCCAGTGTATCTTCCATGCTCAATGCCATCCCAAATGTGTCTCCTGAGCACATTAAATATCAGCACAGGACCAAATCTAGACTTATTTGCAGAGCTCATAAGAGAGTTTGGCACTCTTGTTAGAATAGCAAGAATTAACAGTGAGAAATAATCCAAGAGGCATGCAAAAAAGTGCTTGTTGAGTAATTATAAGCTATGATAAGTACAATTTTGTTCTTTTGTGGAGTTCCTTTTTTAGGCTGTGCAATGTGCTTCAAGGTGAAAGTTTACACCAAATTTATTATAAAATATCTCCCTAGGGGAGAAGTAATTCAATTTCCATTAAAGAGTTTAATAACCCATGGAAAGCTGATCTAGAAATTTCCAAAAGGAAAATATATTCATTTTCTTGCCTTATGATCTTTCTTCTTTTTAAGTCTTACATCGAGGCATTCTATAAATTCTGTAAGAATCATGGTGATGTCACAGCAGAAATTATGTGCCCCATTCTTGAGGTAAGAAAGAGTCCTTGAATTTTTTTATGTCAAATAATGTGCTTATACACTTTTTATTTATATAATCCTACCAACTTTTAAAATCTTAGAAGTTCTTTTATTTAGAAATAAAATAGCAGTATATTTTATTGTACATATATCATTTGATGTCTTCAGTTAAAAGAGGTATTTTCTTAGTTTTCTACATAGAAGAGTTACTTTGGAATTAGAAAAGAATGTTTTTGATAGAAGTTTGATCATGATTCACTTTGATGTAGTATGAAGAAAGCAGATTATAATTATTTAAAAATTTAGTATGCTTTGGACAATTGGTGCACTATAGGTACTCTTATAATAATCACTAACTTCCCTCCCAAAATTGGGCAGCTGGGGACCCCCACAACTTGGCAACAAAGTCTACTGTGGGCATGGTTCCTTATATAAATCCTAAAATAAAGGTTGCCCCAAACAACCATTGAGCATCCCCACTCTTGGCAAGAAGATTCTATGGGTAGTGATTCACAGTTGGCATGCCCACTTAAACCTCACAATGTGTCAGATGCCACCATTGGTTCCAACCTCTCTAAAAGAGAATAATTATATTCTCTTTAATTCCTCTTTATCATCACAGATTTCATCTGTGCCCACAGGACCTCTTGCTTGCAATATCAATCTGCACATGCATGAGGGACCCAGGCCAGAGATCAGAATGGTCTGAGGGGAATTCTGGGCGTAGTTTGCACTGAGTATTTGACATAGATCACTCTTGCTGGCTTCCTACTTCGCTTGGATCTTAAAAAAAAAAACCATTCTGGGCTTAAAAAACTCTTGCTTTGCCCTGTGAAACAAAGTTTTATCTAAAGAATATCTTTAATCATTAGATTATCTGTTACAGTGGCTTCTACACTGGTGGGTAGATATTTAAGCTGTTCAGTGACTTCTGATTTCAAGAAAAGCCTGATAAGAACTACCCTTTGGGTATGAAGAGAAAAAAACCTGAAATAACCTCATCTGCATATATTTCAACCAAATGTTCTGAAACTGCATTTGATAAAATTAGCTCCCCTCAAATACCTAACTATTAACATCTTACAGTTAAAGATACTGTTAAAACTTTAAGGTCAAAGCAGTCCTTGAAGTCAGAACTCCTTGGAGAACTCCAAAAAATATTTTTTGTCTTTATCTATATTATACAGACAGTGCACATTGATAAATAACATTTTTTTTTCATGGCATGCTAATTGTCAGAAAGTGAGTTAGTCTCTTCCAGACATGCTGATAACATAACACAAGCAGCCTAGTGACTCTATGAAGCTCCCCCATTTCTTTTCATAAATTTAACTACTAGCCACACTATAAAAAGCCACATTATCTCTGGCTCAAAAATGTAGTTTGGGGCTTCCCTGGTGGCGCAGTGGTTGAGAGCCCGCCTGCCGATGCAGGGGACACGGGTTCATGCCCCAGTCCAGGAAGATCCCACATGCCACAGAGCGGCTAGGCCTGTGAGCCATGGCCGTTGAGCCTGCGCGTCCGGAGCCTGTGCACCGCAACGGGAGAGGCCACAACAGTGAGAGGCCCACGTACTGCAAAAAAAAAAAAAAAAAAAAATGTAGTTTGTACATGGCATAATTCCTGTGGTTTAGAAATGGTTCATGTACTTTATACCTACAAAATATGTAGGAAAAGATTAATGTTAAAATTAATAACCTTCACACCTGTCAGAATGGCTATCACCAAAAGGGATACAAATAACAATTGTTGGCAAGGATGTGGAAAAAAGGGAACCCTGATACACTGTTTTTGGGAATGTAAATTGGTGCAGCCGCTGTGGAAAATAGTATGGAGGTTTCTCAAAAAACGGAAAATAGAACTACCATATAACCCAGCAATTCCACTACTGGGTATATAGCCAAAAGAAACAAAAATACTAATTTGAAAAGATACATGCACCCTAATGTGCATAGCAGTATTACAATTGCCAAGGTGTGGAAGCAACCTAAGTGTTCATCAACAGATGAATGGGTAAAGAAGATGTGTTACACATATACAATGGAATACTACTTGGCCATAAAAAAGGATGAAATTTTGCCATTTGCAGCAACATGGATGGAATTGGAGGGCATTATGCTAAGTGAAATAAGACAGAGAAAGACAAATATTGTATGATATCACTTACATGTGGAATCTAAAAAA
This sequence comes from Lagenorhynchus albirostris, assembly GCF_949774975.1. Classification (NCBI taxonomy): domain Eukaryota; kingdom Metazoa; phylum Chordata; class Mammalia; order Artiodactyla; family Delphinidae; genus Lagenorhynchus; species Lagenorhynchus albirostris. The sequence goes on from NC_083111.1 coordinate 28,714,520, forward strand.
TAGAACAAAGCAGTGAATAAAACAAACGAACAAACAAAAAGCAGACTCACAGATATAGAGAACAAACTAGTGGTTACCAGTGGGGAGAGGGAGGGGGGCAGGGGTAATATAGGGGTAAGGGGGACAAAAAGGTTATTCTGGGATTATATGAAATGTGAAACTTCAAAATTGTAAAGCACTTAGTATTTAAAGAATCTTTCATTCAATAAAAAAAGAAAAAATAATAACCTTACAGAGGTATACAATGGCACTATTAATAGCTAACACTTATTATATACCAGATACTATCCTAAGTGCTTTATATACACAAATTCACTTGGACTTCAAAATAGCACAATGAGATGGGTAGTTTAGTACCTCATTTTCAGAAGGGACAACTGAGGTGCAGAGAAGGCTAGTAAGTTGCCTGATGTCAAACAGCTAGTAAGTGGTAGTGTCAGGATTTGAATACAGGTAGTCTGGCTCCAGTTCTTATATGTTTATCTATGTTAAATTATGTCTACATCAAATTCACCTGCACGGTTCTTTTGTATAAAAACTGCTCTTCTGTGCTAATTCTTAAGCAAGATCATACTGCACGTGCTACAAAAATCAGAAGTAAATGAGAATTATGTCTTTGTAAATGTAAAAAGGATAGCACAGTATTAGCAGAATGCTTATCACCAGGAGGATTTGGTCAAAATACTATATACCCTGTGTTCTCTTTGTCCCTTTCCTATACCCATGATACTACCTTATTAGATTAGATTTTTTTCAAGCTGTGTTAAAAATAAAAATCCATTTAACTATCTTTGTACATTTATATAAAAATATCAGTTATGTATGTTATGCAGTTATAACATTTCTAATGATATGATTGGAAGAGGCTTGTCAGTTTTATATAAATATACCAGATCATGTAATTACTTCCCCTTTTATTTGTGCAACTATAGAGCACTTAGTGTTTCTGAAGTTCTTCCATATTCTCATTTGATCTCATTTGATAGGAGACTTTAAAAGACTGAATACAGTGGAAGAGGGCATTAACCTAGGTTTGCAGGTTAAAATGTGACCTAATCACAAGACTGTAGCTTCATATTTAAAAAAAGAAATTTTTTATAGTCCAGACAAATGTGCTGCAGTATACTGTTTGCCTCTTATTCCTGCTCTTCTGACAGTCTGTAAGGTTAACGCAGCAGTGAAAAATAAGCACAGAATATGTTTGTTTCATCTCCCTCGGTCAGTACACATGCTAATAAGGCTCCCACCAGGGAGACCCTTCCTCCTGTAAGGAACTGGCCAGAATTTTTGACTCGATGAGCCCAACTCCATCATGAGCAACGGATAATGGTTTTGAATACATCAACACTGCATGGTTATCTTTTGCAACAACAACAAAAAATAAGTTATGGTTTTAAAATGCGTGAGTGTTTGAAGGGTAGAGTGAAAGGAAAGACATCCGACGTACACTGTACCACACAGGCTTGCTGCCCTCTGAAAATAATACAGGGCTTACAGGAAACTAGTACCACCCCATCTACTGTCCTCCATAATCAGATGTCATAGCAAACTGTCTGCTTAGGGATGGTCAAAGACAGCATAGCTCCTTTACAATTCAAAAATTACAGTTCTTTTCACTAAGAGAATACACATACACACACACACACAGCCTTTAGGCTAGAAGTAGTAAAGTAGATAGACAGTTATAATAAAAGGGAAATTATAGTATAATAAGGAGTCAAAGGAAATCATATCTAATTAGAGAGGAAAGAGAAGGGCTTCTTAAGAAAAAGATTACATTTGATGGAACCCTCAAATGCAGGTAGGATTTCAACCTGGAGAGTCATGGGATGGAGTATGTGCTCTGTAGGCAAAGGGAACAAGTGTTAACCAGGACAAGAAGTTGGAAAGTGTGTGGCGTGTTCAGATAACCAGCTGCATCAGTCAAAGTCCTCTCTTCTTGGCATGGCTTGTGAAGCCTTTCCTATTCTCTTCCCAGCTACCTGTCCATCCTGCCTCTCCAGCTGCTTCCCCGGGGTTTGAGCTATGGCCATTCCTCCAAAATGTCATGCTCTACTCCATGCAGCTGCCTTCTCTGCCTTGCATACCTGCAGTGCTGCCTACCTGGCCCTATTTCTCTCCTTATTATTCTAACATTCTAGAACTAGAAAGGACGTTGAAGGTCATCTGGGACAATTAACTCCATTGTTGCTCCCTCTGCCCTATTATTTCAAGGTTTTTTTATTGCCATGAAATCTCCCTCTTGCATTTCTTCTTTTATTCCTGGACAGTCTGAAATTACCGACAGGACTGGATATATTCAGTAGCCAGAGGCAGCTGCCTTTGCTTCCGAATAAGCCCACTCCTCGTTTCTGGCGCACCCACAATTTCCATGAGAGCAATCAAAAGGATCAGAAGGAACCAACTCTCACTGTACTGATAGGAAACACCTGTTCTAACAAAAGAGTTCCAGTAAAATCTGGTGCAAGTCTGGATTTGTTATTAATTAGTCAAAAATAGTATTGTAGAGCAATTCATTTCAACTTTCGTGTGCATATGAATAAGCTCGGAATCTTGTTAAAATGCAGATTCTGGTTTACTAGGTCTGGACTACCGTCTAAGATTCTGAACTTCTAACGAGCTTCCAGGTGATGTCAAAGCTACTAATCCTTGAAACACACCTTGGATAGCAACACTGTAGAGAATAATAGAGAATTTTTTAAATAGTAGAAACATAGTAGAACCGTGGACCATTCCATTGGATTTAGTAAACAGTTAAGATCTTCCTGTGTCAGGCACTGGATATTCAAAAATGAACAATCAACGAGAGAGACATGATCTCTCAAAGATTTTAGAGTGTGGTGGGGTGAAAGACACATGCACAGATTTTAAAATAATGTGGTAAGTGCAGGTTGCTTTGGGTGGATGGAGAAGGCTTTCTTAGCCCAAGGATATCATGGCAAACTCCCATGGTGGGCAGAGGAGATGCCCATGGAGGACAGACTGAGATGAAATAGTCAGAGTAGGTAAAAGGAAAACTAAGAGGAGTCCAAAGGAAGAGAAGGCAATTTCAAGAAGGACTCCGTGGTTAGATAAGACAGAGAGGCCTGACGGGCTGGGAGCTTGGGTGCCTAGTGGTGCTCAACACAGAGAAGACAGACCGGGAGTACATGTGACCCACTTGAGAGATCGTGTAGCCAAACCCCACCATTTACAAATAAGAAAACTGAGGCCCTGAGAGGAAGATCACTTGTCCCGAGCCCTGTAATCCTTAGCTACAGACTTAAATTTATTGATATCTAACCTAGAACTTTAAAGAAGAAAAACAAAACCAGGAAAGTACAAACGAATTGTAAGTAGCACAGTTTCATTACGTAAAAAATCCTACTGACATCAACAATCAGAAAGGGATGTTTAACATGCATGATATGCACGTTTTGTGCTAAACACTCTGCTAAGCCCTTCTATTTACATTACCTTGTTCTATCTCTGAATCGACCCCAGCAAGTAGGTATTATTCCAATTATTATGGAAGACACATTTGAGACTCTAGTGGCCTACATGAGAGAGACACATGAGTAACTAGTAACAGAGAGCCTGGGAACTGAAGTTTAGTGGGAGGTCCTGGGCTCCTGGGCTGTTGTCACTGCTGTGTGATCCTTCTCTGGCAAGCAGATTTACTCCATTACAGGAAGAGACTACGGGAACATTAATAACACATGTCTGTATTATAATTAGACATAGATCAGGAAAGGAAAGCAAATCATTTTGGAAATGAATTTGTCTAGAGCGTCTAGTAGATGGTTCAATTTCACTGATTTTATGTCTTGCAAATTCAGTTTGAGGCAGACAGACGTGCTTTTATCATCACTCTTAACTCCTTTGGCACTGAGTTGAGCAAAGAGGACCGCGAGACCCTCTACCCGACCTGTGGCAAGCTCTATCCTGAGGGACTGCGCCTGCTGGCCCAAGCAGAGGACTTCGAGCAAATGAAGAGAGTAGCGGACCATGGAGTATGTGTTTATCCCGGGTTCCTGAAATGTCTTGTGTGGTTTCATCACCTGTACTTTAGAAGCCCGCATATCACATTTACACTTCCTATCTATCTAAAACATTTATAATGTTTGTGCAATAGAAAGCAGTATCTCTTGCTGTAATGTCTCTCCCAAAGAAATACGCTGAGTTTCTAACCCAAGCTATTGGTGTTTTTTAAGGTCCCTGCCAAGCAAGTACTTGTTTAAATCTCCAAGGAACGGTCATTTGACCCCCTTTTTTTTTTGAAGTGCTTGATAAAGCAAGTTCCCCAAGAGACTGGTGCAGTGTTCTGGAAATGTGAGCTCATGCCAGAGTTATGTAAAAGAGCCTGACCCAGCCATTCTTTCAAGTGCCCATTGGGCAAACAGTGTTAGGTACAGACTGTCTACTTGAAGGACAGTGGAAAATATGGACATACTGTTTATACCACTCCCTTTGCTCAGTGTCCAGGATTCGGGAAAGAAAGGAGGGCTGCTATGTCCTCTCCCACTCCAGCACCCAATTGCTCTTAGAGAGCCTGAAGCTTCTTAGCTCAAGGTTATAACCTCATCCCCTGGTACCGTTCCTTCTGACCTGCAGACAGTAACATACAGACCCTCCAGGTAGCTTTTCTAGAACTGGAATGACACCCCTCTTATCTTTGCCTATGGATTTCCGAAACCCTCCAGGAAAGATAAGCCAGCAGACAATGCGTGAACCTTTGTGACATCTCTTGTGTCACTGCAAGAGGTTCTTTAGCATAATGTTAAAATTTGAGTTTCTCCCCAATTTCCACCCGTTCCTCACTTGAAATTCCATAATGAATTTTAATCAGTTTTCATCTCAAAGAACCCATGAAGCCATACTGATTAAACCACAAGCACTCCTTTAGCCTCTATAATGTGTCTAACTAGCCCTAAGAATCAAATGTGGAAATCAGTTCAGTGTACACTGAAAGTAGAACTGCTTTTGCCTCTTGCCTTGTAGGCCTGAACAAGCCAATAGAATGGAATGCCATCTGTACTCTCATTGTTTGGATTTTTTGGTATTTCCTCAAGAAGCCAAAGATCCTACAAGAAAAATTGAGGCCTTCTGGATAGATTTTCTAAGATGGGTGCACAGTTTTTATATTGCTGGAAAAATATAGTTTTTATATTTATAAAAAATGAAAATTTGTTTAAAAAAACAATTTCTTTTCTTTGTTTTTCAGGTATACAAGCCTTTGTTTGAGGCTGTAGGTGATGGCAGTGGGGGAAAGACATTGGAGGATGTGTTTTATGAGCGTGAGGTATGATGTAAATGGAAATGCTGCTAGCTTATGCACTCTTTTTCTCATACTCTGGGTCTTAGTATTTCTTTTTTTTTTTTACTTGGGTTTTCTTTTTACAGTTTTCTTTTTACAGTTGATCAGGCCAATTGATTATATACATTCATAGTTTGAATGGGTATTAGTTAGTATCTCTGCCTTGGAGAGTCAAGACACTATGGTTCACATATGATGGCTTCTTGTGGGATTGTCATATCCAGACAGATGTGCACATAGCAAAGCTCTGGAAGTAAGGCAGCCATTCTGTAATTATCTAGAGAAACAAAGCTAGGATGTTCTCATGATCACATATTGACTGTCCCCAGGGAGCACACCCTGTTAAGTGCATCCCACTCGAATCTATCCCTTTTTCAAGAAGGATTTATCACTCCTGCGCACAATTAGAACACTTAGGAATTATTTGCATGGAAATCCATCCCATCTAGATTATTCTCTTTCCCTGAAAAGGCAGAAGAATACTTGATCCATTTATAGCCAATTCCTGAGCTACTGAAGTGTGCAACAAGAGGACTTTGGGGAAGTGTAGCCAGGTAAAGTCCCCCAAATCTGGAGACTTTTTTCTAGTGTACTTTATCCATTTCCCTAAAACCACTGGTCCTTCCATCTCAGTCTGATTGGAACTAACAGAGAACCCTGAAATTCACCCACACTTTAGGGTTAAACTGGCTTGAGAAAGCAGTATGGGGGTCTTCCTGTAAGTCCTACTCTAGACATTTTCCAACAATTCTCTAGAAAGAAGTAAAAGCAATGCAAGTATTCCCATATAGTAGGGGTATTTTAAAATTCCACACTATTGCCCTTCTGCTGCAAAGACAGCTGTTAAAGGAGCTGCCCTTGCCAGGAAAAATGTGTGACGGTTTCTAAGAGCAGGGGGCGTCCCTTTCCTGACTGCTTTGCTTGAGGTTTTCAGAATTACGTATGGGACTCAGTACCTCTTCTCCTTTTTTCTAAATGGAAAAGAATAAAGGAATTGTTCCATTTCAGACTGTACCCCAGTTAAAAAAAATGTTTTTTTGAAAATTTTCTTTTACTGATCTGCCTTCTGCAGAAAAACACTATTCAACTGTATGTTAAGTTGCTGCAGAGCATCCTAAGGAAACTCATAATATCACCTGGTCCAAATTCCAGAGGCCTGTGACATTACCCTGAAAGGGAGTTCAATAGCCTAAAAACCACCTTAAAATTTAAAAAATTGTGGCCAAGGAAAAATACTTTATCTAAATGAGACCAGCCTACTAGCTAGAAGCCAAATAAATATCACTACAAAGTCACACACACACACACACTCCAAAGTCCTCCTAGGAATCTTGGTGCTAGCAGTGCTGCTGAGATCTGGAGCTTGTCTTATGATTTTACAAACTTACTTTTTACACTACTGTTGTCTGCCTTTCTCTGCAGAGTGACGCTCTCCCTTTAGACTTGCTGAATTTCCTACTGCTTTCCTTTCTTTGACACAATTTAGAAATTGTCTATTTAAATACAGATAAGCACTGCACAAGCACAAACCAGTCTGTAGCTTAATATTATTTAATTAAAGTAGTATGTTCCAGAAGAGTTGATGGTCCATGTTTTTTTTTTTTTTCCTTCCCCAGGTACAGATGAATGTGTTGGCATTCAACAGGCAATTCCACTATGGTGTGTTTTATGCGTATACCAAGCTGAAGGAACAAGAAATAAGAAATGTCGTGTGGATAGCCGAATGCATTTCACAAAGACATCGAACTAAAATTAACAGTTACATTCCAATCTTATAACCCAGTGAGGGGCCTGAAATGCATAAAATCATAAATGTTAAAAGGAAGTTACTGAGGGAAATAGGAGTCGTGTTATATTATCTAGATCACACAAAACTAAGCCACGCTTCACTTCATGAATTGCAGACCGACTGGAAACGCAGCAAGCCAACCCTGAAACAAAGCATTTCTTTTTCTTCCAGAAGCTTCCACATCTTGCTTCCACACTTATGTCTCATTCTTCACCTTGCCTTAGACATTAATTTTAATTAACCCTATGGTACTTTTCCTATTCTTATTTTTGTTCTTTTAAAAATCAAATCTATTAAAAGTATTTTGCTTTCCCATGATTCTCCACAGGCCCAAATACTGAGTGTCTGCTTTATTTTTTAACTGTCCACCCCTTCCCTAGGTCCACAAAAATCCAGAGCTGTACATAGCCAACATGGACCACATATGGTGGAAAATACCATATTTTTTTCTAATACACTTTGATCTGGTAGGCTTGGGAAAGCTACATAATTCCAAATCATATTCCATAGATGCAGGTAGTGTTACATTTGTTATTAAGGCTACCACTTATAACTAATTTTCTCACAACTTTCTTTAAATAAAAGGTATACCTCTCTTTCTTGCAGTTTCTTCATACTTTGCCTGAGAAGAAAGTAACTCCATTAGTTGTATTTTATTCATTCAGAAGCATAAATCACAGGTTCGGTTTACAAGATATGGATTCTCTATAAAACTTCAGTAGAACTGGTGCAGAGAGCTACCCAGAAAAAGAAAAAGTGACAAACACTGCTCTAGTGCTTTCTTCAAAAATAAAAAATTCCTAAATAGAAAAATCTGTGTTTGCTATAGTTTAAAAATTAAACATATATCCATATTTGAAAGTTCTTCAAGTGAGAATATTTACAGAGAATATACATATACTGGTAACTAGAATTAGGCACAAAGACCAAGAAGTAAATCAATTTTTCTGCAAAATTTCAGAATTTTTTTTGTAGAACATTTTCATAATTTTAGTGATAGGAATGTTTAAGCATAAGGAAAAACAGCAGCTCATACCGCCAGAAAGAAAGCCAAGTACCTAGCCTCTCAGCTGTGCGAGAAGCCCAGGCCACACCCCAGTTCTGATGGCAGGGGGGCGCAGCTGGTGCAGGGCTCCGGTGCAGATCCATCAGCTGGACCCAGGGATCCCGCTTCCCATGTATGGCCCCTGGTCTGGAAAGCATCCTCCCTGACTTGTTCCTGCCCCTGCATGCAACTGCTCTCTTCCACTCTGAGGCCTGGATGCCAGGAGACATCTACATTTTACATTTTCACCCATGGTGTCTACAGTGGGGGTGCGTGAGGATGGGGGTCAAATTCTGGGCTTCTTTAAGGGTTGAGAGCAAAGATGCTGATAGGAAAGAGGCAGCTTAGAGAAAGTTGATTCTCAGACTAAGCCCTTCCCACCCACCTCTGCATGACATGCGTGGGGGCCCTTCATGCGCCACAAGGCCACAGGCTGATGATACTTCTCTTGTTCCCTCCATATAAGCAATGAAGCCGCCAATCCCCCAAACCCTTTCCCTAGCCACCAAGTGTAACCATTGTGTGAATAGAGACGAATTTCCTATAACCTCATGAGGCAAGTACTGTAAAATGTGCCCCTATTAGAGAAGGGGATACATGCTCTGCAATTTGAAGAACTTGCCTTGAATTTACAGCTTTTAAGTGTTGCTGGGATCTGACTTCTCTGTCTTACCTCAGGCAGCTGGTCCACACTGGAGAATATGGACATTTGAAAAACATTACGTATGCTAGAAAACGAGGCCAACAAATCAGGTACATAAAGCAACGTAGAAAACAATGAGACAAAAATGTATTTCTTTTTCTAAGTGATCGAAGCTGAGGCTCCCTACCATCCCTTTCCCACCCTCCTCCCAGCAGTATTTCATCAATCTGTCATATTTCCACCTGTATAATTTGCTGCAGTTGGTCTTGGAACATTGTATTCCAGTGAATTCTATACCCAGAATTGCTCTCAGTCTGCAGCCAATCCTGCCTGTGCGCTGGTGCCGACTTCCAGCCGTGCCCCCACCCGCCTTCATCCAGCTCCCTTTAGCGTCATTCTCAAAGGTTTGAAAGTACTTTTATCAGTCTCTCCGTGGGCAGGAACCCGTTAAATCTCTAAGAAAGTTTTGCAGTCAGGAGAATTTGCGGTGCTAGGGGATTCAAAATTAGCAATTGCAGTTCTCAGGATATTTGGCGAATATCTGAGAAAAAAAAATGTCATCCTTTTATTTGTTGCAATGCTTTAGGAATGCTGAGAGTAAATGGAAATGACCATTTTGAATCTGGGTGAGTTTGGGCTAAGGCTAACTTGCTGGATAGTGGAGGAGTTGAGTTAACCATTGGCATGGCAGCAATGTAATAAGACATTGAGAAAGGGAAATAAATATTTGCAGAGTGAAGAAAGACTTGGTGATGATCAGATTTGAGGGGTTTCATTAGTAGTAACTTTTAGCCTACCACTTGAAAAATGCTGTCAATGTCAGATCTCACAGGTAAGACGTAGCTATATGAGAAGGATACGATTGCAGTTCCACCCTGTTTTGTCTTAGTTTCAGCAGCAGACAAAATTCTCCTTATTGTTTGATGCATTTCAGTCATTGTGAGTCATTTTCTCTTCCCTTTCACAAATGGAGGCATTAATACTAATATGTGGGGAATAGAATTGCTGAGGAATATATGTGACTTTATCAGACCATATCATTCTTAGTGATTTCATCCCGTATGTCTCACAAGAGCTGATGTTAGGAGTTTTGATGACATTTTGGATTGCTGCAGAGTCACAAAATCTATAAGCTTTATAAATATGAAAATAGGGCGTAGAAACTATCATAAAGGCCAAACCACCTGCCCTGAGCAATTTCCCATCCTGATTTTCCTCTTTTACATCTTCATTATTCTATTCGGCTTCCCATCAATTACTTTTCCACCCTCCTCCCGCTTTCTCCTCAGTCACTTTGTGCTGCAATTTTCTGCTTCCACCACCAGCTTGATCACTAATTGAAATCCCTCTGGTCAAGTTGGAATTCTCTTTGGAAAGAAAAGAGATACGTTAAGAAGATGCACATTGAAACTAGTGTCAATCAATATATTAGAAAGGAATTGTCCCCAGAGAATTATCACTCTGACCAGATCCACAAAATGTCATTTAAAGACTAAGACCTGGGCTTCCTTGGTGGCGCAGTGGTTGGGAGTCCGCCTGCCGATGCAGGGGACACGGGTTCGTGCCCTGGTCTGGGAGGATCCCACATGCTGCGGAGCAGCTGGGCCCGTGGGCCATGGCTGCTGAGCCTGCGCGTCCGGAGCCTGTGCTCCGCGGCGGGAGAGGCCACGGCGGTGAGAGGCCCGCGTACCGCAAAAAAAAAAAAAAAAAAAAGACTAGGATCATTGACAAGCTGTAAAACTATATCAGTAGCTCTGTGGAGACTTCTGATATCCCTGGGAATGTTGTTAACATTCCAGCCAGTGTGGCTCTCTTATTGACAAATTTGGAAACAAGTTTTTAAAATAAATAACTAAATAAAGAAATAAGAAAATATTAGGTCTCCGTTTCAGGTAGCAAGAACTAGGCTTCCAATCAATAGAGAGGGCTATCATTGAGACTGGTTGCAGCAGCTTTACATGTCTACACACTCTTTAAAACTCCCCCATCAAGAGATGGGGTCTTTGTCCTTCCTCCCTGAATGTGAACTGGCCTTAGTGACTTAACTCATAATCAACAAAATCCAGAAAAGCAGTGCTGTATGACTTCCAAGGCAATACAGTTTCCTTTGCTTACTGGATTTTGGAGTCCTGAGCTAGAGCCTAAGTAGTCCAGCTTCCCTGAGCCTCCCATTCTGTGAGGAAGCCAAGCCACATAGAGAGGCCAAGTTTAGACACTCAAACCACATGGAGAGGCCAGATATAGACAAATATGACAGTCCCAGGAGAGCACCAACCAATAGCATCAACTAGCAGCCACGTCTGGCCCAGTCAATCCTTCAGATACTAAAGCCCAAGCCCAATACTTGACCACAACTGCATGAGAAATCCCAGGGGAGAACTATCTAGACAAGTCCTTCCTAAATTACTGACCCATGGAATCCTTGAGCTTGAAAAAAGAGTTGTTTTGAGCCACTGAGTTTGGGATACTTTCATGCAGTAGTACAAATGGAACAATGGTACTCAGCAGTCATCCACTGAAAGTGTCCTACAGGGTTTTGTGGCCTCTCTGAAGTCCTTTCTAAGGCCTGCCTAAGTCATCTACTCTCCAGCCATCTTTGCAGGTGGTCGGGGCAGGTGTGGTTTTCTGCACATATCACCTACAAATGAGTCTTGACTCTGGCCCGGAGGGACTACCTCTATGCCATTCGGAGACAGAAATGACATCCTCAGGGCCAGATATGAACAAGCAACTCCAGGTGACAATGTGGCATCTTGTTTTCCAATAAGCTTTGGCAGAAACAGGTTCACTGACACTGAATCTAGCTCTTCAGAGGTGACAATCATTATAACATTTGTCGTTTTTTGAACAAACAGCAGTTTTAGATTTAAATCATTTATACATTTTTCTTTTGTAGGATTTTTTTAAATTAAAGCAGTTCATTCTCTATTTAACTGTTAATGCTGAGATGCATATTTCATTATGTAAGATGTTCACCATTTTAAAATTTTTGCTTTTTTTCAGTTTGGGTTTTATTTTTAATTTTCTGGGTTTTATTTAAATATGAGTGAAATAGTAATATATTATAGTTTATTTCTGCAACATCAGGAATTTTTATTTTTTCAGCTTCCTTTAGGTATAAATGACAAATAAAATTGTAAGATATTTAAAGTGTACAATATGATGATTTGACATACATAGACATAGATATTGTGAAAGGATTCTCCCCCATCAGGTTAACACCATTTTTCTTGTGTGTGCAAGAACATTTAAGTTTTACTCTCTTAGCAAACTTCAGTTATACAATACAGTGTTATCAACTATATTCACCATGTAATGCATTAGATTCTAAGACCTTATTCATCTTACAGCTGAAGGTTTGTATCTTATTCATCTTACAGCTGAAGGTTTGTATCTTTTTACCAACCTCTCCCTATTTGTACCACTCCCTGCACTTGGTAATCACTTTCTACTCTCTGCTTCTAATGAGATTGACTTTTTTTTTTATATTCCAAATGTAAGTGAAAATTAAAAGGAAATGTATGGCTAATATTTTAGTGATCTTCATGATTAGATCTTTTAAAAAATGGTACTGATGAACCTAGTTGCAGAGCAGGAATAAAGAAATAGACATAGAGAATGGACTTGAAGAAAATGGGTGGCAGGGAGAAGCTAGGGCGAAGTGAGAGTAGCATCGACATATACACTACTGAATGTAAAATAGATAGCTAGTGGGAAGCAGCAGCATAGCACAGGGAGATCAGCTTAGTGCTTTGCAATGACCTACAGGGGTAGGATGGGGAGGATGGGAGGGAGGCTCAAGAGGGAGGGGATATGGGGACATATGTATGCATATGGCTGATTCACTTTGGTGTACAACAGAAACTAACACAGTATTGTGAAGCAATTATACTCCAATAAAGGTCTATTAAAAAATAATATATTTCTTAAGATGTGTGGAGGCATGGAAGGGTGGGCGACCATCAATCCCAGCTCCCAGGGTCCAGATCACATGGTTGTGTACAAGGATTCACCCTGGTGGTGTGATAGTGGTTTATATTGAATAAATCTTTCAGAGCCTGAAAGGCTTTTCAGTAGAACGATCAGAGGAAAGTCATGCAAGATCCACACATACAAATAAATAAAGATAAATCATATCTTAAGGAATTAGCAGTTCACAGTTCAACTGTTTCCTGTGCTGGAGGTAATTCTGTGAAATACCAGGATTATCTGAGCCACTGAATTTAACATGAGTTGTTAACAGTGGCTTTAATCATTTGGGTTCAAATAACCCTATAAGAATCTGATGAACACTGTGGATACCTTCCATTAGAATAATAGACATTACACATTCACCTAAAAATTTGCATAGTATATGAAAAGACTATGGATCCTGTAAAATTCACTCATGAGCAACCTAGAAGTCTATGGACATAGATTAGAAACCTCCATTGCATAGGCAGGTTAGAAAGTAACAGATAGGAAAGGATTTTAATTTGATGAATAAAATATAGATACTCATGTACACTGCTCATCTCTTAGAAGAGCATCTTGTTCAGCTGAGCAAATAACTTTGGGATGGAAACTGGTGCTGTGGTGGAAAGGGCTCCCCTCATGGCCAGCAAGTTCAGTCATGGCAATCATGGAGATGATGGAGGGACAGGGGTCACAGTCAGTTTGCTCTCATTATAGGCTAAAGCATCTAACTCTGCTTAAAACTATTGATGTTCATATCCATCAAATACATTAAATAATGCTACTGGGGTTTTTGCAAGTAAAGTAGGTGAAAACTTTGCAGATTGGTTGAAAATAATTGCTGACCTATAAGTATAATCAACTGAACTAGAATGGACACTAGTTTTCCAGATAAGGAAACTGTGGTCAGAAGAGCTAAGAGTATGGGAGCCAAAACTAGGTCTCAAGTGTCCTGTCTCTTCCATTTTATATATATTTTTAATATAAATTATATATATATATATATATTTCTTCATGGTGGTTTCATTTTTATTTTCTCTTTAAGTTACAGCCTCCAGTTTAAGACTGACGTTCTTGTTTGGTCCAAATATGTTCTGTGAAAAATGACAGAAATCCTGTCAAACTAGCTTAAAATACAAAAGGGAAACTTACCATCTCATGCCTTTGGGAATTTGAAGAGCTCATGGACCTGGACCCAGGGCTTCAAAGACTTCATAAAAAATTGTTTCTCTCTCTTCCCCATGTTGGGTCAGAGGTGACCAGCAGCAGGCCTGGGTCACATTGCATCAGCTACCCAGCCTAGTGGAAACTGTTCCTCTAGTCCAATAGAAACAAATGTTCTGGATTTGATAGCAACTGACTTGCCAAGGCATTTCACATAAACATTTGAAATTTTAATTTTTATTATTCTACTAATATTTGAGAAAAGAGGAAGCATTTTTTTAAAATTTGTTAATTTACTTTTATAAATTACTGGAATAGTAGAAACACTACCTATTTTACCTAATCATTTAATCGTTTAAGCACTGAGCCTTTACTGAGTACCAGGACATATCATGCCCAGGGTAATTTGGGAAATAATTTTGCCATCGTTCAACACTAAGTGCCAAATACGTAAAATTATTTGGAATGCTAGTTATGAAAGCTTTGGTTTATTAAGGTTTTAAATTTAAAATGTTAATAATTGGGACTCCTCTGGTGGTCCAGCAGTAAAGAATCTGCCTTCCAATGCAGGGGACACGGGCTCGATCCCTGGTCAGGGAACTAAGATCCCACATGTCACGGGGCAACTAAGCCCAAATGCCACAACTACTGAGCTCACACGCCTCAAAGAGAGAGCCTGCGTACTGCAAACTACAGAGCCCACGCACTTGGGAGCCCAAGCACCACAACTAGAGAGAAGCCCACGTGCTGCAATGAAGAGCCCGTGCCACAACGAAAGATCCTGCATGCCTCAACTAAGACCCAACACAGCCAAAACATTAAAGAAAATAAATAAATTTTAAAAATGTTAATAAGTTATATCATGACATCTTAATCTCCCTCGCCCATCATATACAGCCCGTAAGTAAATTCTCCCAATTCTACTAAGAAAAATATTTCTTTAATCCACCACCTAAATCTAATCCCTCATCATCTTTTGTGTAGATTAGGTCCATAAACCTCTAATTGTCTCTAGTCTGTCATTATCCCCACTACAACTGAGAGACCTAAGACCTTATCACCCTTTAAAAAAAAAAAAACAAAAAAACACCTCTTCCATTGTTTCTCATTGCACTTGAAATAAAATCAAAACTTTACTACGACCTACAAGGCCCAGAATGGTCAGGCCTTTGCTGCCTTATCAATCTCTTCTCCCATTGGCTTCCTTCTGTCCACTATCCCATGCTCAGTGACCTTCTTTCGGATTTCCAGTACCCTGAACTTGTCCTCATGTGGGGGTTACCATGTTCTTCTCTCTACATAGAATCTTTTTCCACTGGATTTTCACATGGCTTGCTCCTTTCCTTCAGGTTTTAGCATCATATTTTTCCATATTGCCCAGCTCCAGTGGGCACCTTTCCTATCTTTGGAATTGTGAAAACCACCAGTACACAACCATCATGCATATTCAGCTTCTCAAAGACTTCTTTCAATCTTAAGGAGGTACCTTTTATTGTCTCTCTGAAATCACCCTGTTCATTACCTTGTAAATCTTACCACAATTTATAACCATAAATGTATTTGTTTGTTTTGTAATGTTGGTACCCCACCCACCCACCTGTGCTCCGTGAGAGCAGGATATTTATTTTTTTGATCACTGCTGTATACTCAGTATTTGGCACAGAGGCTGGCATATGGCAGCCCTTAATAGATATTTGTTTTATGAATGAATGAACAAATTCTTCCACCTGCAAAATTCATAGATTCGAAGTAAGAACTGCTAAAAGACAAACTGAGGCATATTAAAAATTTTAAGAGTTTATTTAAGCAAAATCGATTTCACTTGGGCAGGTCCAAACTGGAAGGAATTAGGCATGCTCCACTGACAGCAGCTAAGGAGAAAGACTTGAGGGAAAAGGCTGAAGCAAAGGAAGGAAATTATTTGAATGGCTATAGCTTACGTGTCTGTCTTGTTTGGGAAAGCTTATTTGGCTGTTTCTGATGCGTTGTCCTCAGGTTTTTATTTCTTAACCATGAGGCATTTACACGTCTAAATTTTGGTTTGCTTACAAAGGCTGCTAAGGTATTAGGACCATCTCAGTCTAATGTCCTCCTTGTGTACCTAATTTAATAGTAGGAAAAGCCACAGTATAACTAGGCCAGGGATCCATAAATTTCCTTTGAGGCACAGATATTTTCAGTGCCCAGGAAGATAGAAAAGCCAAAACAACTGAGTCTGAAAGATTGTCACCTCCTCAATCAGTGAAAACAGAAACACACTCGAAGGTGGTGACCCTGCTGGCTCCTCTGGACCAAAGTGAGATCTTCAGGACATAGCAGGCATCTAACACATATCTGTTGAATGAATAAGCCCATATGCGGGGCAGGTATTGCATCACTATTCACCCCTGACCCTTGCAACAAAAGGGGAAAAACTGACCCAGGATACACCCCAAGCACAGCATGCACTGAGAGTCACAGCAGCCAGATTGCCATCTTTGCCTGCAGTCACATTTGGCACAACCACAGCAGAAGCCAATCCAGTTCAATCACAGAAACACACTTCAGCCAAGAACTGCTTAACTAAACGGAGCCTACCTCCTGTGGCTTACAAACACAGGTGTCCACAAAGGACAAACCAGAGGAACAAGGAAATTAACCAAAATTGCTCCCTGGTGTTCCCTGAACCCTGAGGTAAATGTGGGTAATTACTCTCAATCCAATTTGCCTGCCTGCTCAAACCCTTAACATCTAACTTGAAACTCACAGGGGTTTACAATACATAAAGAACTGGTTATTTCCCTCATTTATGCAGCATATTAAAAGAGAAAACAATTAGACTGAATTATCAAACGAGGTTTACTCTGCCATGCACTGTGTGTTTATTCAACTAATTATGTTATCTCTCTCCTTCAAAGGGTTCAAGGCATGTAGATAACAGCAAAAGCATAGAATATTCCACTTTAGTGATGAAAATTAATGGGTATATTAAGGGGGAAAAAGATGAATGATATTTAGAAAAAGGAGAGGAATGGAAATTATCTCAAACAACTGCAGGTGGAATTTAAGGTTAATTGCAAAGTCCCGACATGACTGCAACGTTACTGAGTGTCTCTCTGTCCACCAGGCACCAAGCCACACCCCATTCATCCCATCAAGAACAGAAAGGCACTCAGATAAGGCTACTTTCAACTAAAGGAGTAGCTGAGATTTTGGAAATAATTGTTTTGGGGGGGTTCACATTTATTACATACTCTTAGGATAGTTTCCTGATATTAGGTGGTATTTAGGCATCTGTTCCAAACAAACAATTTTCTTTTCTTAAATGTGGAAACTTTGGGGAGAGAAAGAGGGCTGTTCCACAGTGGTCTTCTTCAGGTATAAGTTAGGTAAACCATGCCCAAACACAGACTAAAAGCCGCATGATCTCACGAAACCTTATGAAACCTCATGAAACCTCTGTCCTTATGCAATTCTTTATCGAGGTGAGGAATGCTGAAAATGCACTCACTGAGGAATAGCGTTGTTTCCTCAATGAAACCCACTCCTCCTAGGTGCTTAAACAATATATCTGATCTGCCAAATGTTTCTCAAATGTGTCATTCCAAAAGAGGCACTCCCCGAATAAACCAGTTCAACAGTCCTAATACTTGAACTTAGTGAAACTTAGGAAGACATGAAATACAGCCCTAGTTGGAGGAAAGTAATCAAGATGAAGATATTTTGCACATCCTGTTCATTATTTAGTTGCTTTTCTGACCATCTGTCTGAAGTCCTTTCTCCAGAACTTACTTCACCACTATGGAGAACTATTTTAAGACAAGAATATCTCAAAGAGCATTATTTGCTTTGATACTACGTGGGAGTGGTTTTTTTTTTTTCAAAACAAACAACTTTTTATTGGAGTATAGTTGATTTACAATATTGTGTTAGTTTCAGGTGTACAGCAAAATGATTCCGTTATACATACATATATATTTTTTTTCAGTTTCTTTTCCCTTATAGGTTATTACAAAATACTGAGTATAGTTTCCTGTGCTATACAGTAGGTCCTTGTTGGTTATCTATTTTATATGTAGTAATATGTTTATGTTAACCTCAAACTCTTAATTTATCCCTCCTCCCGCCTTCCTCTTTTGTAACCGTAAGCTTGTTTTCTATGTCTGTGAGTCTATTTCTGTTTTGTAAATAAGTTCATATGTAACATTGTTTTTTTTTTAGATTCCATATATAAGTGATATCATATGATATTTCTCTTTGTCTGTTGACTTACTTCACTTAGTATGATCATCTCTAGGTCCATCCATGTTGCTGCAAATGACATCATTTCATTCTTTCTTATGGCTAATATTCCATTGTATATATGTACCACATCTTCTTTATCCATTCCTCTGTTGATGGACATTTAGGTTGCTTCCATGTCTTGGCTACTGTAAATAGTGCTGCATTGAACATTGTGGTGCATGTATCTTTTTGAATTATGGTTTTCTCCAGATGCATGCCCAGGAATGGGATTGCTGGATCATATGGTAGCTCTATTTTTAGTTTTTTCAGGAATTTCCATACTGTTCTCCATAGTGGTTGTACCAATTTACATTCCCACCAACAGTGTAGGAGGGTTCCCTTTTCTCCATAACCTCGCCAGCATTTGTTATTTGTAGACTCTTTAATGATGGCCATTCTGACCTGTGTGATGTGATACCTCATTGTAGTTTTGATTTGCATTTTTCTAATAATTAGTGATGTTGAGCATATTTTCATGTGCTTTTTGGCCAACTGTATGTCTTTTCTGGAGAAATGTCTCTTTAGATCTTCTGCCCATTTTTTGATTGTATTGTTTGCCTTTTTTGATATTGAGCTGTATGAGCTATTTGTATATTTTGGAGATCAATCCCTTGTCTGTAGCATCATTGCAAATATTTTCTACCAGTCTGTAGCTTGTCTTTTTGTTTTGTTGATGGTTTCCTTTGCTATGCAAAAGCTTTTAAGTTTAATTAGGTCAATTGTTTATTTTTGTTTTTATTTCCATTACTCTAGGAGACAGATCCAAGAAAATATTGCTGCAATTTATGTCAGAGTGTTCTACCTATGTTTTCCTTTGGGGGTTTTATAGTATTTGGTCTTACAAGTAGATCTTTAATCCATTTTGAGGTTTTTTTTTTTTTTGTACATGGTGTTAAAGAGTATTTTAATTTCATTCTTTTATATGTAGCTGTCCAGTTTTCCCAGCTCCATTTGTTGAAGAGGCTGTCTTTTCTCCATTATATAATCTTGCCTCCTTTGTCATATATTAATTGACCATAAGTGTGTGGGTTTATTTCTGAGCTCTCTATTCTGTTCCATTGATCTATGTGTCTGTTTTTGTGTCAGTACCATACTGTTTTGATTACTGTAGCCTTGTAGTATAACCTGAAGTCAGGGAGCATGATTTCTCCAGTTCCGTTCTTCTTTCTCAAGGTTGCTTTTGTTATTCAGGGTCTTTTGTGTTCCCATACAAATTTTAAAATTATTTTTTCTAGTTCTGTGAAACATCCATTGGCATTTTGATAGGGGTTGCATTGAATCTGCAGACTGCCTTGGGCAGTATTTTCATTTTTAAAATATTGATTCTTTTAATCCAAGAACATGGTATATCTTTCCATCTCTTTGTGTTATCTTCAATTTCTTTTATCAGTGTCTTATAGTTTTCAGAGTAAAGGTCTTTTGCCTCCTTAGGGAGGTTTATTCCTAGGCATTTTATTCTTTTTTGATGCAATGGTAAATGGGATTGTTTCCTTAGATTCTTTTTCTGATAGTTCATTGTCAGTGTATAGAAATACAACAGGTTTCTGTGTATCAATTTTGTATCCTACAACTTTACTGAATTCAGTGATGAGCTCTAGTAGTTTTCTGGCAGCAAGCAGTGGGGGTTTAAAAACCAAGTTTTTATACCAAAGTTTTAAATGATTTCAGAGGTGACCTTCATCCTCTATAGTCACCCTTCAGGATAAGAGAGAGGGGCCTGTCATCCATGGAGGTCCTTCCCTCTTAATATCATTGCGTCATCCTCCAAAACAGAGGTCTTTACTCTGCTAGACAGAGCACAGCAGTCAAGAGCCTCATAAATACATGTCTCAATCTTGTTAGGCATCAAACAAACACACTTATACTCTAAGAAATTAATTGGTTAGAGCAGAAAAGCCTTTGAGTAAACGAGTATGAGATTCATGAATTTGAATATATCTTCCCTAGCTTCCAGAACTTCGTGGCCTTAGGGATGTTACTGAACTTTTAAGATTGAGTTTCCTCATCTGTGAAAGTGACAGAATCATAACTACTTCTTAAGATTGCTATGGAATTTAGATTAAATAATATGTTTAAATGTTCAGTACACAACCTGGCAAAAAATAGGAGCTCAGTAAATGTTCTATTCATACCTCCTTTGGACAGACCTGCATTTGAATGACTTGTGCATGTGACTGTCCCAGTCACCAGGTTGAAAGCACCATCTCTTAATTGCTTTTGTGTCTCCATTAGTTCACTACACAATGTTTGCTTAAAATCAATCATACATGCTTTTAAATAAAATCAAACTTTGCTACTGGATATTGACATATACAGATATATGACCAAAATAATTTTACTTAATTCCCAGGTTGACTGGGGATTAATTAATTCTAATAAGTGGGGACCGTCACCTTCCATATCAACCTGCACAACACTATATGGTCTCTTGTGTACAGTAATTTCTTCTGGTTCCGGTCCATGGACTCCCTTCCACGAACTCTTAGAGCAGCTCATGTTCTGGTCTTGCAATTCCAGTTACTGCTTCCAGCTCTCCTTGCCCTTTGCTCTCCAAGTCCTTCACTGCATGTCTGCTGCAATACCACTCAGCCCATAGTCATGTCACCTATTATGTTTCCTGGGACTCATCACTCTTCTTTTTTTAGTCTCCTCCCCTCCCCAGGTCTCAACTCAGTCTTACAATAAATTCTAATAGAAAGTTACATAAATATGTCCCTACGTTCTTAAATAGAAGCCTCCACACTGGATGGAAACTCTTCTCCGTGACTTGAGATCCTACCTTCCACCACCTGCTTCTCCATTTTTTTTGTTGTTTTGTCTTCACAATTTATATTTTAATGATTTACCTTTTTTAGAAAGTATCTGTGGGGTCACAAAGTCTGAGATGAAGAGAGGTCCCAGGGCATCTGGAAATCTGGAGTCCTGCCCTTGCTTAATTTCCAAGGACATAGAACACCTCCTTGTACCAAGAAGTGTGAGGGCATCCACAGAGCAGCCAGCATTTGGAATGTGCTCTGTTGTGTCCCATCCCTCTCGCCTGATACTTATAGGCACATCCTCACACCAGAGCCCACCCAAGTGCAATTATTCTCTCCATAGCCCTCTCTTTGGGTGCTGTTGCTTTTTTTTTTTTTTCAGTGCACAGTATGTACTTATGTCCAGGAGTTAAATTTACAGCTGCCATTCTAAAATTATTATTGTTAGAAAGTATCTTTCTTTATAATTTCAGAATATAAAAAGGGGTAAAAAAAAGGCCCAAAACAATAATAATACAGAGTTGCCTCGGGGGCTACTAAACTGAGTAAGCCCATTTGCCTTTCTTTGAAATGACTCCAGACAAGTTCATGTTTTGTAGTCTTATGATTGCTTTTTCTATAATTTTCTTGCCCCTTCTCTCACTGTCAGTGTAATAGAAATTATTTTTTATTACTTTTCTCTAGCTTCCTTCTATCATATCTGATTTGCTGCTCACCTAAGTCGAGCAATAAAACTATACTTTTATACC
The DNA here is from genome assembly GCF_949774975.1 of Lagenorhynchus albirostris. Lineage (NCBI taxonomy): Eukaryota > Metazoa > Chordata > Mammalia > Artiodactyla > Delphinidae > Lagenorhynchus > Lagenorhynchus albirostris. Next base: position 28,736,179 of record NC_083111.1, read on the forward strand.
AATTAGAATTGGGTCCAAAAGATACGTAAATAGGGCTCAGGGTAAGCTTAAGTACCTGGGTGTTATGTTGCAGCTTTGAATTCTCACTAAGCCCTTTGGCTTGATGGATTATTTTCTATTTCCTGAGAGCTGAGCTTACTTTGTTAAATAACCACTGGGTACATGAAGAGTTTTATAATATTAGTGTTCTTGTTGACAGGAAGTGGTGTCACTGAACCAGCAGACAGATATGTCGTCTAAATCAGTGTTAAATCATGTCTTGTGACAAAATTTAAAGACCTCGGGTATTGGAGATGCCAACTGCCAAACTGCATTACAAAAACAAGCCTTTAATTCCTTCTGATTATTAAGTATTCCACTGAGTATGTGTGTGATAACAAATCAGGAGAGGATATTTTCTTCCCAGTGTTCTGCCAACTCTCTGCTTGAATTTAACACTTTGGCTGAGCACATTTCCCCTTTCTGTTTTGTCCGGGTAAATTTTGTTTTTTTGGTTTCCTGTCATATAAAGTTATGTTTACAAAAAGGCTGTATCTTCTAACCTCTGGTCTTTGGGTAGAGGGTATTTCAGACTGTACTGTGAGGCTAATTAGTAAGCAAAGCTGCTTAGTGCCAGCTGCTATGGAAACATCAGATACTACATTCTGTCAGACTATGTCATTTTAACTGGCATTGAGGGAAAGTAGACCTAATCTCTAGGAACAATTTAAGCCAAAATTCTTTACTAACTTGATGCGACGTTTTAAATTTGAAGTGACAAGTCAGCTTCTTGAAAGGGAAAATATATATTCTTTTTATGAAAATCTTGAGAATACACCTGAAAAGGAAAAAATGATTTAAATTGAGTTGATTATGGTTTGTGGAAAAGATTATTGTGTATTTGTACCCTTTTGTTTCTGCTAAATCTAATCTCTTAGAGGGCTATAAAATCTGTCTGCTCAAAGAACGTCACTGTGTGGGTTTGTAAGAACCTAATCATTAACCCACGGAACAGAGGACCTGCCAATCATGTTTGCCGTCCTTCAGTACTTTTATAATTGGCACTTCGGTTAAGATTCTTTCATTTTCAAGCAAAAGAAACCTACTCTAGCTAATCCAAATGAATTAGGAGAGTGTGTTAAAGGGGTGCTCACAAAATCAAAGGAAGGACAGTACAGACCTTGCAGAGGACAGAAATCAGAGCAGATCCAGGGAAATCACTGAGGTTGGTTGCTCACAAAATTCCTCTCTTAGGATTCACATCAGGTGACTCAACTCTGAGAAGCTTCAGTTTCTGCAGATCTCCATTCACTGTCGAATGTCTGGGGAAGGAACATCCTACTGGCTTAGGCACAGTTAGCGTCTCTATCCTTATTAACAGCCACTGCCAAGGATAAAGGGTAGAGAGTGAAAGGGAAGGGAATATGGTCAAGGTCACTCAGAGAATCACTGTGCACTGAGCAGCAACCCCATTCCATCTACTGTTATTGGTGATGTCATAATCAGGCTCTATATTCATGGAGCTATAAACAGACAATTGGTTTTCCTATATTTTTATCTTTTTAAATTAATGAATAATTTCAACACTTTATTAAATACCTACAGTGTGCCAGGGAGAAGACAAAACTCCAGGTATAAAAAGATAAGTTCTGGGACTTCCCTGGTGGCACAGTGGTTAAGAATCTGCCTGCCAATTCAGGGGACATGGGTTCGAGCCCTGGTCCAGGAAGATACCGCATGCTGCAGAGCAATTAAGCCCGTGCACCACAACTACTGAGCCTGCATACCGCAATTACTGAAGCCCATGTGCCTAGAGCCCGGGCTCCACAACAAAGAGAAACCACTGAAATGAGAAGCCCGCGCACAGCAACAAAGACCCAACACAGCCAAAAATAAATAAATAAATAAATTTATTTAAAAATAAATAGAAAAAGTTCTCACTCCAGTAAGAGCTGCAGATGTGTAAGTAATGATTAGCATCATAACAGATATAATTCAGGCTTGTGCATATTTAGGAAATTATTAGAAGCTTTGAAGAAAAGTATCAATCTACATATACCTGAAGATGTCAGGGAAAGATTTTCAGAGGAAAGAATCTTTGAGTTATCATTTTTTTAAAGTTGAAGTATAGTTGATTTACTTGTGTTAGTTTCAAATTTATAGTAAAGGATTTAGTTATATGTATAAATTTTTTTCAGATTATTTTCCATTATAGGTTATGAGTTGAGTCTCAAAGGATAAGTGGGAATTCATTAGGAAATGGAGATGAGAGGCATGCCCTACAGAAAAAGTGCATTTTCGAAGCATACAATACCTACAAAGGGTAGAAGTAAGAGACAGTGTGGCTCACTGGGGAGATGTGAATAATTCAGTACTGTTGGAGTTTGAGAATCTGAAGGGGAAGTTGCTGAAAATGAGTCTGGAGGAAAAGGCACGTCCCTGAAGTTTCTATTATATAATATTAAGGTCTATGGACCAGATGCTTTAGGCAATAGAGGGTCAGTAAAGGAGTTGTGATTTGGGGTAGTGACATGTCAATGTTGTTTTCAGAATGATCATTTTGGTCTTTTCCAGTAGGTGGAAAAGAGTATGAACAAGAGAAGAAGATCTGCTACATGGAAGCTGCAACAGAGCAGAAAAGGGAGGTCCAGGGAAATTCAATCTTCTTTCTCAGGCAGCAGACTAAATGGTCGGGTCACTAACTGGGAGGAGGAACTGAAGAGAATGTTGAAGCCATTCAGAGGCCAAGTGCATACATGAGTCTGGAGTCAGAAGAGAGACATTGATATTTCTGAGTCAACAGCATAAGATAGCCATTCAAAGCGTGGGTATTGATGAGGTTTCATACATAGAATATTTCGAATAAGCACAGACCTCAGAATGGAACCCTGGAGACTATAATTAAGGGATGGACCAAGGAAAAGAAGACTGAATTGGAAAATCAAGAATAATGGGAGGAATGTATAAAATGGATAACTAATAAGAACTTGCTGTATAAAAAAGTAAATAAAATAAAATTCAAAAAAAAAAAGAATAGGAGGAAGACCAGTAAAGAGCAGATATAATAGAAAGTAAACAGAGGAAAGGGAAGAGAGTTTCAAGGAAGAGTACATATTGGTTAGGAAGAGACTTAGCTGCAGGTGACAGTTCTCTCTTACATAAACTAGGTGTGGAGCTAAGCAGCTGGTACTAGTATGGGGGCTCCATTATAATCCAGCTCTTTCTGCATTCTGCCCAGCATCTTGATAGTCCAACTTAGTTCCTCAAGATTCATCTCAGGGGAAGGAGGACACGTTGAAGAATGGAGCACTGCTCCCTTGAAAGACATCACTCTTCACTTTACACTTCTTCCATCTGTTGACAGAATTTTGCCATATGGCCACATCTGCCTTTAAAGGAGGCTGGGAAATGTACATCAAATTCTGGGCAACCATGAGTCCAGCTGAAAATAGAACCCTATTTTACCAAGAAGGGGAAAACAGATCCTGAAAGCAAACTGGAAATTTCTGCCACGCAGGAGTTGGTGAACAATGACATGAACTGAAGAGAGTTCTTATGAGATACGGACTGAAAAGTATTCATTGAATTAGTCAGTGACAACCTTGGCAAACGTAGTTTCTTGGAGTGATGAAAATGTAAGTCCAATTACAGTAGATAGAAAACTGATTTTTAGATAAGGGAAATGAATATGAATATAGATTTTGCTTTCAACAAGCTGGGCTGTGAAAAGGAAGGTGAGAGGTGAAATCAGTCAGCTCAGCACTGTCATGGGAATGGACCTCATGAAGGGTCAGGGCTCAGACTTCGATGGGCCATGTGCAAGCTGCAGCAGAGGGACGCACCCATCAGAAACATGACAATGGAGAAAACTTCTGAAAACTGTTCCGTCTTCCCATCTCCTCCTAAAGCTGTTTGGTTTTTATGGGATTTTTCTGAGATGTCATGTTCTTATATAACCCATTTCATGGTCAGAGTTAATTGGTCCAGGGTAAATCTAATCCAGATTGATCCAGAGAACTCAACCCCACAAATCATTTGTATGAATGAAGAGTGGCTAATTTACTAAAGTGAGCCAGAGTATCTCTACCATGGAAGTTTTAGGTTTCCTACCAGAGAAATAGCAAGTCAGTTTCATTCCAACGGTTGAAACTATAAGCTGTAAAATAAGTTGGCAGCCACGTTTTTCATCATGTGTTGAAAAGCAACCTGCAATGAGAAAGACAAATGAAGTTAGGATTAAGAAGAATATAGAGATTAAAGACTGACAGAAAGAAAGAAAAGAAGGTCAGTGTACTAGCAACATTTAGATTCTTGCTTCTGGTTGTTCCTGAGACCCAGCAACATTCTTTCCCTCGAGATCTGTGAGATCATCAAGATCCTTATAATAGAAGTCCCCTTCCTGCTTAATTAAATTCTAGCTGGGCTTCTGTCATTTACCAGCAAAAGTGTTCAATTAATACTGAGAGCATCATGCTTATATGTTTCAGGAAGAAAGCCAAAAGAAAGGTTGAAGATACCAAAAGACTGAGAACTTGAGAATGTATCTCCGATGACAATCTTGTTTCTATATGCCCATGGCTCTCTTCTGAAGGAACAGTCCCTGCCTAAAATCCCTACTGTTCTGTGATCTCAATCCCTGGCCACACTGTTTGGTTCATGAGAGGGCACCTGGCTTCCTTCTATACCCTAGATGAGCTGGTCTGATCTTATTCTTTTGTGGGGTTTGTAATTTAGTTGTGCAGAGACTGAGTTCATGAAGAGTCAGGGCTGAGACTATGATGGGTGATGTGCTAGCTAAAGCTGAGGAAGTCAGCCATCAAAAAGAAGAGATTGGAGGACTCCTACAGAGAGAAGCAGAAGTGACTGTGGACCCCTGAAAGAGAGGGCAATGGAGTGAGTAGCTACCTTGATTCATGCCAACCTGTATACCCTTCAAGAGTATGAGCTTCAGGGCTTCCCTGGTGGCGCAGTGGTTGAGAGTCCACCTGCCGATGCGGGGGACGCGGGTTCGTGCCCCGGTCCAGGAGGATCCCACATGCTGCGGAGTGGCTGGGCCCGTGAGCCATGGCCGCTGAGCCTGCGCATCCAGAGCCTGTGCTCCGCAACGGGAGAGGCCACAACAGTGAGAGGCCCGCGTACCACAAAAAAAAAAAAAAAAAAAAAAAAAAAGAGTATGAGCTTCAGAATCGCTTAAACCTAAGCTTGAGCCCTAGCTCTTTATCAACTAGCGTGACCTTGCACAAGTTACTTTACCTCTTTAAAACTCAACTTTCTCATCTGTAAAATGGAGCAGTGTCTGACCCATAGTAAACTAACAATTAATGTTAATATAATTATATGTAATATATTAAATATAACATTTCTAATAAAATAAAATGACATATAATAAAAGTTAAGAGCTTCCAGTTTCATTTCCCAACAATCCTCCAGATTCTGTCTTTATTTCTTAATGAAATCTATGTATCTTTGTAATAATCTTTCTTTCTATTTGGCCTAACTATACTGAGATTTTGTTCCTGGCTAACACAGAGTGAGAATGCTTGCCTCCCAGTGCCCAGGGTGAGTTTGGACAAGTTTTTCCCTCAATCAACATTCAGCAATATTGCTCCCTCCATTCATCCTGAAGCCTTGTCTCTATCTCAGCTTCTGTGACACCGCACTCTCCTGCCTTTCTCCTACTCTACTGGCCATGGGGGTCCTTCATGCTGGCTCAGTCTCTTCTGCCTGACCTTCAAATGCTGTAAGTCCTCAAGGCTTATTCCTAGATGCCCTCGTTTTTCTCACTCTATATTTTCTTCCTAGGCCATAATACAAGCGCGTGGTATCAATTATCATCTAACTGAACCCTTGACTCCCAAAAGGTTATCTTTAGCCCAGATCTTTCCCTAATCTCCAAATATGCATATCTTACTGCCCACTCAACATTTTACTTGGAGATCTGAAAGGCAACTCAAAACCTACAGATCCAAAATTGATTTCATGATCTTTTCCCCCAGGGTTTTCTGTCTTGATTTCACCACCAAACCACCCATCCAATTTTGCAAGTCAGAAGCCTATATATTATACTAGACACCATCCTCTTCTTTAATACCCTAATCTATCACTAAGTCCTGTTGATTTTACCTTCAAAAGATTTTTGAGTTTTTCTATTTCTCTTTCTCCATTTCCATCACCTGATCACCCGTGTCCAAGCCATCATCCTCTGTCACTTGGGCCCCTGTAACAACAGCCTCAGAACTTATTTCATTACATCTTATCCTATTTCTCTCCAATCTTTTCTTCATACTATTGCCAAAGTTACATTTAAAAAATACAATTCCTTCTATGGTTTTATGTGTTTTTTAAGATAATAAACTCCTTGTCATGGCATACAAGGACCTCAGTGATCTGCCTCTGGATGAGAGAAGGGGTGTGTTGGAGCTGGCTGGCACTAGCATGCAGATGGTTACATTTTCTGGAATTTTGCAAACCGATTGTTGAACCACTGGTAGTTTAAAGTTGCATGTGGTAGGAACAAGTAACCTATGGAAATGGGCTAATGTTACAAAGCAGAGCTTTTTATTTTTTTCTGGGAGGACAAGTTTACCAGCAAACCACTGCCTATTCCTCTCTCCAGCCTCAGACTCCCTCCTGCACTCTGTGCTTCAACCACATTGACCAACTTTAAGCTCCTCTAATAAGTCATACTTCCTCCTATTTAAGAACTAGCAAATATATTGACTCTTCTTCCTTCCTACAAACTCCAAGATATCAGTGACTCTGTTGACCCAACATCATATTTTCAATGCCTAGCAGTGCCTGGCACAGAGTAGGTGCTCCATAAGAACCCACTGAATAAACACCTGCTTTCACGTGGATTTTATGTCTCAAAACAGTGTGATGCCTATAAGGATGCTTCGAAAATGATAAAATAATATGTCAGTATGACTGAGTGTATAAAAATATGTTTTGCTTCTTGAACAAATGTATTTCTTTCTATTTTTATTAGTTTTTTCTATTTTCCACTTGAGATAGTATCACAATTCATTTCCAAAATGATGAATTTTTATTTCTATGAAATAGTCATAACTGAACTGTGATATTAATGTTACTTAACTTGAATTAGATATGACTTTTGCTATCATAATAAAATTATGTCAGAACTGATGAGGGTGATATTTACAATGAATTCTTTGAAATTTCTTCTTTCCTATTTTAAAAGTTAGCTTACCAGAAACACATATTCTGCCTCCTTTTACGATGGAGTAGTTAAAACTTATGTTAGTTAACAGTACTGTTAAACTATTTCCTCTCAAAAGAAATTTGTTTAAATGACCAGAACTCTATTGGAAAACACTTCCAGTAACTTCTAATGAAGTGAAAATTGCATCATCATCATAATTATTAAGATTATATTCACTGGTAGAATTTTCCATTTATATAGAAAATAAATATGTTCATGGCTATTTCACCATCAATACTTTTAACTATTCATATATTTTTCATGCTTCTCTCTTCCTCCCAATGAATATTTTCTTTTGTCCCAGGAGCATTAAAAGAAAATAATATTTAATTTAGCATGTGAACTAATTAGCCAAGACAATAATTTTACAAAAGTCAGTTTTACTTGACATATCTATTTCTTCTACACAATTACCTCTTAAACTGGTGAAACGAAGATGTTCCATCGTGAAGTAAAATGGGAAAACAGTTTAATATGTAAAAGTAATACGGGATAAATAGCTACTCTTTACCATAATGACTAGTTGTTTTTTTTAAATTTTGGGACCAAATGTGATTAAGTAGATATGTTCTAGATTAATATTGAGGATCTAGTGAATTCCCTCTGTTTCCAAGTCCAAATTATCCACATGTTAGATATAACAGAAACAAAAATCTATAAAGAATAATCATCTCAAGCTCACATGGAACATTTACCAAGATAGAACACATTCTGAGCCATAAAACACATCTTAACAAATTTAAAAGAACAGAAATCATACCGTGTCTGCTCTCAGACCACAATGGAACTAAACTAGAATAATCAGATATGCTCAACTCTTAATCAATGAGTTGGTCACTGGTTTTCTTATTTTTGTGTCTGTTGTCATCCAGCAATGCAATATCCCTTGGTTGTAAAACTGCATAATTGTGCATTACCTTACTAAAGTCGTTTGTGTGTCTGTCATTCAAAAAGTGTTTCCTGTTCTCCCATGAAGCAGTGTTCTAATTTGATGCCAGCTTCCCTGTCTGTACACACTATGAGTTGCAATTAGCCTCTGGCTCTAAGTCTGCACAAAGGGAACAGAAAGTTGCACAGTTTGTCAGTGCATTTGATCATTGTAGACAACAAGCCAAAAACTTAGACCAAAAATAACCTCATTCTCTTCCTTAATAAGAGAAATATTTGTAGTATTTTTTATTGGATTTTCTGTGTACTTCAGGCATCCTCATATGTTTGCCCATGTAGATTTACCTTATAGAAACATTTTACTCTGCTTTTTCTTTTTAAGTGGAGAATTGTAATTTAAATACTAATAATGATTTTCTGTTCAGAATTCAGAATTTTTTCCTTTTCATAAGACATAGCTTATACAACTTACCTATACACTGTTGTTTGATAATTCATCTTAATTTAGTATCTTAGAAGACGCTAAATATTTTTCATTTTATTGCATTACTTTACTTAATTATTCTATATACATTTGTAATTGCTCCCTCAAATCCAAAGACCACTTCAAGCAGAAAAATTTATGCAGAAAATTATTTAGGTTATGACCTTCAAAAGCTGGTTTAACGTAAAATCACTATTTTTAAAATATTCAGAGACTGTGTTCACTCCCTTCTTGATTTTTCTCGCATCTTTCCTGACCCCCTCAGACCGTCAAATCTCCTCATTATGTGCTCTTATATACCACTTTCTTTTCTTTCATAATTTTTATCTCAGTTTGTAAGTATATGTTTATTTTGTGATTACTTGATTAACGTCTAAGTTCCCTTGTAGTCTGTAAACTCCATGAAGGCAGAGATGGTGTTAATTAAGGAAAAGACTAAAATGCTTTAACAAAGAGAACCACAAATAATGCAGCTTATACACGTTGCAAGTCTATTTCTCTTTTGTATAACATTCCAGATGAAGGCAATCCAGAGTTGGTGGGATAGCTCTGCTTTCCTCAACATAAGACCTCCATCTCTGACTCAAGGGCTGCCAATTTCTTACTATCTCTCTGTCAATTAGAAGAGGAAAAGAACCAGAGCAGCACACGTTCAAGAGTTCTTTAATGGGTGAGATTCCCTAAGAAGAAAACTTTGCTTCTGCTCACAACCTATCAACCACAACTTAGTCACATGGTGACTACTAATTGCAAAAGAATCTGAGAAATGTAGGCTTTAGCTAGCAACCACCTATACTAGGAAAGAAGGGGAGACTAAATCTAGGGGGACAACTAGCAGTGTGCCACATTATCTGTGTTTGTTATTACTGAACATTATATCTTCAGAGCCTACCACATATGCCCACTCCATAGCAAGTACTTAACAAATATTCAAAGGATAAATGGATGAATGGATTTTACATTCACACCATCACTGACCTTTCCCCATATTTGATCCTTCCCTCTCTCCCAACCTGAGAAAGCTGTGGATCCAGGAGAAAAGCAGGAGGCCTAGGAGAGTTACAGTAATGAGAGCGTGGTCGTATGTGCACCGCAGGAAGCAGCTTTTTTGCAAGCATGAAGTTGATGAAATTAACTGATACTTATGATGTAAGAATCATTAATCCTTAAGATGAAATGAAAAAGTTTCAGAATATACCCAGATGATTGGGGTCTTTCGAGTCTAGTCATCCTTTGCAGCATCACCCATCACTCTAAGTTGAAGGCATGGCAATTTCTTCTTCCAACTGAACACAGAGGATTGTTGAAGGGAACACACATACCTCTCCAAAATCCAGATATGAACTCAGAGATAGTGCAGTATGAATATATAATAATGAAAAAAGAAATGTTTCTCTCACAACTGAATTACTACTTCCCATTATTAAATGAAAATAAATGGGAAATAGGCCATGACTCTCCAAGGAAAATTTAATTGGAACTTTCTCCATGCCCACTTAGCACCTGCTATGGCACTTTCCACATGGTATTATAGTTAATTACATTGTGAACTATTTGTGGACTGAAAGTATATCTTGTTTATGTTCATATTTCCCCCAAGTACCAAGTAGCTCATAGTGGCACTCAACAAATGTCTGTTGAATGAATCAATGAATAAGTGAGGAATTAATGAATCTCCTAAGTTATTGTGCTAAAAATGTAACTGGAAAAATAAAACGTAACTTGAAGAGTAAAACCTCCTCTCTACCCCCAGGAAAACCTGAAGAAATCTCTGAGCTTTGGTAGGGTCTTTGTGAAGAAAAGGCATTAGTCATTAAAACAATGGAAGAAGGGAAATAGCATTTTTTGCTTAGCCTAAAAGAATGTGAACTATGGTCATGAATGAGAAAAATATTTCTCTATTTTATTGTAGAATTGAAATTCACTATCTATCAGAATTGAGATGTGCTTTGGGAGGTAGTGTGTGTGTGTGTGTATGTGTGTGTGTGTGTGTGTGTGTGTGTGTGTGTGTGTGAGTGAGTGTTTTAAATATTCCTCACTGCACAGTTGGGAAAAGAAGCTGCCATTCTGTGGACCCACAGTGCTCTCTCAGGTTGACTGGTCCTGGAGGACTCATATCCATCCTGGCTGTTGCCAAGCTACTTAATAAATGTCAGCACAGACCACTGACTCTCTCTCCCAACTCACCAAGAATGTTACTTTGAAATGAATGTCTCAGATTTGAAGAAAATGTACTTCTGTGGAAGAGAAGAATGGATTGCGGGAGGAGATCGACCTCTGTGGTTAAGAGGCACGGTTCCTAAAAGGAGAGTATATATTTGCAAAGCAGAAGTCAGAAAAATGAAACATGGAATGGAAGGAGCCAGATGAGGAATATGAATGTGTCCAAGAGGGGTTATTTTAGGAATGCTTTAGCTTCTTATGTGCTATCTCTCTGGACCTTGGGAAAAGTCATATTTGGTATATATTTGGCAACATTCTTACATACATCTTATTCTCAATTACACTGAGCTGTGTAACAAGGTTTGAGAAAACTATTCTGTATATTGAATGGTGGGTGGCAGTAAAGAAGAGTGAGACTGCACTTAGTTAAACTTGCCTACCTTGGTGACCATGGGCAGAGGCCCACGGCCTTTAACCAGGCCTAGGATAGAGCCAGAGGAGGGCAGGGGTGTTACAAGGGAACAACTCCCAGACAGAGGGGAGGCAAGATTTCAAATTAAAGAAAGCAGCTCCTCTTCCCCAAAAGACATATAATTTTTCTCTGACCTCCTCCTTGTTTGAATCTTATTTGAGTTAACTTGCCAAGAAGTTTAGAGAACCAGAATTCTGAGGGGACCGTAAGTATAGTTCACTTTGCCCTTAATATTTCCATTTCCAAAGAGTTTGCCTGTAAGTAAGAGGCCAGAGAGTCTACAGATATTAACCAACAGTGTTTGTCACTGTTATTGGAGTGGTCTCAGAGATTCATGGGACCACTGGTGGGAAGAAAGTACTGTAATAATGCTCTGGACTTAAAGAACATAGCACTCTGAGGACCTAAAATAGCTTCACAACTCATCTTTATTAAATAGCATTTATTTCTTAAGCTTAATGTAACAGTAATTAGTTCAGTAACTATTGAAAAAGATTACTAAATTTTAAAAAAATATTGTATTGCTTTAATTATAAACTGATGATTACTTGTCCTCAATTTGAACATGTCATTTCAAATCTGGACACTAATTCAAAGCCAAAATAGGGCTTCCCTGGTGGCGCAGTGGTTGAGAGTCCGCCTGCCGATGCAGGGGACATGGGTTCGTGCCCCAGTCCGGGAAGATCCCACATGCCGTGGAGCGGCTGGACCCGTGAGCCATGGCCGCTGAGCCTGCGCGTCTGGAGCCTGTGCTCCGCAACGGGAGAGGCCACAATGGTGAGAGGCCTGCATACCGCAAAAAAAAAAAAAAAAAGCCAAAATAACCATTTGGCTATCAATATTCATTCATTTTACAGGGATGTGTGTATTTACATATAATATTTATGCTTAATATGTGACTACTCATTTCTCTGTTAAATCTCCTAAAAATTCTCCATCATTTTTCCATGGTTTATAAGAGCTGCATATCCCCTAGTTAAAGGGCATGTACCCAGTAGGCACTCAATGATTACACATTGATGAGAACCATGCTAATGGTAATGTAGGATTTAAGATGAGTTAAATTCAATATTTTCTTCCATCCAGCAGGGATGTATTTTCCCCCCATGGCAGAATTCCAGGGGCAATGATGAGATCTCAAGTCTTCCAAAGTCGAATTTGCCCCTCATCAGCCTGCACATTTCTTCCTTTTGCTCCAAGCTTTCTCCCACAGCTTCCTCCAATCAGCATAAGGGCCCATAAGGAGGGCCCTGCCTGCAGCTCCTCAGCTGCTGTTTGGAAGTGGATTTCTAGCAAGGCTGGAGCACCTCTGCAACCCCACCATCAACATCAGTTAGAAACAGTTCCCAAGACTTTTGCTTGTGAAGTTGACATGTGGCCCCAACCCTTGAAAAGCTCTCTGGCCCAAAAAATGGTTAGTTAGATAGATGAATCAGTGCAGTGTCATTATTGATAACATTCAGGGAAATGCAAACCAAGTTGCACAGCAGAATCACTACTTTTGTATCTGATCGGGTCTGCATATTCATTAACAATTTGGCAGGAAGTCAGTTGTGAAAAGTTTCTTGAACCTAAAACCAGTTAATCTGAGTTTTCCTCTTAAGCTTAAAGTCAATACCCTAGGATTCTCTTTTTATAAATATATTAAGTAAATTCATTGATTAAGTAATTTTTAACTGGGCCAGTTATAGAGATAAGTTTGGTCCTACATGAGGTACAATGCCGACCTGGTCTCTTTGGTAGTTCTGTCTTTAATCTCAACTGAAACTGTATCATGTAAAGTTTACACTGATTCATGGTATTTCCTCCAGGTACAAGGAAAGCAACACTGTGTAGACAGGATTTATCATGTTGAATGGGCTCTGATGCTGTAGCTTCGTATTTATCAGATTATTTCCCATTTCCATCCTTAGATTACATTTGAAGTCCTGAAAAGTTTTTGCCTGGCAAATAGTGGGCATATAAACATTCCTTGAATAAAAGAAATCATCTGAGTCTCTATAAGACAAACTTTTTTCACTTATTGTTTTATGTGTAGGGTTTCCAAATTCTATACCATTTGTTTTAATTGGCAGTACAGTTAAAAGGATTTCCATGGTTAAAATTTTTTGAGAAGCTTTGAGTAAGATCAAGTTTATTTACTAAATCATTTAGGAGAACTAGCTTGTTTGAGGTCACAACTATCAAAAAAAGGTATTTTGGAAAGGACCAGAGCATGATTTATTTTATTCCCTAAAAATTGGTATTAATTTTCACTGACCATCTTAACTCACTATGTCTTGGCTAAGCTAATTAAAACCAGATGATCTTAGTTTGCCTATTCCAGGGAACTAAAAGGATTTTCAAATAATGCTACTAAACATGTTAAAGGCATGACAGGCTTAGAATTCAATATATGGCCTAGATTTAGTATAAAGTATAATAAATACACTTTTAGGGGTCATCTAATTATGGCTTTTTTCCAGATTTTTATTTTATAGTTTCTATACAGCAGCAATAATACATATTCAATGGTATATCGTTTTCCAATCTGATATTCACAAGATGCTGGTTCTTGGCATTTTATGTGAAATGAAGATGGATAATACATGGAAAATTTGTCAAAGATTTGGAAATGGTCAGTAGACCCTATTGGGTGCCCTTTCATTCGGGTCCTGAGTGTTAGCAGGAAGACCCATATGACCCACAAGACCCACAAGACCACTCCCACTTCAGATGCCAGTCACAAATTCTGGGTGTCTCATACTTCTGACCAACTAGCTATAAATTAGGGCTTCCCATGACCCCTTTCTCAGGTTCAATTATTTGCCATTCATAAATAAACACACTTTACTTATGCTTACTGGTTTATTATAAAAGATATTATAAAGATACAAATGACCAGCCAGATGAAGAGGCACACAGAGCAAGGTTCAGAAGGGCCCTGAGTTCAGGGGCTTCTGTCACCTTAGAGTTGGAGTGTGCACCCTTCTGGCATATGGATATGTTCATCAACCCAGATGTTCTCCCAACCCCGTCAATTAGGGGTTTCATTACATAAGCATGATTAATGAAAAAATCAGCCATTTGTGATTAACTCAATCTCCAGACCCCTCCTTCCCTGGAGTCTAGGAAAGTGGGGCTGAAAGTTCTAAGCTTCTAATCATGGCTTGGTCTTTCTGATGACCAAACCCCATCCTGAAGATATCTAGGGATCCCTAAGAGTCACCTCATTAGAACAAAAGAAGTTTCTTTTTTACTCTTATCACTCAGGAAACTCCAAGGGTTTTAGGAGCTCTGTGCCAGGGATGGGGGCCAATGACCAAACATCTGTCTATTATACCACAAGAGCATATTGCAGCAACTGCTAAAAAAAAAAAAAGAATTTGTGGTTGGAAAACACCCTAGAATTGGTGGTCAGAAGTTAAGGACTTGTACTAGGAAAGTACATGTGGCAACGGAAAAGAAAGAAGCAATGTGAGAAACACTATCAAGGTAGAATTAATAGAATTTACATAAACAACTGAATATGTGAGAAGGAGGGGGAAGGGCTCAAAGATGGCTCTTAAGTGTGAGTCTACATTGCTGGAAAGATACTGATGCCACTTACTGAGAGGTAAAAGTAGAGAAGATTTGATACAGAAGATGCTCAGTCTTGTACACGCTGAGATTGAAATACCAGTAAAAACATCCAAATGCAACAGCCCAGATAGGAAGATGGAAATATTAGGGTACAGTCAGGTGAGAATTTTATACTGATTGAAAGAATTGCTTCTTGAGATTGGCTCAAACGAAATAAAACTTTGGGACACATTGACATTTTGTCCTCTCCATCAGATAGATAACTTTTAAAAGAAAGTCAAGCATTTGGAAATAATTTTCACCACTAAGAAAGCAAGTTGAGAAAATTGTCATTCCCAAGATAAGAAGAAAACATAAATTTTAAGTGAGTCCCTGAAAGACTTACCTTTATATTTTTTCAGAAAATGTTTTGTTTTGTTTTGTTTTGTTTTGCGGTACGCGGGCCTCTCGCTGTTGTGGCCTCTCCCGTTGCGGAGCACAGGCTCCGGACGCGCAGGCTCAGCGCCCATGACTCACGGGCCCAGCCGCTCCGCGGCATGTGGGATCTTCCCGGACCAGGGCACGAACCCGTGTCCCCTGCATCAGCAGGCGGACTCTCAACAACTGCGCCACCAGGGAAGCCCAGAAAATGTATTATTTTTGATTTTGGGGCTCAGACGATGCTTTTATCTTTGTGCTATGTTAATTATATTCCTGTTTCTGAAGATGGGTTCATATCTTCCTGTGCCCCTCCATGCAACTTTGAAAGACTTTCTTTTCTTTCTGTTTCTCTGTGTTGTCTAAAATGCACCCCTTCAAATTTTGAAAATAATATGTCTTTTAATATATTCAACTTTTTCTCAAGTAGCCAACCATACCTAATCCTTGTTGGAAATTTTGAAAGAATGCAATTTAAAGTTGGCAAGATGTAATGGGGAGGAGAAGAGTGGAAGGGAGAGTTTTTGACACAGACTAGGCCACCAGGTAACTTCTGCACAATCTCAGACACACTATATGGCAATAAACCCTAAGTGTCTAATGATCAGCATTGTCTTCAACTTTGCTGAACATTTTCTAGTGCTTTTAAAGAAGCCTTGATAGATGTGGAATGAAAGGTAATTCTCTCTTTAAATGTCAGCATTCTTTCATCACTCTATCTTGTTATAAAAATCAGAATCAGTAAATCATCGATGTCTGAGGTAGAATGGCTGACTTGCTCCTTTCATAGCTGTCTGATCCAAAGATAATCGAAACAATTGCCTCTGTAGAATAACTATTTTTGCTGCACATATAATGACAATTACTGAGTCTTCATGATAGACATAATTTCACTTAAAGCTTTGCAACAATTTTAGGAGGATAAGATATTGTCATGCACACCTCCATCATGAACATGCAAACAAAATCTCCAACTACAATACAGAGAGTGAAACTGTCATTCTCATACTTTTTGCATACCCTGCTTCACAAACTCTTCAGCTGAATATTCTCTCACACTAGAGTTTAAGCCCTCCTTGCACTAGTTTTACCACAGCTGAAAATTTCCTCAATGCAATCAGGTTCTACCTAAATCAACCACACTCTCCCTTCTGTCATTACTGATTCACAAGTTTGTGAATAGACATTTGTCCTTATCAGACCACAAGATGATTCTTCCACCGACTGGGGCTTAAAGACTTAACAAGGACAATCTTTCAGCTCATCTACAAGGTGAAGAAATTGTATGGCACTGTCCCATTAGTGGCTTTTTTCCCTTAACCACAGATGTATGCCCATAATCTTTCAATGGCTTTCCAGAAGAGCAACCAAAGAAACTACAGCATTAATTCTTCAATGACTTTGGCTTTTCAAAGGCATTTCTCTCAGATTTAGCCTTTAGGTTCATAAAATATTTAGACATAAATCATTTACTTCTTTCCAGAAGACTTTACACAAATTTAATCATTGGTTTAAGTCATTTCCTTTATTTTGACCTGTGATACCACAGATTCTGTTGAACCAGCATGAAAAACATCATGAAGTTTTGAGTTTTTGCTTTTTACACCATGATTTCTGCAGAACTTGCAATCAAGCTTTTAAAAAATTCCAAAACAAGAATGGGCTTTGAGATCAGTTGTGATGTCAAGAATTATGTGAGCCAGAATTTTTCAGTGAAAAACACAGTACATGTTTCCTGTGAGCAAAAGAAAAGAATATTATCTTTCAGTTTTATGTATTTCCTTTGAAAATACAAACTGTTGTGATAAGATTGGGACCAGCAGATGATGACATTGGAGTTGGAACTCTGCTTGGTGCCCAGAATGAGCCCATTAGTTCAGAAAGGGAAGAGAATTACAGAGGTCACAGGCTTTTATGAGGAACATCTTGTTCTGTGGAAACCTCTCTGGTACATTCCATTTGTTTCAAGGAGTTCTGTTTATGGCAAAATGCTAAATGTGTATTATATAAATTGAAATTTGATGCTACATAAGCCTGTAAGATTCTCTGATAAAATTCCAGATAGAGTGAGAGACAAGGTCTGTCCTTAACACAATTCAAAGAGATTTCCCATGAGGAGCTCCAGGATAATTTCCCATGATGCAGTGAACTACTTTATCAGTGGTAAGAAACATGACACAGTGTTCTATGAAGAGTTCACATTATCATGCTATCCTAAGTTCTCTAGAGGAACTGTATCTATCAAATTTTTCACAGAATTTATTTGGATACGATGTCACCATTTCTTCTAACATTTTAGGGCAACCAATAGTCACTAGAAACAATTGACACTCACCAGTTTACTCACTCCTATTTATTCTTTTATTCATTAATTCAATGAATTATTCATTAATGAATTATTCATTGATTTAATGAATTATTCATTGATTTAATGAATGTATCATATGCCTACTATGTTCACTTGTTTTATTAATTTTTTGGAGCATTTATCATGTGCCTCATACTGGACATGAAAAAATACATATAAGGTTGTGCTTGCCTCCAAAGTGTATATTCTCATTAGGCCAAATAATGAGTATTATTAAGAAAGTTATTAAAATGAAAGGAGGTAAAGGTCTTAATTAATTTAAAATAATGTTAACTACTATTTATTTAGAGTTTACCAGGTGCCAGTAACCGAGAAAAATCACCTTCTCTCATTTTAAACGTACTACCTCATTTAATTCTCATAAAAAAACCTAAGTGGTGGGTATTAACTCCAATTTGTAAATGATAAAACAGGTTTAAAGATATTGATTACCACCTCATCATTTGATGACCACCAAACACCCTGCATTTTACCACTTTTGCCAGTTAAAATATTTTTGGCTTAAAGTAGAATAACTGGGTAAAACTGTCTTAAATCATAAGCGTATTAAATTAAGTCACATAGAAAGAAGTCTGGAGACAAGCAGTTCTAGAACTGGTTAATTTTTCAGCTTTACCATATGAGTGTTCCATTCCTGCATGTTCTGACTTTCACCTCAGGGTTACAAGATGGCCAACACAGCTTCAAGCATCCCACATTTACATGACAAAACCAAGAAAAGGACAGAGAACTTGTTCTGTTTCTGTTTTTTAATCAGGGAGAACAATCTTTCTCATAAACTCTACATCAGACTCTCCCTTACATTTCGTTGGCAAAAACAGGGTCTCACATCCACCCCTAAACAAATCACAGGCAAGAAGCATGAAATTACAGGGATTGGCCAAGATCAATTATGATTCATTCCCTGAAGATGAGTATGATTTTGCCTTTTAACTGAATAAAATTAGCTTTTGATTAGTAAGGGAGAAAGGGGCAACCTAATGGATCTCCCTTGTACATTAAAGTGCTCATAGATTCCAGGTAATAAAGAATTTTCTAGCTTGCTACTAGACACATCATCCTCCATAAGACTTTAACCAAGATAGAAATTTTGAATGTGTCATTAACCTAAATATGTGGAACTGGAGAGTGATAAAACTATAGGACATCTTGTTAGATTTTTGCCTTGTCTGTCATATGTAAATTAACTGACACCAAATTTACCCTGAGAATGAGGCCAGCCATTAAAAGGGAAGAAAATATTGCACTACACCATGAAACAAGACAATGTAGACTAATTATATTTTTGTTTTAAAACAATCACTGAGACAAAGATTTTTAAGTCAAATCTCTTTCAATGCCTTTCCTTTAAACTTTATTCAGTTTGTCTTATCAATTCAGATTTCTTGACTGACATGTTATTTGTAAAAAAAAATCTTTGCAACACATTTTTTTAAATTCTTAGGTTAAGATGTCACACTGAAGAAATGTCTATTTAAGCCCCTTTTCTGGAATCCCAGTAAAATTACACTAAAGAAAATTTTAAAATAAATAACCTCATGAGGACAGGGAAAAGAGGAGAGGAATGAAATATTGGAAACTGGAAAGCAAATACATTAAAGATGCATTGCAGATGTGGGTCTCTGAACTAAAAGTAGAAGAAGCTGAGAAACATGATTTACTCCACAGAATGCTCAAAAGCATCATATAAATTAATGGAATTAAGCACAATTGGGGCAGGGGCAGTTACAGTACTTGAGTAAAGAGGATTACTTTACTCCATAAGTGGAAATGTTTTCTAGATTCCCAGTTCTACCCTTAACCCTTAGGGAACTGCTCCTGCGCTATCATAGCAAAAGACTGCAGGTTAATTTTTGGGAGACAACAGCATAGTTGAAGTTCTAAGTACCATGTGAAAATAAGAGATTTAATGAGTTTATATACACTGATAACTAAATGCCGAGACTGCACACTCTAGTCCCAGTTCCCAGCTCAGCTCTCAGTACCCAGCAGTCAGAGTCCTGCCCTTTAAGGAGATTAGAAGACTTCTCTGGGGAACCTGACTAGCCCAAGATGAAAGATCTACAGGTTCTGACTTTGAGGGTTCCTTAACAATATGTTCACCCACATCACCATATATATAGTAGTCAATTTTAGAGTCTGTAAACCTCATGCATACATCTGGAGTTTCCCATCAACTTTTTGGTCCCTTATTATTAATTATGAGCAGACAGTTAAGGCTTACAAGACATCTGAGGAAAGCCTCTACTCCTACATGGAAAATGGAAATATACTTGAAGATATTGCATTCGTGAGCCAAAAACAATACAGTACCAAAAATTAATACAAACAAGGCCTTAGAAATTAAAAACATGATAATTAAAGTAAGGGAGGATGGAGGCATAAGGAAATCTCCAGTGAGTAGAAGTAAACACAAACAAACAAATAAATAGAGATTAAAGATAGGAGAGAAAAGAAAGACGAGTTCAGGAGGTTCAACACAAAAATAATAAAAATTCCAGAAAAAACAACAGAAATAGAAAGGAGGAATTTATCAATGAAAGGATCCAAGAAAATTTCCTCAAAATAATGAGAATATTTTCCATTTTGAAAGGGTTCACTGAAGGGCCAACACAGTAGGTGAAAATAGAGACACATAAAAATGCATTACCATTAAATTTTTTAAATACTGGAGACCAAAAAAGTAACCAAAAAATTTTCAGGCTGGGAGGAAAAACAGGTCTTTGACCACATATATAGGATTAGGAATTAGAACACACTACAATGTCTAGTCAGAGCAATTAGAGAAGAAAAAGAAATTTAAAAATGAGAATGATTTTGAAATTCTCAACAGCAACATTGGAAGTTAGAATTCAGTGGAAAAAATACCTTCAAAATTCTGAAGGAAAATTATTTCCAAAAATTCTACTACTTGCAAACTATCACTTAAGTGAGGAAATAAAAAAAAACATTTACATACTTACAATAACTCATGAAATTTGCCTCCCATTACCTTTTTCATGAAGTTACAAAATAATATGCCCTTCCAAAACAAAAGAATAAGCTGAAAAAGAGAAATACATGGGACAAAAGAAACAGGGGGAGGTAAAGCAAATCCCCAGAATACTGGCAAAGGAAATCCCAGGTGGATCATGTTAGAAAATATTTTGGAAAAGTGAAATGGCCTATATCTGTAGCTATCTTATCCTCCAGAGTGAACAGATAACCACAGTGAAAGTCACTGGAACCATCATCTCTTTCGATGAGTCCACAGTGATGATGGGAATGCTTGAGATAGAAAGATGATACAGTGAAGAAATGTATTCCTACTATTAAGGGTTATGCTAAAGCCTCATGTCTCTGTTTTAACCAACAACTTAACAAAAGCTGATCACTGTAAACTGCAAGGTAGAAGAAAAATATGCTAGAATAAGAATTCTCCTATGTGCTTTTATACATGTATAAACTTATATTAGTCACTTTTAATTTTAAAACATTAAAATTATTTCCACTGAAGTTAAGATCAGAACAAGGTTGCAAATAACACAATTTTAAACCTTGTTCTGGAGGTGTGGGTCATTGCCACAAGGTAAAACATATAAATGGAGAGGGGGAAGATGGCAGAAGAGAAAGGCGTGGAGATCACCTTCCTCCCCACAGATACATCAGAAATACATCTACACGTGGAACAACTCCTACAGAACACCTACTGAACGCTGGCAGAAGACCTCAGACCTCCCAAAAGGCAAGAAACTCCCCACGTACCTGGGTAGGGCAAAAGAAAAAAGAATAAACAGAAACAAAAGAATAGGGACGGGACCTGCACCAGTGGGAGGGAGCCAGGAAGGTTTCCACACACCAGAAGCCCCTTTGCGGGCGGAGACTGCGGGCGGCGGAGGGGGGGAGCTTCGGGGCCGCGGAGGAGAGCACAGTCACAGGGGTGCAGAGGGAAAAGTGGAGAGATTTCTGCACAAAGGATCGGTGCCGACCAGCACTCACCAGCCCGAGAGGCTTGTCTGCTCACCCGCCGGGGCGGGCGGGGCTAGGAGCTGAGGCTCGGGCTTTGGTCGGAGCGCAGGGAAAGGACTGGCAGCGTGAACACAGCCTGAAGGGGTTAGTGCACCACGGCTAGCTGGGAGGGAGTCCTGGAAGAAGTCTGGACCTGCCGAAGAGGCAAGAGACTTTTTCTTCCCTCTTTGTTTCCTGGTGCACGAGGAGATGGGATTAAGAGCGCTGCTTAAAGGAGCTCCAGAGACGGGCACGAGCCGCGGACCCCAGAGACGGGCATGAGACGCTAAGGCTGCTGCTGCCGCCACCAAGAAGTCTGTGTGTGAGCACAGGTCACTATCCACACGTCCCTTCCGGGGAGGCTGTGCAACCTGCCACCGCCAGGGTCCCGGGATCCAGGGACAACTTCCCTGGGAGAACGCACAGCACGCCTCAGTCTGGGGCAACGTCACGCTGGTCTTTGCCGCTGCAGGCTTGCCCCGCACTCCGTACCCCTCCCTACCCTCGGCCTGAGTGAGCCAGAGCCCCCGAATCAGCGGCTACTTTAACCCCGTCCTGTCTGAGCGAAGAACAGACGCCCTCTGGTGACCTACACTTAGAGGTGGGGCCAAATCCAAAGCTGAACCCGGGGAGCTGTGCGAACAAAGAAGAGAAAGGGATATCTCTCCCAGCAGCCTCAGAAGCAGCGGATTAAAGCTCCACAATCAACTTGATTTACCCTGCATCTGTGGAATACATGAATAGACAGCAAATCATCCCAAATTGAGGAGGTGGACTTTGAGAGCAAGATTTATTATTTTTTCCCCTTTTCCTCTTCTTGTGAGTGTGTATGTGTATGCTTCTGTGTGAGACTTTGTCTGTATAGCTTTGCTTTCACCATTTGTCCTAGGGTTCTATCCATCTGTTCTTTTTTTTTTTTTCACTTAAACTTTTTTTTTCTTAATAATTATTCTTTTATTTTAATAACTTTCTTTTATTTTATTTTATCCTCTCTTTCTTTCTACTTTTTCTCCCTTTTATTCTGAACCATGTGGATGAAAGGCTCTTGGTGCTCCAGTCAGGAGTCAGTGCTGTGCCTCTGAGATGGGAGAGCCAACTTCAGGACACTGGTCCACAAGAGACCTCCCAGATCCACATAATATCAAATGGCGAAAATCTGCCAGAGATCTCCATCTCAACACCAGCAGCCAGTTTCACTCAGCGACCAGCAAGCTACAGCGCTGGGCACACTATGCCAAACAACTAGCAAGACAGGAACACAACCCCACCCAATAGCAGAGAGGCTGCTAAAATCATAATAAGTCCACAGACACCCCAAAACACACCACCAGACGTGGACCTGCCCACCAGAAAAACAAGATCCAGCCTCATCCACCAGAACACAGGCACTAGTCCCCTAGACCAGGAAGCATACACAACCCACTGAACCAACCTTAGCCACTGGGGACAGACACCAAAAACAATGGAAACTAGGAACCTGCAGCCTGCAAAAAGGAGACCCTAAACACAGTAGGATAAGCAAAATGAGAAGACAGAAAAACACACAGCAGATGAAGGAGCAAGATAAAAACCCACCAGACCTAACAAATGAAGACGAAATAGGCAGTCTACCTGAAAAAGAATTCAGAAGAATGATAGTAAAGATGATCCAAAATCTTGGAAATAGAATAGAGAAAATGCAAGAAACATTTAACAAGGACCTAGAGGAACGAAAGGTGAAACAAGCAATGATGAACAACACAATAAATGAAATTAAAAATACTCTAGAAGAGATCAATAGCAGAAAAACTGAGGCAAAAGAGCGGTCAAGTGACCTGGAAGATAAAATAGTGGAAATAACTACAGCAGAGCAGAATAAAGAAAAAAGAATGAAAAGAATTGAGGACAGTCTCAGAGACCTCTGGGACAACATTAAACGCACCAATATTCGAATTATAGGGGTCCCAGAAGAGGAAGAGAAAAAGAAAGGGACTGAGAAAATATTTGAAGAGATTATAGTTGAAAACTTCCCTAATATGGGAAAGAAAATAGTTAATCAAGTCCAGGAAGCACAGAGAGTCCCATACAGGATAAATCCAAGGAGAAACATGCCAAGACACATATTAATCAAACTGTCAAAAATTAAATAAAAAGAAAACATATTAAAAGCAGCAAGGGACAAATAACACTCAAGGGAATCCCCATAAGGTTAACAGCTGATCTTTCAGCAGAAACTTTGCAAGCCAGAAGGGACTGGCAGGACATATTTAAAGTGATGAAGGAGAAAAACCTACAACCAAGATTACTCTACACAGCAAGGATCTCATTCAGATTTGATGAAGAAATTAAACCCTTAGAGACAAGTAAAAGCTGAGAGAGTTCAGCACCACCAAACCAGCTTTACAACAACTGCTAAAGGAACTTCTCTAGGCAAGAAACACAAGAGAAGGAAAAGACCTAAAATAACGAACCCAAAACAATTAAGAAAATGGGAATAGGTACATACGTATTGATAATTACCTTAAATGTAAATGGATTAAATGCTCCCACCAAAAGACACAGATTGGCTGAATGGATACAAAAACAAGACCCATATATATGCTGTCTACAAGAGACCCACTTCAGACCTAGAGACACATACAGATTGAAAGTAAGGGGATGGAAAAAGATATTCCATGCAAATGGAAACCAAAAGAAAGCTGGAGTAGCAATTCTCATATCAGACAAAATAGACTTTAAAATAAGGACTATTAAAAGAGACAAAGAAGGACACTACATAATGATCAAGGGATCGATCCAAGAAGAAGATATAACAATTGTAAATATTTATGCACCTAACATAGGAGCACCTCAATACATAAGGTGAAACCTAACAGCCATAAAAGGGGAAATCGACAGTAACACATTCATAGTAGGGGAATTTAACACCCCACTTTCACCCATGGACAGTCATCCAAAATGAAAATAAATAAGGAAACACAAGCTTTAAATGATACATTAAACAAGATGGACTTAATTGATATTTATAGGACATTCTATCCAAAAACAGCAGAATACACATTTTTCTCAAATGCTCATGGAACATTCTCCAGGATAGATCATATCTTGGGTCACAAATCAAGCCTTGGTAAATTTAAGAAAATTGAAATTTTATCAAGTATCTTTTCCGACCACAACACTATGAGACTAGATATCAATTACAGGAAAAGATCTGTAAAAAATACGAACACATGGAGGCTAAACAATACGCTACTTAATAACGAAGTGATCACTGAAGAAATCAAAGAGATAATCAAAAAGTACCTAGAAACAAATGACAATGGAGACACGACGACCCCAAACCTATGGGATGCAGCAAAAGCAGTTCCAGGAGGGAAGTTTATAGCAATACAATCCTACCTTAAGAAACAGGAAACAGCTCGAATAAACAACCTAACCTTGCACCTAAAGCAATTAGAGAAAGAAGAACAAAAAAATCCCAAAGTTACCAGAAGGAAAGAAATCATAAAGATCAGATCAGAAATAAATGACAAAGAAATGAAGGAAATGATAGCAAAGATCACCAAAACTAAAAGCTGGTTCTTTAAGAAGATAAACAAAATTGATAACCCATTAGCCAGACTCATCAAGAAAAAAGGGAGAAGACTCAAATCAATAGAACTAGAAATGAAAAAGGAGAAGTAACAACTGACACTTTAGAAATACAAAAAATCATGAGAGATTACTACAAGCAACTCTATGCCAATAAAATGGACAAATTCTTAGAAATGCACAACCTGCCAAGACTGAATCAGGAAGAAATAGAAAATATGAACAGACCAATCACAAGCACTGAAATTGAAACTGTGATTAAAAATCTTTCAACAGACAAAAGCCCAGGACCAGATGGCTTCACAGGCGAATTCTATCCAACATTTAGAGAAGAGCTAACACCTATCCTTCTCAAACTCTTTCAAAACATAGCAGAGGGAGGAACACTCCCAAACTCATTCTACGACACCACCATCACCTGATACCAAAACCAGACAAGGATGTCACAAAGAAAGAAAACTACAGGCCAGGGCTTCCCTGGTGGCGCAGTGGTTGAGAGTCCGCCTGCCAATGCAGGGGACACGGGTTCGTGCCTCGGTCCGGGAAGATCCCACATGCTGCGGAGCCTGCACGTCTGGAGCCTGATCCCACATGCTGCGGAGCCTGCACGTCTGGAGCCTGATCCCACATGCTGCGGAGCCTGCACGTCTGGAGCCTGTGCTCCGCATACGGGAGAGGCCAAAACAGTGAGAGGCCCGCGTACTACAAAAAAAAAAAAAAAAAAAAAAAAAAAAAAAAAAAGAAAACTACAGGCCAATATCTCTGATGAACATAGTTGCAAAAATCCTCACAAAATACTGGTAAACAGAATCCAACAGCACATTAAGAGGATCATACACCATGATCAAGGGGGGTTTATTCCAGGAATGCAAGGATTCTTCAATATACGCAAATCAATCAATGTGATACACCATATTAACAAACTGAAGGAGAAAAACCATATGATCATCTCAATAGATGCAGAGAAAGCTTTTGACAAAATTCAACAGTCATTTATGATAAAAACCCTGAAGAAAGTAGGCATAGAGGGAACTTTCCTCAACATAATAAAGGACATATATGACAAACCCACAGCCAACAACTTCCTCACTGGTGAAAAACTGAAAGCATTTCCACTAAGATCAAGAACAAGACAAAGTTGCCCACTCTCACCACTCTTATTCAACATAGTTTTGGAAGTTTTAGCCACAGCAATCAGAGAAGAAAAGGAAATAAAAGGAATCCAAGTCGGAAAAGAAGTAAAGCTGTCATTGTTTACAGATGACACGATACTATACATAGAGAATCCTAGCGATGCTACCAGAAAACTACTAGAGCTAATCAATGAATTCAGTAAAGTAGCAGGATACAAAATTAATGCACAGAAATCTCTGACATTCCTATACACTAATGATGAAAAATCTGAAAGTGAAATCAAGAAAACACTCCCATTTACCGTTGCAACAAAAAGAATAAAATATCTAGGAATAAACCTACCAAAGGAGACAAAAGACCTGTATGCAGAAAATTACAAGATACTGATGTAAGAAATTAAAGATGATACAAAAAGATGGAGAGATATACCATGTTCTTGGATTGGAAGAATCAACATTGTGAAAATGACTCTACTACCCAAAGCAATCTACAGATTCAATGCAATCCCTATCAAGCTAACACTGGCATTTTTCACAGAACTAGAACAAAAAAATTCACAATTTGTATGGAAATACAAAAGACCCCGAAATGCCAAAGCAATCTTGAGAATGAAAAACAGAGTGGAGGAATCCAGCTCCCTGACTTCAGACTATACTACAAAGCTACAGTAATTAAGACAGTATGGTACTGGCACAAAAACAGAAATATAGATTAATGGAACAGGATAGAAAGCCCAGAGGTAAACCCACGCACATATGGTCACCTTATCTTTGATAAAGGTGGCAGGAATGTACAGTGGAGAAAGGACAGCCTCTTCAATAAGTGGTGCTGGGAAAACTGGACAGGTACATGTAAAAGTATGAGATTAGGTCACTCCCTAACACCATACACAAAAATAAGTTCAAAATGGATTACAGACCTAAATGTAAGGCCAGAAACTATCAAACTCTTAGAGGAAAACATAGGCAGAACACTCTATAACATAAATCTGGTGGCATCTTTAGGCATTTCTATGTATAGTATCATGTCCTCTGCAAAGAGTGACAGTTTTACTTCTTCTTTTGCAATTTGTATTCCTTTTATTTCTTTTTCTTCTCTGATTGCTGGGGCTAGGAATTGAAAAACTATGTTGAATAATAATGGTGAGAGTGGGTATCCTTGTCTTGTTCCTGATCTTAGAGGAAATGCTTTCAGTTTTTCACCATTGAGAATGATGTTGGCTGTGGGTTTGTCATATATGGCCTTTATTATGTTGAGGTAGGTTCCCTCTATGCCCACTTTCTGGAGAGTTTTTTTTTTTTATCATAAATGGGTGTTGAATTTTGTTGAAAGCTTTCTCTGCATCTATTGAGATGATCATATTTTTTTATTGTTCAGTTTGTTAATGCGGTGTATCACATTGATTGATCTGCGTATATTGGAGAATCCTTGCATTCCTGGGATAAATCTCACTTGATCATGGTGTATGATCCTTTTAATATGCTGTTGGATTCTGTTTGCTAGTATTTTGTTGAGGATTTTGCATCTACGTTCATCAGGGATATTGGTCTGTAATATTTTTTGTGTGTGATATCTTTGTCTGGTTTTGGTATCAGGGTGTTGGTGACCTCATCGAATGAATTTGGGAGTGTTCCCTCCTCTATACTCTTTGGAAGAGTTTGAGAAGGTTGGGTATTAGCTCTTTTCTAAATGTTTCATAGAATTCTCCTGTGAAGCCATCTTGTCCTGGACTTTTGATTGTTAGAAGATTTTTAATCACAGTTTCAATTACATTACTTATAATCAGTCTGTTCATATCTCATATTTCTCCATGATTCAGTCTCGGAAGGTTGTGCTTGTCTAAGAATTTGTCCATTTCTTCCAGTTTGTCCATTTTATTGACATAGGGTTGCTTGTAGTAGTCTCTTATGAGCCTTTGTACTTCTACAGTGTAGTTGCTACTTCTCCTTTTTTGTTTCTAATTTTATTGATTTGAGTCTTCTCCCTTTTTTTCTTGATGAGTCTAGCTAAAAGTTTATCAATTTTGTTTATCTTCTCAAGTAAACAGCTTTTAGTTTTAATGATCTTTGCTGTTGTTTTCTTCATTTCTATTTTGTTTATTTCTGCTTTGATTTTTATTATTTCTTTCCTTCTACTAACTTTGGGTTTTGTTTGTTCTTCTTTCTCTAGTTGCTTTAGGTGTAAGGTTAGATTGTTTATTTGAGATTTTTCTTGTTTCTGGACGTGAGATTATCTTTCTATAAACTTCCCTCTTAGAACTGCTTTTGCTGCATCCCACAGGTTTTTAGTCATCATGTTTTCATTGTCATTTGTTTCTATGTATTTTTTGATTTCCTCTTTATTTGTTCAGTGATCTCTTGCTATTTAGTAGCATATTGTTTAACCTCCATGTGTTTGTGTTTTTTAGAGTTTTTTTTTCCTGTAATTGATTTCTAATCTCATAATATTGTGGTTGGAAAAGATGCTTGATAATATTTCAGTTTTCTTAAATTTACCAAGGCTTGATTTGTGACCCAAGATGTGATCTATCCTGGAGAATCTTCTGTGTGCACTTAAGAAGAAATTGTATTCTTCTGCTTTCATATGGAATGTCCTATAAATTAAATATTTGTTAAGTCTATCTGGTCTATTGCATCTTTTAAAGGTTTTGTTTCCTTATTAATTTTGTCTAAATGATTTCTCCATTGGTGAAAGTGGGGTGTTAAAGTCCTCTACTCTGAATGTGTTACTGTCAATTTCCCCTTTTGTGGCTCTTAGTATTTGCCTTATGTATTGTGGTGCTCCTATATTGGGTGCATAAATATTTATAATTGTTATATCTTCTTGGATTGATCCTTGCTCATTATTTAGTGTCCTTCCTTGTCTCTTGTAACAGTCTTTATTTTAAAGTCTATTTTATCTGACATGAGTATTGCTACTCCAGCTTTCTTCTGATTTCCATTTGCATGGAATATATTTTTCCATCCCCTCACTTTCAGTCTGTAGGTGGCCCTAGGTCTGAGAGGGTCTCTTGTAGACAGCATATATATGGATCTTGTTTTTGTGTCTATTCAACTAGTCTGTGTCTTTTTGTTGGAGCATTTAATCCATTTACATTTAAGTTAATTATCAATATGTATGTTCCTATTACCATTTTCTTAATTGTTTTGGTTTTGTTTGTGTAGGTCCTCTTCTTCTCTTGTGTTTCCTCCCTAGAGAAGTTCCTTTAGCATTTGTTGTAAAGCTGGTTTGGTGGTGATGAATTCTCTTACCTTTTGCTTGTCTGTAAAGCTTTTGATTTCTCCATCGAATCTGAATGATATCCTTTCTTAGTAGAATAATTTTGGTTGTAGGTTTTTCCCTTTTATCACTTTAAGTACATCCTGCCACTACCTTGTGGCCTGCAGAGTTTCCATTGAAAAATTAGCTGATAACTTTACAGAGATTCCCTTGTATGTTATTTATTACTTTTCCCTTGCTGCTTTTAATATTTTTTCTTTGAATTTAATTTTTGTTAGTTTGATATTAATCAAACTAATTTTGATTAGTTTGATTAGATGCATATTAATGCATCTCTGTGTGTTTCTCCTTGGGTTTATCCTGTGTGGGACTCTCTGTGCTTCTTGCACTTTAGTGGCTATTTCCTTTCCCTTGTTGGGGAAGTTTTCCAGTATAATCTCTTCAAATATTTTCTCAGACACTTTCTCTTTCTCTTCTTCTTCTGGGACCCCTATAATTTGAATGTTGGTGTGTTTAACATTGTCCCAGAGGTCTCTGAGACTGTCCTCATTTCTTTTCATTCTTTTTTCTTTATTCTGCTCCATGGCAGTTATTTCTACCATTCTATCTTCCAGCTCTCTTATTCATTCTTCTGCCTCAGTTAATCTGCTATTGTTTCCTTCTAGTGTATTTTTCATTTCAATTATTTTGTTGTTCATCACTTTTTGTTTATTCTTTAGTTCTTCTAGGTCCTTGTTAAACATTTCTTGTATTTTCTCGATCCATGCCTCCATTCTATTTCCAAGATTTTGGATCATTTTTACTACCATTACTCTGAATTCTTTTTCAGGTAGATTGCCTATTTCCTCTTCATTTATTTGGTCTTGTAGGTTTTTAGCTTGCTCCTTCATGTTTAATGTATTTTTCTGTCATCTCATTTTTTTTGATGGGTAGGGCTGTGTTCCTGTCTTGCTGGTTGTTTGGCCTGAGGCGTCTAGCACTGGAGTTTTCAGGCAGTTTGGTGGAGCCATGTCTTGGTGCCAAGATGAGATGAGGAGCTCTGGGAGAGCTCACACTGATTAATATTCCCTGGGGCCTGCAGTTCTCTGTTAGCCCAGTGTCTTGGACTTGGTATTCCCACCACAGGGGCTCAGGTCAGACCCCCAGCCTGGACACCAAGACCCCAGAAACCACAAGGCAAAAAAATAAATAAAGACAAAGCCCAAGGCAAATAATAAAGCAAAACTGAACAAACAAAAACAAACACACAGACAAAAAAAGAAAAGAAAACAGACAAATAAAACCCAAGACAAATAACAAAAACAGATCCAAGCAAACAAAAAACAATCTAACAAGCAAACAACAACAACAGCAAAAACCCACAAGGAAATTAAAAAACCAGAAGACACCCAAACAAACAAGATGGCCCAAAAACCAAAACCAATAATAAAAACAAAACTAGCTAAACAGAAAACAAAAAATAAAACAAAAGTAAAAGGACAAGCTAAAAGAAAAGCTAAGAGAACAAAAGACAAACACACGAAAATGACAAAAACAGAAATTAGAAAATAAATGTTTAAAAAGACAAAAACAAAGTAAAAACACTATGAAACAAAACAACACAAAAATAAATATCAAAAGAACAAACCAACAGAAAACAAAATCACAAAACAAATGAAAACAAAAACCAGACAACAAAAAAGAGCAGAATAATAACAAGAAAAAAAATAAAATAAAATTAGAAAAATAAAAAATATGTTAGAAAAAATAAAAATGAAACAACAAAACACAACATCAATAAATAAATAAATAATAAATTTTAAAATTTAAAAAATAAAAGTAAGGATTCCATGGTGCCTCTTCCATCAGTGCCCTTGCCCCCATGGTGAGCTTCGTGCAACCCACACTTCCCCAGGAGGCCCTCCAAGACCTTTAGGTAGGTCTCTGAACCCATTGTGTCAGCCCCACCTTTGCGTGTGTTTTTTTCACCAGCATCTGCTCCTGAAGCTGGCCCAGAGCACATGTGCCCACACAGGCCAACTGGGGCACAGACTTCCCACCTGTACCCATGCAGCCAGAGGAGGCTTTGGTGGGGGTGGGACACAGGCCTGGGGCCCGTGCAGCCCTCGGAGGCTTTGAGGGGTGCGGTGCTCAGGCCCAGGACACACACGGCCAGAGGAATCTTTGTTGGGGTGGTGCGCAGGCTGCCAGGACCCACCTGGTCCTTGGAGGCTTTGGGGGAGCTGTGCTCAGGCCCACTGGGACCCGTGCAGCCAGAGGAGGCCCTGGCAGAGCAGGGCTCAGACCTGGGCCCCTAGCAGGCTCACTGGGGCCCAAGTGGGTAGAGGAGACCCTGACTTGAGGGGTGGGCAAGCCCACTCAGGTGTGCCCACTGCCCAAGGAGGTCAGGTCAGCAGGTGGGGAAGGGCACCGCAATGGCGGCCCTGCCCTTTGCTCACCAATTAACAATGGTGCCCGACTTCTCTGGTGGCCCAGTCTTCCTCTGCCAACCTTCCCGGCTGTGGAGCCCTTCCCTCTTGCTGCCCCAGGCTGCCTCCCCACCGTCAAAAGCCATCCCCTCCCCAGGTCCACCCTCCAAACCTCACTCTCCGGTACCCAGCCCTCCTCTCCACCAGGAGACACACAACTCAGGCTGAGGTGCACAGTGCTGTGACACAGACCATACACATAGGTCCCACTGTGTCCCGCCCTCTACAGACCAGCTGCCACATTCCCCTCTGATCCCGCAATCCCCTGAAGGTCCCTCTCTGTCCCCTGATCCCCTCACCATGAATAGGGCCCTCTGAGTGTGGGAATCTCTTTTCTTCCCTAGCCCCACTTCAGGGGCTCCAGTCCTGTCCCACCTCCACTTTTCTTGCCCCCCTCCTTCCCTCCCACGTCATAGCCAGTTGCATAGAGATTCCTCCAGTCCCCGTGGGTGTCTGAGGTCCCCCACTAGTGCTCAGTAGGTGCTCTGCAAGAATTGCTCTGATGCATTCTTGTGTACTTGTGAGGAGACGTGAACTCCACACCCTCTTACTTGGCCATCTTGACTCCGCCCCCTTCTCCAAATGGGTTGTTTTCTATATTCAAATCAGCACCAAAAGAAGGACTCAGGAAAGTTGAAGAGAATGCTTTTTAATTTAATTTAATTTATTTATTTATTTTATTTTTTATTTTTGGCCATACAGCACCGCTTGTGGGATTTCAGTTCCCTGACTAGGGATTAAACCCAGGCCACAGCAGTGAAAACACTGAATTCTAACCACTAGATCATCAGGGAACTCCCATGCTTTTTTATTTTTAATTGTTAACTTTTATTACAAGACAACCACAACTTCAGTAAAGAAGGGGTGGGGTGTAGAAAAAATGGAAGAGTGGGAGAGACATCAGCAATATATCAATGCAAACCAAGATTTAAGCTTTCTGCAAAACAACAGAGCTTTCATTACACATTACAATTTCTGTGTGAGTTTTAAAGATAGGTACTGTCCTGTGTACTTCTGTATATATCATCTCATTTGAGAAAGAAAGTTACCATAGGTACTTTATCATTAATGTTCCATTATGTGCTTAATCTTTATTTGGAACTTGGTGTGTTTTTAGAAGTCTATTTTATTTCACAGTTCCTACTTCTACTTCTGACATCTGTTCATCAGACACTTCAGGGATGCAAATATTAAACAGCAATTGTAAATAACACGTCATCTTCTCAAACCAAAGCAACCTCAATTTAGATATATTAAAGGTATATAAAACAGAAGTCCACTGAGAATAAAGAGACACACATAGATATAATACATATGTGGAGACTTCACCAAAGGTATCAAAACCAAGCACAGGCTGATAGCTATTGCTACCAGTAGAAATGGCAAAAACACCTGAAAAGAGCAATTTTTTTTAAATTAAATATTAAAACCCATTTAAGGTACTTACATATTTACATAAACAAAAAGTAAGATATAAGCTACTGATAGAAAATGGGTTAAATTATCCATGAGTTTACAGAAATCTGGCTTACTATTTAAGATGTTGAAAATTATTGTTAGGGTGTTGGCTGTAGGGAATGAACATCTAGCATTTGACTGTTCGTGAGTGAAAATAATCATGACCATTTGCCGGTAGGATAAACATCTTCTGGTCTAGAAGGCATGAGTTCTTTAAGAGGGAGTTCCTAAAGCCCAAAGGAAGTCAAAACAATTTTCCCAGAAAAATATCTCAAGGCAGTAGGAAATTCATCTCAATAACACAGAGTATCCTCAGACCCTCTGTTGCTCAAGTAGATATTGACAGGTAAACATTATGGCTCTGTAGGCTCAGTATATTAAAAACAAAACAAATCAAAATAAAAACTTTGGCCAAAACAATTCTCCTTATTTGTTGTGGATTTTTTTGGCTTCTGTTTTGGCCAAAAACGTTGAATCCCTATCCTTGGCACTTGCTTTGTGTTAGTATTGCAAGTGTTTTGCACCAAACATTACCCTACCTAGGGAGAAAATTCAGTAGGCAGTCTCTTTTGCAATGCATTTAAGAGATAGATATGAATCTATATCTCCAAAGTATAACACAGCTAGTCACAATTTATTAAACCCTTTAATTAGAGTGTCACTCATTTGGGGTTTAAATCATTAAGAAACTCCTTTTAATTGGTAAAATACCCCTGAGAAAGGTAACCTATCATCTCAGAGCTTACCATCAGTTATCCAAAAACTGAGAGAGGAGAGAAGAGCATTCATGTGGGCATTAGAGACAAATTTCAAGCACTTACGCTATGGTTACCCTTGCCTTCCTTTTTGATGCAAATGAATATCAAATAATAATATAAATAATAATAACTATCAATATGGCTCTGTATTGTTTGCATGCCTTAGCTCATTTAATACATCCCATATTCTTAGGAGGTAAGCATTATTTATTCCCATTTTAGGTCTGAAGACACTGAGGATCAGTGGTTAAAAAACAAGAAGCTTCCCCTTCCCTATGTACTCTCTGAGCATACTCTGGAGGCCACCACGTAGCAATGCTCATACTATGGTTTTGGTTCATCTGACTGTCTACATAGATTATAGTCTGCCTGAATGCAGAAGCCAAGTCTTATTCCTTTCTGCACCCAGAATACCTAGCAAGGTATTCAAATCATAGTGGCTTCTCAATAATCGATATAATTAGGGGATGGCTGGATGGAAGTAGAAGGAACTGAAAAGAAAAGTTGGTTGTAAGTCAACCAAAGCTGATGATTAGAATGTTGCTTCCTCCCAGAGTTCTTTCTTATATTTTGAACTTAGTGAGAGACAAACATCCTAAAGAGACTGCCTAGATTTGAATCTTGGCTCCACTCCATGCTGTGTGACCTTGGGCAAGTGACAACTTTTATAAACCTATTTCCTTATCTGTAAAATGGGGATAACACTAGTATCCATCTTCTGTATTACTGAGAGAAATAATTTTGATAATCCAAGCAAAGCTTTTAACATGATGCTGAGCCAACCAA
This sequence comes from Lagenorhynchus albirostris, assembly GCF_949774975.1. Taxonomy (NCBI): domain Eukaryota; kingdom Metazoa; phylum Chordata; class Mammalia; order Artiodactyla; family Delphinidae; genus Lagenorhynchus; species Lagenorhynchus albirostris. Next base: position 28,771,113 of record NC_083111.1, read on the forward strand.
GCCTGTTTTACTACTCTGATAATCAAAGCATCAGGCCACCTTTCTCCAAGTTTCCTTATGCTGTCCAGTTTTTTCTTCTTTCCTTTTCTATGATTAAAGAGCACTCCTGTGAAACTCTTCTTCATCCAGACTGAAAGTAAGTTTAAATGTAAGTAGAATTGAAAGGATGGAATTTGTTGGTGATCAAGTTAAGCTGACGTTTCAGGACAGGAGATGCTATAACTCGTGACCCCACAGCAGCACTTGCCTATTCTTATTTCCCACCTGCAAAATCTGACCCTGACTGTGGAAGACACTGGTATGCAGTGGTAGCTATCTACAGAACTAAACAAAGTAATCTCTGCTAAAAAGACTCATAATGATTTGTCTGATAGTCCAGAGGACTATCCTTCTCTCTAATAAACCAAACAGAACCTGAGAGATTTTATATTGAGTAAAATCTACCCAATAAAAATAAAAATTAAAACTAAGACCAAGTTATCTGTACATGCTTCACAATTTGTTAGTAATAAAAAGATCTACTTGTAGACATTCTGAATATAGTCTTCCAATACATTTACACCCAGTATCTTTGATTTCACACAGAAAAAAATTAGAAAACTCACTTTTACCTTATAAGGTCGAGGTAGATTGGGCTTTTGGTATCTCAGTTTTAGTATTCCTGTCATTGATAAAGCAGACCAAATAGAAACTACAATATAAAGATAGTTTATCAAATCAATTGGGTTTGTCAAGACAACCGCGATGGACACCATAATGACAAGTCGTAGCACAGACATAAATGGAGAGGAGTAAATATTAAGCATGTTAAATAACAAAGGCAGCTGGCCCTCTTGGCCTGCAATGTATATTACTCTTGATGATTCAAATACATTAATCAGAAGGTTGCTAAATAATGAGGCAGAAATACCAAAAGGAATAACCCATGTTAATGAGGGGATAACTCTATCAGTCCATGTGAGAGCCACAGCATCTGCAGAAAAACCAGAACACAGAGAAGAAAATGTATTTAAAAAGATAATGATAAAACTTTTAAAATTATTTTTTAAAAAAAGGAGGACATTTAAAAAGTCATTAAAAATTTGAATTTCATTTAATTTCACACTTTAATTCCTTATGCATGTGTCCATTTTAGCTCTGTCAAACCAGTTATTATTTTATGTGTCTTCCCCAGCAGACAAGGAATTTCACTTCTTGAGGGCAAAGATCATTTACTTTCTATATTCATTCAGTGACAGACATAGAGTAAATTTTCAATGATACTTGTGAAATAAATTGATTTTGTTGAATGGATGATTGAGTGAGTGCTTAAACTAAAACTAGTTTACAGAGTACTGATAATTACAGTCAGAGTGACAAAAAGCACAGTGCAATGCTGCTGACACAGGAATGAGACTCACAAAGTTCCCATATCATGGTGCAATTTGAAATACTTAACAGAAATAAAAATAAACCATATAGATAGGGAAAATAAATTACACACAGATTAAAATACTTATGACTTCTGGGGACTAGCCTAAACTATAGACCAGGGACTCTCAGGGGAGGTGGTTTTGCTCCTCAGGGGTCATTTGACAAAGTCTGGAGACATTTTTGGTTGTCACAACTGAGGAGGTAGGAGGTTACTGCTGTCATCTAGTGGGTAGAGGCCAAAGATGCTAAATATCCTACAATGCATGGGACAAAACAACAAAAAATGATATGGTCCAAAATGTCTAGTGCTAAGATTGAGAAACCTTGGTATTGACCAATCTTTAGAGAATATTGAGATTTTTTTACTTAAAGGTGAAGAGATCTTATGAATGCTAATTCAGTATAAGTCAGTAGATATAAAAGGCATCAGTGAAAACAATTATCCACTATCTATGAATCTATCTGAATCCAATTCATATTATGTAGGATATATAAGCTAGGATAGATCATTCAGACTCAGAAAAAAAAATTCTCAGTTTTTCAGTGGAAAGAGTGCAACACGATCTTGTGTCCCTGGGGGTAGGGGTCCTCCAGGGTTATGGCAAAATTGTTTTCCAGGAGAGCCTCCAGCACGTGAACATACTGGCTTATAACAAACAGTAAAATTTTTTCAATATGATGAAATTGAAATTTCATCAGTGGTTCCTGTTCTTTAAAGTCTATTTTTTAAAGCCCTTTCAAATAGCCTCAAGTGCTCTTTTCACTAGTCTCTTTAATGCTATTCTATAATATTGGGCCTTGTTTTAAAATGTCTCCTGCCTCACTTAATATTCATTTTAAATAAGGTATTGTTGGTTATTCCTCCTGAACAGTCATACCTCTGCACATTTTCCATTTTCAGACACATTTCAGAAATACTTCTTTTCAGTAGTGAAGCAATTGTTCTCCTTTGATTTCCCATCCTTTTCAAACCTGGTTGGTTATAATTAGAGGAAGTTCTAGTTCAGCTCTGCTGCATAATCTTTATCTCTATCTTACAATTGATTTTTTTTTCTTTTTCATTCCTTCCCTTATGTTATTTATTTTCTTTAAAAAATTATATTATAAATGCTTTTGATAAAAAGTAAAATAAATAGCTCCAAAACACATAAAGTAAAAATGTGTCCCTTTCTTTGTCAATCCTTCATTCACACACCCCAGAAGTAACTACCGTTAACATCTTTTTTGATATTCTTTCATAACTTTTCTATGCATATATAGGCATCTGTGAGAGGTATGTATATGTGTACATATATGTATTTGTGTGTGTGTGTGTATGTGTGTGCTCCTGCATGGTTAATCTTGCTTTTTTCACCTTCCAATATATCTTGATCATATTAATACATATACATCCATCTAATTATCTTTAAACTTTTTCAGTATTCCATTATATAACTGCAACTTAAATTATTTACTATTTCCATATTGGTGGATTTTTAGGTTATTTTCAATTTTTTACTAATTAAAAATGCTCTTTAATGAACACACTTGTGCCCTCAGGTGTTGGTGCACTTCTCCTCTGAGAGTAAATTCTTAGAAGTGGGATTTGTGAGTCAAAATGTATATACTTTTTAAAATAAGCTAGGTATTACAAAATTACCCTCCAAAAATGATTGTACCAATTTACTAGTAAGTGATTCTAACATTTTCAGTTTCCTCTCAAAGTACTTAATCACGCCTGGTTGACCAGTTATCTGCAGGCTGCTTCTGGTCAAAGAAACCTTCTTAGCCTCTGCTCCCAGACAATGTACTTACTCTTTTGGATTATCTTTTCCTATGCCAATAGTCTCTAGTTTCAAGTATGACACAGAACCCTCAAGAACACCAAGTGGGAGCAACCTTGTCAATGGTGTGTTAGCAGGGCTTTCAGGAACTTTGAAATCCTCAGGCTGAAAAAGCCAGGAACCTGTACTCCTCACTATGACATTTCCACAAACCTCATTGTAGAGGGACAGGCTTCCCCTACTGTGCTGTAGAACTTACTCTATTTTTTCTTCTAAGAAAGACACACACATCCTAGATGGTCTATATCCCTTTGTAGCTTTTCATGTCTTTTAAATATACCCATTTGTTTGAAAACATTCACTCCTTAATCCTTAAAATTCCTTAATTTAGGAATCCATTTCTTTTGCTTATAATTTTTTCTCCTACTATATAAATTTTGCCATTCATTAAAGAAAATTTGGAAAATTTAGTAAAGAATAAACAAAAATCACTCTCAATATCATTCCAACAGGTCATTATTAATTAGTTATTGATATTTTCTGTTTTATATTGTAATATAGATCCTGCCTTTGCTCTCATTATTACATTATAAACAGTCTTTTTACTTTAAGTATTCTTCAAAAATATGATCTTTGAAAAATCTCAGGATGGTCTATTATATACATTTCTATAAATTATTTATTTATTTCAAATTTATTGGATATTTTGGTGGTCCTTAATTTTTTGCTTTCATAGGTAATGCTATGATGATTTTCCCTGTACATACATTTTTCATGTATAGCTCTGATTATTTCCTTAATGTAAGTTCATAATACAATAAAAGGTAGATATTTGAAATCAAAAATATTATTTCAGAATTTAAACATCTAAGGATGATATGTCTAAAAGAATTGTATCAATTATAGTCAAAACACTTCATGTGTCTTCCATACATGCCAAAACTAGTATACCGCCCACAAAAATGCTGCAACTGTTATGACACACCAGAAGAGATATTCATCATTTTTAACAACGAGTATGGCCAGAGCACTGGCCAAAACAGATGCCAGCTTCAGTGAGCCATTACGGCTGAGCCAGCTGACCAACAGCCCTGACCACACCTGTACGTAGCTTCATAAATTTATTTTCTACATAATCAGAGTAGTTAATAAATCATTACTTGTTTTTGTCCAATTTAGCAATTGGTTTGTTCCCACAAATACTCAGAATCTTGACTATTTCTAGTGTACAGCTCCCTAACAGAGCTAGACCACTATGAATCAACACTGATACCATGCATATGGCAGCTTCCTACATGGCAGTAACACAAGAATTGAGGCAAAGTGTGTTAGGACTTTTATATTAAACCTCCCTTAGATTTATTTCCAGTGCCCCAAAGATTTACCAAAACAGTAATAGCTACTCAAAAGACATTAGTCTTAAAAGTACTGGCTGATAACTCAATGTTTAATGCTGATTTGAGGAAATTGCTTGTCTTTCATATTTCCTGTTCCTCATTCCTTTTATTCCTTTTATTCCTTGAATCTGTTACTCATGTTTAAATATATGTTTATTTCCTTAATATTTTCCTATTCTTTCATTTTTTGTTCTACAACTAGGACCCTAAAATAGTTATCTTTTAGTCAAATTTCCAATATGTTCAGGGCCCTTTGCCACTATAAATTTTAGAGTTATTTATGGTAAATAACAACATTATATTACATATTAATCATATTAACTATGTATATCAGTTGACCATTAGCATCTAGTCTTTTAACTGTTAATGTCCTACATTTCAAGTTTATCATTCTTTATGTCACCTAGAAGAACATTTGGAAAATTCATGTTGTGAAATTTTTAGTAGATATAATATACATATTATATATATTATAAGCACTGATTATACAGTGTCACTCTGGTGAGAAGAGATCATGAAAGGAATACTAACATTTTGAACCCAGTCTGCACCATACGCCATCATTATATATACTTTTCCGTATTATCAGAAAACACATTACCATGCTTAAATGTGAAACTCATTTCTAAGACAAATCATGCTCTTTGGCCCCTCTGTTATTTTCGAAAATTACAAGTTGACTCTCTATAAAATAATGAAAAGCAAACAGCAGTCTCAACCGGTAAAATGATACATATGCTAAAAGGACCAGAACTGTCCTTATTATTATTTATTGCCTTAGTTATTTACGTACAAACCTGAAGAGAGAATTTCCTTGGGTGTCAGAACAGTCAGGTAGGAAATGTTAACCAGTAAATAAACAATAGTCACCAGAGGGAATGCAATAAATATGCATTTTAGAATTGTCTTCCTGGGTTTCTTCAGCTCCCCTATAACACACAAAAGAGCAAAATCACAACTGGTAAAACTTATGCCTTAAATTAACCTTTAAAATTGCTCCATGTATCAAGTGTTGGGCTGGACTCTTCCTATCCGCCCCAGCCACCACCACCACCACACACGCATGCACGCACACAGTAGGAACTGCTACACACACCCCTCCCTTCACAGCTTGGTGCTAAATGAAAAAAAAAGGGGATTAATGTTTTCATTTCCCCCATAGATGGTAAAATTTCTGAAGAAATGCACAAGAATGAAAGTGAAAGCTTAGCTCATAAGACCCTGTAGGTTCGGAGTCTACCTGTGTCTTCAGTCTCCTTTGTTAGGTACTAGGTAATGAGTTTGAGTAGTGGGAATACAGTGGTGAGCAAAAACAAACATGAAGCTCAAGATTAAGAAGAGGACCTATGATTAATTCAATAATCACCTAAAGAAAAGTTAAAATAGTGACTGTGGTAAGCGTCCATGTGAAAAGGGAGAAAGGGCTGTGAGAATACAGTATATGACAAGTTGATGATCCCCTTTGCTATCCGTGTTACAGGCACACTGGTCTTCTTTCAGTTTCTCAAAAGTGTCGTGCTCCTCGTTGCCCCTCAGCCCATTCTCTCACGTGGAATGTTCTTTCCTTTTCTAGTTGCCTAGTTGACACTTACCCTTCCTTCAGCAATCATAACTTCTTCTGGGAAAATAGGAGTTAAAAATCTCCTAGGCTAACAAAATTGTCCTATTATACATTCTCATAGCATTTGTGAAAAGAGTAAAAGAGTCCGTCATAAATACTCTCTCCCTGTAGTCTCTTCACCTTCCCTTTATGCCAATATCAAGTGCAGAAAAGACGTGATTTAGCATCATATATAATGATTTTCCAGGATAGTCTTATTCTCCAATATTGCCCCATTTGTGACACCATTTTCCCCAGTCTCACCGTTCTCTGAGAATTATCCTTGACATAAAGAATTGAACATTATAGCTATGTGTACACAATGTGACTCTGTGCCCTGGTAATAGGTAATAGGACCAAGCACAGACCTCTGACTCACTGGAAGCCAATCATTGCCAGTACACGAGAAGATTTCTTGCAAGAATTTGAACCATATGTCAACAAAACTGAGAGAATCAGGAAAAAAGCACGTAATGGCAGCACAAAAATCCAGCTAATAACTCTAGTTTTTAAGTTCTAGAGCTTCCCTAATTCCTGTTGCTCCTGAAGACTGGTTGCTCAGGTCTCCCTTGAAATACAGCATTATTCTTGCAGCAAGTTCCCCTTTGCTAGTTTAAGCTAATGTGTGTAGGTTTCTGTTACTTAAAGCTAAATCCCTCTGACTAATAAATATTTGTCCTTTGACAAATGTCAGATTCCTTCCATCTGCATCTGCCCAAAGGTTGAATGTAATGCCCATGGCATACACAAATATGAGCTGATTAAGTACTTGATGAGTAAAGAATTAGAAAACTCTCATTTAAATGCTGCCTGAACCACTTAACTATTTATGAGCTCCTGGACAATTTATTGACTGTCAAGGTTTCAATTTCCTTACCTGTATATTGGGGAAATGGAAAATACAGAGACAATAAAATTCCAATCAGATGCCTAGCACTTAATAAGTTATTAATGACTATGGTTATTAGTTAAAGATTTTGGGCAAGCAGAAGGGCTACTTTTTAGGATTACCTGTCCTTTCCTCTGGGCCTTTTACTCTTTCTCATTATGTATTAGATTGTTACAGAGGGAATAGGAATATAATACAATATAATATACAATATAATAGCTAGACAGGTAGTGAATATCCTTGGTTTTGAACTTAAAAGATGGCTGTTCCTATGGTAGGCAAAGTCAGCTGCCTACAAATTATTATTTTACTGGTAAAAGTGTTACTTAGAAGTTAGTTATACTTAAAATTTATTAAGTGAATTAACAATCCCAGCATACACTGAAATTCCTTCAGCTTTTGTTTACTGCTAGCTGGTTTTCAAGAATTCTGTAATAATTGATAAGTTAGCAAATTTTGTTAATCTGTCTTCAGCAAAGTCATCTAGCAATGAAACATCTTTGGCAATGGAACAAAATGAAATTGGCACAGATAGACACCAAAGATATCTCTTCTATCCTTAAAAGAGAGAGAGAGAAAATGAGAGAGAGAGAAAAAGAAATTTTTTCTCATTATGCTAACCTTTCAAATTGCAGTGACCCATTTACCCATAAAAGACTAATCTCTTATAGCTTTCTTTTCTCAATACTTCACTTTTAAATTCAAAGCCAAATTTCCTCTCATGCTCAAAATTCGCCAATGACCTCTTAAAATTTTTTCTGATCAGGTCTCACACTCTTCAATTTCTGAAGCATTTCACCATGTTGATTTCACCTCCTTTTGGAAACATGGTGATTTTCTTTCATAATTCTCTAAACTTCCTCTGGCTTCTTCAGCAGATCCTCTTTCTCCACATACTGCCTAAAAGTTGACATTCTCCAGTCATCTGTCTCCAGTCCTACGCCATCTTGTTCTCCTCTCTCTAGGTGCTTGGCTTAGCAATCGTATCTATCAGAAAGCCCATCAGGTGGAAAGCATTTTTGCAGTCACCCAAGATTGTGTGCCATGTCTTATACACACCTGCACACTTCTAGTCTCCACAGCTTCACTCAGATTTTTCTACTGCTAGAACTTTTTGGATTCAATGAAAATTGCTACCTTTTCCACTTGATGACACAGCAAAAGGTGATTTTACCTTCCACTGAATTTCCATAGTAATTATATTTTTCCCTTGTAGCCACTTATTAAATACTATCATGCCATTATTTGCTCATAAGGCACAGAATTATAGTGATTTTAAGTGATAATGCCCATTTTTCAAATGAAGGAGAAAAAAAAAATAAGTCCAGAGGGTTAGTAAGTGACAGAAGTCAGGCCAAAATCTAGGTATTGCCAGTTCTACTAGACTATAAGCCTCTTCGGGGTAAAGAATACATCTTACTCATCTTCAGGCCCTAATACAGGACTTTAAAAATAGTCAGTGTTTAAAAACATATCTGCTGATCGAGTGATTTAATGAATGATGGACACATCAGTCACTACAGGGGGTACTAAGATTAAAGGAAAAATTTGTTCAATAGTAGAGCGTCTGCTTCATGTTTAAATGTCAAAGAAAAAAACTGATAAAATGGTTGACTTTGAGAAACATGAAATAAGTGTGCAAGTTTCCTGAGGAGGTGAGAGGGAAAGGATACAGGTAGAGTTCAAGGGAAGAGACTGACTTTGAAAGTGGAGAGAAAACTTTTGTCCTGATGTTGAAGGGAAGAGTATTAAGTCCAGCCTTAGAGCAATCAAGGATATCTATGATTCTATTCTTTTAAAAAATACTTAAGAGCCTGAGTGTGTCGCACCCACCCACCCATAACACAAACATAGTCTGCACTGGATTATTCTTGGATTCACGGTTTCATGGAAGGGGAGTATTTCCACAGCCCGAGAATTCATCCATTAATAGAATAAAAACTAGTTTGACATGGAGGTCGCATATCTGTGGTCCCGGAATAGAAAGCTGAAAAAGAGAAGTTATTCAAGAAAATAAATACTTTGGAATAACTGTGGGAAAAATTAAGAGTAGGTGATAAGTGCAGAGATGGCATATCTTGATCTGATTTAGAAAATAATAAGGAAGAAAAAATAGATTGAATCATTTATTTTAAATGAAACACAAAATATAATAAAAGATGTGCATTTCACATGGCGTGCAATAAGTCATGGCTTGAGACTTTTTTTCTCAAGGTATTGTTGGTTACCTGCTATATACATAGAGTATCCTCCACCTGAATATGAAAAATATCCTTGGAAGATAGCTTCTGTAAACTGGGAGGCTTCTGGAAACTCAGCACCGAAGGAGTTCTAGATTCTGCTTCCTCCCTCTCACCAGCAACACTCCTCCACTTAGGGAAATAAGGCTGAGTATGGCCATTTTCAGCACGGTGCTGGATATCTGAAGCCAAGTTCCCTCTTTCACACCACGAAAATTCAGGATTCCCACAATCCACAATATGGCCGGGGCCAGACATTTCTTTGGCAGCTTTGGAGCACAGCAGCTGGGAGGAAAAAGCTGGATGCTGTACCCAGTGAGGAGCGGAGACTGACTGGCAGCTAGCCCTGGCCCCAGAAACAAGGTTATCCAGAGGTTCAGGAAAGAGATCAAGTTGCCAAAACATTTCTTCAGACAATAGTAGTGAACTCCACAGCATGGGAAGGTTATACCTATCTCTGCGGAGCACAGAGAGGTCATAATGGGCAATAAGGCACAACCAGCCCAGATGCACAGGGAGAGCCCCACGTTCATGCACGAGTACTTCAATACCCCTTTGGGGGCCACAAAAATGCCTACTCCAATTAAATTAACATAATTATATTAATTAAAAAACTTGTGCCCCAGGAATATCCAAATACGCTCTTGAGCTGTATCTTCCTCTCTGCATCCATTGTAATTGAAGAATATTTAAATTTTATTTATATAGATTATAATTTCTGAATTTTCTTGCCTATGTTGCTGGAAAGGATGTTCATGGATTCTCTGAAATAAAAGAGTGCTGCCCTTTTTTTACACCGTTGTTAAATATAGCCTATGTTCAATCATTGACAAAATATATGTGATGCATCCAAGTAAAATAATGTAAGATTACTTGGAAGGGTTTAAGTTTGACTTGTTTTTTAAATTATTATCAAAATAATACATTCAGATGGGAAAAAAGGATTTCAATAAGACAGGGTATTATAGCAAAAAGCAGGGGTTTCCTGCTCTACTTCACTCCTTCCCAAACATATTCCCAGTTCTTTTCTCTGGAAACAACCATTTAAAAGTATATATGGTTTTGGTTCTTTTTGGTGGTTGCTTCCACAACTCTAAACAGTATGAAAATACTTTTATTCTTAAATATCTCTACTTAAGAAAGTGTCCGTTGACTTCCTCCCATGAACACTGAGGAATTAGCTCAGTTACTATCCTCTCACTTACTCTGCTCCCTCTTCCTCCCATTTTTAGCATCAAGCTTTCAAGAAACCAAGTATTTACCTTTAATCAAGTTCATGGAAACCAATTAACAAGGTGAGGGAGTGAAAGACCCTGCAACATAAGCCTGTCCCCTAAACAGCCATCATTCTGGCTTCCTGGGTCACATGCAGAAAGATGTGGACAGGAAGTAGAGGATGAGGCCTGACCCCCATGGACAGAAGAAAAGAGGATCCTGATCATCTGAGCAAGGTCTGAGCCTTAATAGCTCTTATATATGTTGACTCTATAATGCAAAGTGTTGTCCTGAGCATCTCTAAAGCCTCATAAGCTTGGAGCACACCCCCTGCCTCGGAAGTAAATTATTTCCAAATTATCCTTTAAGAGTAAATGAAAATGAAGTTGTTTATGTTTTTGCTTTGGTTGTGGGTAAACTGGCTATTTTCTGGCAGATTGCATCTGATCCGCCAGAAAGTCCAGTAATAATACTGTACAGATCTCAATAAACATGAGCGGGTTCACTACCCAAATGAAAGCATGCCTCCCGTCCTATCCCAGAGAGAAGGACCTAGGAGTGAGGGAAGGAGACCAGAAAGCTCACCTTAAAATAGAAATACAGTATGTGAAATAAGCCTCACACAGAAAGACAAGTATTGCATGATTCCACTTATATGAGATACCTAAAATAGTCAAATTCATAAAGTCAAAGACTGGAATGGTGGTTACCAGGGGCTGAGTCCAGGGGGGAATGAGTAGTTGTTAATCAACAGTCATAAAATTTGAGCTCTGAGTAAGCTCTAGAGATGTACAGCATTATAACTACAGTCAACAATAATGTACACTGAAAATTTAAGAGGATAGATCCCATGTTAGGTACTTATCACAATAAAATATTTTAAAAGAGGGTAAAATATAATTTAACTCATGGAAGAAAAGAAGCAAAGTAGAAGCAGGGGGCAGAGTTAGCCAATGTCCCGTCAATCAATCTCCCACCTACCTACTTTCAGGAGAGACAGTGAGTGAATCCACGACCCATGCCTTGGATTTCACAGCAGGAAGATAAGAATAGAGAAAGAACTATGGCTCCCAAATAGCAGTGTGGTAGCTTTGTAGTGTATGAACTACACATTTGGTTATGCTAAACTACATTTCCCAAATTTCTCACTTAGAACGGGCAATAAGGAAGATTCTTGTGTGAGATTTAGAAAGCAGAAGTGAAGCAGCGTTCACTTTGATATTTCACACTGACAAGGAGCCCCTCCTTGACCAAACTTAGTCAGGCTCCTTTGAGCCTTCATCCACGGCCTGCTCAGCACAGTTTAGCAAGAATACCCACACCCTTGCTATCTAATCAAGTTCCTCTTAGTCCATCTCCATTCACTGACTCCCTCACTCTGCCCATGGCTATAAATTCCCAGGTGTCTTTGCTGTATCTGGTGTCAAGTTCATTTCTAGATTGAAGTCCCTTTCCCCTACGGCAGTAGCTCGAATAAAATCTGCCTTGCCATTTGTAACCAGCATTCTGGGCAATTTTTCTTTTACAATGTACGTTGTGTTATACATGATGGCCCACCCCTTTGCTGTAATTGTATATCTGCTGGCTTATCTCTCTGGCATGAGACAGTAAGCCTGTAACTCTTCCACCTTCACCAAGATCCTCCTTCAGCTGCTCAACCTCTGGGTCTGGTATGTGTTTAGTTCCACCAAGAAGGGCCCCAACTTCTGCAAGATGTCCACACCATCAAGGTTAGTGGTAATAAAAACTGGCAGATTTCAGTTCATCTTTGTAGGCTCCAGCTTGTTCTTGTTTTCCTTCACTTTTACATGCATCACCCCTTCTGGATGACTTGAACTTCAACTTCCCAGCAGCAGACTTGAGGACAACAGCCTTAATAGAGACTACTTAATCAGCTCCCACAATTACATAAAGTCAATCTCTAAGCAAATCCTTTTAGTTTTTATAGAGATAGAAATAGAGATTCAGATAAAGAAATAAAGATAAATAGATATAGATAGATCTACACATAGATATAGAAATAGATGTAGATACAATTTCCTAGTGGTTCTGTTGCTCTAATTGATACAGGGAGCAAAAGGCTATGGCATTTCATGCATCCCTGGAGTTTAATAGTATTCAGGTATGTCTGTGACACTGAAAACTAAGAGTGTAAAACAAGAAACTTGGGCTGGAATATCAGCCTGCATTTCTGGCTTTCTCAGGACTACCAGAGATTCTCCAAACTCAGGGAAAACACTCTTTGAAACGGGACCCCTACTTTAATGGGGGTATTCTTGAAGATTCTATGTGGGGTTACTCCATCAAAGGGGAGAATGTGTAAGTCATCCAATATCAGGCTCACTGGCATAGCACCTCCAGTGCTCAGAGAATTATCTTCCACATAGCATGTAGGTGAGCTCAGTCCTTAGACAGAAACTCTGCAAAGCTAAATGAGAAACTGCCATGCCCATGCTTTTTCACACATGACTTAAGAAACAGAAGATTGGGAACAGCAGAGAAGAGACATTTCAAAAGACTAAATTTTACAGCGAGATGCCACCCTGAAGGGTTTACAGTGTTTTTCCTGTTTATCATTATTTTTCTTTTTCTATAATTGCCCTCATAAGAGAAGATCTGTCATGAAGGCAGATCTAACGATGTCAGTCTTGTTGAGTGTATATCATTACCTCAATTGTACAGATATGCAAAAAGAGGCTTACAGAGGTAAAGGAAATTGTCCAATTCATAAGCCTCCAATCCTGTGTTACTTCATGTTCTTAATGTCTAATTCTACTTTTTGTAGCCCCGATTTAAAATATAAGTAATGTCAGATTGAGGATCCCCATATGTCTGCTCTTCCATAAAAGCAACAAAATACTGAAAATTTTGTCAAAATCATCTTTTTCTGTACTTTAGAAACTAACCCAAGACCTGCCTCAATCTAGGGAGAATTTATTCAAGAAAAACTTCTGAACTTCCATTAGAATAGTTGAGTTTGTGGCTTTTTAAATTTGGCCTGTTCCCATCCTCCTTCCCCTAACTCCGAACTAGTCTTGAAAACCAGCAGCGCTGACATATTGTAGCTGTAAAAATGAGCAGTGTTGCAGCCACTGAAAAGGGGCAAACCAGGAGCTCCTCCAAGAGCACCATCTCCAGAGCATTCTTCTTACTGGACCTATCTCTTGGCTCCTTGAAAAACCCCATATGCAGGGCTCGGAAAAACCCCTCTCAGCAGAGTATTTAACTCAAGCAATCAACTACAATTGTTGAACACAGCAGCAGCCTAAGACAGCAATGCCGGTTCAGGGGAAAAAAAATTCCAGCCTAAAATAGGAGATGTCCAGAAGGGCCTTTGGAAATAGCTGATATATTCTTAAATATCTAGAAGGCCATGTGCACATTCAGGGCTGTATAAATGCCCAGGAAAGACCTAACAGGGTTCCAAGCTCTCACCTCTGGCTGACACTGAGGCCCTGTGAAAACCGGAAATGAAGCGTAAGTTAGTCTAGTAATTTGCCTGAGCATAAAAGGAGTGCCTCAACTCACACAGAGAGCTCCTTAGCAAAGACTGGAAGGCTTATTGGTCCCAAGCATTTATGGGAATCTCTGATCAGTCATTAGTTGACTACTAAGCCCACCTACTAGAGAATACAGTGGCTGCACACTAGGGAATACAAACTGTATTTATTTATCAGGGCTGCCAAAAAGAGCTGTCTTAAGACAACAGAAATTTATTGTCTTATTGTTCTGGAGGCTAGAAGTTCAAAATCAAGATCTCAGCAGAGCCACACAATCTCTGACATCTCTAGGTGAGAATTCTTCCTCATCTCATCCAAATTCGGGTGATTTCTGGCAATCCACAGAATTTCTTGGTTTGCAGATGCAAGACTCCAGTTACATGCTCTTTTTTTCCTGGGTATTCATATGTTCTTTTTCCTCTGTGCCTTTCTTGTTTCTTCATGAGTCACAAAAAATTTTTTTGAAACTGGACATTTTAGATAATGTGAATGTGGCAACTCTGGAAATCAGATCCCTCCTCCCCAAAGTTTGTTGTTATTGTTGTTATTGCTGCTGGTGTGTGTGTGTGTGTGTGCTTAATCACTTTCTTAGACTAATCTATAAAGTTTATATTATGGGTTGAATTGTGTTACTCCAAAAGACATGTTTAATTCCCAATACCTGGTACCTCAGAATGTGATGATATTGGGAAATAGGGTCTTTACAGAGATAATCAATTTAAAATGAAGTCATTAGGGTGTGCCCTAATCCAGCAAGACTTGTGTCCTTTCAAACTGATGAAAAACCAATGAGCCCCAAATAGAATAAACTTAAATAAGTCCATACCCTAGCACATTATAATCAAACTTAGATTCTTGAAAGCATCAAAAGAAAAATGCTCATAATGTATAAGAAATTCTCAGTAAGATTAATGCTAACTTCTCATTAGAAACTATTGAGGCCAGAGGCAGTGGAATAATACAATCAAAGTGCTGGGGGTGGAGGGGGGAAGACTGTCATTCAAGAGTTCTATATTCAGCAAAACTATTCCTCAAAATAGTGAGAGAAATTAATATATTCCAAGATAAACAAATGCTGAGGGAATTCACAACTACCAGCTCCAATGGGAATCTTTCAGTCTCAAATGAAAAGACACTAGATGGTAACTCAAATCCACATGAAGAAATAGATTATCAGTGAGGATAACTACATAGATAAATGTAAAACACAATACAAATGCAATTTTTATAACTTTTTTCCTCTATCTGATTTAGAAGACAACTGTATAAAGCAATGAATATAAACGTGTGTTGATGGTCTTATAATGTTTAAAGATATAATTTATATAACAATAATATCACATAGGAAAAAGGAGGGAATGGAGCAAATCTTCTCCATTAGAGCAAATGTTCTGTATGCTATTGAAATTAAGTCAATATTAATCTAAATTAGATTGCTTTAAGTTAAGGAGCCAGTTGTAATCCTCAGGACAAACACTAAAAAAAATAACTTTTAAAAAAGAGTAAACAGAAAAAGAGAGAATTTAAATGGTACATTAGAAAATACCTATTTAACACAATAGAAGGTAGTAATGGAGGAACAGAGGAATAAAAAAGACATATAGAAAACAAATAGGAAAACTGCAAACATAAATCCTACCTTATCAGCAGTTACATTAAATGTGAATAATTAAATGCTCTGATCCAAAATGCAGAGACAGGCATGATGGAATTTTTTTTTAATGATCCAATTATATATGGTATATAGGAGACACTTAGATTCAAAGACACAAATAAGTTAAAAGATAGAAAAAGATACATAATGCAAATGGTACCCAAGAAAGAGCTGGAGGGGTTATACTAATAAAAGACAAATAGACTTAAAAAAAATTCTACTAGATAGGAGAAACATTTTATAACAGTAAAAGGATTGACTTACAAGAACAAATAATAATTATAAACACCTAATAACTGAGTCCCAAATATATGAAACTAAAATTGACAGAATTGGAGGTAAAAACAGAAAATTCAACAAAGTTGCTCTCGGGAATTCCCTGGTAGTCCAGTGCTTAGGACTCTGAGCTCTCACTGCCGAGGGCCAGGTTTCGATCTCTGATAGGGGAACTAAGGTCCCACAAGCCGCACAGCATGGCCAAAAGAAAAAAAAAAAGAGTTGAAAAAAAATAGTTGCTCTCAAAAATTGATAGAAGAACTGGAACAAAAATCAAAAAGAATTTATACAACTTAAAAAATATCAACCCACTTAACCTAACACCCATCATCAGCAGAATATACATTATTTTCAACCACACATGGAACATTTTCCAAGATAGATCATATGTTAAGTCATGAAATAAATATTAATAAATTTAAATGGATTTGTCATACATATAGAGTTAAATTAGAAATCAAAAACAGAAGGAAGCTACAACAATCAAGACCGTGTGGTATTGGCAAACAAACAGACAAATTGATCAAGGGTACAGAATAGAGATCCTAGAAATAGACCCACACAAATACAGTCAACTGGTCTTTG
The DNA here is from genome assembly GCF_949774975.1 of Lagenorhynchus albirostris. Taxonomy (NCBI): domain Eukaryota; kingdom Metazoa; phylum Chordata; class Mammalia; order Artiodactyla; family Delphinidae; genus Lagenorhynchus; species Lagenorhynchus albirostris. The sequence continues at coordinate 28,787,645 of NC_083111.1, forward strand.
ACAAAGGAACAAAAGCAATTCAATGGAGAAAAAAGAATATTTTCAACAAATGGTGCTGAAACAACTAAACATCCAAATGCAAAAAAAAAAAAAATGAATACAGACACAGACCATACACATTTCATAAAAATTAACTCAAAATATATCATAGACCTAGATGTAAAACACAAAACTACAAAACTCTTAAAGACAACATAAGAAAAACCCTAGGTGACCTTTGGCTTAGTGATGGCTTCTTAGACACAACACCAAAACACAATCCATGAAAGAAAAATGTGATAAATTGGACTTTTCCTAATTTAAAAACTTTGGCTCTGCAAAGACACTGTTAAGAGAATGAAAAGACTAACCGTAGACTGGAAGAAAATATTTGCAAAACACATATCTGGTAAGGAACGAAAATATCCAAAATATAGAAAGAACTCTTAAAGCTTAGCAGTAAGAAAGCAAACAACCCAATTAAAAAGTAAGCAGAAGAACTGATCAGATACCTTATCAAATAAGATATACAGATGGCAAATAAGCACATGAAGAGATGCTCCACATCATATGTCATGAGAGGATTGCAAATTAAAGTACCACTACACACCTGTTAGAATGGCTGAACTCATTGACAACAGCACTGACAGCATCAAATGCTAGTAAGGATGTCGGGCAATAAGAACTCTCATTTATTGCTGGTGGGGAGGTAAAAATTGTATAGCCACATTGAAGCCAATTTGACAGTTTCTTTAAAAACTGAACATTGGCTTACCATATGATCCAGCAATTGCACTCCTTGGCATTTACCCAAATGAGTTGAAATCTTATCTCCACACAAAAACCTGCCCACGAAGTTTTATTCATAACTTAGCTAAAACTTGAGGGCAACCAAGATGTCCTTCAGAGGTGAAAGAATAAACATCTATGGTATATCAATGGAGTATTGTTACGTGGTATACAATGGAAAACCATGCAGCAATTAAAAGAAATGATAAGACATGGAGAAACCTTAAATGTATATTGCTAAGTGAAAGAAATCAATTCAAAAACACTACATAATACATCATTCCAACTGTTGAGAATTTAGCTAAGCTACTCCGTGGTATTGCAGCCTTGGCATCCATTTTTTTGGCCAAGAAACTTGCAGGGGTCTTAAACTGGCATTAGCTCCTCATGCAAGAACATTGTCCAGATAACAGCCTGCAGTCACAAGTAAATGTAAGTTCTCAGTATGACTTCCCCAACAGCCCTTGTGATAAACAGTCACCCCTCCTCCCAGAGCCTTCCCCTTGTGTACCCCTTAGATAAGACAGTTGGGGAGATTATCAAAGCCCTACTCTTTTTGGTTTGAATTGACCAATCTGACTTAGCCTGGAAACCCCAAAGCACTCCACCCATGGACCTTAATAAAGGCACATGCCCCACACACTGTCACTCTCTCTGCCTACACCATGCCTTGACCTCCCCATGTGGTCCCTCAACATATGCTGTGTACTTCCTCCAGGACCTGTGAGCAATAAACTTCTCTATTTCAATTCCCTTGTGGTCATTTGTTGAACCAGGGCTCACCATCTGTCATCACAGTACTCAACAAAACCTAATTTAATGTTTATTAATGTCACAGCAATGCCATTCTGGAAAAGGCAAAATTACCGAGACAGTAAAAAGACAAGTGGCTTCCAAGGATTTGGAGGGAGGGAAGGATCAATGAACAGGTGTTGCACAGGTAATTTGGGGGCAGTGAAACAACTTGTATGACACTGTAATGGTGGATGCATTTGTAAAAACCCATAGGATATACAACATAGAGTGAACCCTAATATAAACTATGGACTTCAGTTAATAACAATTTATCAATATTGGCTCATCAAATATATTTCTTACAGTAGATCCAGCAATTGCTGGATCACATGGCAAGCCAATTTTTAGTATTATATAACATATTAACAAGATGTTAATAATAGAGTAATTTGTGTAGAAGGGGTAGAGAGGAGTGGTGGGGGGAAGGGTTATGTGGGAACTCTCTGTACTTTCTGCTAAATTTTTCTGTAAATCTAAAACTGCTCTAAAAAATAAAGTCCATTAATTTTTTAAAAAAGGTACAACAAGTTTGCTGGATACAATATCAATTTACAAAAATCAATTGTATTTTGATACATGAGCAAAATTAAGAATGAAATTTCACTCACAATAGCACCAAAATGAATAAAATACTTAGGAATATATTTAACAAGAGAAGTGCAAAGCATACACTAAAAATCATAAAACTTTGTTGAAGTAAATTAAAGAAGACCTAAATAAATAGTCATTCTATGATTGTGGATTAGAAGACTCAATATTGTTAAGATGGCAGTTCTCTCCCAAACTGATCTATAGATTCAACACAATCCCTATCAAAAAACTTTTTACAGAAACTGACAAAGTCAAAAATTTATATGAAAATGCAAAACATCTAATAGCCAAAATAATTTTGAAAATAAGAATAAAGTTGAAGAACTTTCACTTCCTAATTTCAAAACTAACTATAAAAGCTAAAGTAATCAAGACAGTCTGGTATTGGCATATAGACATGTAAATATAACTGACCCTTGAATAACACAGATTTGAACTGTGAGGGTCCACTTATATGCAGATTTTTTCAATAGTATGTACTACAGTACTACACAATCTGTAGTTGGTTGAATCCACGGATGTAGAACTGTAGTTAAGGAACCTTGGGTGTGGAGGGCAGACTCTAAGTTATATGTGGATTTTCAAATGTGAGGAGGGCCAGTGGCCCTAACCTGCTGTGTTGTTTAAGGTCAACCGTATACAGATTAATGGAAGAGAATTGAGAGCCCAGAAATAAAGCTTTATATTTCAGTCAACTGATTTGTTTTACAAAGATGCCAAAACAAATCACTGGGGGGAAAGGATAGTCTGTTCAACAAATGCTGCTGGGACCATTAGATCCACACACAAAAAGATAGACTTCATCTCAGAATAAACACAAAATTAACTCAAAATGGATTATATACTTGAATGTAGGATTTTAACTCTAACCAATAAATAAGTTAAATAAATAACTTAATTATTTATAATAAATAATAATAAATAAATAAATAAGTTAACCAGTAAAACTTTTAGAAGAATATGTAAAAGAAAATCTTCAAGACCTTGTGTTAGGGAAAGACCAAAAGAATGATTCATAAAATTAAAAAATTATTAAATTGGATCTCATCAAAGTTTAAAACCTTTGCACTTCAAGAGGCACCATTAAGAAAATGAAAAGATAAGCAATAGATAGGAAGCAAATATTTTCAAAACACATGCCCAATAAAGGACTTATACCCAGAACCTATGAAGAATGCTGACAACTCAATAATAAGATAATCCATCAAAAATGGTCAAACTTGTGAACAGTCCTTTATGAAAGAAGATACAGGAATGGATGATGAAAAAATGGTACATGAAAAGATGCTCAACAATATCATCCATTAGGGAAATGTAGATTAAAAGCACCATTTCACATCCACCAGAGTGGCTCTAATAAATCAGACTGACATTAACAAAATGTTACGTTGACATTAACAACATTAACAAGGATGTGGACAAACAGGAACCCTCCTATGTTGCTGGTGGGAGTGTAAAGTAGTGCAGGCATTTTGAAAAACAGTTCAGTTGTTTCTCAAAATGTTAAACATTAAACTACCATATCACCCAGCAATTCTACCTAAGCCCAAGAGAAATGAAAATATATGTCTGCACAGAGACTTACACAAAAACATTCATAGCAACATTATTTATAATAATCAAAAATTGGAAACAATCTAAGCGTCCATAAACTGGTGAATAGATAGGGTGAAAATGCAATATATCCGTACAATGAAACACTATTCAGCATTGAAAAGAACAGCCCCTACTGATACATGGTACATCATGGTTGAGCCTGAAAAACATTGTGAAAGGAGCTAAACAAAAAAGACCACATATTGTATGATTCCATTTACATGAAATGTCTAGAAAAGACAAGTTTACAGAGATAGAGAGTAAATTAGTGTTTGCCTGAGGTTAGGGCTAGGAATAAGAATGAACTGTAAATAGTCATGAGGGATCTTATTGGGAAAGAAAAGATGTTCTAAAACTGTTTTATGGAAATGGTAACACTACCTGGTAAAATTACTAAATATCATTAAATTGTACACTTGAAATGGGTGAAGGTCAACTATACTTCAATAAAGTTTTTTAAAAAAGAACCATGGTAATGATATGGGAAGTATCAATATTAATTTGTATTTTCTCTTATTCCTCCTGATTTCCCATTAATCCTCCCAAATATAACTACATGGAAAACAAAAGTGTATACTTCCAAGTTGAAGGGGAAAAAATAGATATCAAATTCTTCACTTCTAAGCTGAAAAGGCCCTTTTCAGACAGAAAACATTTAAAGGAAAAAAAGTACTCTCAGCTCCCAGTAGATAAGAAATAGTCTGAGCAAGATGTAAGGACTGGGCTTCCCTGGTGGCGCAGTGGTTGGGGGTCCGCCTGCCGATGCAGGGGACGCCGGTTCGTGCCGCGGTCCGGGAAGATCCCACATGCCGTGGAGCGGCTGGGCCCGTGAGCCATGGCCGCTGAGCCTGCGCGTCCGGAGCCTGTGCTCCACCGCGGGAGAGGCCACAACAGTGAGAGGCCCGCGTACCTCAAAAAAAAAAAAAAAAAAAAGTAAGGACTTTGGAGAGGAAAAAGAGAGTTAAGCACACTGTAGAGGACATGCCTCTCATAGAGTGACCAACTGCATGACTTTCTATGCTTTCAAACTGAAAGTCTTGCATCCTGGGAACCTCTTCACTCTCAGGCAAATCAGGAAAGTTGGTCACACTACTCTTAGCCGTAGCTTCTATGTCAAGTTCTGGGGGATTGAGGCAGGGGTGTGGGTGTGGAACCAAAAATAGAAGAAACGTGTGCCCTTATGTCCATCTGAGATTTCTGAAAGTCGGGACCCTACTGCACCCTCAAGGAAATAGGAAAAGGGTGGGTGCAACATTGTGATTTATAAGAAGTATATATATTTGGTCATTCTAATGAACAAAATATATTTCTCAGATATATTTGGTCTTCATGCATAGTTCCTGGCTCTCAAAACTCTTGGAATTTTTTGATCAATAAGAGTAATGGGAGCATCTTTTTAAATATTTTGGTCTCTTGTCCTCAGTTCTTGTCTTCAGGGCCATAAAGGTGAAGTGGGTGTTATTCATAGCAAGCCCTTTCCATCACAGTTGGGTTTATGTTAATGAAGGTGACTTTTGGATCCCAACCCAGGAAGGGGGTTGGTTGCCAGGAGCACCAACCAAGTGATTAGAGGGTTGGAACTTTCAGTCCCACCCCCTGATTTCCTGGGAGTTGCATCAGTTGCCATTGGCCAATTATTTAGTCAATCATGACTATGTAATGAGTTTCCCATTAAAACCCCCAAGAGACAGCTTTTTTCAGAGCTTCCACATGCCGCTGTGCCCCAAGCTCTAAAAGGACAGAAGTTTCTTTGTTAGGGACCTCACCCTATGCATCTCTTCATCTGGTTGTTGATTCGTATATAATAAATTGGTCATCTACTGAGTAAATGGATTTTCCTGAGTTCTGTTAGCTGTCTAGCAAATTAATCGAACCCAAGGAGAGGGTTGTGGGAACCTCTTGTTTACAGCCAATTAGTCACAAATACAGAGAAAAGCTGTGTTTGCATCTGGCGTCTGAATTGGAGAGTGGTCTTCTGGGACTGAGCCCTGTACCTATGAAATTTGATTCTATCCCCGGGTATGGAGTGTAAGAATTGAACTGAATTCTCAGACACCAGAATTGCTTGTAGGAAATGTGGGGAATTTTCTTTTCCCACCTTGGAAATTGAGTCTCGGAACATCAGTTCAGTGGGGAAGTAGGGATGATGGGGTGGCAGGCTAGCAGAGAAAGAGATATACACATCCTCCAGAGACACCTGTGACACCTGTGGAGTGTAGAAGGGGGTCTGAAAGTTCCTTTGGGTCCCAGTTGTGGCATGGACGTTAACTGGGAGAAAGCATGGTTACCTTTGCAGATGGTCTTACAACTGGGATGAAGAGATATACATCCAAAGGGTCCTTTGTGGGCCATCCTCAAAACAGAAAGGATAGAATGGGCTCAGGGCATCACCGGTGCTATGAAGCAGAGTAGATACAAAGATAATGCCACATTCTGTCCAGGTTGCCATTAGAGAAAACATCATACTTTGCCTTTGCCAAGAGTCTGATAGGATAAATTACATAGAAAGTAAGAATCCAGTGTAGGACTGAACAATTCAAGACCTGCAGGAGATCAGGCCCCTCCCACATCACCCAGAGTGGGAGTTGCATAAGCCCCTAAAATTTAAAAATACAACCCAGGAAAAAGGATAGTAAGAAAAGACTAAACAGAGGGAACATCGTGAATATAATTAAACTTCAAAATTAAATGACTGAAAATAACAGAATTTCTTTTTACTTAGAAATGACTAAGTTTTCTGCCTCAGGCAAAATAAGAACTTTGAGATAAAAATCAAAGTGAATTACACAGAAAATAAAGGAATGGACATTAGAGAAGCTTCTAAAGCAAGAAGTCTACCCTCCACTGAGATTCCCAAACTTGAACTTCTAGAAAATATGGCAGGAACAGTTGGCCTGTAATTTGCATGAGGATACGTGCGCGCAGTCATGGAATCCCCAGCGTAGCCTCTGCACATCTGAAAGTGCTGGTACCATCACTGGAAATGAACTGCCAGAGAGTGAGGCGCATCAGGAAACAGCTCACATGAGGAGGCCTGGGATCTCATTATTTACTTATTTTAATAATTTACAGACTGGGAACAAAGGTTTACTTCAACAAACAGCGATTTTAAACTTAGAGATCTTTCAACAATCTCGCCCCCGAACTTTGGATTCTGGTTAAATACTATCTGTTCAGATTTTCAGACTAATACAGACAGAGAAACAGTGTTTCAATAGATTATTTTAACTTCTGGAAAATACGTTCTGCTTTTTTTCTCTCATTTATATACTAAGTGGCCCTTTTTGTGCAAGGAAATGGTTAAGTTTCCTTTCAATATGTCTTACTCACCATTAAGCTTTTTTTTTTCTGATCCTGTTCAGTTTAAAATATTTATAACATACCAAATTATATTATTTAATCCTATCTTATTTCTCAGACACTGATAGAGCTATATTTAGCAAGTAGATATAACATTAAAATACACAGTGTTTTAATATATGTGAGTGGAAAAATATTGGTAAATAATCAAATGTGATTATTATTTGTGATCTCATATTTTGGCTTGGATCAAAAATCCCTTGTGACATAATGGCATGTACTTCAAACATGGATTATATTTTTACAGAAAAAAATACTCGGGGAAAACTATTTGAAACTGAAAATCTGAAAAACGTTTCCATTACTGGTTTTGTTGTATAACATGTTGTATAACATGCTGGCAAAATCCCCACAAAATTCATAAGGAAAAAATGTCTACCACAAAGGTGCATAAATAGTTAGAAAAATGTCTATATTCTTTATGAGAAGCATATCACATTACTCTCATAAAAGAAAAGTACCAACTATAGGAAAGAATTTTTTTTTACAGGAGAGTGGAAAGATTAAATAAAGAAAAACATTAAGAGAGGAAGGAATGAGTTGGAAACAAAGAGAGATAAAGAAGAAAGGAAGGGAGAAAGGAAAGAGATCTAATTTATCCTTTGCTATTAATTACATTTTATATTCAAATCTTAGGAGTTCTTCCAAAGTAGAAGTTTTTATATTGATTTATAATAATGCTTTGAGAGAAATGGCAAATCTGTAAAAACCATTGTTTGTAAGACAATATAATTTTCCCAGTTCATATGAGGTGATACTAACAATTAGAGTTATGAAGACAAAAATGATAAATGAAAAGGAGAAATGTCAAACTAGTAAACGCACTTTTCAGTTTTGAAATTGGTCTTGAAATTTTTCATTGCATTGAAAAACTGGGACGATGTCCACTTTGGCTTCAATATCATCATCAGTCCTCTAAGTCTTTGGCATGACCATATTTTATTGGTCATTTTATGGTTATACTGATAAAATATGGTATAACCATATTTTATTGTATCAGGACTACATGCAAATCAAGTTACAGGAAATCAGAGTAGCTTTTTAAAATATAGTCAACTTTTTTTCTCGCATCAGAGGAAGACTGAGGTATACGTCAGTTCAGTGACTTACCCCTGCCAAGTTCCCTAATGGTCACAAAATGGTTGCTAGAGCTCAGGCTTAGCACCAGGGCAAGAGGAAGACAAGACCAGCAGTGCTGCCTTACATGTTTCTTTTGCCAGAAAATCAAGAAAATTCAGGGAAATTCTCCAGTTTAAGTGGTAGGAAGAACTGTTGGGTCAGCCAACCAACAGTGTAAGCAATAGTTTTCAAGAGTTGTTTTTATTTCTTTGTCCTAAGATCCTTATTATGAAATAAGTCAAGTTCAAGTGCTCCATAATAATTGCAAGGATTTTATTTCAAAAGAACTAAATATTCTAGGAACTAGGTTAACCTTTAGTATCCTACTTTGTATATACCGAAAACGCCAATATTGCTCTGCATTGCTTACCTGTTTCCATGAGAACTCACTTTCCCGCAGCATCTGTGTCTACCAGGGGCGAGCAGTTGGCCCAAATGTACGCAACACATACAAGGTTTAGTGGCCTGTGTTGCTCTCTAAGACCTGATCAAAAAGATGAGCTGGGGGCTTCCCTGGTGGTGCAGTGGTTGAGAGTCCACCTGCCGATGCAGAGGACGCGGGTTCGTGCCCCAGTCCGGGAAGATCCCACATGCCGCGGAGTGGCTGGGCCTGTGACCCATGGCCGCTGAGCCTGCGCGTCCGGAGCCTGTGCTCCACAATGGGAGAGGCCACAACAGTGAGAGGCCCGTGTACTGCCAAAAAAAAAAAAAATAGGCCTAATGAGTTGTCCACATTAAAAGAGTAATGCAAAGTTTCAAGAAATATCTATTCATTTTATAAATAAGGAAAATAAAATGCTATTTATTCTGTTCTCTGAATAAACGTTGACTTATAATTATGAATCAGCAAAATAAACCACGTCAAATTGCAACTAACTCACCTAGAAAACTAAACCAAGTCTTTTGTTGATTAACGATGGTATCAGACATTGAGCTTCCAGCTGCTTTGGGGGCATGTCTAGGAGTCAACACTATTGCTGAAGACATCAAGGCCAAAATCAAGAACCACCACACTGCCCCTTCGACAGCCCCTTCCCCAACCAGAACCAGACCTAGAACTGCAGGCAGAACTCCATGGACCTGCACCTCTGTGAGAAGGCAATGACACTTAAAGGGAGCCATATCTCAGGGTGCAAATGGTACCATGTGTACAAGTCCCTCAGCCCCATATCTTGGGTGTCAGTCTGGGACAATACGTCCTGAGAAGATCTAAATTGGCTCCACCCACCTCCTCTGTCCTCCATCCTTCTCCCCCGGTGGCAAAGGAAGACCTGGGTACATGGTGATCCCGACCCAGGATCCTGAATCATGGCTTACCTAATAGTAATTACTTATTGGAAAACTGGGGGGAAAAGGGTATTAAAAATAACATATATGCAGTACTATATATAAAATGGATAACCAACAAGGACCTACTGTATAGCACAGGGAACTATTCTCAATATTTTGTTATAATTTATATGGGAAAATAATCTGAAAAATAATATATATATGTATACATATATATATATATATGAATCACTTTGTTGTACACCTGAAACTAACACAACATTGTAAATCAATTATACTTCAGTAAAAAATAATTTTTTAAAAAAAGGGTATTAAAAGATTATGACCCAGTATTTCATGTCACTATAACAAGTTCTACCAGATGGGAATTTAGAAATCTCTTTACCGAAAAGAACACTGAAACTATTTTTTTCTGGACCAAAGTAACAGATTTTTTTAAAGTGGAGAATAATGCCAAAATTCCACTCCCTGAGTACTTTGAATGTTTATCTTCTGAGGTTTTTTTGTTTGTTTTTTGTTTTTGTTTTTGTTTAGTTTTCATACTTCACAACATGTCCGCATGATTACCAACCTAGAAAATATCTCAGCATAACAATCATTTTTCTTATTCCCTGCTGGCTTCACATATAGATGTTAGTCAGAACTGCTTCCAAGGGGAAAGTTCATAAAATGGATTTGGAAATGTTGGATGGAACATCTTCCAGGACTAATGAAAAAAGTTAGCAAAGCCATCAGACTTGTATTAAGGCTTCTTCCAGTAAGTTTTAGACAAGTCAGGTAAAACAAGTTAATCAACAATATCAGAGATTCTCAATTTGTCTGTAGAAGAATCCTCTGGCCTCTGTGACTGCTTCTGTTTCTGGTTGAATATTCTGATTAAAGCAGGACATTGACCATTGAGGCCCTGTTCCTTATCTTGGAGGTATTTGCTGGAAAGAGTGATTCCATTAAATTCAGGGAAACCCAAGGGCCTCACAGGGTTGTGTGCTAGCACTGTGTTTGAGATTGTTTAGATCTTTAAATTATAGTTCATATTTGAAAAAGTCAGGAGTTTGCTCTTGCCTCTGGAGACAGGCAAAGGCAAAATAGCCTTTATGGCTCAGTGTCTGCGGCCAGGAAAGGTTACTCACACAAACTAGGAAACTATTTTTGATAACTTGGACGTGGAAAGACCAGCTTAGCACTCTGTGAGCTATTTAAAACCTGCTCTGGATTCTCAGGCAGCATCAGATCCTCTGATTACATGTTTACAAGCCAGTCCTTAAAGATCTGTGGGGCTCTCCACTCCATAGCCAGGACACCTAAAGCTATTCACTTTTAAAGTGAAATCCAGATACTAATGGAATCATCTCCATAAGCATCTGTGCATGCAGATGAGTGCAATTAACCCCATTTTAGAAATCAACCAACTTAGTCACAGCTCTTAAGATAAACCTGATGTACTGGAAAAAACGGATTTGAAGAAATATAAGATATATTCTGAAGAGCATGAGAAGGCACTGGTTAAATTATAGACTCCAGAACCAGACTGGCTATGTACGACTTTGGCAGTTTGCCTAATCCTCCTGTGCCTTAATTTCCCCATTTTTAAGTGGGGCTGATGCTAATAAGCACCACATAGATTCTATGTAACAACAGAATGAGTTTAATACTTGTAAAGCAGTGAAAACAACTCCCTGGAACATTGTAAGTATATCAGGAGTATTAGCCAGCATTCGTGCAAAGCAAGAGATCCTGTTCTCCATAAAGGCTTATTTCTCATCACCAAAAATAATGCAGTTACAACTCTGAACAAAGAAAATTGGCATTGCCCTTCTGTGACACTAACGATCTATTTCATCTTACTCTGGTATCAAGAAGTCCCTAAGAATTGTGAAATAATGGGTGTGAAGATTTGTAACTACAAATATTGATTGTGCAAAAGTCTGTAAATAACTTTTATTTCTCCATAACGGAAGTTAATTTTATTCTCAAGCCCTAATTTGTATCTGTGGTAGAAAATTCATTCTTGTCGATTCAAGGTAACTTCATCACTTTCAGTTTAAAACTTAGTCTGTCATGACTGTCCCATCTCTCTCTTTGCTTTTACCCCTTTTACCCAGTGGTAAAGTTCCTGGGGTTTTATAAGTTCCTGAGAGAGTTGTCTTGGGCTTGTGGAAGTGGAAGTGTGTGCTGACCCGTCTCAGGTACAACTGCACTGAGAGTGAAGTTTGGGCTACCTGACGTTGGGTATCAGCCTCTGTCTCCACTGCTTCCCATATGCATCCTCAGCTGATGCTACATGGAGTCTGTTGCCTTGGCATGGGTGATCCACTCTGCAGACCCTGGTACAGCATTCCATCAACCTAGTCCTGGGCTCCCCTCTCAGATCTTAATTCTTAACCAAAAACATTTGGTGGGGGAGGGGTAGACCAGCTCATTCTCTCTTTGCACAAACATGCCATGCCACCATTTCTCTGGAAGTTATCTTTTGTTTGTGCTAGACTGTATTAGTCACACATTGGTGCATAACATAATATCCCAACACTTAGTGGTTTAAAATTTTTTAAATGTATTGTCTCAGTTTCTGTTGGTCAGGAATTCAGGAACAACCTAGGTGGGTGATTGTTGCTTGGGGTCTCTCATGAAGCTGCAGTCAGGATGTTGAAACCAAGCACGACACTGTGTGGCTCCCAGGTACAAATCCTTTCTGTGTCCCCCATTTCCTGTTTGTAGGAAATAAGCTTCATTCAGCCTCCTTAAACCTTTCCTGAGTTCCACAGGGCAGATTCAGTTGCTAATCAGGGAAGGGAGGGAATGCAGAACCAAGGGAGGAACAGTCAAGAAATAATAGTGCAGCCTTGGACATGGAAACAACCTAAATGTCCATAGACAGATGAATGGATAAAGAAGATGTGGTACATATATACAATGGAATACTACTCAGCCATAAAAAAGAATGAAATAATGCCTTTGTAGCAATATGGATATAACTAGAGATTATTCTACTAAGTGAAGTAAGTCAGAAAGAGAAAGACAAATACTTTATGATATCACTTATATGTGGAATCTAAAATATGACACCAAATGAACTTATCTATGAAACAGAAACAGAATCACCAACATAGAGAACAGACTGGTGGCTGCCAAAAGGGAGAAGGGTTGGGGAGGGATGGAGTGGGAGATTGGTGTTAGTAGATGTAAGTTTTTAAGTATAGAATGGATAAATAACAAGGTCCTACTGTATAGCACAGAGAGTTATGTTCAATATCCTATGATAAGCCATAAAGGAAAAGAATATTTTAAGAAAGAATATATATATGTATAACTGAATCACTTGGCTGTACAGCAGAAATTAACACAACATTGTAAATCTACTATACTTCAATTAAAATATATAGATATAGATATAGATGATATAGATATAGATTAAAAAAATAGTGTAGTCTTGGGTCAGGGTCCTGGTTCCTCCCCAAGGAATATACATAACAATATCTTCGAGTTCTTCTGCAGAGCTAAGGCCCCCAACCCAGGTAGAGGATGGCAACTTCAGGCTGAACACAAAATTCCTGGACTATAACCCTGTTATCTCACCACCAACCAATCAGAAGAAAGGCACACACCCTGCAACCCTCACCCCAAATTTTGCCTATAAAAACTTCTCCTCCTAAACCATCTGGGAGTTCGGGGTTTTTGAGCATGAGCCACCTGTTCTCCTTGCTTGCCCCTGCAATAAACCTTTCTCTGCTCCAAACTCCGATGTTTCAGTTTATTTGACCTCACTGTCAGGCACATGAACTTTTGTTCAGTAACAATGTCAGTAAGACTGCAGTTATCTGAAGGTTTGGCTGGGGCTGGAGGAGGTCTGCTTCCAAAGTCACTCATGTTGCTGTTGGCAGAAGACCTCAGTCCTCACTGACTACTGGCAGCAACCTCAGTTCCTCACCAGGTGAGCTTCTCAGTAGGGGTTCTGAAGACTCCCCAGGACATGGCAGCTAACTTCTCCCAGGGCCAGTGATCTGAGAAAGAGAACAAAGAAGCCACATTGTCCTTTGTGACTTAGACTAGGAAGTTATATGCCATTCTACTGGGCACACTGTTACACTGCAGAGCAGCTCTACACAAGCATGCCAACACCAGGAGGAGGAGGTCACTGTAGGACATCTTGAAGGCTGACTCTCACGTAAATATTCTGTCAGGTTTCTCTCCTCCCAGAATTCCGCATGGGATGCAAGGCACAAGTCACTCTTTCTGATCCCAAAGCTCACGAGAGGTGGTGCAGGCTCTGGAGTTTACTGTCTGGTTTCTAATTCTGTATCAACACTTTTAAAGTGTGTGATCTGGGCAATTTACTTAATATTTCTGCATCAAATTCCTCATGTGTAAAATGGAGTTAATAATTCCACCGACAATGAGGTGTTGGGAGAATTATAAAGATAATCTATGTAAACCACTTAGAACACTCTAACATATAGTTACTGCTCAGTAAATATTACCATCATCATTGATACTCACAAAGATTTCATCCAGGAAAGGGGAGAATGGGCAGTCAGGGAATAAAGCTTCCCATTTTATCTAAGCTCTCTGACTCTTCTTTCCAAATCCTCCCCATATGTTTTTCTCAAACCAAGGGGGCATATTTTTGGTTGTTGAGTTTCTGTTTTGGTTTTTGTTTTCTAATTTCCTTATCTCGTGACTTAAAACTGTTCTATCTGTATCCTATAGTCTCATACTTCATAATGTTGTGGTATACTAGTTGCTTTAAGCCCACAGCTTTGGTTCTTGACACTTAAAGTCAAGATTCTGGAATTCAGAGAGCATTTTTCTCTACTGAGCACCTGGCTCTTGGAAGCTTTGATGTCCTGTTTTAAAACTCACATCCACTGACAAAAGCAATAGCAGTTGCTCACTAAGGGCCAGGTCCTAATGCAAGTGCTTTATACATTAACTCGTTCAATCACTACAACAACTACATGGCATAGATGTTATTATTACCCCATTTTACAGATGAAATAGGCACATAGAGAGTAAGTGGAGCAAGTCCACAGAAGAGAGCTAGCAGAGTTGATCTTTGTCCTTTGAACCAAGGCAAACCCGATCCCCACACCTCCACCTTCCACCCAACCCCTTCCCCCCTCCAGAGTCTGTGCTTCTGTCCACTGCCTTGTACAACCTTTCAAGAATATGCCCTTGGCGTTCGCTTGTTCTTTTGCGTTCTCCTTTTCTTGCAGCACTTTATCTCAGCCTCAAGGACACTGCTTTTAGCTTTTTATTTTGACATCACTTCAGACTTACAAAAAAGTTACAAAAATAATGCAAAGAATTCCTTATAACCACCACCTGAATTCTGCAAGTGTTAATATTTCACCATATTTGCTTTATCATTTTCTCTCTGTTTTGTCTATGTGCAGAAATTATATGTATATAACCATATCAAATTTCTTGAGAGTACGTTGTAGACATAAAACCTCTTTGCCCTTATATATTTCAGGGTTTGTTTACTAAAAACAAAGATATTCTCTTACATAGTTTAGTACAATTATCAAAATCAGGAAATTAACAATGATAACAATACTAGTTGTGGAATGCTGGTAAATGTTTAACAACCAGCTCTCCGGGTTTAAAAAACATCCCTGGTTTGTCTTATTTGCTACTTCCCATGGTATAGATACTCCCACTATGACTAATTTCAAGCCAACAACCTGATGTCACTAAACTTGGAGTTGAGAGGATGTCACAGTCAGCTCTTGTGAACAAGTACAAGCCGACTCCAGCACACCACTGAAAAAGAACATTTAATTGGTATAATGGCTGTAAAATTTACAAAGCGTTAAGGAGAAAAAATACATATTTATAATAATCAAAATATTTTCCTACTACTTTATTTTCATATGTTCCATTTGTATCCTCCTCAGTTCAATCTAAGGATGGTTGTCATCAAGTGCCAGGAAGAGAAAGTGAGGCTTAACAGTCACAATTTTATGTAAAAGACTAACATGTTTTACTTATAAAACAATGTTTCACAAGACTCTGTTGGTTGATGTGGCTTCCAAAGCAATTAAGGGAATTTTGATATATAGAATAAAAGAGTTGATAATCCTGGTCTATGATTATTCTCATTTGTAATTTAAATAGCTGCCAGATATTGTGAATTGGAAGCTGTGAGACTGGATCTGCAAAAATGGGAATAACAACAGCAAATTTTGTCACAAGAATCAAATTTTGCCATATAATCATGGTATTTGAGCAGAAAGTTGATGTGGGTCTTATTTTGAACTGAATACGCACACACAATAATATTGTTTCTCTAAGGCATTTGAGACTTTTTTTGAATGCACACAGGGAAAAAAAACAGATAAATATCCCAATATATCAGCATCCCCCACTCCCAAGAATAAAATACTAGGAAGAAAATATTGATTGGGCAAATGGCATTACCCTCATTTTCAAATCAGCATCAGTAGAAATAGAAAAACTGAAGAGAGTATTTTATTTTAGTCCAAATATTTCCTTTTAATTGAGCATAACTTACAAATTCAATAGAGAAAGTACAGGAAAAAAGAATTGAATATGAACAACTCTTTTATTTAATGAAACATTCATGCTGATAAATTTTTTTTTACATCTTTATTGGAGTATAATTGCTTTACAATGCTGTGTTAGTTTCTGCTTTATAACAAAGTGAATCAGTTATACATATACATATGTTCCCATATCTCATCCCTCTTGCGTCTCCCTCCCTCCCACCCACCCTATCCCACCCCTCCAGGCGGTCACAAAGCACCGAGATGATCTCCCTGTGCTATGCGGCTGCTTCCCACTAGCTATCTATTTTATATTTGGTAGTGTATATATATGTCCATGCCACTCTCTCACCCCGTCACAGCTCACCCATCCCCCTCCCCATATCCCCAAGTCCATTCTGTAGTAGGTCTGTGTCTTTATACCCGTCTTACCCCTAAGTTCTTCATGACATTTTATTTTTTTCTTAGATTCCATATATATGTGTTAGCATACAGGATTTGTCTTTCTCTTTCAGACTTACTTCACTCTGTATGACAGACTCTAGGTCCATCCACCTCATTACAAATAGCACAATTTCGTTTCTTTTTATGGCTGAGTAATATTCCTTTGTATATATGTGCCACATCTTCTTTATCCATTCATCCGATGATGGACATCTAGGTTGTTTCCATCTACTGACTATTGTAAATAGAGCTGCAATGAACATTTTGGTACATGACTCTTTTTGAATTTTGGTTTTCTCGGGGTATATGCCCAGGAGTGGGATTGCTGGGTCATATGGTAGTTCTATTTTTAGTTTTTTAAGGAACCTCCATACTGTTCTCCATAGTGGCTGTGCCAATTTACATTCCCACCAGCAGTGCAAGAGTGTTCCCTTTTCTCCACACCCTCTCCAGCATTTATTGTTTCTAGATTTTTTGATGATGGCCATTCTGACTGGTGTGAGATGATATCTCATTGTAGTTTTGATTTGCATTTCTCTAATGATTAATGATGTTGAGCATTCTTTCATGTGTTTGTTGGCAATCTGTATATCTTCTTTGGAGAAATGTCTATTTAGGTCTTCTGCCCATTTTTGGATTGGGTTGTTTGTTTTCTTGTTATTGAGCTGCATGAGCTGCTTGTAAATTTTGGAGATTAATCCTTTGTCAGTTGCTTCATTTGCAAATATTTTCTCCCATTCTGAGGGTTGTCCTTTTGTCTTGTTTATGGTTTCCTTTGCTGTGCAAAAGCTTTGCAGTTTCATTAGGTCCCATTCATTTATTTTTGTTTTTATTTCCATTTCTCTAGGATGTGGGTCAAAAAAGGATCTTGCTGTGATTTATGTCATAGAGTGTTCTGCCTATGTTTTTCTCAAAGAGTTTGATAGTTTCTGGCCTTAAATTTAGGCCTGTAATCCATTTTGAGTTTATTTTTGTGTATGGTGTTAGGGAGTGTTCTAATCTCATACTTTTATATGTAGCTGTCCAGTTTTCCCAGCACCACTTATTGAAGAGGCTGTCCTTTCTCCACTTTACATTCCTGCCTCCTTTATCAAAGATAAGGTGACCATATGTGCGTGGGTTTATCTCTGGGCTTTCTATCCTGTTCCATTGACCTATATTTCTGTTTTTGTGCCAGTACCATACTGTCTTGATTACTGTAGCTTTGCAGTATAGTCGGAAGTCAGGGAGCCTGATTCCTCCAGCTCCGTTTTTCGTTCTCAATGTTGCTTTGGCTATTCGGGGTCTTTTGTGTTTCCATACAAATTGTGAAATTTTTTGTTCTAGTTCTGTGAAAAATGCCAGTGGTAGTTTGATAGGGATTGCATTGAATCTGTAGATTGCTTTGAGTAGTAGAGTCATTTTCACAATGTTGATTCTTCCAATCCAAGAACATGGTATATCTCTCCATCTATTTGTATCATCTTTAATTTCTTTCATCAGTGTCTTATAATTTTCTGCATACAGGTCTTTTGACTCATTAGGTTTATTCCTAGATATTTTATTCTTTTTGTTGCAATGGTAAATGGGAGTGTTTTTTGTGATTTCATTTTCAGATTTTTCATCATTAGTGTATAGGAATGCCAGAGATTTCTGTGCATTAATTTTGTATCCTGCTATTTTACCAAATTCAGTGATTAGCTCTACTAGTTTTCTGGTAGCATCTTTAGGATTCTCTATGCATAGTATAATGTCACATGCAGATCAATTTTAAGGAGATACATATTATGGAAAACAATGTGAACCTACAATAAACGAGGTTTGAATTTGGGCACATTGACCTAGTATTTCACTTCAGAATTAAATGTATTATATTAGTTTCACTATTTTTGATTTAGCCGACATTTTATCTTTATTTGGAATTTGAAGCATCCTCACAAAGCTATGTTTTTCATAACTTCCTGCTCTGGTAGCTATTCATCAGCTGCATCAGGTAAGGAAGCATTTGATAGCAATTATAAATCAATGATTTTCATCAAAACAAAATGAAATACAGTTTAAAGAATCCTAAAAGTAAATAAAACATACCCTACAGAGAAAATATTATAGATAGATAAAATGGAGATGATCATTGGGATCAAAACCAAAATAGATTAACAGGTTAGATATGAAAACCTATAAGAAGGTATCTGCGTATTTCTCTAATGATACAGAAAACAGAATCTGTGTTAAGAACCTATAGCAAATTGAGCACCTCTGAAGGTATAAAATGAGACTGAGTGAAAGGAGACAATTTCAGAGGGCATCTTTGTCAGGATTTTGCTTAGATAGAAGGAACACTCCTTAGTTATCCCACCCCACGTGTGTGTCAGGATTATGACCACTTGCAGCCCTGGCGAGCATGGGCTTAGGGAGATTTTCTTTAGGGCAAACAAGTAATCAGATCTCAGGCTAGACAAAGTTCATGTTATAAACCCAGAAAACCTCAACCAGCTGTGTTTCAGTCAGAAGGTAGCAGGTTACTGGTATGATTTAAGAGGTGGAATTAAGGGGGGAAGGGCTGGAGAATAAAAAATGTTGTGTTGACCAACGATTCCCTCAGCCATTTCTGAGCTTTATACCTTCCCCTCCCCCAAAATACCTCCACTGCTGGTGCCAATATTTTAGCCACTAATCTCATGTTTCTGCTGTTGAGTCATTCTGCATTTTCTCCTAATTCTTAAATACTAGTGTGAAGGGTAAGCCAATTGCCTAACACCTTTCAGGACGGTCAAAAACTGAAATTAATGGAGAAGCCGGAATGAGCAGAAGATAACTAAATAGGGCACACAAGACAAATGTTAGCCAATTCTCCCTTACACCTGAGGCTAACTTTGCCACTTTTAAAATGCAAATGTATGTCAGGGTATAATCATAATCATAAAAATTCATCTTATTGAATGTTTACTATGGCCAGACACTGTGCTAAGTGCTTTGTTGTCATTCAGTCATTTATTTATTCAATTATTAAGAGTCAAACAGTATTTTTGGTACATAGGTTATACCAATGAAAAAAAGCAGATCATATCCCTGCTTTCATGGAGTGTACAGATTAGTGATAAACAACATATCAATAGGTCATAAGGGCTGTGTTGAAAAATAAAGCAGGGAAAGATGATTATAAAGGGTTGGCATTGTCTCATTCTGTTACCAAAGGCAAGTTCGTGTGCCTGACCCACAGTGAGCCCAAACAAACCAAAACGAGTTTGAGTTTGGAGCAGAGAAAGGTTTATTGCAGGGCCATGTAAGGAGAATGGGTGGTTCATACCCCCAAATAACCTAGAACTCCCTGAAGTGTTTCAGCAAAGCCTTTTTAAAGGCAAGTTGAGGGAGGGGCGTGGTTGGTTATTGCAGACATCTTGGTATGGGAATCCTTTGTTCTTGTAGCTGTCCACCTAGGTCAGGTCACAGATGTTCCTGAAAACCTCCAAAGAAACAAATGTTATTCTCTGTTCTGCAACTTTTTATCTCTGTATGAATGGAAAAGTGTTATACCCTTGAAGGTCAGAGGCTTGAGAATGGGCAACATTCCTAAGGAAGAAAAACAATAGAATACAAATGTTAAAGTAAAAGAAACATATCTAATATGCAGTCAGATTTGTTCTTCCCTAAGTTAATATTCACAGCAAACCTAAGAAGTACAAATGAGAAAACATAGATTCTGAGAGGTTAAGTAACTAGACCAAAGTCACACAGCTAGTGAGTGGAAAGGTTAATGAGCTCTTAACCATTGTGTGGCTCTCCTCGTTATTTTTATTTAATTATGTGTGCTATTTGATGAAAGAATGGGACAAAGAACAGCAATGAAGAAAGGGAAGGAAAATATTGTACCTCTTAGAACTTCGAAAGAAGGGTAAGTCATAGTATACTGTCACCACTGCCAGTCGTAAAAACCTCCCCAGTGACACCTGTGGGGTGCCTAGCTCTCTTTGCTTGTCCCTACATGGTCCTTACCATGCTATATTTGCAGTTCTTTGTCTATTTTCTAACTCTTCCATTGGGCTGTGGGCTGCGTGAGGGCAGGGACCATCTTTCATTCATTTTTATATTCACAATAACTAGCACAGTCCCAAGACCATAGTTGGTGGCCAATAAATAATTGCTGGATAAATAACTTAGCAATTAAGTTAGAATTTGAGAGAAACCTTTTTGAAGAAGATAACCCATGTAGTCTTTATTCCGGGTGTTCTGTCCTGCATCCCCAAATTCTCTCAGTGCTTTGGTTAAGAGCTCTGACAGAAGAGTCAGGTTAAGAGCTCTGACTCAGAGAAATCCAAGGTTAGATTCTCAGCCCCCATACTCATTAGCTGTGTATCTATGGCTCTTTACTCAATTTCTCTAAGGCTCAGTTTCTTTATCTGCAAATCATAGATAATAAACGTTTCTAACTTTTTGCTGATGTAGGTATTAGATATGATAATTCAAGTCATATTCTTAGCAATTAGACTAATATTTTGCAATTGCTTCATACATGTTAGCTGTCATTATTGTTATTATTATTACTGATACTTTACACAAGCCTACAATTATATATAGAGTATCTTTTCCTGGTTTAAGTCCAGAACTTTTTGACCAATACTTATTCATAATAGGAATGTTGTTACCTACTCATTCTTTCTATCAAAATTCTCCTTATCTTTTGAGACAATGAAGACCAAATAGTTTTCCAAACTCAAACCAAACCAGAAAGTTAAGATGGAAATTGTAAGGTGCTAGGTTGACATTTTGGGTTAGGAGTTCTCAAAGCACCACTTAAGAAGTTGTTTATTCTACTTGTCATATGATTAAGAAGAAATGCAGAGTGCTAATTCATGAATGATCTGGTAATTGTTTTCAAGCATGTATGCCTGATTAGCTGCAGGACTGCTCTTCTGAAGCAGAGTTAGGCCCTAGGATACAAAGTGTCCCTGGGGTGTATTTGCTCTATAAGGTGCTCTAAGAACTTCAATAGCTCTAGTTTGTCTTTAATGGCATCAACATATTGTCCTCTCATAAAATAATAAGAATGATGAAATTACAATGACATCATATGGTTCAATAGTTTAATAGCTTCAGTGAGTTCATTTTTTTAATAGCTTCATTGAGTTCATTTTTTAAAAGCTCATGAGTTATTTTTGTTCTCTTTCTAATGCCAGTATACCAAAAATCTCATTCTACTTAGATTTTCCTCCTGTCTGATCTACTGTTCATGTCCAATAATAATACTGATGCTGGCTGCTCCTGGATACCCTTACTTCTACACATTTTCCTTCTACACTTTTCTACAAGATCACTGCCTATAAAGAACTTTGAAGCAAAGCAAAGTTATTCTGAAACTGTCTATCCACAACATTTAAGTAATGGAAACAAAAACCAACCAAACAAAAAAAATCCCAACTAAACCAAACAATGAGACAAGTGTCATCTAATATTGTCATCTAATATTTGTTTTCCACAAGATGCTGAAGCAAAATTGGTTGATGTAGTGTGATAAGCCTCCTAACACTCCTGTTCTGACCACTTCCAATTCACCTTATTGGTGAAGGAGGGATTCCTCACCCTAAATAGTATGAGATGGCTGAACACATGACACCCAACACTGGACAGATGAGAATGACAGTAGTTTATTAGTCACATAGCTCACACCTTAGGGTAGGCCACGTAGGGCCACACAGTGATTGCACACAGGAGCAGAGCGAACCAATGACTCTGGGAGTCAGGCTTTGTAGTAACAAGTGGATGAGGTGCCTCCAATCCCCACTGGAGGACGTGATTGCTTGTTTGAATAATTTGAAGGCTAACACAGAGGTAAAACCCAGTAGGTTGAGGACTAAGTTCAGTGCAGCTTGTCCAGCTGAAAGAGGAACTAGTCATGTGAGAAGTCTCTCCTTATGGGTGAGAGGCATATCTGGCAAGACCAGGAGAAGTGGCAGCCTTTCGGGCTCAAGGATGTCATGGCAGCACTTGAAATTGTATGTCTTTGCCCCTCTATATTGTTGAGTAAACAAATTCCTAAGAATTCTCTCTATTACTCCAATACCTAGTCTTTTAAGTAAAACTCAGTGAGTCATCTTATTTCTGTCATAGAAATGAATGATGGGAGAAACTGGTTCAATAGGGGAAACTAGCCACGAGATTGATTCACAGTGAATCACACTGAATTGGAGAATTGATCTGCGGCTTGATGGTACTCACTCTTCACAATTATTTTCTGAGCACCAAAGCAGGGAGTGAACCTGCAGCAGAAACATCATTATGTGTTCACCAAACCCAGCTAATGTTTCTGCTGAGCACACATTTTCTCTGCATCTCCAAGCTACTTTCAACTACATGGGGCCATGGAACTAAGTTTCAGCCAATGGAATGTGGGCAAAAGTTACAAATGATACTTCCAGACCCATGTGAGATTCTTTGTTTTCTCTTCCCTTTCCATAATGACCCTGGAAGCCACATGTTGAAAATGACAGCCTCCCAAAATAGAGGAGTTTAGTCCCTGAAAGACTAAGGTCTCCTTCCTCCACAATATCCTCACTGGACTAGGACATAAGTGAACTAAAATAAACTTTTATTGTGTTAAATTTCCAAGGTTAGAGAATTACTTGTTACAGCAGATAGTTTAACCCTAATAGATAACCCCTGTACAGAATGTTAACAAAAAACTTCAGATATGAGAGAGAGCCTAAGTATTGTTACAAATATTAGATATAATTTTCTCTGGGTTATCCTCTACTCCTATCATGTTTTGTGCTATGGAAAACATCTCTAAATTGTATCACAGAAAAGAAAGTCAACTCCTCTTAGGCACAGTGGAAAGAGAACCAATAATTAAATATATTAGAACAAAAATAAATTCTGAACAACACTAACCAAGAATAAGGTAAAAAGAAATGGGTAGGCAATCTACTATGTTAATCAATGTAAAAAAGCTAAAAAAAGATGAGAAGAAAAGAACAGAGAGTTTAGAAGAATTCAATTGAGAGGCAAAACAGCATAATTACAGATAAATGAGTTAAAAACAGAATGGACAGAGATGAAAATTGAATTACTAAAATAGATGAAAAGTTTGAGAAAATCACCAATACAGTCAATCACCAGATAAAAATATAAGGGTGGGTGGGCATTGAAATAATCAAATATAAATAGATAAGTAGCACAGATACCCACAATTCAACAGAAGCATCCTGAAACTAGAGAACTAAACAAATGTAATAACAAAAGCCTCCAAAGAATTACTACCAACAAATAACCCTCAAATAAGTAATGATTCCAGTAGCCTGAACACACATAATCAACACTAATCAAGCCATAGCTTAGTAAAATCATGATATTTTAAAAATAAAGAAAACAAAGAGAAGAAAGAAAAAGAGAGGGGAGAGAAAGAGGGGGATAAATAAAGGAAAAGTTAGGAAAAGAAGAAATTCTTCAGGCATAAGGGAAAAAAAAGAAATCCACTGAAAAGGAGAAAGAATTGAGGCACAGCATGATGCAAGCCAAAACATAGTGGAGAAATACATGCAGAAAACTTCTAAAAGAAAAAAAACACTCATCTGGCCCAAGGAGATTATACTCAACCAAGATGTGAGAATAGCAAACAGACCTTCCAAATTAGAAAAAACTGCAGGAACATAGGACTCATGGGTTCTTATTAGGAGGGAAAAAAAGCAAAGCAAAAAAAAAAAACAAGCCCACAAAAACCCAAATTACCAAACTCAGAAATGGAAAAACCATGTAAAAGGACTGAGATGGAATGAAATTCACCTAAATGTGGAATAAATACTAAGCTATTGTGTTTGAAAATCAGTGGTATGCAGTTGACCCTTGAGCAACATAGGTTTGAACTGTGTAGATCTGCTTATCTATGGATTTTTTTTCAGTAAATACGTATTACAGTACTACACAACTCATGGTTGGTTGGATCTGCAGATGCAAAACCACGGATATGGAGGGCCAACTGTAAAGTTATACATGGATTTTTGACTGCATGGGACAGTTGGCAACCCATATCCCCAAGCTGTTCAAGGGTCGACTGTATATATACAATGGAATATTGTTCAGCCATAAAGAAAAAAACCAAACAAAAAAAAACCAGGGAAATCCTACCATTTATGGCAACATGGATGAAACTTGAAGGCATTATGCTAAGTGAAAGAAGTCAGAGAGAGAAAGACAAATACTGTATGATCTCACTTATAGGTAGAATCTAATACAAAAAAAATTAAAACTTAAAAAAATAAAACAAAACAAAAAAACCCAAGCTCATAGGTAAAGAGATCAGATTTGTGGTACCAGAGGCAGAGGTTAGGGGTAGGGGTAGCTAGAGGAAGGTGGTCAAAAGGTACAAACTTCCAGTTTTAAGGTAAATAAAAATTAGTTTTAACATGCTAACACTGCTATATGATATGTAGGAAAGTTATTAAGAGAGTAGAACCCAAGAGTTCTCATCACAAGGAGAAATTTTTTTCTGTTCTTTCTTACTGTGTGTATATGAGATGATAGATGTTAACTAAACCTTTTGTGATAATCATTTCATAATATATGTAAATCACACTCGACACCATGTTGCACACCTTAAACTTATACAGTGATATATGTCAATTATTTGTCAATAAACCTGGAAAAAAAATGAAAAGAGGTAGGAAAAAAATTTCAGTTTGACCTTAAACTCAAAAACAAAATAAAGGGAACGTAAAACAATAAAAGCGACATACAATTTGACAGCATAAAAAAGAATTCAACTAACCAATGGGGATGCAGGCACCAATCTGAAAAGGGGCAGTGGGAGTTAGGAACCCAAAGTTCTGGGCCCAGGTCTGAATCCTAGTTTTTTTTTTTTTTTTTTTGCGGTACGCAGGCCTCTCACCATTGTGGCCTCTCCCGTTGCAGAGCACAGGCTCCGGACGCACAGGCTCAGCGGCCATGGCTCACGGACCCAACCTCTCCGCGGCATGTGGGATCTTTCCGGACCGGGGAACGAACCCATGTCCCCTGCATCAGCAAGCGGACTCTCAACCACTGCGCCACCAGGGAAGCCCTGAATCCTACTTTTAGTGCTTTCTTAAGTACATAGCCCTGGGCAGTCATGTAAATTTTCTTTACCTTAGTTTTTTCATCTAAAAAATGAAGTTGATACCTCCAACTCTTGGGGTTGTTGTAAGGATTATATGATCTAATACACTTAAAGCATTTAGAATAGTGCTTGGCATATTGTAATCACTCAGTAAGTGTTAGCTTTCGTTAGTAATGTCCTCATTTCCCATAGCACAGACTTCAATCTATACTGTTTAAAATAGAGATAAGTAATTTTTAAGAATGACTCCAACTTCTTAATGAATTTTATTATCTCTTTCCTTAAGCTTAGAGAAGTCTTTTAGAACATAATATCCTATCAATTTTATTCCTCTTAAACATTAATAAATTTAAATATAATATTTTTCATTTAGAATATAATCTTATTAAAAAATTACTTTCACCAATTTATATACCTATGCTCTCATCTGTATATATGTATAGAAAAATATCTGGGGTAAAGTTACTTCTAAGTAGTGGACTGGCAGTGGTTTTTTAACTTTTTAAAAAACTTTTTTACATTAACTTCTTTATATTGATCCTTTATTATTAAAATAAAAATCATATTACCTGGGAAAAAGAAAAATTGTTTCTTGCACTACTTGTTTCTTGTGTAGCTTTAAGTGTTATATACTTAAGCGTAATTACTGTTAGAATATTAAGGGATTTGACACAATCAAACACCATGTCCTTGGCAAAACTAACTGGTTATAGTCAGTAGATCTTTTGGTTTAGCTCTCTACCCTAATAGAGCCTGCAGGAGCTTTTTTTTTTTTTTTTTTTTTACCGTATTTGTTTTTATATTTCAAAAACTCTTTTAAACATTCTTTATTATAAAAGAATGTAAACTCTTGGAAAATTTCAAAGAAAAAAGTATTGTGAAAAGCAAATCCTATCATTGAGAATCCTCTATTCCCATTTCCATTGCAACAACTTTTTAAAAAAATTTAACTATAGTGTATTTACAATATTGTGATAGTTTCAGGTGTACAACTTCAGATTCTTTTCCATTATAGGTTATTACAAGATATTGAATATAGATCCCTGTGCCATACAGTAAATCCTTATTGTCTATGTATTTTATATATAGTGGTGTGTATCTATTAATTCCATCCTAATTTATCCCTTCTCCTCCCCTTTCCCCTTTGGTAACCATAAGTCTGTTTTCTAAGTCTGTGAGTCTGTTTCTGCTTTGTAAATAAGTTGATTTGTATTATTTTTTTGGATTCCATATATAAGTGATATCATATAATATTTGTCTTTTTCTGCCTGACTTACTTCACTTAGTATGATAATCTCTAGATCCATCCACGTTGCTGCAAATGGCAGTATTTCATTCTTTTTTATGGCTGAGTAATATTCCATTGTATATATACACATACCACATCTTCTTTATCCACAACTTCTTATTACATCATTTCAGACATTTTCTAATCATTTACAAGTGTGTATAAGTGTGCATAGAAAACATGTCTAGCCACTATATTTTACATACGTAAGATAAAATTACAAATACTGTTTACTGCCGTAAGTCAGTTTCCTGGAAATAAACTTGAAATGCAGATTTGCATGCAGAAGGTTAACAGAGGAATGATCTCAGGAATAACACCTGTGGGAGAATTAAGGAAGTATTGAACTGTGATGCTGAGAGCATTGGTACCCAGGTTGCTCTTGCAACCACAATGATTCTATGCAACTTCATCCTAACTTAACCTATCACACTCTTGCTACCAGAATGTGCTTGAAATTAGATCAATATTCAATTCCTCCAATGGAGTAATATGGGAACAAACAGGTCAGAGTTCAGAACCTGGGCCTGGTATAAAATCCACAAGAATACTGACCTTCTATATTTTCTTTTCAATCTTCTGTTTATTACAGCTTTGAGTGAGTTTTTCAATGTTGACCAAGAAAAACACATTGTCCACAGACTAGTTATTGCTGCAATAATGATTTATAACAAACCCAATCAATGACTTATGAAAAAAGCTTTTATTCTTGGGCTGAAGGATCTGCAAGTCAACCGTAGTTCATCTGATTCATACCTGCCTCAGCTGGGTGGCTGTCCTCCTGTCCTGGGTCCAGACTATGGGTCAGGTTCAGGTTTATTCTGTATGTTTTCATTCTGCCTGAGGCATGCTCTCCTCATGGCATGTCACTGTGATTCCAGGACCAATCCAAATTAAGAACTAAACACATTTAGAGCTTCTGCTCACATCATGACTACTAACATTCCATTGGCCAAAGCAAGTCACAAGGCCAAGTCCTACATCGTGAGATTGGTCAAGTATACTCCACCTACAGTGTGAGGGGAAGGGAAGTGAATACTTGCTGAACAATTACCCAAATTATTGAAGACCAGTTCACTCAATGTAATAGACATCACTTCAGTTTTTCGATGTATTAGGTTGGCCAAAAAGTGCCTTCAGTTTTTAAGTAAAAGTAAAGACACATTTTTCATTTTTACCAAGAACTTTATTGAACAACGTATTCACCATTTTGTTCCACTACGTTCTGCCATTTTTCAGGCAACTTCAAAATTCCATCTTCCCAAAACTTATCTTTTTGAGCCAAGAACTGTTCCAGGTACCTTTTACAGTCTTCCAGGGATTTGAAATTTTTTCCATTAAGAGAATTTTGTAAAGACCTAAATAAATGGAAATCCGAAGGTGCAATGTCTGGTGAATATGGCAGATGAATCACAACTTCCCAGCTAAGCTTTAACAGTTTTTGCCTGGTCATCAAAGAAACATGCGGTCTTGTGTTATCCTGATGGAAGATTATGTGTTTTCTGTTGACTAATTCTCTATGCCTTTCATCGAGTGCTGCTTTCAGTTGGTCTAACTGGAAGCAGTACTTGTTGGAATTAATTGTTTGGTTTTCTGGAAGGAGCTCATAAGAGAGGACTTCCTTCCAATCCCAACATATACACAACATCACCTTCTTTGGATGAAGTACTGCCTTTGGTGTGGTTGGTGGTGGTTCATTTCGCTTGCCCCAGAATCTCTTCCATTCCACGTTATTGTACAGTATTCACTCTTCGTTGCCCATCACAACTTGTTTTAAAAACGGAACTTTCCATTACATTTAAGTAGAGAATCGCATGCAAGGTTTTTTTCGCTTAACTTACATGGAACCCAAACATCAAAGCGATTAACATAACCAAGCTGGTGCAAATGATTTTCAACACTTGATTTGGATATTTTGAGTATGTCGGCTATCTCCCACGTGGTATAACGTTGATTGTTCTCAATTAATGTCTCAATTTGATCGCTATCATCTTCAACTGGTCTACCTGACCGTGGAGCATCGTCCAGTGAGAAATCTACAGCAAGAAACTTTGCAAACTACTTTTTTTTTTTTTTTTTTTTTTTTTTTTTGCGGTACACGGGTCTCCCACCATTGTGGCCTCTCCCGTTGCGGAGCACAGGCTCTGGACGCGCAGGCTCAGCGGCCATGGCTCACGGGCCTAGCCGCTCCGCGGCATGTGGGATCTTCCCAGACCGGGGCACGAACCCGTGTCCCCTGCATCGGCAGGCGGACTCAACCACTGCGCCACCAGGGAAGCCCTGCAAACTACTTTTGACATGTTCGATCAGTCACAACACCTTCTCCGTACACGGCACAAATCTCTTTTTACGTTTGTTATGTTTTTACCTTTCTTGAAATAATAAAGCATAAGATGCCCAAAATGTTGCTTTTTTCATCTTCAATATTAAAATGGCTACACAAAATTCACCAATTTTGATGTCTTTTCTAAAATGCACACTGATATGACAGCTGTTACATACAATCTAACAAAATTGTTTTGAATGAAGTTAAAGACAACTAAGTTCTACTACAGCCATCTTGCAGAAGGAAAAAACGAATGAAGCTTTTGGCCAACTCAATAATTGGTTGATTGAAAATGTTCACTCTATCATTTTTTTTTTAATTTAAGGAAAATATCTCTAAATTGGAAATATCTTTTTCAAAATAAGAAACTGATATATGAATAATTTAGAAAATTTAGAAAATAATTTAGAAACTTTAGAAATAAAAATTGCCCATAATAACATGAACAACAGATTATTACTCTTAAATTTGGTGTATTTATATGTATATAAATAAATCTATTCTATATCTATGATTATAGCACATATCTCAGTTACTTAATAATTGAGATATGTGCAATAATTTTATAATTTTAGAGCACATATCTCAGTTACCATTAAGTTGTAAGCATTATATTACATCATTAAATATTCTTTATAAACATGAGCTGTATGATAGTCCATCACATGTTTATACCCCAACTTATTCAATAGTATCCATTGCTGGACATCAATGTGCATAAATCTTTGTGCACCTCTGATTTTTTTTTTTCTTCTACTCATTGTCTTCTCACTCCTTGCTCTCTTTGTTCCAGTCACACTTGCCTTCTTGTTGTTCCTCAAAATGCCAGGCACATTCCTGCCTTAGGGACTTTGCACTGGCTGTTCCCTCTGTCTGGAATGCTCATTTCCTTTACCTGCTTAAAGCTTTTTTTCAAATGTCACCTTCCCAATAAAGCCTCTTGTGACCACCCCATTTGAAACAGCAACCCATGCTCTGTCCTTTTCCCCATTCCCCTTATCTTCATCTTTTTCTTTTTCATAACATGTAACATCTTCTAATATCCTAATAACACTTAATACCTTATAATTCCCATCATCTAATAACTAAATCATTATTTATTTGTTATATTTACTATCTATAGTTTCTTCCCCTTTGTTAAAGTGTAAGGTATATGAAAACAAAGATTTTAATCTAATTTTTTTCACTTATAGATCCCCAGAGTCTAGAAAAATGTCTAGAACACACTAGATACTCAGTAAATATTATTAATTAATAAACATCTAGAAGTAGAATCAAAAATTGTACTTCTAAACTTTTGAAAGTTAAATTATACCCAAAATTGGTCTGAGAGTAAGCATTTTAAATAAAAGTAAATCAGGTCACATGTTATTCATAGTCAGGTCACATGTTATTTATAGTGTTTCCACACCCAAACAAAATTAAAATTTTATTAAAATTATTACCTATACACAATACACTCATAGTTCTTGAAAGTTAATTGATCATTATTCATATACAATGCTTTCAAATTTTGTTACTAGAAAAATCGATCCTGCTTTTGTTTAGTTGTCATGTCCCTAGCATGGCTAGATCATTAAAATCCAACATCTTCTATTCTTCACATAATTTAAGAACAGAGGTAAAACTAAAAACCATTATTAGAGTCTTACACAAGCTTTCTAAACCCCTTAAGCATTCGCTAAAGAGTCGGTAGTCATGTACTCAAAAGGAATCTGCTTTCAGTGTTTATAGTAGATAAGAAAATGAGGTTTAGTGTTTTATTTAGGAAATTATTAATTCCCCACGTCTCTAGTTCTCACTTTTTTCCACATTTCCTCATCTTCCTTGGATATGTTACTGTTTAATACATGTTCTTCTCTTTGAGATTTTTGTGGTGCATATTCTTATTCTTTTCCCATTTTCTGTACTTAACAAGGACTTTAAAATACTGCTCTATCTAATTTTTATTATTTTAAGGGCTTATTTACAAAGTGACTTTACAACGAATATACATGAGTATTAGAAATTGTTGGTTTGCTGGCATGTTTTCTATTAATCTTTAGTATGTACTCTTTCAAGAGAAAACACCCTTTTACACCCATGAGCATAATTGTTATTTTAAAAAAAAAACAGAAAGCCACAAGTGTTGATAAAAATACGGAGAAACTGAAACCCTAGTGCATTGTTGATGGGAATGTAAAATGGTGTAGCCACTGTGAAAAATGGTACGGTGAGTCCTCAAAAAATTATTAAGCTTAGAATTGCTGTATGATCCGGAAATTCCACTTCTGGGTATTAAAATTAAATTAAAAGAATTAAATTAAAAGAATTAAAAGCAGGTACTCAAGCTAATATTACCCATGTCTATAGCAGCATTATTCACAATAGCCAAAATGTGGAAGTAATATAAGTGTCCATTGACGAAGTGGATGAATAAACAAAATGTAGTCTATATAAGCAATGAAATATTATTCAACCTTAAAAAGAAAGAAAATTCTGACACATACTACTACATGGATGAACCTTGAAGACATCATGCTAAGTGACATAAATCAGTCATCATGCTAAGTGAAATAAATATTGTATGATTCTGCTTATATAAGGTACCTAGAATAATCAAATTCATGGAGACACAAAGTAGAAAGGTGGTTGCCAGGGTTTGGGGTTAGCAGGGGAATGGGAAGCTAGTGTTAACCGTTATGGAGTTTCAGTTTGGGAAGATGAAAATGTTTGGAGATGGATGGTGGTGATGGTTGCACAACAGTGTGAATATACTTAATGTCACAGAACTGTGTACTTAGAAATGGTTAAAATTATAAGCTTTATGTTATATATATACTTCACACAATTTTTAGAAAAAATGCACAAGAACAGTCAAGTAAATAAATAAGAGTAAACACTCTTTATTTCCAGTTAAGAACTGTGAAACACAAATCCTTCCAAGGTTTTATCGAAGGTATCACTGTACACATAGTGCTTAGGGAAAGCCTTATGAACATGGATTATGAAAAAGAAACCAGAAACTTCAGTCAAATCTTTACCATGCAAATACCATGGTATTTGAAATGAACTTAATATCATCAAAAAACATATAATTATATTTAAGGATAAAAGTTTTCCTACACAAAAAATAGTTTTGGTTGTTCTTTATGATAGATAATTACATATCTATAGGTAACTATAATTGTAGAAATTATATAAATACAACTGTCTTCTACAACATTCCTCAACAATTCAGTGGCACTTAAGCACTTGATGAATGAGAGATAAGTTCATTTATCTCTTGGTTATTTGCTATCAAACATAAATAGGGGACTTCCTAGAGGGTCTGAAAAATTAAGCAGAGAAGAAACCACAGTCTCTAAGGGAACTGTCATGAATTGTATGTTTTGGAATAATCTGGGGTTCTTCAGTTTCCCTAAATAACAAAGGAAAGAAAAAATAAATATTGTTCATTAGATTTCTGAAAAAGATATGCTCTGCAATTCAAAGAAATAGACACATATGTTCCAGACACATATCACAGATTTTTCATTGTGCTGAAAATTTCATAAAACTGAAACCCAATTTCAAATATTACATCCTGTTCTCACATTATAGGCCCCAATTTTTGGTTTAAAGTGTGGTTAATATAGACAATGAGAACAGGAAACTCTGGTCTTTTATCTTACTAGCAATGGGAGCTAGGGCAGTTTAAGCTAACTCTCTAAGCCTCAATTTCCTTAAAGCTAAATGGGAACGATAATATCTACCTTGCAGTTGTTATAAGGATTAGATATAATATAATTTATGTCCCTGGAAAACTGTAGGAATTTAGTAAATCATTATTATTATTAATAATACTAATAGTGCAAGGACTTTGTAGAAAGAGGGACTTCTATTTGGATTATCTGTAACCGCCTGATAACTTTGTGTTGTACTCATACACAACTAAACTTGTAAGAGAAAACAAGGCTTCAAACTGATGTTAATAAAGGATAATGAAACACCATTATCATCTATTCCTAGAGCTTGAACCCAAGGGACAATAGAATAAGTGCTTTTTTATAAATCTTGATCCAAACTGCCTTTAAATTATCCTTGTACAGGAAACATTGTTTTTCAAATTAAAATGCCCACCCAGACCCACAGTGAACAATGACATTTTCCCAACTGCAGCTCTCTGTCAGATTCATTCCTACCTAAATAACAGTATTGGGGAAAGGACTGAAGGATAACTTGCCTGTTAATAACTTTTCTAAAACTGTCTTTAGGGAGAATGATGTGAACTTCCATTCTACCCCATCCAGCAGTGGAACAAGAGGAAACTGGCTGATTGTAACCAGAAAGATTTACTGTTATTATGGAAGTTTTCTGCTTTCTGCTTTCCCCTCAAATTACCATTCTAGCATGACTTTCTTTCATCACAAATGTTACAAAAATAACTTTTTCTTTCTACTACATAATCCATGTAATGTGGCTTCCTTCTCCTTCCTTGTCAGAGATGAAAAGAGTCCAAAAATGTCCACCTCCCACTTCAATCTTTTTAATTTCTCCATGGCATGTGACTCTTTTGACTAAACTTTCCTTCGGGGAACTAGATTAATCCTCTCTGAACATAATTTCTAGTGTCTTGAATACATTTTCCTCTGTAACCTGTCTCTTACAATTAGGCATTGCCTAGCCTTATATCACCTTTCCCTCTGTCTCCTTCACTGCACACTTCCTTCAGTGATTTTTGCTGTTTTCGTGGCATTATAGGTACACTTTATTATAGCCACCTTGGGATAAATGTCAATTTCAGTACACAGCCCTTTCTTTTCTGTCTCCATAGCCTTACTTCTATTGTTTACTCTAGCTAAAATCATCTATTCAAGATCATTTTTCAAGACTCAGCTCAATTTGCCACCTTCTTCATGAAGCCTTCTCCAAATGGAAGTAAATATTCTTTCAATGAACATCCATAGTAATGTTTTCACCTTTTTAAAAATGAGAACACTTAAGTTCTCTCTTAGCAAATTTCAGTTATACAATACAGTGTTATCAACTATACTCACTATGTTACACACTAATCCTCAGACCTTATTCCATTATAACTAAAAGTTTGTACGCTTTTACCAACCCCTTCCTATTTTTTCCACACCCAAGTCCCTGCAACCATCATCCTTCTCTTTGTTTCCATAAGTTTAACTTTTCTTTTAGAGTCCACATATCAGTGATACCATACAGTATTTTGTTTTTTTCTTTGGGGCTTATTTCACTTAGCATAATGCCCTCCAGTTTCATCCAGGTTGTCACAAATGGTAAGATTTCCTTCTTTTTTTTAAATTCAACTATAATTGACATAGTAACATTATATTAGTTTCAGGTGTACAACATAATGATTTGATATTTATATACAGTCTGAAAGGATCACCATACTAAGTCTAGTTAACATCTGTTAACAAGATGTGCCCATCAACCACCACATCTGGTATCTCTCCCTTTTTTATTGGAATTGGATCGTTGTAAAGTAGCAATACTATGGGAAAGCACAATCAGGATATCCTTCTTTTTTAAGGCTGATTAATACTTTAGTATACATATTATATATACAATACAAATATATATACAATATAAATATATATATAATTTTCTTTATCTATTCAACTATCAGTGGCTGTTTCCATAACTTGACTATTGCCAATATGCTGCCATGAATGTAGAAGTACAGAACTCTATAAGATAATGGTTTCGGAGAGGCGGATTAAGATGGCTGAGCTAGAGGACATGGGGCTCAGGTCCCCACACGAGCACATCAAAAATGCATCTTTGCAAAAATGCATGTGGAACAATTCTCATGGAAAACCAATTGGAAACTGGCAGAAGAACTCCCATACAAAAAGGCTACAGGAAAGATTCCCACATAACTGGGTAGCATGGGAGAAAAAGCATCAGGTTGGGACCTGTACCCCTAGGAGGGGTCTAGGAGGAAAAGAAAGACCCCACAGGCACACTCCTGGACTGGGGGGTGAGCTGCAGACTGGGCACCCCTGTCCTGGGTCCTATGTGGAGGAGACAAGACCCCTGCCTGCTGGTGAAAATGCTGGAAGAGATAGAAGATATGGAGAAGCCTAGACTCCACTTATGAGGAGTGCACGGGTGCTTGTTTGCCAGCAGACAGGGCAGAGACAGCTCTACACTAGCAGCTGCCTCCTCGCCTCACTCCCCAATCCAATCTGGGCAAACACAGCAGCCCCACTCACTGCATGTAATGGCACAGGGTCTAGGGCAACCTGGTCCCAGAAAGGGATCTGATCTAGTGATACACAGATGGCCGAGGGACCTGGGGAGTGATCCATGAGAGGCAGCAGCAACTGCTGTTGGCACTTACACTGGCAGTACCACAGATACAGCCCAAACTTCTGGCAGCAGTGCAGCTGCTCAAGCCCTTGCAACCAACACACTGTAACCCTCCGCTGAGCCAATGCTCTGGCCCTGCCAACAACACACCACAACCTTGCACTAGATCTGGAATGATCACAGAAGAGGAAGGGATGTGACCTTAAGCCTGCA
The DNA here is from genome assembly GCF_949774975.1 of Lagenorhynchus albirostris. Classification (NCBI taxonomy): domain Eukaryota; kingdom Metazoa; phylum Chordata; class Mammalia; order Artiodactyla; family Delphinidae; genus Lagenorhynchus; species Lagenorhynchus albirostris. The sequence goes on from NC_083111.1 coordinate 28,823,305, forward strand.
CAGGCAGCATATTGGACCACAGTGAGTGCCTGAGCCTCACTTTCTTCAGCACTCCCCTCCTTTGGGTAAAAGGCCCCAGTGCAGGGAGAAGGAATAACACACACTTAAAGGGAACAGAGACTGTTTGAGCCAATCTTCAGAACTTCCACTCGAGCATCTGGGGAGCAGACCCTGCCCTTGACAGGGTGACAGCAAGCCATGGAGCAGGAAGTCCCGCCTCACACCCTGCACAGGCTTTAGCTTCTCCAACACCAACCACACACCCTACCTACCAAGATGATAGTGGCCAGCACACCCTGAGGAAAGACGTGGCTGGCATCCACATCAAATCCAGCCTTCCCACCAAAGGCATGAGGCACACTCAGTCTACATAGGGAGCTCCCACATAAAAATACCTTTTCAAGACCACAATAGATAACCGTTTCATCTAAATTCATAGAGATAAAGAAAGTTAAGTAAAATGAAAGGCAGAGGAAATTGAAAGCAAAAGAAAAATCCTGAAAAAAATAAACAATGAAACATAATTAGTCTACCAGACACTGAGTTCAAAAAGTTGGCAATAAGGAGCGCGGGGGAAGATGGTGGAAGAGTAAGACGCAGAGATCACCTTCCTCCCCACAGATACACCAGAAATACATCTACACGTGGAACAGCACCTATAGAACACCTACTGAACGCTGGCAGAAGACCTCAGACCTCCCAAAAGGCAAGAAACCCCCCCCCACATACCTGGGTAGGGCAAAAGAAAAAAGAATAAACAGAGACAAAAGAATAGGGACGGGACCTGCACCAGTGGGAGGGAGCTGTGAAGGAGGAAAAGTTTCCACACACTAGGAAGCCCCTTCGCGGACAGAGACTGCGGGTGGCGGAGCGGGGAAGCTTCGGAGCCGCGGAGGAGAGCGCAGCAACAGGGGTGCGGAGGGCAAAGCGGAGAGATTCCCGTACAGAGGATCGGTGCCGACCAGCACTCACCAGCCCGAGAGGCTTGTCTGCTCACCCGCAGGGGCGGGCGGGGCTGGGAGCTGAGGCTCGGGCTTCCCTCGGAGCGCAGAGAGAGGACTGGGGTTGGCGGCGTGAACACAGCCTGCAGGGGGTTAGTGCACCATGGCTAGCCGGGAGGGAGTCCAGGGAAAAGTCTGGACCTGCCGAAGAGGCAAGAGACTTTTTCTTCCCTCTTTGTTTCCTGGTGCACGAGGAGAGGGGATTAAGAGCGCTGCTTAAAGGAGCTCCAGAGACGGGCGCGAGCCGTGGCTAACATCGCGGACCCCAGAGACGGGCATGAGACGCTAAGGCTGCTGCTGCCGCCACCAAGAAGCCTGTGTGCGAGCACAGGTCACTCTCCACACCTCCCTTCCGGGGAGCCTGTGCCGCCCGCCACTGCCAGGGTCCCAGGATCCAGGGACAACTTCCCTGGGAGAACGCACGGCGCGCCTCAGGCTGGGGCAATGTCATGCCGGCCTCTGCCGCCGCAGGCTCACCCCGCATCCACACCCCTCCCTCCCCCGGGCTTGAGTGAGCCAGAGCCCCCGAATCAGCTGCTCCTTTAACCCTGTCCTGTCTGAGCTAAGAACAAACGCCCTCTGGTGACCTACACGCAGAGGCGGGGCCAAATCCAAAACCGAGCCCCGGGAGCTGTGAGAATTAAGAAGAGAAAGGGAAATCTCTCCCAGCAGCCTCAGAAGCAGCGGATTAAAGCTCCACAATTAACTTGATGTACCCTGCATCTATGGAATACATGAATAGACAACGAATCATCCCAAATTGAGGAGGTGGACTTTGAGAGCAAGATTTATGATTTTTTCCCCTTTTCCTCTTTTTGTGAGTGTGTATGTGTATGCTTTTGTGTGAGATTTTGTCTGTATAGCTGTGCTGTCACCATTTGTCCTAGGGTTCTATCCGTCCGTTTTTTTGTTGTTGTTTGTTTTTCATTTAAAAAAATTTTTTTCTTAATATTTTTTATTTTAATTATTTTATTTTATCTTACTTTATTTTATTTTCTTTTATCCTCTTTCTTTCTTTCTTTCTTTCTTTCTACTTTTTCTCCCTTTTATTCTGAGCCGTGTGGATGAAAGGCTCTTGGTGCTCCAGCCAGGAGTCAGTGCTGTGCCTCTGAGGTGGGAGAGCCAACTTCAGGACACTGGTCCACAAGAGACCTCCCAGCTCCACATAATATCAAATGGCAAAAATCTCCCAGAGATCTCAATCTCAACACCAGCACCCAGCTTCACTCAACGACCAGCAAGCTACAGTGCTGGACACCCTATGCCAAACAACTAGCAAGACAGGAACACAACCCCACCCATTAGCAGAGAGGCTGCCTAAAATCATATTAAGTCCACAGATACCCCAAAACACACCACCAGACATGGACTTGCCCACCAGAAAGACAAGATCCAGCCTCATCCACCAGAACACAGGCACTAGTCCCCTCCACCAGGAAACCTACACAACCCACTGAACCCACTTTAGCCACTGGGGACAGACACCAAAATCAACGGAAACTACGAACCTGCAGCCTGCAAAAAGGAGACACCAAACACAGTAAGATAAGCAAAATGAGAAGACAGAAAAGCACACAGCAGATGAAGGAGCAAGACAAAAACCCACCAGACCTAACAAATGAAGAGGAAATAGGCAGTGTACCTGAAAAAGAATTCAGAAAAATGATAGTAAAGATGCTCCAAAATCTTGGAAATAGAGAAAAAGTTGGCAATAAAAATGCTAACTGAATTAAGAAAGAGTATTAATGTAAATACAGATCTTTTTTCTTTTTTTTCAGTACGTGGGCCTCTCACTGTTGTGGCCTCTCCCATTGTGGAGCACAGGCTCCTGACACACAGGCTCAGCGGCCATGGCTTACGGGTCCAGCCACTCCGCGGCATGTGGGATCTTCCGAGACCAGGGCACGAAACTGTGTCCCCTGCATCGGCAGGCCGACTCTCAACCACTGCGCCACCAGGGTAGCCCAATACAGATCATTTTAACAAGGAACTAGAAACTACAAAGATGATCCAATCAGAAGAGGATAATTCAATTTCTGAGATAAAAAACACCCTAGAAGCAATAAATAACTGAATAAATGACAGAGAAGAATGCATAAGAGATCCTGAAGATAGAATAATGGAAATCACCCAATCAGAACAGCAGACAGAAAATCAATTTTTTTTTTAAAAAGCAACATATGAGAACTATGGGATAATATAAAATGTGCCAACATATACATAATAGGGGTTCAAGAAGGAGAACCCCTTCTGGAAGAGAGAGAAAAGGGGATCAAAAATGTATTTGAAGAAATTATGGCTGAAAACTTCCTAAGCCTAAAGCAGGAAACAGATATCCAGGTACAAGAAGAGCAGAGCATCCCAAACAAGATGAACCCAAGGCATATTATAATTAAAATGGCAAAAGTTAAAAATAAAGAGAGAATTCTAAAGGCAACAAGAGATAAACAAAGAGACATATACAAGGAACCCCCATAAGTCTATCAGCTGATTTCTCTGCAGAAAGCTTTGCAGGCCAGAAGGGAGTGGCATGATATATTCAAAGTTCTGAAATGAAAAAATGTGCAAACTAGGATACTCTACTCAGCAAAATATTATTTAGAATTGAAGAAGAGATAAAGAACTTCTCAGGCAAGCAAAAACTAAAATATTTTAGCAATACTAAACCTACCTTAAATGAAATGTTAAAAGGTCTTCTCTAAAGGGAAGAGAAGCAAGACTCTATAGGAAAGGGACAATCTCAATAGGAAAGGCAAATATATTGTACAGATTGAAGATCACTTAAATAAGTCAGTACGTAGATTAAAAAAAACAAACAAAAAAATGTAAAAGCAACCATAACTACAATAAAGAGATAAGCATGAGATGTAAAATATGAGATCAAAAACACAAAGTGTCAGGGTGGGGAGTAAAAAATGTAGAACTTTCAGAGTATGTTTGAACTTAAATGATTATCAGTTTAAATCAAGTAGATATAATTGTGGGTCAACATATATGAACCCCATGGTAATCACAAATCAAAAACCTACAATACATACACAAAAACCAAAAAGAAAGGAAGTCAAGCATACTACAAAAAAAATCATCAAATCACAACAGGAAAAACAAAAAGAAGAAATGAACAAAGAACTACAAAAACAACTGGAAAACAAGGAATAAAATGGTACATACCTATCAGTAATTACTTTAAATGTCAATGGAAAAAATGCTTCAATCAAAAGACACAAGGCAGCTGATTGGATAAAAAAAAAACCTTCAACTGGATAAAAAGAACCTTCAATATGCTGCCTACAAGAGACTCACTTCAGAGTGAAAGACACACATGGACTGAAAGTGAGGAGATGGAAAAATATATTTCATGCAAATGAAAAACACAAGAAAGCAGGGAAGAAATACCCATATCAGAAAAAATAGACTTTAAAACAAAGGTCATAAAGAAAAGAAGGATATTATATAATGATAAAGAAATCACTACAAGGAGAGGATATTACACTCATTAACATATAGGCACCCAATACAGGAGCACCTAAATATATAAAGCAAATACTAAAAGACATAAAGGGAGAAATTGACAGGAATACAATAATAGTAGAAGAAGTTAACATCCCACTGACATCAATGGACAGATCATCCAGACAGAAAATCAATAATGCAACAGAGGTCTTAAATGACACAATAGAACAGTTGGACTTAATTGATATCTAGAGGACACTACATCCAAAGAAAGAATACACATTTTTTTTTCAAGCACGCATGGAACAGTCTCCAGGGTAGACCACATACTAGGTCACAAAACAAGCCTCAACAAATTTAAGAGGATAGCAATTATATCAAACTTTTTTTGAACCACAAGAGTATGAAACTATAAATCAACTACAGAAAGAAAAATAGGAAAAGAACAAACACGTGGAGACTAAACAGCATGCTACTAAAAAACCAGTAGGTCAATGATGAAATCAAAGAGGAAATCAGAAAATACCTCAAGACAAATGAAAATGAAAACACAACATTCCAAAATCTGTGGGGTGAAGCAAAAGAAGTTCTAAGAGTGAAGTTCGTAGAAATAGAGGCCTTCCTCAGGAAACAAGAAATATCTCAAATAAACAACCTAACCTACCACTGAAAAGAATTAGAAAAAGAAGAACAAAGTTCAAATTCAGCAGGAGGGAGGAAATAACAGAGATCAGACAGGAAATAAATAGAGATAAAAATAATAGAAAAGATCAATGAAACCAAGAGCTGGTTTTTGAAAAGATAAACAAAACTGATAAAGCTTTATTTAGGCTCACTAAGAATAAAAGAAAGAGGACCTAAATAAACAAAATAAAAAATAAAAGAGGAGAAATAACAACTGATACTACAGAGATACAAAAAAATTGTGATACTATGAACAGATATATGGCAAGAAATTGGACAACTGAAAACAAATAGACAAATTTCTACAACCATACAGCCTGACAAGACTGAGTCAAGAAGAAACAGATAATTTTGAACAGACTGATAACTAGAAGTGAAGTAGAATCTGTAATGAACAGCTCCTTGCAAACAAAAGTCCAGGACTGGATAGCTTCACTGGGGAATTCTGCCAAAACATATAAAGAAGAACTTATGCTTATCCTTCTCAAATTATTCCAAAAAACTGAAGAGGAGGTAACATCCCAAATTCATTCTATGAGACCACTTTACTTTGATACCACAATGAGACAAAGGCACTAGAAAAAAAGAAAATTATAGGCCAATATCCTTGATGAATATAGATGCAAAAAGCCTCAACAAAATATTAGCAAACAAAATCCAACAATATATAAAAAGGATCATACACCATGATCAAGTTGGATTCATTCTAGGGTCACAAGGGAAGTTCAACATATGTGAATCAATCATTATGATACACCACATTAGCAAAAGGAAATACAAAAATCACATGACCATCTCAATAGACAAAGAAAAAGCACTTGACAAAATTCAACTTTCGTTCATGATAAAAACTCTCATCAAAATGGGGATAGAGGGAAGATATCTCAATATAATAAAAGCCATTATGACAAACCCACAATCAACATAGTATTCAATGATGAAAAGCTTAAAGCCTTCCTGCTAAAATGTGGAACAAGACAAGGATGCCCACTCTCACTGTTTCTATTTACCATAGTATTGGAAGTCTTAGCCATGGCAGTCAGACAAGAAAAAAAAAACACTTAAATATCCAAATAGAAAGGGAAGATGTAAAACTGTTACTATTTGTGGATGACATGATACTCTATGTAAAGAACCCTAAGTTCACCATCCAAAAACAATTAGAACTAATAAATGAAATCAGCAAGTTTTCAGGATACAAGGGCAATGTACAGAAATCTGTTGCATTTCTATACACTAATAATTACATATCAAAAAGACAGTGTTTAAAAATCCCATTAAAAATTGCATCCAAAAAAACAAAAAAACTTAGAAATAAACAACCAAGGAGATGAAAGATCTATACTCTGAAAACTAGGAAACACTGAAGAAGGAATTTGAAAATGATTCCAAACAATGGAAAGATATCCCGTGCTCTTGGATTGGAAAAATTCGTATTATTAAAATGGCCATACCACCCAACGCAATCTACAGATTTAATGCAATCCCTATCAAATTACCCAGGACCTTTTTCACAGAACTAGAATAAATAATCCTAAAATTTATATGGAACCCACAAAGGACCCCAAATTGCCAAAGAAATTCTGAGAAAAAATAACAAACCTGGAGATATAACCCACCCAGAATTCAGACTATACAAGAAGCCACAGTAATCAAAACAGCATAGTATTGGCACAAAAACAGATACATAGATCAATGGAACAGAATAACAAACCCAGAAATAAACTTACATTAAATTAATCTACAACAAAGGAGGCAAGAATATACAATAGAGAAAGGACAGTCTCTTCAATAAATGGTACTGGGAAACGTGTACCAGCACATGTAAAAAAATGAAAATAGAACATTCCCTCACACCATATACCAAAAGATAATAATAATAATAACCCTTAAAATGAATTAAAAACCTAAATATAAGACATGACACTACAAAGTTTCTAGAAGAGAACATAGGCAAAACACTCCTTGACATAAATCATAGCATTATTTCCATGGATCAGTCCCCCAAGGCAAAATAAATAAAAGCAAAAATAAATGAATGGGACCTAATTAAACTTAAAAGCTTTTGCACAGCAAAGAAAATCATCGACAAAATGAAAAGACAACCTATGGAATGAAAAAAAATATTTGCAAATGATGTGATTGACAAGAGGTTAACATCCAAAATATACAAACAGCTCATACAACTCAATAATTTAAAAATCCACTCAAAAAATGGGCAGAATATCTAAAGAGACATTTTTCCAAAGAAGGCATACAGATGGCTAATAGGCACATGAAAAGATGCTCAACATCACTAATTATGAGAGGAATGCAAATCAAAATCACAAAGTATCACCTCACACTTGTCATCAAAAAGTCTACAAATAACAAATGTTGAAGAGAATGTGGAGAAAAGGAAACCCTTGTACACTGTTGGTGGGAATGTAAATTGGTGCAGCCATATAGAAAACAGTATGGAGGTTCCTGAAAAAAATTAAAAATAGAACTACCATATGATCAGCAATTCCATTCCTGGGTATATATCTGGAAAAAATGAAAATACTGATTCAAAAAGATACATAAATCTCAACATTCATAGCAGCACTATTTACAATAGCTAATACACAGAAGCAACCCAAGTGCCCATCAACAGATGATTGGCTTAAGAAGATGTGGTATCTGTATATAATGGAATATTACTCGGCCATAAAACAAGAATGAAATACTACCATTTACAGAACGTGGTTAGACTTAGATAATATGCTTAGTGAAATAAGTCAGACAGAGAGTCAAAAACTACATGACAGCACTTATATATGGAATCTAAAATGTAATACAAATGAATGTTTATTCAAGACAGAACAGACTCACAGACAGAGAAAACAAACTTGTGGTTACCAAAGGGGAGAAGGAAGGGGAGAGGGACAAATTAGGGGTATGAGGCTAACAGACTATCAATAGTATATATAAAATAGATAAGCAATGAAGATTTACTGTATAGCATAGGGAACTATACTCATTACCTTGTGATAACCTATAATGGAATATAATCTGCTAAACTACTGAATCACTATGCTGTACACCTGAAACTAACACAATATTTTAAAGCAACTATACTTTCATTAAAATAATAAATAAGTAAATAAATAAAGTACTTATACTTTTCCAAAAAAAAAAAAAAAGGTAATGGCTTTATTTCCTTTGGATATACACCCAGAAGTGGAACTGCTGCATTATATGGTAGACATTTTAATTTTTTTTTTTTATTTGCAAGTGTAACGTTAGAAGAAAAGTTTGCAAGAATCCCTAGGAATATGAGTTCAGTTCGTTCACCACAGTGCAAGTACAAAACATTTGACATAAAGCCCTTATCAAAATGTTCTTAACTGGGTTTAACAAAGTCAATCTGTGCAATTACTATCAGCTTTAACATCAACAGAAGGAGGAAATAAAGTTATCAGCAAGAAAAGAGAATTAGCAACACTCATTTAAAATAATCCCAATTAAATCAACTAGTTCACTATCTTCAACAAAGATCCTTCACAAGCTAGCCAACTTTTGTTTCAGACCCTAATCTCCCACCACTTCCTTCCTGCACCCCAGACTGCTTGCTGCTCCCCAAACTCCTGCACATCTCTGTTCCTCTGTACCAGCTGTTGCCTCAACTTAGCATGCTCTCCCCTCCTCCTCACCTGATGAGCACTTACTCATCAGCCCAAACCTCAGCACAAAAGTCCCCTCCAGTCTACAAGCTTCCTCAACTCCCCCAGGCAAAACTAGTTGTTCCAAATTCCCAAGACACTTGGTAAATCCATCATAATCACAGCGCATAGTGTTCATGCCTCAGGAGCTAACAGAGGGCAGACTCCCTCCAGCCTGGAGAAGACGAATCAGGAAATTATTAATTTTTTGAGGAACCTCCATAGTGTTTTCCATAGTGGCTGCACCAGTTTACATTCCTATAACTAATGTACTGGCTAGTACTTCCAATAATACTTTGAATAAAAAAGGCAAGAGTGGGTATCCTTATCTTGTTCCTAGATCTTAGAAGAAAAGTTTTGAGCTTTTCAGTGTTTAGTATGATTTTAGCTGTGAGCTTGTCATACATGGCCTTTAATATTTATGTTGATGTATATTCCCTCTATACCCAGTATGTTGAGAGTTTTTACCATGAAATAATGATAAATTTTTGTTAAATGTTTCTTCTATACCTCTACACCCAGTTTGTTGAGAGTTTTTTTATCATGAAAGAATGATAAATTTTTATTAAATGTTTCTTCTGTGACTAAGATAATCATGTGATTGTTACCCTGTATTTTGTGAATGTGGTGTATCACATTGATTGATTTGTGTACGTTGAACTATCCTTGCATCCCAGGATTATTATTTTTTTAATGTATTGTTGGATTCAGTTTGCTAATTTTTTTGAGGATTTTTGCATCTATGTTCATCAGGGATATTGACCTATAATTTTCTTTTCTAGTAGTGTTCTTGTCTGGCTTTGGTATTAGGATAAGGCTGGCCTTCTAAAATGGGTTTGGAAGTGTTCCCTACTCTTCTGTCTTTTGGAAGAGTTTGAGAAATGGAGGTATGAATTCCTCATTAAATATTTGGTAGATCTAGTCCTGGACTTTTGCTTGTTGGGAGTTTTTTATTATTACTGATTCAATTTCATTACTGGTCATTGGTCTGTTCATAATTTGTATTTCTTCATGATTTTGTTCTAGTAGGTTAGATGATTCCAGGAATTTAGCCATTTCCCCTAACTTATATTTTCTTATGATCCTTAGTATTTCTTTGATATCGCTATAATGTCTCCTCTTTCATTTCTGATTTTATTTAAGTTCTCTCTTCTTCTTTCTTTGTAAGTCTAGCTAAAGGTTTTTCAGTTTTGTTTATCTCTTCAAAAAACAGCTCTTGATTTCACTGATCTTTTATATTATTTACCTAGTCTCAATTTCATTTGTTTCTCCCCGATGTTTGTTACATCTTTAATTCTACTGATTTGGGGCTTAGTTTGCTCTTCCTTTTTCTAGTTCTTTAAGGTGAAAAATTAGGTTGTTTAGTTGAGATCTTTATTTTTTCATAACATAGATGTTTATCACTATGAAATTCCCTTTTAGTATTGCTTTTGCTGTACTCCATATGGTTTTATAGGTTGTGTTTCCATTTTCATTTGTCTCAAGATATTTTTTGATTTCCCACTGGTTTCTTCTTTGACCCCTTGATTGTTTAGAAGTGTATTGTTTTATCTCCACATATTTGTAAATTTTCCAGTTTTCTTCTTGTAACTGTTTCTAGTTTTATACCATTGTGGTAGGAAAAGATGCTTGCTATGATTTCAACCTTCTTAAATTTATTAAGACCTGTTTGTGGCCTAATATATGATCTATTCTGGAGAATATTCCACTCAATCTGAGAAGAACATGTATTCTGCTGTTGGATGGAATGTTCTGAGCATGTCTATTAGGTACATCTGGTCTAATGTGTCATTTAAATCTACCTTTGCTGGTGGGGTGAGGATGAGGTCACATTTTTTTTTCCTTTGGTATTGGACTGGAGTAGAGCAGTTATTATCTAAAACTTTTTTGCCTTGTTCAGCTGCCCCTTTCTTGATCCTTTGGCTAGAGAGAGCAGGCTTTGGTAAGGGGGCTTTTCTGTTTGAGAACATTGGCATTTCTGGGTTGTCAACTTCTCTAGTATCCAGTTTGGTATATATATGGCAAAAAGTATGAAAGCTCAGAAAATATACCTTCATCTTATTCCTTGGGTCTAGATGTTCCTAGCTGGTCTAGCTTTTTATTTCTACTGTTCAGAGTTTCTTTTTAGTTTTATATATTATGTCCAGGATTTTTCATTGTGTTTACTGGAAAGAATAAGGAAATACATGTCAACTTAATATTCCTGGGAGCATAAGTTCTCCTGTGCTATAGACTGAATATTTGTTTCTCCCAAAATTCATATGCTGAGAGCTAATTCCCAATGTGATGGTGTTTGGAAGTGCTGTCATTAGGAGGTGATCAGGTGATGAGGGTGGAGTTCTCATGAGTGGGATTAGTACCTCTATAAAAGAGGACCCACAGCAATCCCTCTACCTCTTCCATCATGTGAAGTTACAGCAAAAAACCCATCCATCTGTGAACCAGGAAGTAGGCTCTCACCAGACACAGAATTTGTACATACCTTGATCTTGGTTTTCCCAGTTTCCAGAACTGTGAAAAATAAATTTCTGTTGTTTATAAACCACTTAGTTTATGGTATTTTGTTATAACAAACCCAGACCAAAGAGACTAAGACCCCTGTTTAGCAGTTTTTAAAACAATGTAACATAGCAAGTAGTAATATGCAGATTTTCTTGTTCATCAGAATCTGAAGATTTCTCATGTAGTTGATAATTACCTGTTATGGGCTGAATGTGACTCCCTAAAAATTTATGTGTTGAAGTCCTAACCCCCAGTGCCTCAGAACGTGACTTGGAGATAAGGTCTTTAAAGAGGTAATTAAAATTTGGACACAAATGCATGCACAGACAGAAGACCATGTGAAGACACAGGGAGAAGGCAGCAATCTACAAGCTATGGGGAGAGGCATCAAAATAAAACAATCCTTCCAATACCTTCAGACTTCTAGCCTCCAGAATTATGAAAAATAAATTTCTGTTATTTAAGCCACCCAGTCTGTGGCACTTTGTTATTACATCCTAGCAAACTGTTACAGTACCATAGTATTAAAATATAAGGTATTGAAATTATTTAATTACAGAAAATGTTTTCTACATGATAAAAGTTAGTTATCTTATCTTTTCTTACCTCTTCCTTTTGATTTATATCAAAAATTTACGATTGTAATAGCCAGCATATGTTCCAAAAAAGAATTTCTTTTCTTCAAGAGAGATATTCAGAGAAAGTAGTTAAAAGTTGAAAATCTGGAAAGTCTTTTGCTGTTGAATCTGTTTCATAGCATGCTGATTAAAAACTCCTAAAATCATGAGAGAAATACCTGTCTGAGGCAAAGACAGATGGTGTCAGAAAACAATCTTAAAAAATAAAACCATATATATGATGAACCAAGTAAAAGAGAGACTGATATTTAGATGTAGGGATGGAAGGAAGGAAGGAAGGAAGGAAGGAAGGAAGGAAGGAAGGAAGGAAAGAAGGAAGAAAGGAAGGAAGGGAGGGAGGGAGGGAGGAAGGAAGGGAGGGAGGGAGGGAGGAAGGAAGGAGGGAAGGAAGGAAGAAAGGAAGAAAGAAAAGGAAGAAGAGAGGAAAAGGAAAGCCAAAAAGAAAAGGGAGGTGAGAGGGAAGAAAAAATAGGAAAGGAGCAGGTTGGAGAGACTGAGAGAAGAAAAGATTATTAAATCATTTTTCTCCTTTTTTTAATGTTACTAACAAAAGCTCATGGAGCTCTTCCAGAGTGGAAGTGTTCATTTGGGTTAATAACAATGTTTTGGAGAAAATGGCCAATGTGCAAAAAAAAATGCCATGAATGTTTATAAAATAACTCATTTGGTTTGCGCAGTTTTTGCAGTGGTACTCATAACAGTCATGCAGAGTGGAAAAAGAAAATGAAAAACAGTAAATGGAGAGGCAGAGGAAGTTCTCAAACATGATGACTTTCCAAAAAATTGCAATGCATAGAAACCATAGAATGTTTATAAAATAACTCATTTGGTTTGCGCAGTTTTTGCAGTGGTACTCATAACAGTCATGCAGAGTGGAAAAAGAAAATGAAAAACAGTAAATGGAGAGGCAGAGGAAGTTCTCAAACATGATGACTTTCCAAAAAATTGCAATGCATAGAAACCAGAGAGAGGTTTTTCCTCTCAGTAATTGGTTTCAGCAGTGTTACACCTTCCAAGCATTTGTAAATATTGTTACCAATGACTTTTAATTCTTTTTACTTCTTTTAGTTTTAATTCTTGTTACTTGCTAGTAACGACTTATGGTTCCATTCTCCAGAGTATTGCCCTCCGCCAAATGAGAGCCACCTTGCCTAGAAAGAAACTAATAAAGGAAACCTTAACTATGATACAATTTCTGCTCTAGAGCTCCCCTAGGAGAGACTAAGGCTAGCCTCTAGCTGAGATCACAATTTTGCTTAGCTTTAAATCCCCTGTTGTATCCTGCTTCCTTCTTTCCCCTTATCTTAAGCATGTTCCTGCAATAAATCACTAAGATCCCCAGTCTCAGGCTCTGTTTATGGTCTAGAATGTGGTCTTACAAAGGTCTCTTAGGATGAGATCCTGGAGTTGCACCACTTGCCAGGTGAATGGCAATGAGGACCCATCACAGGTAATATGTGAAATAGTCATTGTCACTGACTTGCTGTAGTTGTGTGATTGTGAAGATTTTCATTTCTGGAAAACTGTAAAGATGTGTAAGGGCTTACAAAAGCTGGTGCTATGGTTGGGGCATTTGAGAAGTATTAGAGAAATAGCAGATATAAAGTTTGGAATGAGATACTGTGTTACTGATTTATGGAAAAGAAAAAATAACAGTCTCAGAGTTATTAGTCAACAATTTAAAGCAAAACATGAAAGTCAGAGGACTTCCCTGACTGCCTTTAAATAGAACCTCATGTCTTGTAGTTGAAACACTGAAGATCAGGTATAGGATTTGATTGTAAAATAGCAGAACCACACAGAAGTCTAAATTCTCCTTCTGGCAAATCTCCGATGACAAAGTCAGGGTTCTGACAGGGAAGGAATAGAACTGAGATCTGTGATTGTAACTGAGAAGGACCCTATGTGGCCTTCCTGGGACAGACCCCTCTCCCATATCCTCTGCTTTAGCTCCTCTCTAAAGTACCTAGATAAAAGTATCTGATGCATATTTCCTGAGTTGTTTTACAGATGCCAAAGTCCCCCTCCCCCACCAAATGGAAGATGTTAACTACCTGATGACTGTGAGCACATAGTCCTCAGGCCTATTGGAGCCTAAGGATTGATAATATTAACCCCTGTGACACTGCCCTGTTATCTCACAATCAACCAATCAGAGAATGGTGCACAAGCTGATCACAGACCCTGTGACTTCTCTCCCTCTCCTGGCCTTTAAAAATGCTTTCCTGAAACCCAACAGGTAGTTCGGGCTTTTTGAGCACAATCTCCTGGACTCCTTGCTTGGCACCCTGTAATAAAAGCTGTACTTTCCTTCACCACAACTCAGTATCAGTAGATTGGTTTTACTGTCCATGGACGAATGGACCCAAGTTTGGTTCAGTAGCAGGCTGAGGATAACCAGGTAGATGAACTTTAGAACCTTGAACCTCTGAATTCCCCTGAACGCTTTGGGCCTGCAGAGTAGACCTACTTTCTCTTCCTGGCAGATAGATCAAGATTCACTTTCTTGCTTGAAGTCTATGTGGAGACTTCATATGAGGCAGAAGCCTTGCAAGTTCATACTGCCTTTCTCAAGATCTGCTTCCACCTCCCTGGCTACAGACAAACAATTAGGGTCAAATCTCTGCACAACCAGATTGGAGAAGTGCTGGACCTGCTAAGGGAGGAAAAGTATATGCTGAAGCTGCTATAGGACCTGGCTAATGTGTCCCAGCAGGAACTGAGAAAATGAGTGTTGGACCAAGACAGATGAAATATAAAACTATGGGTGTTTGTCAATATGGGGACATTCTTCCTTAATGTAAGACTTAACATCTTGGTCAAGGCCCTGAGTGAGGGCTACTGGGATAGTTCCTGGAAGTTTAGAAAAAAAGAATGGCCCACATTAAGCAAAAATACCAGATCTACCATATCAAATTAGTGGAAGAAGGAATCAATGGTTCAGAGAATTGAGCATGCTAAAATGGGTTCACAATTTGAGACAGGAAAACTCTCCAAGTGACCATGTTCAGTTCCAGATACTTCTTATTTTAAAGGAAGTAAATTCAGAATTTGATCTCAGTCAGTGAAAGACTCTCAACTTCACTTCAATCTCACCTTGTCCCCTTGATGGTGTGAGGAAGATGGCAATGGGAGGAAGGATGATTTATATGGCTTCCTGGCATAAGGAGCAGGTGTCCTGTCCCAGTGACTTTCTCTGGTCCTCAAAGGCCTCTATTGAGGCAAAGCTTCACTAGCTTAGTCTTCAGGCTTTCAGATTATTCTCTCTACTTTACAGTTTAACACCAGTTACCCACAATTAACTGAAAAAGGCTTTTAAATACTTCTCTATTTTCTAACTATCTGTGTGAGACCAAATTTTCTTCATGTACCTCAACTGAAACAGTATACTGCAAAAGACTGAATGTAGGGTAGATATAAGAATTCATCTATCAAGCTGAACATTAAAGGTATTTGCAAAAATATAGAGCAATGCCACTCTTTATACTATTTTTTTTGTTTGGGAAAATACAATTATTTTTCATGAGCGTATGCTATCTCTGTTAACATGTGATGAGTTTATTGTTGATATTTTAAAATAAATTAATAAATGAATTTTTTTAAATATCTCACTTTTGGCTTACAGTACAGTAAATGTCTAGCTACTTTGCAAGTGTTGTATACAAATTAAAAGAGATAATGCATGGACAGTGCATAGTATATATGTATAAGAAAATAATGATAACAGACTTTCTTCATTATTTTGTCCATATAATAAATATATTGAGTGTCACTCAAAAATGAGAGACAGCATTACTATTTTTCTAGACCCTCCCTGGCACATGGTGGGCACTCAAATAATATTAATGCCTTTTGTCATCCTTTCTCATCTCTTTTTATACAAGGACTATTCATTCATGACATAACTAGTGACTTAAATAAATAAAATAAGAAAATGAATTTAAAAAGCAAAAAATATATATATAGTAAACGTACACGGATATAACCTACATTAACAAAAGCTCTTTGAAGTCCTCCATAATCTTCAAGAGTGTAAAGAGTTCTTGAGACCAAAAAGCTTGAGAACAACTGATCTAGAGGATGGTAATCAGGGTCATACCCCTTCCATAAAAAAACTGAACCAAACAGAAGCTTGAGGAGAGGATCCTGAACTCTGAAAATGAATAGAATACATCCCAGTGGGTCAGTATCATCCTGACAAGACAGTTCCTGCCCTGAGCTCATTGTTGTGTGGCCTCTGAGCTTCTTCAATTCTTGCCTGTTCTCAAGCCCAGTTCATCAGACTAAAGTCCCATATCTTTCCAATAAATTGACTTTGCTTAAGTTAGTTAGGTTTAATTTCTGTTGAACACAATCAAATCATGCTAACAGATACAGTGTCTAACAATACTCCTTAATTAGGTTGGAGTCTAAAATTGTTCACTTCTGGTACAAACTGTATTGTGTCAATGAGTTCTTGCCTATGGAGGCAAGCATATCTGACACCAGAGGATCTACAAAAACAATTTAATTGGAAAAAGTGGAAAACTCAGTTCTCTTCTCCCTGGGCTCTTTTCAACAGTAAGCTCACAGACACCACCTCCTTCTTTGATTACATGTTGACAAACCAGTCATTAAAGATCTAGCTAGTCCTTTACCCCAGAGTCAGGGTTGCTGTTACAATTTATCTTCAAAGTGTGGTACACACATCTGTGGAATAATCTACAAAGTAAATATGGGTATTTCTGGAATTGTTATCACCCCCATTTTGGAAAGTACAGCAATTAAATCTCTTCCCTTAGGTCCTCAAGGGGATACATATTTAAAAACCCTGGCTCCACACCTCACACCACTTAACATAATCACACCTCCCAGAATAAACATGAATGTTTAGTATCTGTACAGAAGGAATTTGAAGACAACAAATTTACTGAACAGATTTTCTATAAGGTCTTATTTTAAAATACAGTAAATAATTTATGTTGCAAATTTATTTTACTTCTCTCATGGATGAATTTTATATTTCTCCTTTCTGTCATGTTTATCTAATTTCTTTTTATCTTTCTCTGGAAGAATATGTTCCCTGGAAGGACTTATTTACTATTTTTGGTAAATGTAATAATCAGGCTCTAGTTTTGGTAAGAGATTTATGAAATCTATGAACCTATGTATGGTCTGAGAGTCAATATACATAATATCTAGAATTAGTAAAGATAGTCCTGCTCTACACCTCCTTTGTCAGACTATATCTGGGGGGATTGCATTCATTCTTGGATAGGACATATTTAGAAAGCATATAGAGTAAAGAAAATTGACCAGGTTGATAAATCAGATAAAAAAATAACAGATATTTTACGAGAAATTTAGAATGATTAACCTAGAGAAATGTGGACTAAGGGGCATGATAATAGTTGCCTTCAACTACTTAAATGAAAGAGTTATTAGACCCCACCAATTTATCACCAATTTGTGAAAGCTTCAGGCTTTCACAACTTTCTGAAAGTCGAGATTTCTCCATCACTGGGACCATACAAGCTAGGCATGCTATAGACAGGTAAGCATCTTCCTATTTCTGAGATGCTTTCATTCTGTAACTCTTCTTTTTTGTTATTTAAATAGCTTCCATGTCTGAATCTGAAACAGATTTTGAGTTAATGAGAGTACCTATGCAACCTACATCATACAAAATAATTTTGGACTTAAAGTCAATCAGTTAATAAGAATAAAATAGCTCTAAGTATGTATCTATTTGTAATTGTATAAAAACACAGAAATGCTTTTCTAGGCATTTATGAATACCAGGAAATGTACACAGAACAAAATAAATTAAGTTTTAAGATGATGGTACTAGAAATTTACAAATTAAGTTCTCCTCTTAACTTGAAATCGAGGCCCCAAATAGGTTTTAGAAAAGAGAAAAAGATTTTATTTTCATTAAGTTTTATTGAGTGTAGTATAGATTTAACAAAGAAGGGAAGCAGAACGAAAAGAATGAATGAGTAGGAGAGGCAGGTTATAATTTATCAAGATATGAAAACGGAACGTCTCTACCATTAAAAAAAGACACCGTCTCTGGGGAGATGCAGCCGCCACTTGTAGGTAACAAAGTAAGCATGCCAGCTGGTTGCATTGCAGTCCCCACTAAACTGCACATTCTTAAGAAGCGGCCATGTGAATAAAGGCACTTGATTTTCATTTTAACAAGAAAAAGTGCTTTTTAAGTATAAATTCTGTGCAGTTTTAAAAATATACCTGTTACCATATGCTAGACACTATATATTTAGGAATATGTAGACACATGATCTCATTCTTAAAAAAAGAAAGAAGTGTATAGAACTTTCCCACTGATGGTTTTACAAGGATTTATCTTTATGTAGAATTTGGAGAGTCCACTTCCCTACTCTTTGGAGGAAGTATTCAATGGTAATTTTAAATATTAAGTGATTTTTTTCAAACTCAATGGAATAAAACTGAAAGCACACAAGTTAATTATAATAAAAATCCCTGTAGAAAAAGGCGAAAGACATAGATTTTTAAAATGTATCTGTGGAAGCTTCATCATTGGGATCAAAGCCAAGCAGAAATTAAGGCTTTCTGGTGAATAGAATAAAATAAAATAAAAAGAGTTTTTAGGGCTTCCCTGGTGGCGCAGTGGTTGAAAGTCCGCCTGCCGATGCAGGGCACACTGGTTCGTGCCCCGGTCCGGGAAGATCCCACATGCCGCGGAGGGGCTGGGCCCGTGAGCCGTGGCCGCTGAGCCTGCGCTTCCGGAGCCTGTGCTCTGCAACGGGAGAGGCCACAACAGCGAGAGGCCCGCGTACCGAAAAAAAAAAAAAGTTTTTAAAACAATGCCATCTCTAAAAATCCAGATACATTTTTATGTATCTTCACATAAAGATATAGGAAACAGTGGATGATTTAATGGGGGAAAAATGAGCTAAAATTAAATAGCTAACCAAAACTGATTTTCAAAGAGTTGTTATAAGTTATTTTTTAAGAGATATTAGTCCAAAAATTAACATTTAAGAAGTAGATTAATTAAGCAGCGTCCCTCTTTTGGAATAGTGGCAGTAAGGCTAAGCATTCTGCAGATCAAAGTAGAATGAATCGTTTATGAGGGTTCCCGCGGAGACAGTGGTTTCAATAGGTTTCATCAGACAAATCTCAAGGCAGAAAAGTGTCAGTGATAAAAAAACACGAGTAATATCTTCACGTCCATTATTATTCACAGTTGGAAAAGATTGACGTCAAGTGGTATAATTTCAGTCCTGTGGAGTAGTGGGGAATGGAGAGGGAATTTGGAAACTTGGCCAAAATAATTCTCCTTAAAGTCTGCCAGGAGAAACATAAATCTCCACTCTTACACTCTACTTGGATTTAGCACTTTGAGGATCCTGAACTAAACTGTGCAGCTTGGAAAAAAGAAAGTAGGCAGACACTTTTGATGTATAATTTGAGAAAAGCAAGTGCTCTCCTCTGCCCCAAAATATCTCCACAGCTAGTCTGAGATGTTGCACACCGTAATTAGATGTGCATTCTTTCTGGGTCTTGAAGGGCTTTTGTGTTTGGTTATCTTATGCAATTAAAAAACTTCCTGGGGGCTTCCCGGGGCTTCCCTGGTGACGCAGTGGTTGAGAGTCCGCCTGCCGATGCAGGGGACACGATTCGTGCCCCGGTCCGGGAAGATCCCACATGCTGCAGAGCGGCTGGGCCCGTGAGCCATGGCCGCTGAGCTTGCGCGTCCGGAGCCTGTGCTCCGCAACGGGAGAGGCCACAACAGTGAGAGGCCCACATACCGCAAAAAAAAAAAAAAAAAAAAAATTCCTGGGAAGAGTAAATCTAGTAATTAACACTTTAGAGAGAATTAGTTACTAAATAAGGGTGTGAGAGATCTGAAGCAAAACAAAAGAAGAGAAGCTGGAAGCAGGGTACACCTGAGATAGATTTCAAACATTTCTCAGTAGTCCCCAAGGCTTTGTAAATTTACGTGCATAATACTATTCGCAACAATAAATAATGTTAATTGAATACATTCTATGTAGCAGTGTGCCAGCCCCCTCACATGGGTGGCAGATTTGAAGTGAAGAGTCAAAAAGCCTCAGATGCTCCAAAAATGCCTTCATTCATTTCTCTAGAATTGAATACAAATTAGTCCATAAGTACCCATGTCCACTAACTGAGGAAAAACATAAATTTGCCCAATCAAAGTAATTCCAGGCACTTTTGGAAAAGAAGTAAATTCAGAATTTAATCTCAGTGCAAAATTTCAACCTCCCCCTTGATCTCATCTTTTCCCTGGTAATGATGTGACATAAAGATGGACCCAACCCAATGCCTTCCTGTGGTGCTCAAAGACCTCCACTAGGAAAATATAGTTTCTCTATCTTGGTCTTCAGGCTTTCAGGTTATTGTCTGTATTACAGATGTTAACTTTCCATTTGGAAATTTAAAGATAAGTAATACTTTTTAATTCTAGGCTGAATCCTCCATCTCCATATTGACTCTAATAATGGAAGCCCAGGACAAGTAGGTAAATCCCAGGAAATACCAAGAATGAAGGTCTCTGTGTTAACACTGCACAAGGATTCTTTCATTACACATGTATTATCATACTTACATTTGTCCAAGTTTAAGTGGCTAGTGAGTAAAAAGTCTGGGATTTTCCTTGGAAAGGACTGACTGCAGAGCCTGAGCAATTGCTTACCCCTATTTATACTGTCATTCAGAGGAACAACAAAACCACCATCGACTATTAACCCCTCAATTTTTATGTCATTAAGTTCAATGATCTAACAAAGGTCTAAGACACAGAAAATCAAAAAAAAAGAAGAGGAGAAAAATATGCTCTCATGTGTTATTCTTAAAGAGAGACCCTAGCGAGATGCTAAAATGTGAGACCACGGAAACCTTCCTGTCAAGGTGAGGTGCTCTTCAGGGGTTGTATCCATTTGGCGAGAAAAATCTCTGGGTGTCTCTCATACCCCTGCACTTGTGATCAGAGAACCACTGATGGCCTTTGCTCTGGACAGTCTTTTCAAGGATGTATGTGTAGCAAACAGCTTTGGAGGATAGAGATGGTGTCTCCCTCTAGAGAATACAGGTTTGTTTATTGTCATATATAATAATGTCTTCCTCCAGGGCAAAAACTGGGGAGGTTCGCTTGCAATGCATTAAATAAGATACAGGATTCTTAAGCTTGCGGTTTCAAACTTGTTGCATGTGCACCATCTACCTGAGCCACTCCACTTCCCTTGTGACTTTGGGAACAAGGGGAACAGACATGAACATGCTTTTTGTGCTGTGAGTGATAAAGTACTTTAATCTGGGAGTCTCGTGTCCTCTGCCAGCAGTCATGAAACTGGCAGGCTAACTTGAAAGTAGGATAACATCTCAGAGTCTTCTCAGTTCCTGACACTCATAAAATCCTGATCTTGCCTTAATGTAGCACTTACTACAGTTGACCCCTGAACAACTCGGGGGGTTAATTTGTGTATAACTTGTAGTTGGCCCTCTGTATCAGCAATTCCTCTGCATCTGTAGATTCATCCAACCATGGACCATAGAGTACTGTAGTATTTACTATTGAAAAGTATCTTCATATTATAAGTGGATCTGCACAGTTCAACCCATGTAGTTCAAGGGTCAACTGTATAATACTTTCCTGTTTTGTCCTATTAGTATCTACCACAGGTTATGAACTGTTTGAGAATAGTGTGTCAGGCTAAGTTGTTGTGTTGTAATGAACAAACTCAACTATTAGTGACTTTAAACACTGGAATACTGATAAACATTTAACAACAAGCTCTCCAGGAGTAAAAGTCTTGATCTGTAGTATTTGTTAACTTTCATAATGTAAATTCTCCCACCTTGGGCAATGTTAAGCTACTAATATGGCATCACCTAATGCAGAATTGGGAGGAGATGAGTACAAACATTTCCTACAATCCAGTACAAGCCAACTCTAGCATGCCACCACTGGATTTACAACAGCAAAGGCTTATTTCTTCCTCATGGTACAAACTCTTTGCAGTTCAGCTTCAACTTTGCCTAAGGTCATCTTCATTTCAGGATATAGGCTGAAAGGGCTACCCTTATCTGGGACAGATCAATTTGTGGCAGAGGGAAAAGAGTAAGAGTGAAGCCAATTGTTCTGTTCAGAATTGATGTAAGTCACTGCTACTCACATTTTCTTGGCCAAAGCAGATCACCTGTCAAGATACACCCAGTAAGGTAGGGGTGGCAAGTATTCTGACACTAATACAGTCTACAGTAAAGTGGATCATGTCTTATTTCTCCTTGAATCCACACTACCCAAGACAATACTTTGCACATAGTGCTAGGTTAAACAAAAGGTTAGCTAAAGTCTTAATGGTAACCTTAGGAGGGTAGGCTAAAATGTTTGCTGTAAGACCAGCTAAAATTGTGATTTGAACCTTGTTTTCGCTTCCCCCAATTGTCTCCCAGAGGTTTATACAGATATCTCTGTGGAACGCAGTATGTTTGGTAGTTAAGACTATTAATGTCTTAGAATTCTAAGTTCAAAAAAACTTCTTGAACCCATACTTTGAGTCAGGTGTTGTTTTAGAATTGTGAATAGATGGCAATATGAAGAAAATAAAGTTCTTGCTCATATTGAACTAAAAATCTATCAGGAGACCTATCATAAACAAATAAACAAATATAATATGCAATTTTGTGATAAGTTTTATGAAGAAAAATTACAATTATCTTAATGATATTTTTTAACCTGCTTTTATGAATATTTGTGAACCCACAGCAAGAGTACAAATGTTCTTTGTTTAAATTAGTAGTTAAATCTTTATTTAGCAAAGAATATGCAGTTGCACAGATTTCATGACATGTATAATTTGTGAGTTTGATGAAAATAATCTTCCTGCTTATTTTTACTATTTTGATCACTAATTAAATCTTCATTAAATAAAGAATATGCAGTGTGTTTTCATGAATTTTATGTGGGTTGTGCTTGACTCTCACTGTTTCCAGTTTTTAAAATTTTAAGCAGTCTGTCTTTTGGGGATATTTTCTATTTCATTTTTCTTTTCAGGTTTTTCTATTTGGGGGGCTCTATTTTGTATTTTTGTTTTTGTTTTTTGTTTTTTGCGGTACGCGGGCCTCTCACTGTTGTGGCCTCTCCCGTTGCGGAGCACAGGCTCCAGATGCGCAGGCTCAGCGGCCATGGCTCACGGGCCCAGCCGCTCTGCAGCATGTGGGATCTTCCCGGACCGGGGCACGAACCGTGTCCCCTGCATCGGCAGGCGGACTCTCAACCACAGAGCCACCAGGGAAGCCCTCTATTTTGTATTTTTAAACTTCTGTCATGCTTTCAACTTGTCCTCATTCTCAATGATCTAAAGAATAATATATATGTATATATATATATACACACACACACACGTATATACATATGTGCATATGTACGTGAAATTGTATTCAATGTGCTCATGGTTTGAATATATATTTATCCAAAAATATAATTAAGTAAATATAAAGATTAAAATTTTCATTCATGTTTTCAAAAGTATTCTTTTTTTCTAAAATGCTTAGAATTATCTATTAAAATTAAAGGGCAAAATTAAAATTGTGACTAAAGAACATCAAAATTTTTAATTACATAAATAAACATTTGAATTTCATTTTCAAAATTTTAATTAAATCTTATTAAATTTTTGTCAAAGAAAGAAAACTATTCGTAGTTATACATTTTATGCCTAATTGCCAATGTAAAGAATTGATATTGCTTCAAATGTTGTGTTTAGACCTACTTATATACAAATTTTGGAGTAAATAGTAATTGTTTAAAAAATGTTCCTCAGCTCCACCTGCAATTATTGTTCTTCAGGTCTCAAACAATTTTTCTGAACCATGAATCGAAACAGAAAAAAGATGCAGGGCATACTGGGAAACAGTACTTCATTACGCAAGAATTTTTGGTATTCATGCTATCTGAAAGGATTTGAGAAGTTAATTATTTTGTCTTTTCCCTTAAGTTCTTCCACTGCCTTTTGAAGTCATGTCACTCTCAGATGTTGGCAATAGCACAATCCACAAATATTCATAGTGTTTTGGAGACATAGGTAAAAAAATGTGAAAAGACATTTCCCTGGGGCCTGTACAGTGTTAGTCACAAAAGTTTATGTTTAGGATGGGGCTGTGCTGTGCCAGTGCTGAGAAATGGCTCCTGAGTGACACAGGTTACCTGTGTGTCATCTAATGCATCTATTTTTGTGTGTTTTTGTAATATGTGGGCACCTCTAAAGCATGGAACCATGTAGTGCCTTGTAGGCAATGGTAAAAGGTCTAGATTTTATTTTAGATAGAAAATCTTTGGGGAATATTGAGCAAAGAAATGACCTGATTTTACATCAATTTAAAAATTATTTTTCTGAATGCAATGTGAAGAATAAATTGTAGGAGAGCAAAAATAGAATCAGGGAGACTAGTTTGAAGACTATTGCAATGGTGAAGTGGAAAATGATGGTTTAGACAACAGGGATGAATGTGATAAAAGTGGTCTAATTCTGGAAATATTTTAATGGTGAAGCCCAAAGGATTTGTTGACTCATACCTCCCCACTTCTAAGATTAATTTTTTTCACTTTGAAATGGGGCCCTATTAAAATTGGACTTATATGAAGATTATATATGGTAATCTATGTAAAGGTGTTCTCATGAAGCCTAATATATAATAAGCATATAATAAATATCAGCCATAAAATTACTTTTAAGGTATTACCTAATAAAATCACTTTTCCCAAACATCCTCTTCCATGCCTCTAAATTTTTGCACATTTATATTTCTATAATTAGGAACCCATTTGATCCTATTCTTTTCCTGTCAAAATCTTCCTATCTATCAAGGCTTTGCAGACCAAAAACATTTTCAGTCTCAAAGGAATGAGGATAAAATACTGAAAATTGTAGGGAATAGCTTGGTGTTTGGGGGACAGGAAATCTTCCTCTTCACAAGCAGTTGCCTATTCCACTGACTACCTGCTAAATCTGAAAATGACTATTGAGTACTACAGAATACTATTTCACTAGCAATTCATTATTTTTTTAAAAAAAATTTCACCTGTATGCATGAATAGATCCATAAAAATAAAAACTGATCTTCTTGTCAAGAGACTAGTAATGGTCTTTGCCTAACTGTTCCAGGAAACATCTCACCTTTCTACTGAGAAAATATTTTGTACTGAACTACGGAGACCTCATATTGAATAGGGTTTATGTACGATACACAACAATACGCTGGAAAATTAGACCTAGACTATATTATCATTATATGTTCTACAATTAGTTGAGTTGGAAATAATTCTCCATATTGAAATTCTGAATATATTGTTTAAATATCATAGAGCTAAAGTTGTCTTTTCAGAGGACAAATTATAAAGTTCATTAATTCTAAAACTGGTTTCTCAGTTTTAACAGTCTTATCATTAACTATGCAGTCCAAAGGGGATTTGCAAAGAGAAGATAGTTTCTCAAAGCAATTAAGCTGATGTGATAATCAAAATGGTCGCCACGATAGTCATTACTGATTCAGCCATGGCTGAAGAAGTGGGAACCCTGAACGTGGTGAATAATGAAAGCAGCTGGCCCTTTTGGCTAGCAGTTCTATTCAGTTTTGTAAGGAAAACACAGGAATCAGAAAGGCACTAAATTCTCAGGCAGAAACACCAAAAAGAATGACCCATGTTATTGAAGGGATAACTCTAATAAGAGTAAGACAGACACAGCGTCTGCAGAGAAGATGAAAGATACATTTGAAAAGAATTACCCAGTGATGTATGCTTTAACCAATTTCTAAATGATTGCAGGAAATTCTGCTCTGATAACAAAGAATATTGCCCTCTATGTTCCATTGCATTTAGTTGCATTAATTGCCCCTCCCTAAGCATATATAATATCTTGTGTCTAACTTCATTAATGCACTATTACTGTGTCACAAATGTAGGTTTTTATCTATTTCTTCCACTAGACTGTGAACCACTTATTAAAATAGGGAACATTAAGAAAGGTCCTAATAGGGATGTGAGTGGTTCCGTTCCGAACATGTTAAGTTTGGGATGCCTATGAGATAGCAGCCTATCTCACCAAGGGAATAAATATCTTCGATTGACTCAGCCACTAATGAAAATTTTATGACTGGATTTTAAAGCTAATTATTCCATTCTGCAACTTAATAAAATTCACTCTAACTTGTTGCTTTCAAAGAAAGAGATCATGTGTAAAGTCGTCATACAACGTAGATATCCTCTTAATGACTACAAAACTTACTTTTGTTAACAGAATGCTATTTTTACTTGATTACACCCTCGAAAGAAATATGTATTCCCAGAGTGGCAGTGTTCATGCTAATAAATGGAGTCCCACTACATTTCGAGAAGTGCTGGGCCAAGTTTGGACTCATTCAAACAATCTTCTAAGAATGGAAAAGGAAATTGGGAGGAAGAGAGGCTGACTCAGCATGAGGCTCCTTGTTGAAGTAAACGCGTGCTGTACACATACTGAGCCACATGACTGCTTTTCAAAAAGCAAAGTACAGGGAGAAATTTCTGCTGTTTCCTGAAAATATGCTCACTTACACTTCCTTGAGAGAGAGGTTTTATTACCTATGCGAACTGAGGAGTTTGTTTATTGGGAAGAAAGAGACGAAATGGGGGTGGGGGGAAGGTGCCAGAGAGTCACCTCAGAAGCAGGCTGAAAAGGAGAAAACATTTGAGGCTGAGGGCTTTTTCAATGGGAAGAAGTAGATACATATTCTTCTCACCAGAAGGGCACGGTCACATTTTTTCCTCTTAGAAAATTTGTTAAATCAATTGACAACAGAATTTGGGTGTGGATGGGCTGGGAGGTCAGTGTCAGTTGTTGACACCCAGTCAAGTTTTCTAAGTATATTTGAAATGCAGACATTTTAATCAAGAGCTGTCAGGATCACCTTGGACTGTTGTCTAGGCCCTTGGCCCTTGATTCTGTCACTGAGTTCATGGACTTTTGTTTATTTATTCAGTAAATATTTACTGAGAACATACTAACAGCTAAGCATTGTTCAAGGTGCTAAAAACACAGCAATGGGGGGAAAAACAGATTAATGTTTCTATTCTAAAGGAATTTACACTTTACTGGGGGGAGACAGAAGGTAAGCAAATAAGATTTCCAGATGGTGATAAGTACAATGAAGAAACTAAACTAGGGAAATGTGATAGAGAGTGACCTTGACACTCAGTAGAATGAAATCCTCTCCAAGGTGCCAGGCTGGCACCACTGGGGTGTGAACCATCAGAGCCCCTGTGGGGATCATAGACTATTCAAAATCCGAGTCTGTGCAGAAGACGGCACATTCATTCCTCTTGGACAACAGCTCTGAAGGCCCCTGACTGGTCCTTACTTTGTCTACAAAAGGCTCTTTGTGATCTAGAAGCAGCAATGTTGTCAAATACTCTGAGCTGCTCTGAAATTATAGGCCTCTTTTAACAAATGCTCTTGACTGAAATAACTACTCCCTCCAAGCATGCCCTGGTTTATGACCTCTTTGGTTTTCCTTTTTTTTAAATTTAATTTAATTTATTTTTTTATACAGCAGGTCCTTATTAGTCATCAACTTTATACACATCGGTGTATACATGTCAATCCCAATTGCCCAATCTTTGTTTTTCTTGACTGCCTCAATATTGTTGCTATCAGATTCTATTTAACCTTGAGCCTTGCCTCTTTTTCTACCACCATGCCTACACGATCCTGCTTGTTTTCTGCAACAAGCAAGCTTGCCTAATCCTCTCTAGGGCCTAACTCTAGTTTTAACTTGGATGAAACATGCTGCTGACAAGCCCCACAATAATGACATCCTGGCAGAACCTGGTCTTTGTTTTCCCTGTGCCAGCATCAGGACTTTTGCCAACTGGCCCATTCTCCAGCAATGCCTTTTAAATCTATACTCTCTAGAATATTTTGCCAACTGAGATTCAGAAGTTATGCTTTGAAAACTTAGTAGCAAAGGGTTCTGAATAAGACCAAACATCTAAGACTGCTAGTTGGCAGAGAATAACTCTACCTATCAGTACCAAAAATGTCAACTGAGAGGTATAGCCCTGGGCACAAGAATTCAAAGTAAGTAACAGAAGAGGCTGAATTCATAAGCAGTAGGGTTTACTGGAGCTGTAACATCAAATCTGTGCCAAAATGGCTCCAGAGCATAACAGAGGCTCATGTTAATCTGAAGTTACTCAGGAACAGGAACTAAGAGCTTTGTGAATGAAGCCTGGCTTCATTAAGGAGAATGAAATGGAGGTAAAGATAGAGAGATGCAGAAAAGAGACATAGTGCTGTCTGAAGAAAAAAGAAGAGAAAGTAGCTTGTCTGAAAATTTTTTCAGCGTTTATGAAGCATAGTGGTACTGTTTGCAGTTGGATTATGGAGATTCCCACACAGCCTGCAAATAAACTCCCTATTCACCTGATCCACTGGAAAATCCTTCTCAGCTACCCAGGTGAATGACTTTGTAATGAGAATCTACAGAGCTATTTTAAGGCACCTCAAACTCTTTGGTAGAGCAACCTGACCCCTGGCCTAATAAGTTTTGGATAGATATTCCTATGCTACCTTTGCTTCCTCTACCTGTGTCCATAGGTATACTTCTCAGACTGTTGACATTTTTGGCACTTATGTGTAAAGTTTTTCTCTGCCAACCAGCAGGCCTAGAGTTTAGATACCTTATTCAGGACTCTTTACTACCAAGTGATTGAAGTATAGTATAGCATCTTAACATCAGATTCTCTTTCTGAGAAAGAGAATCTTATTGGCCTGAGTTTTGGATCATTTTAATCTGGGTTGTCTGTCTAGTCAGCTGTGGTGAGCCCTTGGGGTTGAGGACCTTAAGATTCTGTGCTATTACATGGTAGCCATAGGTGGGCCAGGGGAAAGATTTCCTTATATGGAGGGCAGGGTGAGGGAGGCAATGATTAGCAGACAGGACCAGTGAAGCTATAAAACCCAGTCACCACCCACAACTGCCGATGAGGCCACACTTTCTAGGCCAAAGACTATAAAGAATCTGGTGCTTCCAACTTGTACAAATGTCCAGTGTTGATATAGAAAGTAGTTCTAAATTTGTGCACTTTCCAAAGGTAAATCAGATTGTAGACATGCTAAAGGTAGACATTTTGTAAATCTTAATTTAATAGAATTTGTCTAACTAAGCAAGAAGTTGTGAAGTAATGGTGAACAAGACTGTGAATAAAAAATAGTTTATAAGGGGCTAGAAAATGGCAGCAGGCTTCCTTGCACTTGCATGTGCTGTTCTTCTCCCATCTTCTTCCAACATCTTCTTGGCAAAGTCATATTCATTCTTCAAGACCTAGATTAACCATCACTTCTAGGAAGGCTTTTCTGATATGGTCCACTTTCCTCTTTCAGAAAAAGGTAGTCTCTTCTTTGATCAAAACAGCAACGTGTGCTTGTTTCATCCTTCATTGCAGCAATTCTCACACTAACTTACATGTTGCCGCTTTACAACACTGTCTGCAACGTGACTTTAAGTCCTTCGAAGGCAGAAACAGTGTCTTATTTGACTGTTGGCATCTAGCTCAGTGCCTGAAACAGAGCTGGTGTTCAAGAAGTGTTGACTGGGGAAGGCGGAAGATGGCGGAAGAGTAAGACGTGGAGATCACCTTCCTCCCCACAGATACACCAGAAATACATCTACACGTGGAACAACTCCTACAGAACACCTACTGAACGCTGGCAGAAGACCTCAGACCTCCCAAAAGGCAAGAAACTCCCCACGTACCTGGGTAGGGCAAAAGAAAAAACAGAGACAAAAGAATAGGGACGGCACCTGCACCAGTGGGAGGGAGCTGTGAAGGAGGAAAAGTTTCCACACACTAGGAAGCCCCTGCGCGGGCGGAGACTGCGGGAGGCGGAGGGGGGAGCTTCGAAGCCGCGGAGGACTGCACAGCAACGGGTGCGGAGGGCAAAGCGGGGAGATTCCCGCACAGAGGATCGGTGCCGGCACTCACCAGCCCGAGAGGCTAATCTGCTCACCCGCCGGGGCGGGCGGGGCTGCGAGCTGAGGCTCTGAGGCTCGGGTTTCGGTTTCGGACAGAGCACAAGGAGAGGACTGGGGTTGGCGGCTTGAACATAGCCTGAAGGGGTTAGTGCACCACAGCTAGCCGGGAGGGAGTCCGGGGAAAAGTCTGCACCTGCCGAAGAGGCAGGAGACTTTTCCTTCCCTTCCCTTTGTTTCCTGGGGCGTGAGGAGAGGGGTTTAAGAACGCTGCTTAAAGGAACTCCAGAGACGGGCGCGAGCCGCGGCTGAAAGCGCGGACCCCAGAGACGGGCGGGAGACGTTAAGGCTGCGGCTGCCGCCACCAAGGGGTCTGTGTGCGAGCACAGGTCACTCTCCACACCCCTCTTCCGCGGAGCCTGTGCAGCCCGCCACTGCCAGGTTCCCGGGATCCAGGGACAACTTCCCCGGGAAAACGCACAGCGCGCCTCAGGCTGGTGCAAACTCACGCCGGCCTTTGCCACCGCAGGCCCGCCCCACGCTCCGTGCCCCTCCCTCCCCGCCGGCCTGAGTGCGCCAGAGCCCCCGAATCAGCGGCTCTTTTAACCCCATCCTGTCTGAGCAAAAAACAGACGCCCTCCAGCGACCTACACGCAGTGGCAGGGCCAAATCCAAAGCTGAGCCCTGGGAGCTGTGAGAACAAAGAAGAGAAAGGGAAATCTCTCCCAGCAGCCTCAGAAGCAGCGGATTAAAGCTCCACAATCAACTTGATATACCCTGCATCTGTGGAATACCTGAATAGACAACCAATCATCCCAAATTAAGGAAGTGGACTTTAGGAGCAAGATCTATGATTTTTTCCCTTTTCCTCTTTTTGTGAATGTGTATGTGTATGCTTCTGTGTGAGATCTTGTCTGTATAGTCTTGCTTCCACCATTTGTCCTAGGGTTCTATCCGTCCATGTTTTTTTAAAAAAATTTTTTTTCTTAATAATTAATTTTAATAACGTTATTATACTTTACCTTCGTTCTTTCTTTCTTTCTTTCTTTCTTTCTTTCTTTCTTTCTTTCTTTCTTTCTTTCCTTCCTTCCTTCCCTCCTTTAGACAACGAATCATCCCAAATTGAGGAGGTGGTCTCTGACAGCAAGATTTATGATTTTTCCCCATTTACCTCTTTTAGTGAGGGTGTATGTGTATGCTTCTGTGTAAGATTTTGTCTGTATAGCTTTGCTTCCAACATTTGTCCTAAGGTTCTATCCGTCCCTTTTTTTTTTTCCTAAATAAGAATTTTTTAATTCAATAACTTTATTATACTTTATTTTATTTTTACTGTATCTTCTTTCTTTCTTTTTTCCTTCTTTCCCTCCTTCCTTCCTTCCTCCCTCCCTCCCTCCCTCCTTTCTTTCCTTCTTTGCTTCTTTCTTTCTTTCTTCCTTCCTTCATACCCTCCTTTCCTTCTTTCTTTCCTCATACTTCTACTAATTCCCTCTACTTTTTCTCCCTTTTCTCCTGAGCCGTGTGGATGAAAAGCTTTTGGTGCTCCAGCCAGGAGGCAGGGCTCTGCCTCTGAGGTAGGAGAGCCAACTTCAGGACACTGGTCAACAAGAGACCTCCCAGCTCCACATAATATCAAACGGCGAAAATCTCCCAGAGACCTCCATCTTAACACCAGCACCCAGCTTCACTCAACGACCAGCAAGCCACAGTGCTGGAAAACCTATGCCAAACAACTAGCAAAACAGGAACACAACCCCACCCATTAGCAGAGAGGCTGCCTAAAATCATAATAAGGCCACAGACACCCCAAAACACACCACCAGACGTGAACCTGCCCACTAGAGAGACAAGATCCAGCCTCATCCACCAGAACACAGGCACTAGTCCCCTCCACCAGGAAGCCTACACAACCCACTGAACCAACCTTAGCCACTGGAGACAGACATCAAAAACAGGAGGAACTACGAACCTGCAGCCTGCAAAAAGGAGACCCCAAACACAGTAAGATAAGCAAAATGAGAAGACAGAAAAACACACAGCAGATAAAGGAGCAAGATAAAAATGCACCAGACCTAACAAATGAAGAGGAAATAGGCAAGTCTACCTGAAAGAGAATTCAGAATAATAATAGTAAGGTTGATCCGAAATCTTGGAGATAGAATGGACAATAGATTGGACAAAATGCAAGAATCAGTTAACAAGGACCTAGAAGAACTAAAGATGAAACAAGCAACGATGAACAACACAATAAATGAAATTAAAAGTACTCTAGATGGGATCAATAGCAGAATAACTGAGGCAGAAGAACGGATAAGTGACCTGAAAGGCAAGATAGTGGAAATAACTACTGCAGAGCAGAATAAAGAAAAAAGAATGAAAAGAACTGAGGACAGCCTCAGAGACCTCTGGGACAACATTAAACGCACCAACATTCGAATTATAGGGGTTCCAGAAGAAGAAGAGAAAAAGAAAGGGACTGAGAAAATATTTGAAGAGATTATAGTTGAAAACTTCCCTAATATGGGAAAGGAAATAGTTAATCAAGTCCAGGAAGCACAGAGAGTCACATACAGGATAAATACAAGGAGAAACATGCCAAGACACATATTAATCAAACTGTCAAAAATTAAATACAAAGAAAGCATATTAAAAGCAGCAAGGGAAAAACAACAAATAACACATAAGGGAATCCCCATAAGGTTAACAGCTGATCTCTCAGCAGAAACCCTACAAGCCAGAAGGGAGTGGCAGGACATACTGAAAGTGATGAAGGAGAAAAACCTGCCTCCAAGAATACTCTACCCAGCAAGGATCTCATTCAGATTTGATGGAGAAATTAAAACCTTTACAGACAAGCAAAAGCTGAGAGAGTTCAGCACCACCAAACCAGCTTTACAACAAATGCTAAAGGAACTTCTCTAGGCAAGAAACACAAGAGAAGGAAAAGACCTATAATAACGAACCCAAAACAATTTAGAAAATGGGAATAGGAACATACATATCGATAATTACCTTAAATGTAAATGGACTAAATGCTCCCACCAAAAGACACAGATTAGCTGAATGGATACAAAAACAAGACCCTTATATATGCTGTCTACAAGAGACCCACTTCAGACCTAGAGACACATACAGACTGAAAGTAAGGGGATGGAAAAAGATATTCCATGCAAATGGAAACCAAAAGAAAGCTGGAGTAGCAATTCTCATATCAGACAAAATAGACTTTAAAATAAGGACTATTAAAAGAGACAAAGAAGGACACTACATAATGATCAAGGGATCGATCCAAGAAGAAGATATAACAATTGTAAATATTTATGCACCCAATATAGGAGCAC
The DNA here is from genome assembly GCF_949774975.1 of Lagenorhynchus albirostris. Classification (NCBI taxonomy): domain Eukaryota; kingdom Metazoa; phylum Chordata; class Mammalia; order Artiodactyla; family Delphinidae; genus Lagenorhynchus; species Lagenorhynchus albirostris. The sequence goes on from NC_083111.1 coordinate 28,856,604, forward strand.
CTCAATACATAAGGCAAATACTAACAGCCATAAAAGGGGAAATCGACAGTAACACATTCATAGTAGGGGACTTAAACACCCCACTTTCACCCACGGACAGATCATCCAAAATGAAAATAAATAAGGAAAGACAAGCTTTAAATGATACATTAAACAAGATGGACTTAATTGATATTTATAGGACACTCCATCCAAAAACAACAGAATACACATTTTTCTCAAATGCTCATGGAACATTCTCCAGGATAGATCATATCTTAGGTCACAAATCAAGCCTTGGTAAGTTTAAGAAAATTGAAATTGTATCAAGTATCTTTTCTGACCACAACGCCATGAGACTAGATATCAATTACAGGAAAAGATCTGTAAAAAATACAAACACATGGAGGCTAAACAATACACTACTTAATAATGAAGTGATCACTGAAGAAATCAAAGAGGAAATCAAAAAATACCTAGAAACAAATGACAATGGAGACACAACGACCCAAAACCTGTGGGATGCAGCAAAAGCAGTTCTAAGGGGGAAGTTTATAGCAAGCCCACCTTAAGAAGCAGGAAACATCTCGAATAAACAACCTAACCTTGCACCTCAAGCAATTAGAGAAAGAAAACAAAAAAACCCCAAAGCTAGCAGAAGGAAAGAAATCATAAAAATCAGATCAGAAATAAATGAAAAAGAAAAGAAGGAAACAATAGCAAAGATCAATAAAACTAAAAGCTGGCTTTGAGAAGATAAACAAAATAGATAAACCACTAGCCAGACTCATCAAGAAAAAAAGGGAGAAGACTCAAATCAATAGAATTAGAAATGAAAAAGGAGAGGTAACAACTGACACTGCAGAAATAAAAGAGATCATGAGAGATTACTACAAGCAACTCTATGCCAATAAAATGGACAATCTGGAAGAAATGGACAAATTCTTAGAAATGCACAACCTGCCAAGACTGAATCAGGTAGAAATAGAAAATATGAACAGACCAATCACAAGCACTGAAATTGAAACTGTGATTAAAAATCTTCCAACAAAGAAAAGCCCAGGACCAGATGGCTTCACAGGCGAATTCTATCAAACATTTAGAGAAGCGCTAACACCTATCCTTCTCAAACTCTTCCAAAATATAGCAGAGGGAGGAACACTCCCAAACTCCTTCTACGAGGCCACCATCACCTTGATACTAAAACCAGACAAGGATGTCACAAAGAAAGAAAACTACAGGCCAATATCACTGATGAACATAGATGCAAAAATCCTCAACAAAATACTAGCAAACAGAATCCAACAGCACATTAAAAGGATCATACACCATGATCAAGTGGGGTTTATTCCAGAAATGCAAGGATTCTTCAATATATGCAAATCTATCAATGTGATAAACCATATTAACAAATTGAAGGAGAAAAACCATATGATCATCTCAATAGATGCAGAGAAAGCTTTTGACAAAATTCAACACCCATTTATGATAAAAACCCTGCAGAAAGTAGGCATAGAGGGAACTTTCCTCAACATAATAAAGGCTATATATGACAAGCCCACAGCAAACATCATCCTCAATGGTGAAAAACTGAAAGCATTTCCACTAAGATCAGGAACAAGACAAGGTTGCCCACTCTCACCACTCTTATTCAACATAGTTTTGGAAGTTTTAGCCACAGCAATCAGAGAAGAAAAGGAAATAAAAGGAATCCAAATCGGAAAAGAAGAAGTAAAGCTGTCACTGTTTGCAGATGACATGATCCTATACACAGAGAACCCTAAAGATGCTACCAGAAAACTACTAGAGCTAATCAATGAATTTGGTAAAGTGGCAGGATACAAAATTAATGCACAGAAATCTCTGGCATTCCTATATACTAATGATGAAAAATCTGAAAGTGAAATCAAGAAAACACTCCCATTTACCATTGCAACAAAAAGAATAAAATATCTAGGAATAAACCTACCTAAGGAGACAAAAGATCTGTATGCAGAAAATTATAAGACACTGATGAAAGAAATTAAAGATGATACAAAGAGATGGAGAGATATAGCATGTTCTTGGATTGGAAGAATCAACATTGTGAAAATGACTCTACTACCCAAAGCAATCTATAGATTCAATGCAATCCCTATCAAACTACCACTGGCATTTTTCACAGAACTAGAACAAAAAATTTTGCAATTTGTATGGAAACACAAAAGACCCCGAATAGCCAAAGCAATCTTGAGAATGAAAGAAGGAACTGGAGGAATCAGGCTCCCTGACTTCAGACTATACTACAAAGCTACAGTTATCAAGACGGTATGGTACTGGCACAAAAACAGAAAGATAGATCAATGGAACAGGATAGAAAGCCCAGAGATAAACCCATGCACATATGGACACCTTATCTTTGATAAAGGTGGCAGGAATGTACAGTGGAGAAAGGACAGCCTCTTCAATAAGTGGTGCTGGGAAAACTGGACAGGTACATGTAAAAGTATGAGATTAGAACACTCCCTAACACCATACACAAAAATAAGCTCAAAATGGATTAAAGACCTAAATGTAAGGCCAGAAACTATCAAACTCTTAGAGGAAAACATAGGCAGAACACTCTATGACATAAATCACAGCAAGATCCTTTCTGACCCACCTCCTAGAGTAATGGAAATAAAAACAAAAATAAACAAATGGGACCTAATGAAACTTAAAACCTTTTGCACAGCAAAGGAAACCATAAACAAGACCAAAAGAAAACCCTCAGAATGGGAGAAAATATTTGCAAATGAAGCAACCGACAAAGGATTAATCTCCAAAATTTACAAGCAGCTCATGCAGCTCAATAACAAGAAAACAAACAACCCAATCCAAAAATGGGCAGAAGACCTAAATAGACATTTCTCCAAAGAAGATATACAGACTGCCAACAAACACATGAAAGAATGCTCAACATCATTAATCATTAGAGAAATGCAAATCAAAACTACAATGAGATATCATCTCACACCAGTCAGAATGGCCATCATCAAAAAATCTAGAAACAATAAATGCTGGAGAGGGTGTGGAGAAACGGGAACACTCTTGCACTGCTGGTGGGAATGTGAATTGGTTCAGCCACTATGGAGAACAGTATTTAGGTTCCTTAAAAAACTACAAATAGAACTACCATATGACCCAGCAATCCCACTACTGGGCATATACCCTGAGAAAACCAAAATTCAGAAAGAGTCATGTACCAAAATGTTCATTGCAGCTCTATTTACAATAGCCCGGAGATGGAAACAACCTAAGTGCCCATCATCGGATGAATGGATAAAGAAGATGTGGCACATATATACAATGGAATATTACTCAGCCATAAAAAGAAACGAAATTGAGCTATTTGTAATGAGGTGGATAGACCTAGAGTCTGTCATACAGAGTGAAGTAAGTCAGAAAGAAAAAGACAAATACCGTATGCTAACACATATATATGGAATTTAAGAAAAAAAATGTCATGAAGAACTTAGGGGTAAAGCAGGAATAAAGACGCAGACCTCCTAGAGAACGGACTTGAGGTTATGGGGAGGGAGAAGGGTGAGCTGTGACAGGGCGAGAGAGAGTCATGGGCATATACACACTAACAAACGTAGTAAGGGAGATAGCTAGTGGGAAGCAGCCGCATGGCACAGGGATATTGGCTCGGTGCTTTGTGACAGCCTGGAGGGGTGGGATAGGGAGGGTGGGAGGGAGGGAGACGCAAGAGGGAAGACATATGGGAACATATGTTTATGTATGACTGATTCACTTTGTTATAAATCAGAAACTAACACACCATTGTAAAGCAATTATACCCCAATAAAGATGTTAAAAAAAATTAAAAAAAAAAAAAAAGAAGTGTTGACAGAATGAGAGAGAGTAAAGGAGAGTATGATATTGATCTGGCATAAGGGTAATCTGAGGAATGTTCCAGATAATCGAGGTTTATACATTTAGCAATCAAAACTTTTCATATGTTTTATGAGGACAGAAATCTTTAGAAATTGTCTTTACAGATTTTTGTGCCTCATTAAACAAAATGAAACTATAATGAATACTTTGTAATTTATTCAGACTCCTTTTTATCAATCAATTATACTTTAATATGGTCTCAAGAAAGCTTAGTTCAGCTTCCACCTTCTCCAGGAAGCCTTCTCTAGCCCTATGCCATCAGACGTCACTAGATACCATCTTATATTTTTCATAGAACCCCTCCTTATACTGCTTACAATATGTTATGGAAATTATCTATCTGTTCACGTGATTCCACTACTTCACACGGTCACACATGCTCTGTTTTCCCCATTAGATAGTGGGCAGCTCTGGACAGGAGACCACATCATTCATCTTTTCATTGCCAGGGCCAAACAGAGCATAATAGGCATCCAACAAATGATGAACTGAGATGAATAGTATATCATATAAAGAGGGTTTTGAGAAGTGTAGAACTGTTGGTCTCTATCCTAAATTATTCCCAGTTTTTTGTGTTTTAATAATATTAATTTTTTTTATATTGCTTCTTTTTTTCCTTCCCTATTATATCATGTTACTTTATCAGATTACCTATCTCAAGAAAGCCACCTCTGTCCCTTTTACCAATTCAATGACTTCCAAACTTTTTTGACAACATATCTTGATCAGTAGAAAATATTTGAACCCATACCTCTATTAAATGAGGGAGAGTACATTTGTGAAAAATTTACAAACATTTTTAAAATAAATTGCATCCATGTGTCATTGTATTGATTTTTTGTGTACACTCATAACTCTAAGTCAAAAAATAATAATTGAAAGGAAAGGTTAGATAGCAATGAAATAAATATTTTAAAACCAACATGACATTTTATTGTGTTTATTAATAATATAAACATTTTTGTCCTTGCGTGGTGAAATCATCTTATTTTAATCTTGTATAACATTTGGTGATATAATATTTTGAGGGCTTGGGTTCTAAGTTCAATTGATTCAATGCTTAATTTTAACAGCTATCACAGATGAAAAAGATACTTCAAAAATATGCTGATACAAATGGATTAAGTGCATCATTATCTTTAGTTATTAAAATATGAAATTTGTGTTTCATTCCCAGACACCAATTACACCAAACTTGTTGAAACTCAGACAGGCAATTCAGTTCACCTTGATGTCACCTTGATGTAGACACTGGGTTAAAAAAAAAAAAGATTAACAAAAGGATTCAAACTCTTCATTTGGAAGATGTTAAATAGTGTAGAAAATTCTATTTGAAAAGTTTTAAAGTTTGCAACAATAAACAATCTTATAGGTGACACACATATCCTTTTTCAGCCATAATGTCACATATTAATGGAAATATTTCCAAACATTCTCTGTAATATCAATTTTTCCCAAAATTGTTTACTTACTCATTCACTGTAAAAAAAGTTCCGTTTACTTTAATGATATGTAAAGTGTAAGTGTGCTTGCTTTTATATATCTGCTGAGTTGCACTCTGTCATCAGTGAAAAGGTCAACTCATTTTCAGCACTAATCTTTTTGTAAATGATATGCTTAATTTGCCTTTAAATTCAACGGCTCCTTTAAGTATTTTTCAATGAAATAACCAGTGAAATTCTCTGGTAGCAAATATTATCATTGTTATTCCCTATCTTATTACAAAGTCATGTAAATATTTGATGTCATTTTAAAGAGTTGTGTTCTTTTGAAATTAAAAACATCCATGTTGATGTACTCCCGACTTCAATTTCTCTGATGAAAAACTTGCCTATCAATGATGCAGTTAAGATTTCACATATGGAAACATTATATTAAAATCTGTTTAAATTTTTTTAATTCCATCAAAGCAGTATAACATATACTTCCCGTAAAACACTTTTTTAAAGAAGATCAACAAGGATTCTCTTACTGTTGAGAATTTATCTTCTTCAATATACTCTTCCTTTAGAGGCACAAAATTGTGATCAATCATGAATTTTCTTTCTGAAATGCAATCTAGCAAATATATTTTGAGACATGGTAGAAATGCTGATAGATCCACTCAGTTCTAACACTGCATAAATTCTAATGCTACATAATTTGTTCTAATGATTGTTTCTCAAAGTCTTCAGAAAAGTTTCTATGTATCTTCCAACACTGCTGACAAAGGACTACATATTAGTTTGTGGCTTATCGCTTCATTGCTTTTTTCAGTCTTACTCATGCTGGAAGGAAAACAGTTTTCCAAGGGGTCTTTTACTAATAAGTAAACTTCTAAACATTTGTTATTATGTTCAGTGAAACTTCATTAAATGCCAGATTGAGTAACTCTTGTCTTTGAAAATTTCTGAAAAACTTGTAAAAGATTGTCCTTATGTTTTGGATGCTTGTTTCTTTTAATGTCTTGTTAATCACGAGTACATCTCAAGGCACAATACATGCAGATAAGGATCTTTTTTAACAATAATAACAAAATATCCACATTTCAAATGGTTTCATCATAACTTTGAATCTCAGGGGAGGTGGCTTTTTGTTAGATCTGATTAGATCTTGTTTAATAATTTGGCTGCCAAAAAGCTTATTCACAAAAAGAAGTGTCACAGCTAAGATTTTCTTTTGTGTTCAATTGTGCTTGCGTTCTTAATTTTATCTGCTGAATTTTTTAAGCGACTTGTCCATTTCATGAAATTTAGTTTAGTTAAAACTTAAGGTGGCCCCTATAACTTGCAATGCTTCGCAGTGAAGGATTGGAAGGAGGCATCCCTTTGTTCTGGAGGATGTAATTTCCACTTTCATTTCCATGTGATACCATGTCAAATACTAATACCATACATCTATGGGCTACAAACTGATAGTCCATTGTCAATCCTTTTTATTAAATGTTAGTAAAGGCTACTTTCTTTTTTAAAATTATTTTTAAATAAGTAGAAGTTATAATATTTTCTTCCCAAACTACTACCATTACTACTACTAGATTGTCTTGTGCTCCCTTGAAGTATACACACCCTACTTTGGAGTAACTGTTTTAATGTTTGGTTGAAAGACAAAATATGCCAATCCTTTAAGAGATTTCCATCCATTGAAGTCCTAAGACTTGTAGGATCTTCAGCACCAGAATGCATCATTTATTGTTTGGTGTTATTTTCATTTTAAGTATATTTGTCTTATTGCCTCAGCTAAATTATAAGCAAATTGAAGGCATGGAATACTTCTTACTCTTCTCTTTTGTTCCCTCATATTACCTAGCACAATACTTTGTCTAGAAGATATATAATACATATGTTTTCTTGTGCTAAATTGTTTTTAACTTCTCACATGCTATTGTATTTTTGTCCAGTATTGCAATTTCTATAAGGGAACCTGTTCCTTGGATTCCCCACATCTGCCACATAACTTACATGAACTTTTAAAGAAATATTTATTTATTTGGCTGCATTGGGTCTTAGTTGCATCTCGCGAGATCTTCTTTGCGGCATGTGGGATCTTTCGCTGCAGCACGCAGGCTTCTTTCTAGTTGTGATGCGTGGGCTCCAGAGCGCGTGGGCTCAGTAGTTGCGATGTGAGGGCTGTCTAGTTGTGGCGCACAGGCTCTAGAGTGTGCGGGCTTAGTTGCCCCATGGCATGTGAGACCTTAGTTCCCAGACCAGGGATCAAACCTGCGTCCCCTGCACTGGAAGGCGGATTCTTAACCACCGGACCACCAGAGAAGTCCCAACTTACATGAACTTTTAATAAATATTTGTTGACTAAAATGAGATAACCAAACAGATTTGGCCAATAACCTCATTTTACACAGAAACTAAGCCAATAAGCTATAGATCAGGGCTGTAATGGAATGCTGAACAGTACAAATTAATTGTAGACAGTATAAATTACCTATATCATTCCCATGAACATTTCACTCAATTAACAGATGTGTCATGAAAAGAAAAATATGTACATCTTCCCACAAAGAGTACATGTGCTTTTGAGCAACAGTATCAAGATAATAATTAAATGATAAAAGGCAAATTCTATGAAGAAATATTCATTTATTCTTTCATTTATACAATCAAGTAATGTTTATAGTGTGCTTTCCACGTGCTACATATTAATTATAAATGTAGTATAATAAAACAGAAAGCAGAGAACACAAAGTAAAATGTGATAAAATACACATGTTATATAATCATCATGTAATAATCCGTATTGAATAGAGGCTTTAAGAAGCTGTTACACACTCACATAAAGCTATTCACTTTTGTTTGTAAACTCAATGTGCTTGTAAATTCTTTGTTCAATATTGGCCTGTTTACCTCACTGGACTACATGCTCCACTGGGGCCCAGAGCAGGTCTGAACTATTACTACTCTTCCTCTAGTGTGTATCACAATGCCGGCATATAATCAAGTATTCAATAGGAATATGTTGAATGATAAGACAGATGGATGTATGGGGAGAAAACAACAGCAAGAATTACATATATTTTAAAATCCAAAAATAAGGATTATGTTGTACATCCTAATCTTATACAGTGCTGTAAGTATGTAAATTATATCTCAAAAACTGAAAGAATAAATGTGGGGAGAATTATAAAACTGAAGATTAAGCTATCTTTATTGAAGACAATTTGAGAAAGATAAATTATTCAAGAAAATATGTCTTTATGAGTATATTTAAAAGAATAATTTAAAGATAAATTTCTACTAGATTTTGGCAGAGACTGACACATTTGAGAATTCAGTCACTTGCTCAACATATATGTATTGAATCCATACGAAGAGCCAGACACTGTGCTGGTTGCTGAGATGCAGGAGTAAATAAGATAAACTTGGTCTCTGTCCACATGGCATTTACAGAAATCCAGAAGGTACTAAAAGGCTCAAAATTATTTTCCTAACATGTAATATAAAACAAAAACTTTATTACCAAAAAATAATTGCACATTTGACAATATAAGCAAATACCTAACAGGTCTTTAATTATATTTTGGCAAGTATAACTCCTGATCCCACATGATGTTTTGTGGCTTCCAGGATAATCCATGTTGTTCCACCCTCCAGGTCATTGTTCATACCCTTGCTCTTTGCTGGAATTCATTTCCACCAAGGTTCATCTGTTACTTGTCTAAATCTACTCACTCTTTAAATCTCACACAAACACAGCCCCGCATCCAACATCTGACACCCCCTAGACCACCACATGCTTTGTGTGAATGCCCCATCACTGTGCTTACCATATTGAAATTGTGATTTATTTGTCTGTCTCTTTTCTGAACTCTACGTTCCTCTAGGACAGAGGCTAACTTTCACTGATTTTGTATTCTTAATGCCTCGTACATAACAGGTGATCAATAAATGTTTGTTAACTTGAACTGAAGCCTCTGTGTCTTCTATTTATAAACCTATATCTGCCTAATATAAGAGCAAAGACTTCAACTGACAGCCTGTATTTCCAGATTTCTTTAAAAGGCATCTACAGTCTATGAGACATCAGGAAAGGTCATAACTGAAAGCGTTCACAAACTTGATTACATTCTCTTTCTTCTCACCCACAACTTAAATCCACATGAGAATTTGAGGCAGAGAATGTCATTATCTCTACTATCCTGATCACATAAAATCCTTAACTTCTTAACACTTCAAATACCAAAAGACCGCATAATGAGCAAAGTCAGACTTCTTTTTTGGCAAGTCTAGTGTCTAAAATGCAGCCATAGTACTAGAGGGGAATATTCTCTGGTACCATAACTCTTCCTGGGGTAGTAAATGGGCTTTTTCAGAGACAGAAGAAGACAAAGAGAGATATGAACATATGAGAATATCTACCATCTTTGGCACCTCAAATACACAGGGAGTTCCCCCCATTGATTGATTGCTATTTCGGCACCTCGGTATTATCTATTGCCATAATAGTGCCTCATAACAAACCATCCCAACCTCAGTTAAATGCTTAAAATAACAAGCATTTATTGTGTTCACCCCAAGTTGACGATTTTGAATGAGTTTAGCTGAGAGGTTCTTCTGATCTCAGTTGGATTTCCTCACATATCTGGGGGGCCAGCTGGCAGTGGGCTGATCTAGGATGGCCCTAGCTGGGATGTCTGGAACAACTCAGCTCTCTTCCACATGCCTCTCACATTCTTCCTGCAGGCTAGCCCTGGCATGATTTCAAAGCATGGCAGGGGGGAATAGTGAGCAAGCCCAATCACACAAGAGGATAATTAAAAAATCATTTGCACTTTTCAAGTCTCTGCTTGTGTCAGGTAGGCTAACATCCTATTGCCCAAAGCTAGTCACATGCTCAAGCCTAGAGTCAGAGTGGGAGGAAACTTTAAAGTTACAGGACAAACATTGTGGATTCATAGAGGCCATTAGGTGGAGTCATTAATAAAACCAATCTAAGGACACCTGGATTCCTGAACCTACATGACACTAAACTTTAAAAACCTGTTCAGGAGAATGCTTAACATTTCCACATAATGAATTCTGGATACTTCAGAAAGTAGAGTTCTCTAAGAAATATACTACAGTGTTTAAAAGTTTTGAATTTTGATTTGGAATTTGGCACTCAGTTTCACAAAGCTACAGATTTAAAATATATATATATATATATATATATATATATATATATATTCTCCATCTGAGGTACACTCCTCAAATATAAGGGTAAAGGAAAGCTATGCAATAATAGCAATGGTAAACTGAAAGTTTACCAAATCCAGCAAAGTAAAACTGATTAAGACTGGTAATACAGAGGGTCCAATGGAGAAAGAAATAGGATGTAACAGAGAAAAATTTAACCTACACAGTGTGCACGTACAAGCATGCACATGCATACATACAAACACACGACAAAGTATAGGCAAATCTTTGGAATGAATACTAAAACAAACAGAAAAACCAAAATCAAAACAAACAAACAAAAACCCTGGAAAATTGAATCTAGCAATATTTTAAGAAAATAATTGCTTTAGTTGGGTTTTTTTCAGACAGCAAAAAGCCACATGTAGGTAATGTCAGTTGCTACAAGGGGATATATGTAAAAACAGTCTGCCAACAGTCACGTGGTCAGGTTTCCTGAGAAACTGGAATGCCACTCTGGATGCATAGGTGCTCAGTGTCTCTGCAACTTCAGTAATGCAGCTGGGGGTCCCGGTCATCCTATGATTCCTCAGCCCCAAGTACCTGTTGCTTTTTACTCCAGTTCTCTTCCATATTCATGGCTAAACATCTTTGCTTCTACAACGACCATTTCATTCCTTCTAGAAACTAGAAGTTTTTATTTCACAGCCACTTCCATCTAACTGTTTTTACGTTTACTCCATGGCTTCTGATTACTGCTTCTTTCTGTGAAGCTTCTTTGTTTCCATGCCATTCTGTTACCTGTATCTCTCTCTGAGTGTCTGGTACTACAATCATCTTCCAGGAGACTGTTGGCAGACCACATTCCAAAGCATGTCTTCAGCTACAGTCTAATTTAAAAATGAGTGTCTTTGGGTTAAGAACCCATCACTGCTCTGCTCAGCTGTTGTCAAGTGTTGGTATTATTGGGCAAAAAAAGAATCCCTCAGTTGGGAGTATAAGTATTACAAGCACTCTGAGACCTCTCAGAAGGGGGTAACCTAGTTGCCAAGTGCTTTCCATAGACCATTTAATATAAAAACCACTACAAACAAGAAAAGGCAATACAAGAATGCAACGACAATTCACTATGAGAAAACCTATTTATACAATTCCAAGGTGTGCTTTTTTAACACCAAGCAATTCTCCCATTTTCAGCAGACACTGACAGGTGTCCTACAATTTAACTCAATTCTGACACAGTCTACCTGGAGGTAGCATCAGATCCCATAGGTCAAGGGCTCAGTCTTACAAGACTGTCCCATCCCCCACTTCAGACGCCAATCCCAAGTTCAGGTTGTAACCTGTGCTGTGACTATAGATTGGAAGTTCCCATGACCCCCTTCATAGGTTCAAGTAATTTGCTAGAGTGGCTCACAGAATTCAGAGAAACACTTTACTTATTAGATTACTGGTTTATTATAAAAGGATGTAACTCAGGAACAGCAAGATGGGATACACAGGTCAAGGCTTGGGTAAAGGTACAGAGTTTCCATGCTCTCCCCAAGCATGCCACTCTTCCCACCTCATCTCCACATGCTCATCCGGAAGTTCTCTGATCCCATCCTTTTTGTTTTTTTTACTGAAGCTTCATTACCTAGTCATGATTGATTAAATCATTGGCCATTGGCAATTGATTCAAACTCTAGCCCCTCTCCTCTCCTTGGAGGTCAAGGGGGTTCCAATTCTCTAATCACATGGTTGGTTCTCCTGGGAACCAGGCCCCATACTTGGGTGCTGTCCAAAAGTCACCTCATTAACATAAACTTAAGTGTAGTTGAAAGGGGTTTCTTATGAATATCAAGAAACCTTTCTTGCCTTATTGCTTTTTTTTCCCCCCTTTTTTGTCACGCCACGTGGCATGCAGGATGCAGGATCTTAGTTCCCTGACCAGAGATTGAACCCGTGCCACCTGCAGTTGAAGCATGGATTTCTAACCACTGGACCTCCAGGGAATTCCCCCGTTCTCATCTTATTACTTAGGAAATTCCAAGGGTTTTAGGAGCTCTGTGCCAGAAACAAATGAAGACCAAATATATATTTCTTATTATAAATCACAATATCATAATAATACATCCTATCAATGGTCAAAAGGGAAAAATGATTGATCATCTTGAAAGATATGTTGAAAAAGGCAATTGATGTACTAGTATAGATTTAATATTATTTTATATAGTTTTCTAGTAAAGTTCTTAATCTGGTGGATCTCTATAAAGAAAACTGTAACATTTTGCTGGGGAAATACAGACAGATGTAAACAAATGCCAAGAATACTATATTTAATGACAAAACAGAAGTGATAGTGAAATTAAAGTGGAGTTACAGGTACCCAGGAAGATCTGAGTGGAACTGTGATCCAGACATGTCTCCCTCCTGAAGAGTCCTTGAGTAATATACATACAGGAAGAAAGGACAGAGCAGAGCAAAGTAACAAAGTAACACTTTATTATTAGGGACCTTCCCCTTGCCACCAATCCCCAAGTGTGTTCTTTTCCCAACAACCTGGCCCACCACTATGTTGTGTTGATGAAAAGAGAGGATTGGTGAAAAGAAGATAGAGAGAATAGAACAGTAAAGATATCTAGGCCTGCTCAAAGGAAGCCACATTTGTACACTGACCTTTGAATACTCTGTCACTATTTTTACATTCAGCATCCTGGACCTCCACCACACACATTAGTTGCTTTTTTCAGGAAGTAGTAGGAAAGAGGTGATAAGATGACAAAGCAAAGAGAATCAACTCAATAGGATTATGGTTAGAATTGCAATGAACCTATAGATTGATTTGGGAAGAACAGTGCAATTGCAATCACAATCTTGATGAGGTTTTTTTTTTTTTTTTTGGCGGTACGCGGGCCTCTCACTCTTGTGGCCTCTCCCATTGGGGAGCACAGGCTCCGGACGCACAGGCTCCGGACGCACAGGCTCAGCGGCCATGGCTCACGGGCCCAGCCGCTCCACGGCACGCGGGATCCTCCCGAACCGGGGCACGAACCTGTGTCCCCTGCATCGGCAGGCGGACTCTCAACCACTGCGCCACCAGGGAAGCCCGAGTTTTTTTTTTTAATTAGACAAAATGACTAATAAAACTGATAACAACAGTCATGTGAGAATAACCAAGAAAATTTTGAAAAAGGAGAGTAGTAATGAAGGATACTTCCCTAAAGGCAGTCTGTACACACACCCTTACGGAACCCTATGGGTTGTGTTCAGCCCCCGTTATGACTGGTCAGTTCATTTGTTCTGATTGGTTCATGTTTGTGCTTTAGCAGTTGTTAAACATTTGGTATATCAACCCTCCTTATGGGCATTAAGCCATATACTATAGTGATAATAATGAAAAATGTAATACTAATGGATGCAAAAAACAGAAAGATGGATGAAATGGATAGAATAGATGGCCCAGAAATAAATTCTTGTTTAATGGGATGAAAAAAAAATTTTTTTTAACATTTGGTTCCAGATTTCTCTTGGGGAAGAAATCATTTCATTGAGAAAGATATCTTAATATATTGCATAAAGGTAAAAGGTGAGACCCTGGGGCCTTAGGTTGGAAGAAGATAATGCAACAAAGAGATAGACAAACCACTGTGCCCAAAAAATTTTTTTTAAATTGTATGAAGAGACAGTGAAGAGAGGAAGAATCACCATGCTTGTACAGAGAGGTGGCCAGTGAGAAATTCCTGGCTGTATGTTGGCTGAAGGCTTTTTTTTTTTTTTTTTTTTGCGGTACGCGGGCCCCTCACTGTTGTGATCTCTCCCGTTGCGGAGCACAGGCTCCAGATGCGCAGGCTCAGCGGCCATGGCTCACGGGCCCAGCAGCTCTGCGGCATGTGGGATCTTCCCGGACCGGGGCACGAACCCGTGTCCCCTGCATTGGCAGGTGGACTCTCAACCACTGCGCCACCAGGGAAGCCCCTCAAGGCTTTTTGAAAGCATGGAATTTCTAAAGACTTTAAGTTGTTTGCATTGCTGCAAATCCCCTTTGTCTCCCTCTAACTGTGAATGAAGAATGCTACATACAAAGAACAACTTTGTGTGAGTTTTTTTGGAGGGGGTAGGGTGTTGAGAAGGAGTCCAAGAAAAAGAGTCTTGAAATTCACGTAGAGTGTGGGGCAGAGAAGACAGCAGCCATGTGGGATGAGATATGTGTGAAAGCAAAAGTTAATTTGAAGCTGATTCACACAGCCGAAGAGGCCGTTGAATATATTCTCTTAAAAATTCAGAGAAGTTGTAGGAGGGAGGGAAGGAGATTAGACTTCTCATAGGATGTTGGCTGAGTGGTTAGAACCGGTTTTCTTTAAATATCAAAGGGTGGACCATCCTCAGCTGACAACTGATTTAACTAGTACATGTAGTAATTTAGCCCATGATTTCAAAAAAAAAAAGGAAAAGTAGCCTTATGAATCAATGGGAAAGGAAGCATATATGAAAGAAAGAAGCCACCTTTCCTTATTGGCTCAGCTAGGGAAGGATGGAGTCTATCTGAGTTTAATCAAATAGTAATTTGTATGGTCAAAGGATCATCCATTAAAAGTTACACAGCTTAACACCTATCGTGTGTCAGGCTCTGTTTTAGGCACTGGTGATACAGCAGTGAACACAGTAGACAAAACACCTGCTTTCAAAAACTTTCCATTCTGGAGGATAGAGACAGACGTTTTGAAAGTGAGTGGTATAGCTTTTAATGATGGGCTATTTTTGGTATGCTGAAAAGTATACTTTGAAAGCAGAGGATATGAATGAAGAGAATTTCCATGGTCAGCAAAATGACTTGAAAAGCTACCTTAAGGTAACAGTGGAGATGGCCTTGAAAATTAGAGAGTAATTAATTCATGATTTAGAGTAAGGGTCAGCAAACTTATTCTGTAGAGGGACAGATAGTAAATATTTTTGGCTGCCATTCAGTCTATGTTGCAACTATTCAACTCTACCACTGTAGCTCAAAAGAAGCCACAGACACTACAGAAATGAATGTGCTTGGCTCTCTTGGGATAAAACTTACAAAAACTGGTGGCAGTCTGTAAGCCATTGTTTACCAATTCTTTCTCTAGAGTCAAGCTTGCTGTACTCAAACTTGGCTTCACCTGTTACTTAATGTATGACCTTGTACAAATTACCCCAATTCTCTAAGCTTCATATTTCATAAGAGGAAAATAAAAGTATTTGTCACAGTTCCTGGTTCATAATAAAGTCTCAAAAAAATCTTAGTCATTATTACTATGTTTTATTGTGATAATAAAACAGCTACTGATAATGTGTGATGAGTATGAGTATGTGTGTGTGTATATACATGTGTTTGTATACATGCATACATGGAAACATATGCTTGTGTGAGACAGATCTAACATCCACTTTCCAGATCATGAAAAGATTAAAGAATGTGGAAATAATATTGGTGAAATGACCACCAAAAGTGAAGGTATTGGAGTTTTCATGGCAGAGTAGTTTTGAGTACCAAGATCACCCCACCTTCTGAGATCATTCTACTGGATACGGAGGACCAAAAACTAACATAGATAGAACTTCTGTGGCCCCAGAGCGTTATTTTAGACAGAATAACATATGCTTGGGAATTCTACTGCTGCTGGTGCAGTAGTAGAGGAAGACTGAATGGATACTAAGGTGAAATTAACCCCCTGCGTTGATGTGACAGAAAACATAGTTTGGGAAGATCACTGAACTTTGTAGAGCAAAGAACTGGAGAGGAGAAAGCAACATGAAGAATGAGACCCAGAATTCTGCATAGGAGTCACCATGAGACTGTTGCTGAATACTCAGTGACATATCATAGGGCGAGTCCTTTCAAGACTACATAAAGAATGGACCAGGAAGCTGTAACGTGGATGATTCTCAAAGCTCACAAAGAACTTGGAGATGTTTGAGTTCTGGCCAGCCAGATTCTAGGAGCCATATTGAATACCCAGAGTACAGTCTACTCTAAATCAACCCACCAAAAAAAGCTTAAAAACAAGACTTAAAGAATCTAGCTGAGGCAGGTGTTGAAATTTTCCATGCAGTTCCCAATCATGTCAACAGTGTTTTTAAGGGTTTTTGTCACAAAGCCCTTGAAAGCAGAAGGCCCTCGACTACAAATTCTGAACAAATCAGAGTCCTTATGACTGGAGCAGCTGATCAAATTGCATATTCACTGCTGTACACTATTGGAAATGGATCTGTCTTTGGTAAAGACCAGCCTATAATTCTTGTGCTGTTGTATATTACTCCTATGATGGGTGTCCTGGATGGTGTCCTAATGGAACTTCAAGACTGCCCATCCTTCCTGAAAGATGTCATCACAACAGATGAAGAAGAGATTGCCCTCAAAGACCTGGTTGTAGCCATTCTTTTGGGCTCCATGCCAAAAAGGGATGGCACAGAGAGGAAAGATTTACTCAAAGCAAATGTGAAAATCTTCAAATGCCAGGGTGCAGCCTTGAAGAAGTATGCCAAGAAGTCAGTTAAGGTTATCGTGGTGGGAAACTCAGTCAATACCAATGGCCTGATTGCTTCAAGTCCGTCCCCAAGAACTTTTGTTGCTTGACTCTTTTGGATCACAGCCAAGCTGAATTGCTCTAGTTAAACTTGGTGCTAAATTTAATGTGACTTCTGATGATGTAAAGAATGTCATCATCTGGGGAAACCATTCCTCAACTCAGTATCCAGATGTCAACCATGCCAAGGTGAAACTGCAAGGAAAGGAAGATGGTACTTATGCAGCTCTGGAAGATGACAGCTGGCTCAAGGGAGAATTCATCATGGCTGTGCAGCAGTGTGGTACTGCTGTCATCGAGGCTTGAAACCTAACCAGTGCAATGGCGGCTGCAAAAGCCATCTGTGACCACATCAGAGACACCTGGTTTGGAATCCCAGAGGGAGAATCTGTGTCCATGAGTGTTATCTCTTATGGCAACTTCTATAGTGGTCTGCTCAATTCATTCCCTGTTATAATCAAGAACAAGACCTGGAAGGTTGTTGAAGTTCTCCCTATTAATGATTTCTCAGGAGAGGAGATGGATCTTTCTGCAAGGGAACTGGCAAAAAGAAAAGAAACTGCATATGAATTTCTTTCCTCTGTCTAACTAGACAATCATTTTGATGTTACTAAGTACCCCAACACTGAAGAATCTAAACGTTGTCTTTGACTCTAGTACCAAATAATAATAATGCTATACTTAAATTACTTATGAAAATGACACATTTTAAAGATTGTGTGTTTCTTGATACAAATCTGTGACAGTTTATCATCATGCTGTTAGTGCTGCATTCTAAATAAAATATGTATTCCAAAAAAATCTAGACAATTATCAAGTAATCTAGCTAACAGAACAAAATTTCAGTTTAGCATTCTTTCAAAAAAAAGATAAAGAAACAAAACCCAGAACTCAGCAAGCTCACACTTATGATGTCCAGCATGCAATTAAAATTTACTAGACATGCAGAGAAGCATGAACATGTTTCTCATCCCAGAAGAATAATGTGACAATAGAAACAAACTAGGAAATGATATAAATGATGGTATTAGCAGACAAGAATGACAAAAGAACTATTGTAAACATGTTCAGGTATTTAAAGGAAAATATGAATATAAAGAAGAGGAAAAGAGAAGATATTTTTAAAAACACCAAGTGTACTTTTCTAGGGTTGAAAAATACAATATCTGAAATAAGAATTTTACTGGGTGGTCTTAATAGTAGATTAGATACTACAAAAGAAAAAAATCAGTGAAATTCAAGATATAGCAATCAAAAGTATCCAAACTGAAATGCAGACAGGAAAAAAAAAATCTCTAGAAATAAACAAGTTGAAATATCAACAACAACAAAAACAGAACCTCAGTGGCCTACAGGAAAAAATTAAGTAGTAATTATTTAAATTATGTTATATATGTTTAATTACAATATATGTAATTGGAGTCCCAGGAGGAGCTAGAAAGAGGAGGCAGGAAAAAGCATTGGAAGAAACAACAGCCAAAACTTTTCTAAATAAAACAAAATATAAACCCACAATTCAAGAAGTTTATCAAATCTTATGCAAAGTAAATACATAGCAAATTACACAAAAACACATAATAATCAGGTCGCTCAAAACCACTGATAAAGAAATACATTCTAAAAGAAATAATAACGACAAAAGGTGCATTACTACAAAGAAATAAAAATTACTTCAGGCTCTTCATCAGAAACTATCCAACCCAGAAGACAATGTATGGCATTTTCAGAGAACTGACGTAAAAAAAAAGTGATCAAACTAGAATTCTTTTCCAGCAAAAACATTCCTTTGAAAAATGAAAAGAGAAATAAAATTTTTGGGCAAATGAAATCAGAGATATTTATTGCCAGTAGAACTTTACTACAAGAAATATTAAAGGAAGTCCTTTAGGATGAAGGAAATTGAAATCAATTTGTAATTCAGATCCACACAAAGCAGTGAATATCACTGGAAATGGTATATAAAAAGTTTTTTCATTTTTTAATTTTTCAAATGATAATTATTTAACACAAAAATGCTAAGAATATATTATAGAGGTTATAATATGTGCTGAACTTAAAATAACTATGACAACAATAGCACTAAGAAGAGAAAGGGAGAAATGGAAGTATACTATTGTAAATTTCTTACATTAAACACAAAGTGGTGTAATATTATCTGGAGTTAGACTGCATAAATTAAAGATGCATACTATAAACCCTAAGACAACCACTAAAAAACTACTAAGAGCTACAGCTAATAACTTAATAATGGAGATAAAATTGAACATTAAAAACTACTTGTCTAATCGAAAATAAGGAGGAAAAGAGGAAAAAGAAACAAGATGGTACAAATAGAAAAGAAAATTTAAAAGGTAAATGGCATATACCCTGAGAAAACCATGATTCAAAATGAGACATATACCACAATGTTCACTGCAGCACTGTTTACAATAGCCAGGACATGGAAGCAACCTAAATGCCCATCAACAGATGAATGGATAAAGAAGATGTGGCACATATATACAGTAGAATATTACTCAGCCATAAAAAGAAATGAAATTGAGTTATTTATAATGAGGTGGATGGACCTAGGGTCGATCATGCAGAGTGAAGTAAGTCAGAAAGAGAAAAACAAAAGCCGTATACTAATGTATATATATGGAATCTAAAAAAAAAAAAAAATGGTACTGATGAACCAAGGAGCAGGGCAGGAATAAAGACGTAGACATAGAGAATGGATTTGAGGACATGGGGTGGGTAGGAGGAAGCTGGGGCAAAGTGAGAGTAGCATTGACATATATACATTACAAAATGTAAAATAGATAGCTAGTGGGAAGCAGCAGCATAGCACAGGGAGATCAGCTTGGTGCTTTGCGATGACCTAGAGGGGCGGGATAGGGAGAGTGGGAGGGAGGCTCAAGAGAGAGGGGATATAGGGATATATGTATGCATATGGTGATTCACTTTGTTGTACAACAGAAACTATGGCTAAAATATCGAGGCTCAATTAATGCTGTCTACAAGAAAACTACTTTAAATATGAAGACACTGAATCATTAAAGAAAAAGATGGAAAAAGGTACCACACAAACACTAATCATAAGAAATCTGGAGTGGATATATTAGTATAAGAAAAATTAAATTTCAGAACAAGTAACCCGAACAGAGATTAAGAGGGAAATTATGTAATGATAAAGACTCCATAACAATCTTAATGTGTAAACACCTAATAATAGATCTACAAAATACATGAATTGAGAGCTGAAAGAATTGAAAGGACAAAAAAGTACATCTAGATTTATAGAGATTTCTTTATTCCTCTCAGTAATTGATAGAACAAGTAGACAAAACTCAGTAAAACTATAGAAAGCTTGAACAATACTGTCAACCAACTTGACCTAATAGCCATTTATAGAATAATCTTCACTCTCCCCAACAAGAGAATACACACTATTCATGTGCAAATGAAAAATTCACCAAGAATACTGGGGGATAAAACAAGTATCAATAATTTGAAAAGATAGAAATGCTAGAGTATATACTCTGACCATAATGGAGTTAAATTAGAAAACAATAACAAAAAGATATCTGGGAAATTCCCAAATATTTGGAAAATGTACAACAGATTTCCTAATAACTCATGGGTCAAAGAAGAAATCACAAGGACTATCAGGAAATATTTAGAACTAAATGAAAATTGAGATAAAATATATCTAAATTTTGGAGGTACATCTAAAGCAGTGATCAGAAGGAAATCTGTGCTCTAAATGCTTATGGTAGAAAAGCAATGAGATCCCAAGTGAATAATGTAAGCTTTCACCTTAATGAGCTAGAAAAAGAAGAGCAAATAAGTCCCAAGTAAGTACAAATGTGGCAATAATGATGATAAAAGCTGAAATAAATAAAAGAGGAACAGGCAGTAGAATTAATGATACTGAAGCTTCTTTTTTGAAGAGATCAATCAAATGAAATACCTTTCACTAAGCTTTCAAGTGAAAAAGAGAGAAAACATAAAATACTAACATGAGGAATAAACAATGAGATATCCAATATTAAACAAATGTTAAAGAATAATATATATTATAAATAACTTTAGGCGAATAAATCTGACAACTTAAAT
This sequence comes from Lagenorhynchus albirostris, assembly GCF_949774975.1. Classification (NCBI taxonomy): domain Eukaryota; kingdom Metazoa; phylum Chordata; class Mammalia; order Artiodactyla; family Delphinidae; genus Lagenorhynchus; species Lagenorhynchus albirostris. The sequence goes on from NC_083111.1 coordinate 28,877,737, forward strand.
GAAATGGAAAAAAACCTTGACAGACACAAATTTCCAAAACTGGCAGAAGAAGAAATCAAAAATTAAATTGTCTTTTATCTAGAAACAAAATTAAATTCATAATTTAAATTTTCTCAAAAAGGAGACTCCTGGCCTGGATAGCTTCATTGATGAAAGCGTTCATGTAAATCAACCATATTTCAATAAAAAATAAGCTAAAAATTGAAAAAACCTTTCAAACCTTTAGGAAATAGATAAAAATCTTATACAACTTCTTCAGAAAGTAGATAAGGAGCTTCCAAACTCATTTTATTGGGCCAAACTTATCCTGATAACAAACCTAGAAAAAGACATTACAAGAAAACTACAGACCAGTATTCCCAATGAACTTGGATTTCTTAATATTTTTAAAGTTTAGCTAGTAGAATCCAGCAACCTATAAAAAGTATAATACACCAAGAACAAGTTTGGTTTATCTCAGGAATGTAAGGTTGGTTTAATATTTGAAAATCAATCAATTTAATCCATCATCTCAACAATCTAAAAAGGAAAAAAAAAACAAAAACATAAGATCATCTCAATAGATGCCCCTTGAAAGCATTTGGTAAAATTTAACACTCATTCATAATAAAAACTCTCAGCAAATTAAGGAAAGGAAGGGAACTTCCTCAACCTGGCAAAGGACATATGCAAAAAATCTAGAGATAACATCATATTTAATGGTACAACACTGAATGCTTTCCCTTAAAATCAGGAACAAGGCAAGGATGCTCTTTCTTACTACTTCTGTTCACATTATACTATGTGTTCTAGTCAGTGGAATAAAATGGGAAAGGTAAATAAAAGCATACAGAATGGAAAGGAAAAAGTAAAACTCTCTTTATTTGCAGAGGTATGATAGTGAACATGAAAACTCCCAAGAAATTTATAAAACACTACTAGAACTAATAAATTCATTAGCAAGTTCTCAACACACTCTGCCAATATTAAATAAAATCAAGTGTATTTAAATATACTATCAATGAACCATTAGAAAATGAAATTAAGAATCCATTTACAATAGCATTAAAAGCATAAAATACTTCAGGATAAGTATATGCAATACCAGTACTATCAAAAATACAAAACATTGCTAAGAGAATTTAGAGGAGACCTGAGTAAACTGAGATCTATACCATATTCATGGATGAGAAGACTCAGTACTGTTAATGTGTCAGTTCTTCCTAAATTGATCTACGTATTAGCAATCCCAAATTCCTGGAGGTATTTTTTCAAAAATAAAAATTAAATAGCTAATTCTAAAATTCATGTGCAAATGCAAAGAACCTGGTAGAGTCAAAATCATTTTGAAAAAGAACAGATTTGGAAGATTTACACTTCCTGGTTTCAACACTTTCTAAAGTTATAGTAATCAATACAGTGTAATAAAGATAGGCTTATAGTTAAATGGAATGGATTAAAGGTCCAAAAATAGACACTGAGTTTTCACCAGAGTTGCTAAAGCTAGTTCAGGGGGGAAAGGACTGTCTTTTCAACAAATGATGTTGAAACAATATTATACCCATTTAGAAAAAAATTAACATTGACTCTTTCCTCATACCTTATGCAAAAATTAATTTGAAATGTATTATAGTCTCAAATGAAAAAGTTAAAACTAAATTTCAAGAAGAAAACATATTAAAAAATCTTTTCTCTATAGGAGTAGGTAAACTTTCTTACATATGTCATAAAAAGCATGAGTCACAAGACAAAGAGATGATAAGTTGAACTTTGGCAAAATAAAAACTCTGTTCTTCAAAGGATATTGTTGAGAAAATGAAATGCGAGTTTAACTGTTCCTGTGTAAAAAATTTCTCCAAAGCCTAGTGACTGAAAACTACAATAAAAAATTATTATTTCTCACAGTGTTTATGGATTAGGAATATGTGAATTGCTTGGCTGGCCAGTTCTGGCTTGGAGTGTCACATGAGATTGCAGTCATCTGAAGGCTTGACAGAGGCTGGAGGATTCATTTCTAAGATGCTGCATATGGCTGGTAAGTTGCTGCTGACTATTTATCAATAGGTCTTAGCTCCTCTCTGTATGGATCCTCCCAAAGACATTCTCTAGAGCAAGCAATCCGAGAGGGCAGGGTGCAAGCTACAATGACTCTCGTGACCTAGTCTTAGAAGTCACATGCCATCACTTTCACAATTCCTCTTGGAAAATCTGATATGGGTCTGCTCTAAAGGGGAGGAGACTGTATAAAACTATAGACACTGGAAGCCAAGATCAGTGGGGTCCTTCTTGGAGGCTGACCACAGCAAGCCACATTCTGAGAGAAAAGATTCGTAACAAATGTATCTGACAAAGGATTGGTATATAGAACACAAACTGAAGAGACAAAAACAATTTGAAATGGACAAAACATTTGAACAAACACTTCACAAAAGAAAATATACAAATGAGCCATAATCACATGAGAAGATGCTCAACATCATTAGTTATCAGAGAAATAGAAATTAAAACACAGTGACTTACTGCTACACACCTACTAGAATGGCTAAAATCAGAAAGGACTGACATTACCAAGTGTTTGAAAGGAAATAGAAAACTGGAACTCCCATACATTGGTGGTGGGAATGTAAAATGGCACAACCACTTTGGAGAGCAGTTTGGCAATTTCTTATAATTAAATATATACTTACCATGTGACCCAACAATTCCATTCCTTGGCATTATTTACCCAAGAAAAATGAAAACATATGTCATCACAAAGAACTTTAACCCAATGTTCATAGAATCTTCAGTCTTTATAGCCAAAAGCTGGAAACAAATTAAATGTTCAGCAATAAGACAAATATAAAAAAATTTGGCAAATCCATACAATAGAAATAATAGTCAGCAATAAGAAAAGAAGCAACTACTGCTACACAGAACAACAGGAATGAATCTTTAAAATATGCTGAGCTGAAGAAGCCAGACACGAAAAAGTGCACACTGTCTGATTCCATTTACACCAATCCTTTGAAAAAGTAAAGTTATTCTCTAGTGACAGAGAGCAGATTGGTGGTTGCCTAGGACCAGGGGTAAAACACGGTAAAGCAGCAACCAGATGAGCAAAGGATATGAAACAAGTGTATGTGAAAGAAAGAAAATTTAAGGTGCAGGGAAAACAGGTTAGTGAAGGTTTTCTCATCTTCAGTATTATTGCCATTTTGGATCTGATAATTCTTTGCTTGTGTGTGTGTGTGTGTGTGTGTGTGTGTGTGTGTGTGTGTGTGTGTGCTGGCCTGTGCACTGAAGGATGTTTAGCACTCTCTGGCCTCTACCCACAAAATGCCAGTGGAAATCTCCCCCAGCTCCCTAGCTGAGATAATCAAAAATGTCTCACAACATTTACAAATGTCCCCTGGGATACAAGATAGTCCCCAGTTGAGAACCACTGGGTTAGTGTATTTATTATGTATTGCTGCATAACAAATTATCCCCCAAATTTAGTGGCTTAAAACAATGAACATTTATTACCTCACAGTTACTATGGGTCAGGTATTTGAGAATGATTTAGTTGGGGTTTCTGGTTCAAGGTCTCTAACGAGGTTGCAGCCAAGGTGTCTGTATTATCCAAAGCCTGACTGAGGCTGGTGGATCCACTTCCAGGATTGCTTCATATACATGGAGATTGGCAGGAGGCCTCATATCCTTGCTGGTTGTTGGCAAGATATTCAGTTCCTTGCTATGTGGGCCTCTGATAAGGCTACTTGATATGTCTTCATGACACGGTAACTGCCTTCTTCAGAGCAAGTGATCTGAGAGAGAGTAGAGAGGAGCCACAATACCTTTTTAAGACCTGCTCTTGGAAAGTACATACTGTCACTTTTGCTGTATTGTACTCATTAGAAATAAGTCACTAGTGCACTAATGCCTTTCCTTATATAATCATGTGTGGGAGAAGAGGATGAACTCAGAGTAATGGCACTGCAATCCTGTTTCTACTTGAGAGTAAAATTCTGATGAAAGAAAGAAAAATAAGTTGCTAAGTACAGCCCACATTCATTTGAAAGGGAATTAGACTCCACTTTTTGAAGGGGGCAGTATTGATGAAGTTGTGGGTGTATTTTAAAACCATCATAGTTGGAGAAAGATTCTTTAACAAATGAGCTGGGGGAGACCATGTGAAAGAAAAGGTAGATCATCACACCAAAATAAATCTGAAAGGATTAAATTATTTAATGGATAAAGCAAAATTATCAAACATGTAGAAAAAAGTAAAGGCAGATAAATAACATGATCTCAGGATGGCAATGAAGTTGCAAAGCAAAAAATAATAGACGAAAACAAAAATGGAAAAGACTAATAATTTTATTTTGGATCAATATCTACATTGTATAAAGCAACTTTTTGTGAATATCCTAGCAAGAAAATGGACAATGGACAAACAATGAGATACCATATTTGCCCTGTGATGAGAATATACCAAGATGAGAATATACCATGATGATTTTGGCACAGTGAAGAAGGACAATCACATATTCTCATATAGTGCTGTGGGACAATTGAGAATGACAATTATAATATCAGTAATTTATTGATCATGTGCCACATAGTTCTAGGTATTTTATTTGTAGCAACTCATTTTCTTTTAATGACAACATCATATGGTAGCATTATACCTATTTTCTGGTTGAGGCACAGATTAAGGACTTTGGCCAAACCTCATAGCTCATAGGTGGCAGAAGTGTTGACTTACCCAGCTGCCATGATAGGCACAGCGCCTCAGGCTCACCATACTTTTAGAGGCCCATAAAATGTTTTAATTTCTTTTAAAATCAGAAAGAAAAAAATGAATGCTTAGGTCAAAGAAAATGTTTTAATGTACAATATCAGTATGTTGTCTTTATAACAATTCAGTTATAAATATAATTTTAAATATTATTTTATGGAAGAAGAGATCCACAAAGTAAAAGTATCTAGGATCCATGAAAATAGGAATCTGGCCCCAGGTGGCAGAGCTGGGTTTTTATCCCAGGCAGTGTGAACCTAGGCCTAAGTTCTTCCTGGAAGGTAACTTGCCAATATGTTTCAAGAGGGCTAAAATTGTTCACACTTTCTATTACTTTTAAGGATGTAAATTAAGGCAGTAAGTAAGGACATGGGCAATGATGGATGAAAAGATATTTGTAATAGTGTTCATTTGAACACCAAAGAAATATTTAATAATGAAAGGCTGGTCCAATGTTTGCTGTCAACGTAAGGGCCTAGGTGAGTACAAGGAACTGCTGAATGAGGCAGAAACTGAGGACTTGGGAGAGCTGGAAGTAGAGCGGGAAGTGGGAGGAGGCATGTGTGCACTCTGCAGATGGAGTGCAGACCTCTGCTGGGTATGCATAGGTTATGTCTGAGAGTGCACTTGGGAGCATGTTCTTGAATTTATTTTTAAAGGAGCTGGACAAGCAAAAAGGTGAGGGAAAGGTTAGAGGAAACAGTACCCTTCAAAGTAGAGATGAGTGAGCACAATCAGGAACTCTGAAGAGTTTGTCATAACAGGAGAGACAGAGCATGTGAGCATGAAAGAAGCCTTGAAGACCATGTTAACTTTTGTCTTGAAAGCTCTGATGAGCCAATGAAAGATTTTAAGCAGTGGAGTGATGGGCTCAGATGTATGTTTTAGAATAATCATTGTGGATACAGTATGCATCAGACCCAGGTAGGAAGTCAGAGGGTAGAAGCTGGTGGAGTGGAGAGGAAGAGAATGTGCATTTGCATTTATTCAGTCAAGAGATATTTATTGAATCCTACAAATACTCACGAATGCCAATGTTCTTGGTACACAATTCTTTCAAAGGTTTAGTTATGACGGAAGAAGAGAGAGAACTAGAAAGAGGTTTAAAGGCAAGGGAAAGTTTCATACAGAAAAGTCTTAAACATGATTATGCGGAAGAGTTGTACTCAACAGAAAGGATGAGGTTAAAGATATGCCAGGGAGGGCCTTACAGGAGGGAGCAGTCAGTGGAGAGTTTTGGTTGGAGGGGAGCAGGGACAGCCAGCCTGAGATAGAGGAAAACTAGTAAGCTTGGGTGTGGGTGTAGGTAATTTGTGGGGTTTGGGTGAAGCATCTGGCAAAAATTGTAGAAATCCATGCTGGATGACCTTTTTTATCTCTCTGAAGTAGAGGAACAGGTCATATGATGAGTAACGTGGTCGTTACTGATTTCTATTTGCAGGGTGGCCTTGGTTCTAAAAGCAAGGCACAGAACCAAGAGCTCTTCTCCAGGCTAATTGACTCATTTGTATAAATGGGGATAATAGGCCCTTCTTTATGGAACTGCTGTATTTATTAATTGCACAGACACATGCACTTGCTCAGTATTAGTTCTATCAATGTACTCTTGTGGGGTTGGGGTAGTGAACGTTTTGGTTACCAGTAAAAGTGGACTGGAACTCTTCTGGTATGACCATCTGCTAAATGCAATTATTTACTCTTGCAATGGGTTGTAAGTCAAACACTCAGCTAGGTCAAGGAGTATTTATTAACAGCCTCCTTTTGCCGTAAAGCGTTCAAGAAAAGAACGCCAGTGCCTCAAGGACCTTACTGAAAGTCATGAGCGGGTCTGGCCGCGAACCGGAAAGTCAAGTCAGCAGCAACCACCAAGACTTACTGAAGCCTCTTCCCAAATCTCGGCGACGTCTCCTCCCCTTCCACAGGTTCAGGCCTCGCCCCCTCCCTCCCATTGGCTGGCTCTCCCCCTCCCTCGACCGCTCCGAAGACCCGGAGAAGCGGAGTCTTCCAAAGGCATCCTCGGGTCTCCCTCGCTGCGCATGCTCGCGGGAAGCCGGATTCCGGGTCCGGAGTTGGAGGCTCTGGGAGGCCGCGTCGCTGAACGCGGGGTCGAGCCGGCAGGGAGGCGCGCGCTCCGGGCGCGGCGCGCTCCCGAGGAGGGAGGCGTGGGGTCGGCCGGAGGTGGCGCGTGGCCGGGGTGGGGGTGGGGGGAGGGTCGGGTGTCGGCGAGCGCGGCAAGCGGGATCCGAGTGGCTGCAGGCGGCCTGGGCTGCCGGGGCCGACGCCTGGGTGGCTGTCGCCGCCGCGCCTGCTGCGAGATGGCGATCTTGGGCACGGAAGGGTGAGGGCGCCCGCCGGTGGAGGAGGCGCCGCTGCCGGGGCCGCCGGGCCGCCGGGAGCCGACGGCTTCGCGCCGGGTAAGGACGCCGCGGCGCTGGGCTAGGGGCTGGGGTCGCGGGCGGGGCGGGGGCTCCGGGGGCGCGGGCCGGGAGCCTCTGCGGCGGTGCCCTGAGCCCGGCACGGTCCGCCGCGGGGCGGGACCCTCCGAGGGCAGTCGGGGGCCGTCCGCGTCGCCCTGGCTGCCGACTCCAGCCCGGGGGCTGGGAGTTTTCTGGGGTGGGGTCACGGGTCCTGCCCCGAGTTGGCCCTGGCACAGGCCTGAGCTAATGATACTGGAGCGGAGAAAAGTGTTTCCGTGACTCGGCAGCCGCAGTTCTCAAGCTTCCTTCCCTTCTTTCAACCTTCCTTCCTTTCTCTAACACCTCTCCAAGAAAACCCTAATATATGGACTTACTCCCAGTGCCCTGACTTTCCCCGCAGTCCCACCGTCCCAAACCAAGGACTCCCCGCCTTAGAACGTCTTTTTCTGCCGTGTTTTTATCACTCCTGGTTCTTCACTGACTCTGCAGCCGCCCCCCCTACCCCCCGCCCAACACAACCCCCACCTCCACCTTTGTGACCTGGTAGATCCCAGTGACCTTGCAGTTTTCGCTAGTCCTTATCTAATCTGTGACTTGGACCTTCTCCTTTCATCCTTTAGACATTTAAAAAATTTTGTACTTTACCCGTTGCTTTTACAGGCTTTAAATGATTACTCTTGTGCACAGCCCTTTCTTTGCTCCATCAATACGGAGTTGAGCCCCCTTTGCTCCCGCGATTATATGAAACCTTCATTACCAAAGAAGAGAAGTATCTGTTATTTTGACATTTTTACTCTTCCAGGATAAAATATTTTCCAGGGGCTTGATGTGGCTTTCTTTTTCTGTTTGATTGGTTTTTATCTTTTTGTGTAGTTAGTGTGCAAAATGTGAGTTCCTGCCTTAAAATGTTGTTGGTAATAATAGTGTAAAAGAATAACGTCCAGAGTTATCTTCCCCCTCTTTGGTTTCTTTTGCCTGAAATACCTGGTGTACAGTTGTATGCAGGTTTCTGCAAGAGTTCATGCTTATGTATAAACCCACTTTACCTGTCTAGTTAAGTCTCTGTATGTATTATGCAAGCGAAATGGACCTTTTAAAGAAGAAAAGCATTCTTTTATTTATGTGACTTGTTTTTACTCATAAAATAGATAATTATCGGTGGCTGAAATTATCACTTTTCATAAATGGTTAATATTTTTAAAATTGAATACTTAGTGGCCAAGTATTGGAAGCTCTTCAAATTGAGAAGTGTAAAGTATGTGGGGGAACAGATCTTTCTGAAGTGGCTTATTAACACTTTAAAATAGTTCTTCCCTTCAAATGCAGTTATATGACCTATAACATAAGGGCTTTGAAAAGCAGTAACTAAAGGTTATGTTTTTGGAAGCCTGGTATGATAGAGGATGTTGCATGTAAGGTCTCTGCTTCAAGAGATAGTAATCTGCTTACCCCGCGAAGGCTGAAATTTCTTCTACTGCCTTACACAATTATTAAGCATCTACTGCATGACTGCGATGGATTTGGGGGAATATAAAGATGAGGGTGATAACAGTTTCTGCCCTCACAGACTAGTTAGGCAGGTAAGACTATACACAAATGCCTCATTTGTCTTTTAAGACATAGTTACGTTTCATACTGAATTCACATTCAGAGGATGTAGGGCTCACATCTCATGGGGGGTTATTTCATAGAGCTTCTGGTTTTTGAAATCTTTGGGTTGAAGTATGACTATAGACTTTCGATAGGCTGGGAAAGGTAATCCAGGCAGAGAGAGGGACTAAGAGAGCACAGAGTTCATACATTTAGGGAGAGGCAAGTATGTTTGGATGGAATATAACGTATTTGTACCAGTATAATGGGTGGTAAAGCTTAAAGTAAAAATTTGGACCAGTTTATGGATTGCTTTTGGTGCTGGGCTTATGACCTTGGATTTAGTAGGCGATGAGGGTTATACAGATGATTTTTGAGTTGGGAATGAAACGATTAAACCTTTGTTTTCATAGGATTAATCTGGCAGCAGCTTGTAGTGTGAATTGAAGTAGAGGGAACCTGGAGGTAGAACGACTTCTTTCTTCATTGCTGTGGTCATAGGTGTGAGGGTCTGAACTCTGGAGGCAGTAATAGGAATTGAGGAAGGAATGGAGGAAGGAAGGACAATAGACAGAATTTGATGATGAGAGAGAAAATGAAGAAAGTAAAAATAACTGCGATTCTGGTCCAGGTTGATTGGGAGAATAGTGGTACATTTTGAGCAACATCAATTGCAATTTTTATCTTCAGCGTATGTGTGGCACTTTACAGCAGTAGTTCTCAGCCTCTGGGGGATTAGTAACTCTTGGTGAAACTAAAGAAATCTGCTGGCTTGGAAAATTTCCATATGCACCTGTGCTTTGTGGATATAATTTTAGGGGAGTCTCTGGACCACCTAAATCTCATCCATGGAACCCAATGGGTTGAAGCAGTGCTTAGAATTACTGGGGGCCTTTTAAAACTATTGAACCTTCAAATGCTTCCATTTACCAATAAGAACCTCTGCTGTAGAGACATATTGTATGTACACCTAGAGACAATATCTCCTTAGACTTGTGTTGTGGTTTACAGCTTACAGAGAATTTTGACTAACTTATCTTATTTGCTATTCTATTACAGAACACACTAATCCAAGAGGTTAAATGATTTGTCCCAAGCATTTCAGTTAGCAAGTGGGTAAAGTAGAATCAGGAGTTGATTGACAGTGATGGTTTTCTTGTATGGAGACATGTGCAACAGATTTACCACCAATTGGATGTAGTCACTGCCTTTAAGTGACCTCATCAGCAGGGATTAGATGATCCTGGGAGGTTCCTTTCAGTTCTTAACATTTTGTGATTCTTGGGTTTTAGATTTTTATTGGACTATCTGTACCTTTCTTGTTTTCCATGTGCAGGAGAACTGGTGAGGCTGAGGGATGAATTGGGTGTATGGAGAGCGGATAGAAATATCAGAACAGTCATGTTCTCATTTATTTCCTTTGTATCTCAGTTTGGATTGGAGAGGTGGGGCTGGAGGGGAAGTAAGTGAAATAAGAAACTTTAAGAACTTTTATCTTCTCTGTTCAGGTATTCCCTGAAACTACTTCTTCATTCAGGAACGCTTTATCAAGTAAAAAGTAAAACTTTACAGAATAATGAAGTGCAGAGACCTAGTCAGTGAATTTTTTCATTGGATTAAGTAGCTAACTCTGGTTAAATTATTACAGAGGAAGGCTGAGAACTACCGCTGTAAAGTGCCACACATACGCTGAAGATAAAAATTGCAATTGATGTTGCTCAAAATGTACCACTATTCTCCCAATCAACCTGGACCAGAATCTCAGTTATTTTTACTTTCTTCATTTTCTCTTTCATCATCAAATTCTGTCTATTGTCCTTCCTTCCTCCATTCCTTCCTCAATTCCTATTACTGCCTCCAGAGTTCAGACCCTCACACCTATGACCATAGCAATGAAGAAAGAAGTCGTTCTACCTTCAGGTTCCCTCTACTTCAGTTCACACTACAAACTGCTGCCAGATTAATCCTCTGAAAACTAATTATGGTTAAAGCATAATTTGATTAGTAAACAGTTAACTTTTCTGCATCTATAGGATTGTCTTCCTGGTAGGGAACCAGAGCAGGTTATTACATAGTATCTGTTATAGCCCTAGAAAGTTTGATTCTGTAATTATTAGAAAGGCTAGGATCTTTTTTACTCTTTCTGTAAAAATATGATATACTTATAACAAGCAGTGGAAGGCAATAAATTAGCCTTAATAGTGGTTTTTGAAGTAACCAGTTACTAATACATAGTGGAGAGAAAATGTCTAACAAAAAGCACATACATAGATGATTTTTTACTCTTTGCTGGCGTTAAGAAGAATATCATATTTTATATATTACAGTATATTACACTTTTTCAGCATGGTTGCATATATGTCATCATTTGATTCTCATGAAAATTGATCAGTAGGTGTGTAAGGAGATAATTCCTTTTTAGATGAAGACACTGGAGCTCAAAGAAATTAAAAAATGTAAAATTTCCAGGGTATATGGCTAGCAAGTGGCCAAAATTAGAACTAGAGCTAAAACCTATTTTTTTTGTTCCTGAGTCAGTATTCTTTTCCCACCAACTCTTCATCTAAAATGGGAATTTAACTGAAGGCTCTGTGTGAGAAGTTTGAATTTACCTGTTTGGAATCTGTGTTAAACTTTTTTACCGTGTAGATCTGAGCTTGTTTATTTCCTCCTTTGTGTGAAAATGGTAACCTCATTGTAGTGGCTATCGGTAGGTAAATTTGAAAATTTTAAGTATTTATCACAGTTATCCTCCTATCAAGGAAAAAGCAAAAGGTGATTTCTTGTCTGCAAAAGTACATTGGTGAAATGTAGGGATTAATACCCTTTTGAAAATTTGTTGATTTTTAATTCAGGTGTTTTTACAGATGGAGTTTGTTCGTTTATAAAAGTTTTGTCTATGAAAATTTGTATTTTTGGAGCAATCAGGATCTGATTTTCAAAAGTACATATCATGATATTCCGTGGTTTTTACCAGTACATAAAAAGCTTTATCATTTAAAAAGAAATTTACCTTAAAAAGCTCTTAGTATACATTTTAAATTCATATGTTTAAATGACTTTTTTTGGAGTATGTTTTGTAAAACTATTTGTCAGATAGTTCCTAAGGTATAAGAAAGACCAGCATCTGTCTTGATGTTCCTTAAATCATTTGTTCATAACCCATTGTGGTGTCCCTGCTGCCTGTCATTACACCCCTCCTTTTTTCCTGGATTTTGAACAAATTAGGCAAAAAGACAAGGAACCAGGTGAGCATTGTTTTGGTTATTTATTGCTGTGTGACAAAAAAAACCTGAAACTAAGTGACTTAAAACAACCAGGATTTTTGGCTTTTTGTTTTGTTTTGTTTTTGGCTCACAGGTTTGCTTTCCTGGGCTGGGCTCATCTGGGCAGTTCTGCTGGTTTTGCGGGTGGTCACTTTAATAGCTGGCTTTCAGCTGCATGCTAGTCTTCTCTTTCTTTCTCTCTTTCTCTTTCTCTTTCTCTTTTACCACATAGTCTTGTCTCAAGGCCACTTCTCTCCATGTGGCCTTTCCAGAAGGATTGCTGGCCTTACATGGTGGCTTAGGGCTTCCAGGAGTGCAAAAACAGAGGCAACCAGGCCTTCTTAAGACATAGGCTTGGAACCAGCATAGCCTCATTTCTGCCACATTCTGTTGGTTAAAGCAAGTCATGGGTCTAGCCCAGATTCAAGGGAAAGGGACTAGACAAAATATCTGAATCCCGGGATTACACCACACAGCTGTATTACCCCAAAATGGGGCTTCTGGAAGAACTGTTTTGGAAGCTGAGACTTGAGCTGCCTGGTACTTTTAGTACTTTGAGTCTAGGCCTGTCAGAGGGAAAGCTGAATCTAAAGTGCAAATGATAGCATGTTTGGCTTATTACACAAATAGGAATAGTCAGCACTCCTGGGGTAGAGAAGAGGAGAAAGTTTTGGGTCTCTGGGGTTTGACCCAGTATGTTACCATAATGGGGCAGGATTGACTTGCCGTACTTGAGGGCAAGAAAGTGCAGGACCCAGAGCCCAGGCTGCTCTGAAACGGTTCACTCTGGCCTTAACTAGCCTTGAGCAAACTGGTGCCTCACAAATAGTATTTTCTGTTTGCAGTGTCTGGGAAAGTTTGGGATAAGCCACCCTTCCTTGGGGAAGAGTCATTATAGTGGAGAAAATATTCTTTTCTTGTGGAGACTGGAATGGAAATCCTGTCTGCTTAGCGAAATGTAAGGAATGAGGCAATGCTCATCCTTCCCAGGAACAGGTAGGTTAATTGATTGCTAGCTGGTGTTTTCTCACCTTATCGTTATCTCATTATCACTTTATCTCAGCAGTATCTTTTTTTTAGTGCAAGTTATATGCTGAATAATGTTATGGCTAACTGTGGCATGAAGAAAATGTGTGTTTTGTTGTTATTACATTATAGCTTTTGAGTGGAATAATGAATCAGTATATTACATTTAAAGAATTTAGGTGTAGATTTGGAGCACTTTTGAATTTTGAATAGATGAAAAGATGGGCCCCTGCCTCCTAGTGCAAAACTCTTTGCAGATTTCTGAATATAGTAGTATGTTGGCTGTTGTGGGCAGGACTTGGTGATTGAGTGTACTGAGAAACATTATTTATATATATAGGAGAGGCTAGGGCACAAAAAAAGGTGTAGATAGAGTTACCTTAAGGTGTTTCTTCATGGCTCTCCTCCCTGCCCTAAATTACAGGAGTGGTTTAAAAATGTACTAGCATTAACTGAATTGTAGGTGTGATACCTTTTTAACTAAGGAAAACAAGATCTTTTGATAGCTGTTTAGTATACCCATAATTAGGACTACATAGGATGAGTAGAAGCAAACTGACTTGAGTCCTGACTTGACGTGGGATATTCCTGTTAAACCTTAGCTCCAACTTGCCAAGATGAACTGCTCTTTGTGTTTAGTTAGCGTGGGGAGGAGAATTAGTCAAATGAACTTGCTGTGTATAAATTAGGGCATACTTTATCTTAGAAGTAAATAAACTACATCGTTCTGCTCTTAAAGTTTAAGAATTAAAGACGTTCCTGCATGTGGGTCAAGAGCTGTAGCTTTAAAGCCAGGCACAGCTGACTTCTGTCAGTGGTGCTTAATAGCAGTGTTGCCTCAGTTTCTCTTCTGTAAAAGGTAAAGAATATCTTCTGTACTGGATTTTTGTAAGGATTCATTGAAAGAATGTTTTAAAGCAGAAAATGGGATCCCTTGGACATGAACAGCCCTTAAATCATTTTTATTGCTCTTAGTTCATTATTATTAACAAGTTGAAAATTCAAACAAGTAGTCCAGTTCTCTGTGAGCCACTCATTTCTCAAGGACAGTTGTAGTTTAGTTTGGCATGAGCAGAGCTGCATATCAAATCTCACCTCTTAGCTTAAAAAAATAGGTTGCCGAAAGGTTAAGAATGTCTCTGAGAAAGATACTGACTCAACATGGCTGCAGTTATCAGCTGGTGATGGTTTGGCCGTACAGTCTGGGAACAAGAAATTGTTAACACCATCATTGGATGAAATACAGGGTAGATAAGTATTTGTCAAAGTGCAGTCCCTGCATCATGGTCATCTGGGATATTGGTTAAATGTGTAGATTCTTGAGTACTCTTCAAGATCTATGGTATGGTCCTTGATAGTGGAGTTCAGCAGTCTTCATTTTTAGTAAATACCTCAGATGATTTTATACACATTAGTTTGAGAACTGCTGGTATAAACTGAATTGGTAATTTGGGGTTCTGGTGTTCTCTGAGACCATTTTTTAAGCTACACTGTTCAGTAAATACACATGTATAATGTAAATACAAAGGGAGCTTAACATCTGAACCTTTCAGATATTTAAAGAGGCTTAAGATAATTGCCAAGGACTTGATCCAAACTATAGAAACCTGATAGTTGGTGATTACAGTAAGAAGTAGGCAAGAGAAGTAACCCTGCAAGAGGCACCCATCAGGACTCCTTGTTCAAAAAATTACCCTATACTTCTACAAAATACATTTTTATGAGTGAAGATGTTTCTTTTTAAAAAACGCTTTAGCTGAAACAAATTAGATATTGGATTATTTATCTGATAATCTTACGCTTTTCACTTAAGCTACTCAGAAATTGAGATTTTGATTGAAGTGTGTCTAATTTGGTTGGATGGGGACCATGATCTGTCTCTTGTGGGGAAAAGCCATTGCTTAGAATAAGGATATTGATTTGAGAAGAAAGTCGTAAGAGAAGGTTTAAATTTTAGATCGATCAATCCAAAAGAAAAAAAACAAAACCTTGAAGCTTATTTTCTCTAACTTTTGCTTAGGACAGTGGTAGTGACAGCCTGCATCTATGTCACTTTAACCCTCAGTCCTGTGATCATATCTGTCATTGGAACGGCAGATCTTTAAATTGGGGCTGTACTTGGAAAAACTTAACCTATGTTTGTATCAGCCTTATTTTTATTGTGTTAGTACATTCTGTGGTAAAAAAAACAACAACATGCTAAACCCATGATTCTCTCTAAATTTGAGTAGAAAGGATTAGTTGGCATTTGTTTGAGGAGCCTGTTGTTTTTGTTTTCCCTGACTGTGGCCAGTTCTTTGGGAAGAAAAGCAACAATAAACTCATCTCTTTTTGTCCTTCGAGCTGTGAAATATGGTGTTGATGTTTAGGTATGAATACCCAGAATGGAAAGTATACATCATACTCAGGAATTTCATTGTTCTACATTAAAACGTTTGGTAATTATAATTTGTTTTAAAACTTTCTTTGTGATTTAATTTTCCTGTGAACTATTAACTGTTTAAGAGCTTAGGCCTTCAAGTAAGACAAGCCTAGACTTGATTTCTGGCACTTACTTATTGGCTAAGTGATCTTGGTAAAGGTAACCTTAGATTAAGCCCTAGTTTTATCATATGTAAAGTGGATATTCACATGTAAAGTGGTAATAATAATACCTATTCATAGATTTATTGCACGGCTTAAACCTAACACTTAGTATTGAGTAAATAGTCACTAGGATGGGTTTATAAGACCTTGTTTTTGGTGTCAGATGTGTTACAGAAATAATTCTTTTTTAAAATTTTAGAAACGTAATACACTCCACATTTTGTGTTACATAAAACCCCAATGAAGTCTTAGGGCAGCACTCTGTACTTTCCTTGGCAATTGTTTAATTATGGATAAATAAGGACAGTAAATAGTCACACATCTGTTCAGATGCTGCTGCCAAATGAGTTCAGGTCAGTTCAGTTTTTGTCACCGTATGAGTTAAGAAGGAGCTTTAAGTTTGTATAGTTTTTGGAGTTTTGGATTTGTGGATTGTGTCCCTGTGTTTTAAACTTGAGAAGAATTACATTCTAGGAATAAAGTCTTAGCTGTTTAACTGATTATCTCATTTTGGAAGGTTTCTGTGTATTTTGGATTCTAATATTTTCCTCTAAGAATGAGGATATCTGAAAGTTCATACTTAGCAGCCTGCTTTAAAATGCTTAGGAAGAGTATTTGTAAATAGTAAATTAATATTGTGTTCTGTTACTGGAGTAGCTTTAAAATATCTTGAAATTGTGTATTTACAACAAAGAATTTAGCAGTACTATACTCCTCTCAAGTGTTAAAATGTAATTTTTTTAACATCTTTATTAGAGTATAATTGCTTTACAGTGGTGTGTTAGTTTCTGCTTTATAACAAAGTGAATCAGCTATACATATACATATATCCCCATATCTCTTCCCTCTTGCGTCTCCCTCCCTCTCACCCTCCCTATCGCACCCCTCTAGGTGGTCACAAAGCACTGAGCTGATCTCCCCGTGCCATCCAGCTGCTTCCCACTAGGTATCTGTTTTACGTTTGGTAGTGTATATATGTCCATGCCACTCTCTCACTTCGTCCCAGCTTACGCTTCCCCCTCCCCACGTCCTCAAGTCCATTCTCTACGTCTGTGTCTTTATTCCTGTCCTGCCCCTAGGTTCTTCAGAACCTTTTTTTTTTTTTTTAGGTTCCATATATATGTGTTAGCATATGGTATTTATTTTTCTCTTTCTGACTTACTTCACTCTGTATGACAGTCTCTAGGTCCATCCACCTCACTACAGATAACTCAATTTTGTTTCTTTTTATGGCTGAGTAATATTCCATTGTATACATGTGCCACATCTTCTTTATCCATTCATGTGTTGATGGACACTTAGGTTGCTTCCATGTTCTGACTATTGTAAATAGTGCTGCAGTGAACATTGTGGTACATGACTCTTTTTGAATTATGGTTTTCTCAGGGTATATGCCCAGGAGTGGGATTGCTGGGTCATATGGTAGTTCTATTTTTAGTTTTTTAAGGAACCTCCATACTGTTCTCCATAGTGGCCGGATCAATTTACATTCCCAGCAACAGTGCAAGAGGGTTCCCTTTTCTCCACACCCTCTCCAGCATTTATTATTTGTAGATTTTTTGATGATGGCCATTCTGACTGGTGTGAGGTGATACATCATTGTAGTTTTGATATGCATTTCTCTAATGATTAGTGATGTTGAGCATCCTTTCATGTGTTTGTTGGCAGTCTGTATATCGTCTCTGGAGAAATGTCTATTTAGGTCTTCTGCTCATTTTTGGATTGGGTTGTTTTTTTGATACTGAGCTGCATGAGCTGCTTGTAAATTTTGGAGATTAATCCTTTGTCAGTTGTTTCATTTGCAAATATTTTCTCCCATTCTGAGGGTTGTCTTTTCATCTTGTTTATGGTTTCCTTTGCTGTGCAAAAGATTTAAGTTTCATTACGTCCCATTTGTTTATTTATGTTTTTATTTCCATTTCTCTAGGAGGTGGGTCAAAAAGGATCTTGCTGTGATTTATGTCATAGAGTGTTCTGCCTATGTTTTCTTCTAAGAGTTTTATAGTGTCTGGCCTTACATTTAGGTCTTTAATCCTAAATGTGATTTTCATCTGATTCTTACTGTGGATGTGGAAGTTTGCTTTGTATCACTTTGCAGCATGGGCATGTGATGGAAGTGCTTCTTAACCTGCTGTCCTCTGTATTGTTGTGGAAGTATGGTAGAAAAATGTTGGAGCTTCTCAGAGTAATTGAGAGTGTGACTGGGGTGGTGGCGGTGATGGGAGGGTGTTAGGAAGTTATCAGTTATTGGGCACTTTCTATATTCCATTGTAGAAATAGTTCTGATTTCCTAGAGTTGATGTTAGCACTTCTTTTCCCCTTCACAAAACGGAGTTGGTATTTACATTGCTCAGTAAGAAAACAGACTCAGAGAGGTTAAATACACCTGAATAGCAAAATTGAAGTTTGGACCTAGGTTTGTTCAACTCTCTTACATTACCCAACATGCTCTTCTCACACTAGGGATTGGCACTTTGGAGTTGAAGAGTTAGCAAATCTCCATGGCTACTTAAATGCTGGAAAATTAGAAGCCTTAATATATTTAGAAACAGTCAGAACATGTTTTGAGGCGAATGTAACTTTGGGTCATGCTATCCTAGTGACCAGTGCAGTGTAGAAAAGAGTGCTGGCCTTGTCAGCAGACCCAGGTTTGGCCCGACATTAAGAAGCTTTGTGTCCCTCAGTGAGTCTCGTAATCAGCTCTCAGCCTCATCTTCAGCTCTAATTAATGACTCTGTGCTTTCTGCTCCTTCATGAGATGTAGCAAATACTGTGTATTTGAAGAATACCAAACCTTTAAAATTTTTGGATTTGAAGGAAAAAAGTCTGGTAAGCACATATTATATTAAATACCACACTTTGAAACAAATGACAGGTTATTTATGGAAATGTTTGTGTCATTTTGAAATATGAGATGTTACATGATGTAATTACATGAAATTTGATCTTTGCAGAGTGAGAATGTTATGTTGTCCTGGATGTTTTTCCCAGAATACATGGAAATGATTTATTAAACACAGCCTGAGCAGCCTACCTTCTTCATTGTTAGTGTGTTTATGCTTTTACACATTCGCTGTTTTAGATTACTTTCTCAACCTTCAGGAAAAACGTTTTCAATGACCTAGCTTACAAGCCCCACAAAACCACCCTACTCTGAAGTTGCTTAAGTGATAAAAGAATGGGAACATCAGATTGGTACAGCAAACTGCTTATTTTAAGGTTTGGGTTTAGCTCAGCGTTTCTTTTTTATATTCTGTGTTTGTAGCGCAAATGTAGTGAAAAGAGCATTGGCTTTGAGCCCAGGAGATCTGGATTCAAAATCCTGACTTTCACCAGTTTTGTGACCTTGGGCAATTTACTTACATTCCTGAAACCTCATTTTTCTTACCTGTTAGTAGAAATAATGACTCTGAAGGGTGATTGATAACATTAGAGATAGTTTTTTTGGGCAAATAATAGGAGCCTAATAAATGGTCACTGTGATTTTTACTATTTTTGGAGTCAGAGACCTGATTCAGATTCCAGGTTTAAGATTGGCCATGTTTCTGTGTCACTTAGGCACCACACGTAAGTGCTGCCAGTCCCAGGTAGTTACGCTCTGTCATCTTATTCTTCTGCTTAGGGAGTATTTACGCAGCTCTTTTTACATGTTAAAACTTAAGTTGATTCTGTAGGTCTGGAGCTCAAGTTTTAAGATGCTGTTATTTGATTTTTCTTTTTAATTGACATTATATAAGCACCACAGGAATGGGAAACCTTCCTTCTACTGATACTTGCTAAGGTATGGGGAAAATGACCAACTGCAAACATTTTCTGCGTGAAAAGCTTTGGTAATTTGCCATTATAAACATAATATTGTACATTATAAGAAATTGAGAAATTATAGCAAATTAGAAAAGAAATGATTTCATTTTGCTATAGTTTACTTTTGTTGATGGAAATACATTTGAGTATCAATTCTTTTAAAACAGGGAAATAGGAATTATCTCTCTAAATTAAGAATAATTATGAAAAAGTCAATGAATAAGTGAAAATGTAATTTTTTTTTTTTATGACCTGAGGAAGGAAGGGGATGGAGCAGAGAGGGAAGGAAAGATTCCTGTGATAAAAGACACAGTGATAGTGCCAGAGTCCTGTGTTTTTGTTTTGTTTTTAAGGACCATAACTGTTTAGCTTGAAAATTAGAACAGTTGCTGTTAAATTTGATGAATATATTTTCTGCCTCATTAATGTTTTCTATTAAATAGAGTACAAGCATTTTTTTATATCCTTTACTTGAAGTGGAGGAAAACTATTAATTTCATTTTTTGGAAAGTTGGTATTAAGTTATTCGATTATATTTTTAAAAGGTGCATTTTATGGAGCAACATCACCATCTTGTGGCCTTCTAGAATATTGTTGCCAAAGGTATGTTGTAAAAACTACAAGCGTAAATTAAATTGTTCTCTGATGTTGGCCAAGGGCTCAATCAAATTTGTATTCAGCAGTTCTTACTGTAAATGGGAGGTGGGAGTTAGAAAATAAAATGATTTGTACACTAGGGTTTC